>NW_026527002.1:53794984-54394984 GCF_024362965.1 Panthera pardus
GGGTCAACTGTAGTTCATATTCTGCTGTGAATTAATAAACTGGAAGAGACTATTTTGTATGATGCAGAATTCCCAGTGCCTATGACAATGTGTAACATATAGCCGGTATTCAATAAATATGTTGAAGATTCAGTGAATAGTACAAATCAGACTATGTGACTGAGTTAGGCTCTGGAAGTCAGTATTCTTAGGGAATTTACAGATATTAGATTTGTCTTCCTAAAAAAACAAAACACAACAGAATCTAAAAAATATAAAAGCCCTTAAAGTTAAAAGACACAATAAAATACAAGTTATGCATATGTAGAGTATGGGCATGTATAATCATGTATAGGTAATAATACACTGCACATGTATGTCAGGCATTTGGCTCATATGTACAGACTATCCTAGTACATAGTGTATATAGAGTGTGTATGTATACAGTGTTTTTATTTTTAATGAGCCTATAAGTAGAGAAACTAAACTAAATAAGGAATTGTAACTAGTTATTCTAATATGTCCACAGAAGCTAGCAAATAGGTCAGGAAAAGGGATCAAAGACATATTAGTCTTTGTCCAGATTCCATGTCAAATAAGCACTCTTATTAAAATTACAGTATTTGAGGGGTTCCTGGTGGCTCAGTTGGTTGAGCATCCAACTTCTGCTCAGGTCATGATCTCACAGTTCCTGGGTTTGAGTCCCACATTGGGCTCTGTGCTGACAGCTCAGAGCCTGAAGCCTACTTTGGATTCTCTCTCTCTTTCTCTTTCTCTCTCGCTCTCTCTCTCTCTCTCTCTCACTCACTCTCACTCTCTCTCTGCCCCTCCCCCACTTGTGCGCATGTGCACTTTCTCTCAAAAGTAAATAAACACCAAAAAAATTTTTTTAATAAAATTTTTTTAATTTACAGTATTTGATTTCCTTTGAAAACTTTCCAATGGGAGAAGAAAACTATATTGACCAGTCCACACTGCTTATAGGATTTCAAATGCTACCATTAAACTTTCTTTCCACATTTCCAATCAATCTTGTGATTTAAATTGGAAATTAGTATCCCAAATCACAGTTATCAACAAGTAAACTGATAAAACCAAGCTTCTGGCCCAAAACTGTGACCCTACCATATCCTCTCCCAGCCAAGCATAGTACAAAAATGAATCAAAGAATCAATTATCTTTTTAATATTTCTCTTGGCTTAACACATGACTGTTCCTCCCTCCCTTCACACCCTGGCTTCTGCTCACCTTGCCATCCTCATCTCCAACCAAAGCCTGCATACATACTATTTTGGTCCTTCCATACATACACTGTGTTTTAGCAAACCAATCTAGAGTGCCTGTAGTGCACACATGTGCCTGTGGAAGTTTGCTGAATGTGCCTTTTAAGTCATGTGCAGACACAGCTGCCTCAATCTGCATGGCAAATTAACTGATCCTTCAAAATTCTGTTAAAGTGACAACTCCTCTGAAACTTCTTGGAACACTTCATCTCTCAACATTTATCATTTCCTCCTCTGTACTAGGTCTGCATCTTATCCCTACTTCCACTGTTACATGTTATCAATTTATTTGTGTATGTGGCTACTAAGCATAATAGCATTCAATAAA
This sequence comes from Panthera pardus, assembly GCF_024362965.1. Classification (NCBI taxonomy): domain Eukaryota; kingdom Metazoa; phylum Chordata; class Mammalia; order Carnivora; family Felidae; genus Panthera; species Panthera pardus. Next base: position 53,796,575 of record NW_026527002.1, read on the forward strand.
TGTTTGCTGAGGAATATATATAAAGTATATATTTGTAACATATAATAGATATTTATACGTATAATAAAAATATATAACTAAGTATATATAATATAGAAGTAAATATTTATTATTCAGTAAAGTTATTTATCTCAATAAACCAGACTCATACCTGAACCCAGAGAAGAAATAAGAAGAGGAAGATCCTATCAAGAATGAAAAGACAACTACAAAGGATAAGAACAAGCTTTAAACAGTTGTTGTTATTTCAACAAACATACTGACCAAATCTTCTGCTTGATGGCAGGATTATAGAAAAATAAGAAAAACCCAGGGCCTAGACCAAGGGTTGGCAAACTATAGTCAATGAGCTTGGAATGCAGTCACATTCATTCATTTACATATCGTCTAACGCTGTTCTCACACTACCACACCAAAACCGAGCAGTTGTGACATAAGACTGTCTAACCTACAAACTGTACAATATTTATTATTTGGCCCTATGCAGAAAAAGTCTTGCAAACCTCTGGCCTAGAAGGAATTAAAAGTCCACATAGATCTGAGAGCCAATGGTTTGAATATTCCCAGAGGAGCAAAGTGAGGATGTCAGGGAAAGCTTAATAGAAGAGATGGTTTGCTAGGTCTTAAGTAAAGACCGGGAAGCAACCTGGCAAGAACTAAGAAAAAATGTTCCAGGTAGAGTTAATCACATGAAAAATGAGCAGAGGACAACAGGATACAGGGCATGTCTCAGTAACTGCAAGAGTTGGTATTGCTAGAGACTAGTGTACAAAATGGCAAAACACAAGGTTGGAGAGAAGAGCACAATAAACTGTATATACCAATGAGGAGTTTGTATTTTAAAAATAGATCACTTTGTGTTTACACTTGCTAAAAAAAATAAAAAACAGACATACAGAAAAAACAAACTACCTCTGGAAGGACACACCGGACTCTAATAAAAAGAATTTACAAGAAAACACAAATAAATGGAAAGATATTCCATTCTCATGGATTGGAAGAATCAATATTGTTAAAATGTCTATACTACCCAAAGCAATCTACAGATTCAACGCAATCCCAATTAAAACTCCAATGGCATTTTTCACAGAAATACAACAATCCTCAAATTTGTATGGAACTACAAAAGACCTCAAAAAACTAAAGCAATCTTGAGAAAGAAGGAACAAAGCTGGAGGCATCATGCTTCCTGATTTCAAAATACTTTACAAAGCTACAATCATCAAAACAGTATGGAAGTGGAGGTCAATGAGACAGAACAGAGTCCAGCAATAAAATCACACATATATGATCAATTAATTTACAATGAAAGAGCCAAGAGTATACATTAGGGAAAAGACAGCCTTTTCAATAAATGGTCTTCAAAAAACCGGACAGCCACATGCAAAAGAATGAAACTGGACCCCTATATCATACACAAAAATAAACTGGATTAAAGACTTGAATGTAACCTGAAGCCATAAAACTACCAAAAGAGAACATAAGTGGTAAACTCCTTGACATTGGTCTTAGCAACGATTTTTTGAATCTGACACCAAAAGCAAAGGCAACAAAAACAAAAATAAATGAGTGGAACTACATCAAACTAAACAGCTTCTGCAAAGCAAAGGAAATGATCAACAAAATGAAAAGTCAACCTAGGGAATGAGAGAAAATATTTGCAAATCATAGGGTATCAAAATATATAAAGAACTTATACAATAGCAACCCACCCTCCCCCCCAAAAAAAATCCACAAAAAATCTGATTAAAAAATGGGAGTGGTGCCTGGGTGGCTCAGTCGGTTAAGCGTCCAACTCTGGATTTCAGCTCAGGTCATGATCTCCCAGTTTGTGAGTTTGAACCCCGCATCAGGCTCTGCGTTGACAGCACAGAGTCTGCTTTGGATTCTCTCTCTGCCCCTCCCCTGCTCTGCTCTCTCTCAAAATAAATAAATAAACATGCTTAAAAAATGGGCAGAGCATCTGAGCATTTTTCCAAAGAAGACCTAGAGACAGCCAACAACTATATGAAAACTTGCTTGATATCACTCATCATCAGAGAAATGCAGATCAAAACCACAATGAGATTACCACTGCATACCTACCAGAATGGTTATTATCAAAAAGACAAGAAGTAACAAGTGTTGGAAAAGATGTGGAGAAAAGGAAATTCTCATGTACTGCTGGTGGGAATGTAAACTGGTGCAGCCACTATGGAAAACAGTATGAAGGTTTCTCAAAAAGTAAAAATAGAACTACCCTATGACCCAGTGATTCCACTTCTGGATATTTATCCCAAGAAAATAAAAACACTAACTTGAAAAGATACATGTATCCTTATGTTCACTGCAGCATTATTTACAATAGTCAAAAAACAAACAAAAAACCTAAGTGTCCATCAATAGATGAATGGGTAAAGGAAATGTGTCATTATATAAAAAGTGGAATATTTTATTTAGCCATAAAAAGGAATGAAACTTGCCCTTGGCGACAATATGGACGGTCCTTAAGGGCATCTTGCTAAGTGACATAAGTCAGAAAAGACAAATAACCTATTAATCTTACATGTGGAATAAAAAAAAATTCAATCCATGATTCTGTAGATGCAATGTAGAGGTGTGCTAGAAAGAGCAGAGAGCAGTTAGGAAGCTATTATCATTCTACTGACCGTTTAAAGCAAATACATTAACAATCTATTGTGGAATTTACAACATATGAAGTAAAATATAGGACAAAAATAGCTTGAAGGGTAAAAGGGAAATAGAAGGAATTACTACCATAAAGTTTTAGTGTTAGAGGCAGACTATTACCATTTAAGGATGAATACTACAATCTCTACATTAACCATTAAAAAAAAAATAATAGTACAAACAGGTTTAGATAAAAAGCCAAGAGAAAATTAAATGGAATTTTAAGAAAATTTGACTAATTCTAAAACAGGTAGGAACAAAGGGATAAAGAACAAAGAACAGATGGGACAAACTGAAAAGACAGGAAAATGGTAACATAAACCCAACCATATCAGTAATTACATTAAATATAAATGTCCTAAGCCCTTCATTTAAAGGACAGATTGTCATGCTAGATACAAAACAAGACCCAACTATATGTTGTTTATAAGAGACACATTTTAAAAATAACAACACTGTCATGTTAGGATGGTTGAGTGGTCTAAGGCATCAGACTAAAAACAACAACACTGATAAAGTGAAAGAAAAAAGACAGAAAAAGATGAATACTACTAATAAAAAAAGCTATCACACTATATTAATATTGGAAGATTTTAAGACAAACAAAAATCATTCCCAGAGTCTAGAGATAAAAAGGGCATTTCATAATGCTAAAAGGACAAATCCATAGCAGACAAAATGTTTGTGCCTCAATTAGCATGATTAAAAATACATAAAGCAAGAATTAAAAGAAAAAATAAACAAATTCACTGTCATAGTCAGAGTTAATACTTCACATTAGAAAAAGCAGACATGAACAGTTACATTAATATTGATTTATAAAATCCATTAGAATTGTTGCTCATTGGTGGGTGTGGAGGGGAATAATAAGTGATAAGAACAAAGGGAAAAATTAAAATTGAATTAAACAGAACAGAGCTTTATATAGATTAACAATAGGATTCCATAGATTAAAGATATGTGTACCTCAATTCTCTGGATATCAGATTTTTTTTTTTTTATATTTGTTTATTTTTGAGAGACAGAGAGAGACAGTGCTAGCAAGGGAGGGGCAAAAGAGAGAGAGAGAGAGAGAGAGACAGAATCAGAAGCAGGCTCCAGGCTCTGAGCTGACCTGAGCCAAAGTCGGACGCTTAACCAACTGAGCCACCCAGGTGCCCCTGGACATCAGATTAAAAATGAAAATTAAGAATCAGATTTATTGGAAAATCCTCTTATTACAGGTATTTTTCTTACCAGCATCACTGTTAAATTCATAACTCTTCCAAGGTTATCAATGTAGTAGACGCTGTCTTGATACCATGAATCACTGTGTAGGTAATTATACATTCCAAAAGCATGCATGTGTTCCAGTGTATATTGATCATCTCGAAGTTTTACTTCTGCCACAGCTGAAATACAAGAAGAATAAACATAAATACAGGTTTCACTTTTGATTATTTCTTTCTGCAGAATGCTCACAAGGTGAAGAAATCACAGAATGCTAATCACAAAGGCTTTAAGAACAAATTCACTATATTATTTATTCTAAAACAATTTTTAGACACCCACTAGGCACTGTGTGTAGAGGATAAACAATGAATCAAACTGGCATGATCCCTGACAGTGGCCATAAGAGATAGGGTTTTTCATGCCATAACATCTTTTCTTTTAGGCACCTCTTCCTTATAATTATGAATAAAAAGAATGGGGAAATTCTAAAATTGGAGGATTTCCTGTCTCTGGGGCAAATATTAAGTCCATTTTATGTAGAGTTTTTATAGTTTTTAAAATGCTTTCACCTCTATATCTCTATATCTCATTTCTTTCATCTCTATATCTCATTAATTTTTTTTTACCACACATTAAGAAATAGAGAATGTTTTCATTATTTTGTTTCATAATTATGGAAATAAATGTAAGAACAAATGGTGATTTCTCCAATGTTTTATCAAATTTTTCCCAAGAGTACAGAACAAAATATTCTACCTGGACTAGAAACGAGGCTTCCTGAAGAACAGTGTTTTGCACTGGGCATTAAGCGATTTCCATAACTTTATTTTACTTTTCTCCACCTTTATTGTGATATAATTGGCATATTACACTGTGTAAGTTTAAAGTGTATAACATAATATACTTTATATACGAACATATTGTGAAATGATCAGCATAGTAAATTTACTTAACACATCATCCGTCACCTAGTTATTTTTTTCTTGTGATGAGAACTTTTAAGATCCACTCTCTTTACTATTTCCATAATTTTATTCGGCTAAATGTAATCTCACTCTACCTTCCTTCACATGCAGATAGGAACCCTTACCACTCAGGGCTGCCCATGACGTAGAATTAATTTCTGCTCTGACAGAAAATATAAAAGTAAACTATGCTGGGCCAATACCTTACCTTAATATAAAACTCAACTTACTGTATTCTAATTTCAAGTGTTTTCTTTTTTTTTCCATAATGTTCATCTGTTCCTACTTCTATTACCTGCTTTGAGGCCTGGCCGACTTATATTTATTCTCTGATTCATTCAGCAATAATTCAATAGGCACCAATGACACAATGATGAGCAAAGAGCACAGAATCTACCTCTTCAGCACTCATGATTCAGTAAGGAAATGGACATTAGTCAAATAATTCATAAGTAAATATATAATGAAACTGCAATAAATGTTTGGAAGAAAAAGTTACTGGGTACCATAACACTGGGCACTGATCTGTGGAGGAGGCGAATTAATGAAAGCTTTCAGAAATATGACCCACGCTAGAAAGGATATAAGGTAAAGTTAACTTATGAAGAAATATATCTACACACACACACACACACACACACACACACACACACACACACCCCTACTTATCATAGGCAGAAGGAAAAGCAGACAAAAGCAGGAGGAAAAATTTGTGTTCAAAGAAACAAAAGATGGCTAACTACAAAGCACCATGGAGAACTGTACAAGAAAAGGCTACAGATAAACAGCTAGGGAACTAGGAAGGAATTGGATCATGAAAGACCTTGTCTTTATCGGTAAACTTAATGTAATTCATTTAAGAGTTTTTAAGCAGAAGAGTAAAGTTCAGATTCAAATTTATAAAAGATTACTTATAAGTACAATATGTAACACAGACGAAAGCAAAGCAAGGTAAAATCCACTGTGAATATTAATAAAGGGAACTCTCACTAGAAGTACAGAAAGAAGGGAGGCCAGAAGGGGGAACCCCCACCACTCAACATCAGTTACAGGAAGAACTGGCAACTGCAGACCACAACAGAAGAATATTCAATAGAAGAATCTTCAATTACAGGCCCCAACAGGGAAAAGATATACACTGCATCTCCTACAAGAAGCGGGACTACTCTTGTAACATAGCTAATGAGAAATCAACATTACCCTGTAGTTTTGCTGTTCTCCAATGACTTTCTTTTATTCAAAACAATTCTTCCCAACTTCCTCCTCCTTCTCCATAAAATAACATTCTTCTCCTTTGTTTGCTGGACTTGCCGATGGTTTTGCCAAAGTTTGCATGTCCCGAATTACAATTCTCTAATAATCCCAAATAAACCCATTCTGCTGATAAAATAACTTGGGTTTTTTTCTTCAATTTTTTTTAAAGTTCATTTATTTTTGAGACAGAGACAGAGCATGAGTGGGGGAAGGGAAGAGAGAGAGAGGGAGACACAGAATCTGAAGCAGGTTCCAGGCTCTGAGCTGTCAGCTTAGAGCTCAACACGGGGCTCGAACTTAAAAACTGAGAGTTCATGACCTGAGAGGAAGTCGGATGCTTAACTGACCAAACCACCAGGTGCCCCGGGTGTTTTATTTTCAAGGTTTATGCCATAAAATCATTATAAATTTAGTTATGGATTTGATGAAGGTTGAGGAAATTGCTATTATATGATTCAAGGAAGTATTTATTTTATAAGGAACAGTTAGAAGTACATATTCCACTGATTAGGAGGGAAACAATCACCAATTCTTGGTTTTCTAGCACCACTGTGTGGATGAAACTCAATACTGCAAGAAATGTACATGGTAAAATAATGGCCCAAAGCAATAATACTAGACAATGACACGACAAATACATTTACTTCATATCTGTGCCAAAGCCCCCGGGCAATCCCAAACAAGAGGCTTCTTAGCCCTCTGCCTTATTACAACCTCTCATCTGTGAACATAAGGATCTGGAAAACTATTATTAGATGACTATGATATAGTCTAAGTCTTTTGTTGTTGCATTCTGACAAGATAATTTATGTAAGTTATTTGGACACAGAAATGAGGATTGGGCATATTACATACTTAATAGTTTGTAAAAGCTGTTAGTATATAGAAAAAAGCTGCATCTCTGGCCTCAAATGAGAAAGGTGAAGTTATCATTGCATTTTTCATGTCAACCACCTTGAGTTTATAAAAGGAGAGGCAGAGTAATTGAAAGGCAAAAGCAGTGGAAAGCCTCCCAAGAAAGGAGGGGGAAAGCAAGGAGTATTAAATCTCTGCTGGGTTCGTGGAAATAGTGGAAGGGGAACCTCTTTAACAGAAGGCTAAGAGGCCAGAGTAGTAAAAATTTTATTATTTATTATTATCTTGCATTAGAAATAAAAGAGCTTTGCTAAAAATTCCTTCTCTTTCAGTCTTTTAAAAAGAACTTAGGGCCTGACAAGAAGAAAATTTCCCTTAATCTTTACCTAAATTTCTTTTTTTTTATGTTTTTATTTTATTTTTGAGACACACAGTGAGAGCGGGGGAGGGGCAGAGAGAGAGGGACAGAGTCTGAAGCAGGCTCCAGGATCTGAGCTGTCAGCATAGGGCCCAACGTGGGGCTTGAACTCACAGATGCGAGATCATGACCTGAGCCGAAGTCAGGCACCCAATCGACTGAGCCACCCAGGGGCCCCATCTTTACCTAAATTTCTTACAAAACCTGTATGAAACCTCAAAAACCTGTATTTCTCATTCATAAATTATGTACTGAATATCTACTATGTGTACTGTGCTTGGCAGTGGATATAACACTAGTAAGTATAAAACAGACATGATCCTTGTAATGGCGTTAACAATGGTTACAATTACTGCTTCTTGTCCTTTCAAAATACACTACTACATTGAACCACGTGAAATTGCCAATATTCAACTCTTTTGACCCAATTAAATATGATTCATTCTAATACCGATAGAAGCAAAGTATAGTACTTTTAAAAAAGCAGGGGTAAAGGCAAAGAACATTAAATGTTAACTTACGGAGGTCACTTCTTAGATTATTTATCTTTTAATCATACCCAATGAATTAAGTCTTCTGGCCAAGTTACTTACTGAGTTTGCTATTTGTGTATAAAAAAAGATAAAAATGCAAAAAAAAACAACAAAAAACAAAAAAAAAAACAAGAGTACAGTAGCCCCCCAGCCCACTCCCCTTATCTGCAAGGCATACGTCCTAAGATCCCCAGTGGATGCTTAAAATCAGATACTGATCCCTATATATATTGTTTTTTCCTATACATACATACGAATAATAAAGTTTAATTTGTAAATTAGGCCTAGTCAGAAATTAATAACTAATAATAAAATAAAGCAATTGTAACAATATACTATCATAAAAGCTACATGAATGTGGTCTCTCTCTCAAAATATCTTATTGTACTGTACTCACCCTTCTTCTTGTGATGACTTGAGATGATAACATGCCTGTATGATCAGATGAAGTGATGTGAATGACACAGGCACTGTGATATAGTGTTAGGCTACTGCTGATCTTCTGACAGTATGTCAGAAGGAGGATCGTCTCTGCTTCTACACTGCAGTTGACATGGGTAACTGAAACTGTAGAGAGCAAAACTAAAACTGTAACTACTGTGCAAGTCTGTATCATGAATTCTGAAGCAAGATTTATGGAACACAGCAGAAATAGAATTCAGAGCATTGTTCCCACTAACCTATTTTATACAATGTTTCTGCAAAAATTAATACAGTCATCTACCACTCTTCCCCATATTTTCCACCCTAAGAGCAGATATCAATTTTACAGTAAACTCTACATAAATCCAACAGTGACATAGCTCTTTTCTTCCTTTAGTCCAACTATAGCCTAAATCTTCACCGGCTTCTATTCTCCCTCCCCTGAAGAAATAGCCCATAGATCATTAGAAAAGGCATGAGCTTTGGAGTCTGATTTGCCAGTGTCAAGTGGCTTTATTAAGTTACTAGCCTTTCCACCCCATCTCCTCATCTGTAATGAAAATCAGTAATACTTGTCCTATGAAATTAGTAACAAGCTTAACTTTAAACATGTAAATGGTATTCTAAACAAATACCATACTTTTTATATGGTATATATGAAGAAAGAAAAGTGTGATTTTCCTATTTCTCTTCTGCTGTCCAAGGTTAATTCTCACATGGTTGCTTATTATTCCATTCTCTTCTACCTCTTCTAGAATTAGAGAGAAGTTTTGGGCACTCACACAAGGCTCAGAACTGTGACTGTTACCAACAGGAAGAATGGAGAAAACACCTAATTCACGGGATAATGGGTAGAATACACAGAAAAGTACTGTCTCAGTAGTGGGGAATAATTAGCCCTTGACTGAGCATTGCTCCAGACCAGTGTAACAAATCATTAAAAAGACTAAATGAGGGGCGCCTGGGTGGCTCAGTCGGTTAAGCCTCCGACTTCAGCTCAGGTCACGATCTCGCGGTCCGTGAGTTCGAGCCCCGCGTTGGGCTCTGGGCTGATGGCTCAGAGCCTGGAGCCTGCTTCCGATTCTGTGTCTCCCTCTCTCTCTGCCCCTCCCCCATTCATGCTCTGTCTCTCTCTGTCTCAAAAATAAATAAAACCTTAAAAAAAAAAATTTAAAAAAAAAAGACTAAATGAAATTAATGTTTCCAGTAACTCAACTGTAACCCAGAATCAAGTTCAAGAAGATTTAGAAGAATATAAATCTATTCTCCAGCCAACAAGGTAAAATTCACAATTTCTAGTGTCCAAATGTTACTCGGCAAAGAGGAAAAAAAAAAAAACAAACCACAATGAAGAGAATAATCAATCAACAGAAGCTCAACATAACTGATACATAAGTTATAATTAGCAGAATAGAACACTGAGTTATTATATTAAAGTACATTCCATTGTCCAAAACAACAAAGACAAAAAAGACGTAAAATGTACATTCCATACATTAAAAACAGACATGAAAAATGTAAAAGATGAAAACTACAACATCTATGATGAAAAATACACATGATGGGAATAACAACAAATCAGACACTGCAAAACAACAGTGAAGCTAAAGGCATGAAAATATAAATTATCCAGAATAAAGTAGAGGAAAAAAAAGAATGCAAAAAACACACAAAAATCAAGAGCACTGATAACCTGGGGTCAATTTCCAGCAATCTAAAAATGGGCAACTGGGGGTGTGTGGGTGGCTTAGTCGGTTAAATGTCTGACTCTCAATCTCAGCTCAGTCAGGATGTCACAGTCCATGGGATCAAGCCCTGTGTCAGGCTCTGTGCTGTTAGCCCAGAGCTTGCTTGAGATTCTCTCTCCCCCCTCTATGCCTCTTCTCTGTGTTCTCTCTCTCTCTCTCTCTCAAAAATAAATTTCAAAACAATAAAAATAAAAGATACAAATGGGCAACTGGATTCCTTAAAATAAAGAAGAGGAAGAAAAAAAAAATAATGGCTGGACATTTTACAAACTTGAAAACTATAAACCCACAGATCTAGACAGACCAACAAACTCAAAAGCACAACATTCATGAAGAAAAAAAACCACAGCAAGGTAACGTAATCAAACTGCTCAAAAGCAATGCAAAAGAGAAAAAACACATGTCATGTATAAAAGAATAAAGATGGGAAAACACCGGCTTTCTCATCAGAACCAATAAAAGCTAGAAGAGAGTGGGGCAACATCTTTAAAGTACATTTGACTTTTGAATGACACGGGTAAGGGACACTGACCCTAGCACCTCGAAAATCCACATATAACTTTTTGACTCCCTGTAAACTTAACTACTAATAGCCTTCTGTTGACCAGAAATCTTACCAATAGCACAGTTAACACATATTCTGTATATGCAGTATATACTGTGGTCTTAAAATAAACTAGAAAAAACAAAATACTATTAAGAAAATCATAAGGAAAACACAGTTACAGTCCTCCACTATATTTACTGAAAAAAGTCCACATATAAATGGGCCTGCATATTTCAAACCTACATTATTCAAGGGTCAAATGTACTGAAAGAAGAAAAGGTATAAACCTAGAATCCTACATATGGCAAAAATGTCTTTTGAAAATACAAATTCAATAGCATAAAGGCCAGGAGGAAAGAAACAGAAGTATACTATTTTAGGGTCTTATATTATGAGCAAAGTGCAACATCATTTGAACATACCATGCAGTAAATTAAAGATGTATTATATTGGGGCACCTGGATGGCTTAGTCAGTTAAGCATCTGACTCTTGGTTTCCACTCAGGTGCTGATCTCATGACTCATGAGTTTGAGCCCCACATTGGGCTCTGCACTGGCAGCACAGAGCCTGCTTGAGACTCTCTGTCTCTCCTTCTCTTTGCTCCTCCCTGACTTGCATTCTATCTCTCAAAAATAAATAAACATTAAAAAAAATCTTTAAAGATGTATACCATTAACTCTAAAGCAACTAGTAAAATACAAAGAGCGATAGCTAGTAAACCAAGAAATGTGATAACAATGAATTCTTAAGAAAATACTCAACCCAGGGGCGCCTGGGTGGCTCAGTCAGTTAAGTGTCTGACTTGGGCTCAGCTCATGATCTCACAGCTGGTGAGTTCAAGCCCTGCGTCCAGCTCTGTGCTGACAGCTCAGAACCTGGAGCCTGCTTCTGATTCTGTGTGTGTGTCTCTCTGCACCTCTCCTGCTTGTGTTCTGTCTCTCTCTCTCAAAAAGAAATAAACATTTAAAAAATTTTAGAAAAGAAAAAAAAAGAAAATACTCAACCCAAAAGAAGGAAGAAAAATGGAAATGGACAAAATGAAAAAAAAAAAGGAAAATTCCATTTTCCCAGAGTAGATAATACAAACAGAACACCACTAGCAAGATGAAAGATCAAACTAAAAAAAAAATCAATAATCACATCAAATATAAACAGCATAATGAAAAGGTAGAGATTGTCAGGCTGAATAAAGAAACAAGACTCAACTATTTCTGCCAGTAAGAAATACATGTTAGATACTAAAACACAAAAGGTTAAAAGTTAAAAGGTGGAAACAAATACACACATTATGGTAATATTTAGCAAAAGAGCTGGAGTGAGGACATAATAATCAATAGTGTTTATGCAACATAACAGAGCTTCAAAATATATGAAGTAAAAATGAACAGAACTGCAAGAAAAAAGAAAAATCTACAATCGTAGTCAGAGATTTCAATATCCTTCTCTTACGCAGGCACGAGGTAAAAGTAATTATGCTGAGTAAAAGAAACAAGACAAAAAAGAATACATACTGTGTAATTCCATGTATGTAAAACTCTAGAAAATGCACACTAATTTATAGCAACAGAGAACTAGCGGCAGTTGCTTAGGGACTGAAGGGGTATGTGGAGGAACAGAGTGCTAGTAACAGAAGGGCACAGGAAGTGCCCATTTTAAGTAGAGGAAGATCTGTATAAAATAGATGCCTAGAGGGGTGTCTGGGTGGTCAGTCGGTTAAGCATCCGACTCTTGGTTTCAGCTCAGGTCATGATCTCACCGTTTCATGAGTTCAAGTCCCAAGTTGCGCTCTGTGCTGGCATCGCAGAGCTTGCTTGGGATTCTCTCTCTCCCTCCCCCCACTCATGCTCTCTGTCAAATAAATAAATAAACTTTATAAAACTTTTTGCTTGTTCTTTAGCATAGAAAAACACAAACTGGAACGCCTGGGTGGCTCAGTCACTTAAGTGCCTGACTCTTGATCTCAGCTCAGGCCATGATCTCATGGGTTCATCTCATCAAGCCTGCGTTTGGCTCTGTGCTGACAGCATGGAGCCTGCTTGCGATTCTCTCTCTCCCTCTCTTTCTCTCTCTCTCTCTCCCTCTCTTTCTCTCTCTCTCTCTCTCTCTCTCTCTCTGCCCCTCCCCTGCTCATGCTCTCTCTCTCTTTCAAAATAAATAAAATTTGGGGAGAAAAAGAAAAACACAAACTGACAGTTGTACTGTTTATATAGCAAAGGGAACTTTAGAACAATTTGCTAGTATTATTTAAAATAAGAGAATAAAAATAAGCCAGTACTAAAACTCCTCAAGATGAGAGCACATCTTCAACCTCAGATTCTAAATGCAAAGCTTCACACACCATCCACTAATGTTTTTGCTGAAATAATGTAAACTCCTTGGGTAGTATAAAAGAAATCAAGTTGCCAAGAGGAGCTCCTCAATCATACCTCACCATCTCCAGAAATGACAATTTTTAAACAAACTAATCTCGGGGCACCTGGGTGGCTCAGTTGGTTAAGCGTCCGACTCATCATTTTGGCTCAGGTTCGACGCTCAAGGTTTCATGGGTTTGAGCCCCACGCAGGCTCTGTGCTGACAGTGCAGAGCCTGCTTGGGATTCTCTGCCTCTCTCTCTCTCTCTCTCTCTCTCGTTCTCTCTCTCTCTCTCTGTGCCCCTCCCCAACTCACGCTATCTCTGTCCCTCTCAAAATAAATAAACTTAAAAAAATAAAAGAATTAACCTCTTCATCATCATTCTCAGGTAGTAATTTTTTATTTTTAAATATTTATTCATTTTTTTTTTGAGAGAGAGACAGATACAGAGCATAAGTGGGGCAGGAGCAGAGAAACAGGGAGACACAGATTCTGAAGCAGGCTCCAGGCTCTGAGCTGTCAGCACAGAGCCCGACGTGGGGCTCGAATCCACAAACCATGAGATCATGACCTGAGCAGAAGTTGGATGTTTAACACACTGAGCCATGCAGGTACCCCACCAGGTAGTAATTCTTAATGCAAGCCCCTCACATAAACTATGGCAAAAGCCTCCAAACTGGTCTCCCTGTCTCTATTCCTCCAATCTCCCAAATTCGGCTGCCACAGATCCTTTTTTTTTTTTTTTTAAACATTTTATTATATTTTTTGAGAAACAGAGAGAGACACAGCACAAGCAGGAAAGGAGCAGACAGAGAGGGAGACACAGAATCAGAAGCAGGCTCCAGGCTCTGAGCTGTCAGCAGAGCCCGACACGAGGCTAGAACCCACGAACCACGCAATCATGACCTGAGCCAAAGTCAGATGCTTAACTGACTGAGCAACCCAGGAGCCCCCAGCCTCCACAGATGCTAAGAGTAAACCACTCAATCTCTAAATCTATCTGCTTTCTACTCTTAAAACCCTAAATGGCAGCTCATCACCACCTCCAATTGTGCATCCTAAACACAGATTCCAATACCAAAAATGGTGAAAAAAGGAAAAAACAATGACAACTTAGGAACTCGTTAATAAAGTTAATGTATTCAATTTAGAGGACTATTGTGAGAGTTTGCTTCCTGTTTTTTTGATGTTCAAATATCCTTTTACTTATGAAAGAATGGGTGAGGACATCACCGTGTTTAAGAAACATCTCCACTTAGGATGTATTATGCTAAGCTAAACAAGTCAGTCAGAGGAAGACAAATACCACACCATTTCACTCATATGTGGAATTTAAGAAACAAAACAGATAACATGGGAAGAGGGGGGAAAAGAGGGGGGCAAACCATAAGAGATTTTTAACTATAGAGAACAAACTAAGGGTTGATTGGGGTGGGGGGGGTGGATGGAAAGGATGGGCTAGATGGATGATGGGTATTGAGGAGGGCACTTGTGATGAACACTGGGTGACATGTAAGTGATGAATCACTAAATTCTACTCCTGAAACCAATATTACACTAGAATTTAAATAAACACTTGAAACAAACAAAAGAAACATCTCCACTTAACAAGTTAAAAAGTTGGCAAATCTTTGACAGCTGAACTTTATTTTTATCTATTTTTTTTTTTAATCTTCATTTTTGGGAGAGAGAGAGAGAGACAGAGTGTGAGCAGGGGAGGAGCAGAAAGAGAGGGAGACACAGAATCCGAAGCAGGCTCCAGGCCCTGAACTGTCAGCACAGAGCCTGACGTGGGGCCCAAACTCAGGTACCGTGAGATCATGACCTGAGCTGAAGTTGGACGCTCAACCGACTGAGCCACCCAGACGCCCCCTGAACTTTATTTTTAATTGTAAAAGCCCATGAAAAGAAATACTGACTTAGACACACCAGAGGTGTAAAGTCCACAAAACAAACAGTGCCCTCATCTATCTTTCTAACTCATCTCTCATTCCCCAGATTTTTTCTTCCAGCAATACAGGACTGCAGCAGTGTCCTACACAAAACCCAATTACTCTTTCCCTTTTTTACTCACGCTTTCTCAGGAATGGAGTCACCTCAATAACAACTTCTTTTCCTCACTCATTCAATTTATTGAGTACCTATAATCTTAAGCGTTAGGGATACAGTAGTGAAGAAAAGAGAAACATTATCTTCATGGAGTCACAGTCTAGTGGAGGAAAAAGATATCAAATAAATATAGCATTAAAAACTATGATAATACTGCTTTACAGAGAATGGAATGAAGGAGAATGAAATGGCAGGAAAGCTAGTCAATAAACTACTATAGTTAAGGTAAAAAAATAACTGATTTGGACAAGGGTGGAGGCAAGAAGTCAAATCTTGAGCTGACTGTACTTGCTGACAGACTGAACAAGGGGATAAAAGAAATACTTCATGACTCCAATATAAGCAATTATGTAGACTTGCACTAATAGTTCCAATTTTTTATGCCTCTCTGTCTTTACTATGAGTTTGCTATACTGACTTTAAGGTTGATGATATGACTTGCTTTGACCAATGGGACAAGAGCAAACTTTTTCCTGGCAGCAGCTTATAAAAGTGCCTGTGCACTGCTGGTTTTCTCTTGGAGTAAAAAGCCTGCTAAAGAATGAGACCACATGGAGAAAACCTAACTAAGTAGAAGCCATCTGAAATAATCCTATACCAATCTATAGCCAGAGAACCCCCAAACATATGAGGAAGCCCAGCCAAGAGCAGAGCGACAAAGCAGATGCATAACTGAACAAAAATGCAGGAATAAGCCCAAGCCACGACTAGAAGAACCACCTACCTAACTTACAGACCTGTGAGCAACAATAACTGCTTACTCTTTTGAGCACTGAATTTTGGGTGGCCTTTTCATGCATAAATTAAACATGATGGTACCATTTACTGACACAGGGTGGGAGAAGGAAAGGAAGGGAATGAAAAGAAAAACCAAGCTCATTTTATCTTACCTGAGTCAACTCTTACCTATTCTTAAAAACTCAACTTAGATATCAACTTCTCCAGGAAGCTTTCCCAGATCTCGAGGCTGGTTTGGAAAGATACTTAAGTACTAACATTGTGTTCTGTACATAGCCAGATCACTGCCTTATCAGACTGCTCTAAACTTATCTGTTTATATTTTTCTTCCCAAGTACCCAACTGCACTTTTATGTTACAGACTGTACCTCATTTATCTTGATAATATCAGCAGGTAACATAAAACAAGGTCTTGGTAGAGGTTTCTGAATTTTATAAATCAATTAATAAACACTTATCTGATAAAATTTATTAAGTCTAGATCAGTATTTCTCAAAGTGTGATGCACTCAACACGCATCAGAATCAGTAGAGGTGTGTTAAAAATGCAAATCTCTGGGCCCTTTATCTTTAACGAAAATACCATTCATTACCTTCTAAGAACAAGGATGAATATTTTGGTCAGCCTCAAATACACACAAATAGAAGTGTAGGTACTAAATCAACGTTTCCTCAAAATTTCCTAGAGATATTCTCTAAGATAGTGTCCTTAAACTGACAGCACCTATGCAACTGAAAATGCTCTGAATTGCAATGGCGTTTCTTTCTAAGAAATGAATCTCCGCCATCTGGGAGGTCCTCCAAAGTGTGGCTTCTCAACGCACACGGTTACCGAGGATGCTAGAGAGCGAAAGCGGGGCCCAGGCCGGGAAGGACAAGCGCCCAGAGGCCAGGCAGCAGTTGCGTGACGGACCCTGGAACTCGGGCCGAGCCAGGCGAAGGAGACTCCCACTGGGTTCCGGGATGGGCTTCCCTCTCCAGAGGCGGCCATCCCCGGTCCACGCTAGCCCGACGGGATATACGGAAGGTCCCGGTCGCCTTGCTTGCCCAAGACAGAAAGGAAGAAAATGAGGAAAGGGTCCGGCTGCCAGCAGCCGAAAGTGGGGAGAGTGCCGGGGGTCGCCGCCGCCTCCCACCTGCGTCAAGCTCCAGCTGGTAACAGGGCAGCGGCTCGAGGGAGAGCTTGTAACCCTCGAAGCGGGGATCCAACAGAGGTCTCTTCACGCGCAGAGAGCAATTAGCAGCCACCTCCATAGCCTTCCTAGGTCGCAGCGTGAGAATTAATAAAGCTCTTGTTGAAAGGTCCGCGCTTCGCTCGTAGCACCGAGGCTCGCAGGCGGCGTGGTTCCCATCCCAGAAAACACTGCGGTGTGGGGCGCCGTCTGGGAAATGTAGTGTCCATGCGAAAGTTGACTCTGTTGCATGCCGGGCTATGTAGTCTTTCGGAGACTTAACGCCCGCGCGACTGCAGGGTATGGACTTTCTTACCCAGAGGGCTGAGCTACCAGGAGGCGGCCCGCGCTGGTTAAATTCTCACATTTATAGGCAGGGTGGCGAGACCCCGCCCCGGAAATGCGTGTTTTAGCTTTCTGTGTGCTTAGGTGCCCGAGCTACTGAGGGTCTAAGTCCGGGCAGCCGAAGAGTGTGGTAGGTAACGGTCGTCAGCGCAAGGGTCATTTCGTCGCTGGGAAGGGACGGCCCTCGCCCGCGGTGATGGTGGTGAGCTATGCCCGTGGTCCTCAGGGCCGGGACCCGGGCCCAGCCCAGGCTCCTTTCGATGTGCTGTCTTTCGTTAGCTTCCCCGACCCGCGCTCGCGGGCCTGTAGGGCTCTCCGACAGGGCGTGCAACCGGAGTTGGCCTGAAGCCAGTCCACGCTTTGTTTTCTGGCTCCTCCCCTCCCGCCTCTCCCGCTGTCTCCGCCCTATTCTATTTTCCCAAAGAATGTCTGAACTGGGAGGGATTCCCCTAGCGCCCTTGTTTTACCAGTGAGAAAACTGAGGCCTTTAAGAATTGACTTGTCCAAGGTCACTATCCGTATTTTAGGGGCCAAGGCGAGATCAAGTTCAATATTCTAGGAATGGTACCGACTAGACCTTAGAGTTATTTTGAAAATGTTAGCCTCCAACGACATAAGCAAACATTACTAAGTCCTTTCTCAACCCCTCCTTTTTCCTGTTCCACTCAAAAAAATTTTTTTTCCCAACTCAAAACTCATTGCCAGCCTGAGTTTTCACATAGGCGAAGATGGGAGACAACAAAAGTAGTCCCGAGTTAGTGACAGATTAAGTGCAGTAATGTTACTGTATTCCAAGTTTTTACATTCTAACCTTCTTCTACCTTTTTTTTTTTTTTAACTGAAAATTGAGAATTTTCTGTGTTGGGAATTAGTTCGAGATTTGTTTTCAGTTCTGATGAAGAGCATACACAAACACATACTTGGAGCTACTTTGAGAGTTGTGTTTCTGGGTGCATCCTAGTGAAAAGTAAAGCACTTAGAACCTAATCTGGAAATTTTATTTTTCACCAACAGTACTTGATCTTTTATTGGTATTTAGGTTATATGGCTTCCCAGAAATTTTGAATGCAGTTAAAGTGCAGAAATTATTAGCAGTCAGTTATGATGTGCTGTTAAAGTGTTTGGGGGCTTCTCGGGTCAGAGTACCTGAGTTCAAATCCTGCCTTCACCACTTTCTATCTTTGTGCCTCAGTTTTCTCAATTGTAAAATACAGATTATGTTAATAATTCATACATAAAAAAATAAGTTTTGGGAATTAAATGAGGTTAAAAAAAAAAGCCCCAATGTGTTAACCCAGTACTGGGCACATAAGTGTTTCATAAATGTGACAATAATTATTATTATCTAAGGACTCATTAATAAAGGGTATCTGGGGGAAGAAAATTGTGAGTTAATCAGTATGACTTATTGGGATGCAGTAAACGATATTAAGAGTAATGACATTGTTAACACAATGTTGAAATCTATCACTCCTTCAGTTGATAGAATGTTAAATGTTAAATGGGATGCTTACCTAGAGGATTTAGAAGAAAATACTTTGTGGGTGTTCTGTATCTGAAAATACATGTTGATGTTCAGGTTAGCAAGATGAACAAAGATGCGCAGATGAGAGCAGCGATTAACCAAAAGTTGATAGAAACTGGAGAAAGAGAACGGTAAGCAATGGATTGTGTTAATAAATTACATTTAACATCTTTAAGTTACAGTTATTTTAATGTAAGAATCTAATATCAAGGAGCAAACTGATGTCAATGGAAGGAATTACAGAAAATTGAGATTATCAAAAGTTTCAATTCCTAACATCCATAAAAAATAGGTCTGTTCAGTATTGCATGACTTAAACGAAAATGAGTTCTCTAAAAAGATGAACAAGAAATGACTGTCAAAGAATGTATCATCTAACAGAGAAGAAAATATACCCAGGTTACTGCAGTTTTTAATAGGGAGATAATATGATAGAACCAGTTTCAGTTACCAAACTATTAATCTCAGAGCAGCTGTGCTGTTCTTACTCTCTGAGACATTCTTCTTCCCTGATCTTTAATTCTAGCTCATCTTTCAGGTCTTAATTTAAATATCATCTCTTACAGGAATCCCTTAAGTCCAAGATGCCTTGTTCTATCCTAGCATTTAATCACATTGTATTATAACCACCTGCTTTGCTTATTTGTGTCCTGCAGTACACTCTCAGTTCCTTGACAGTAGAACTACCATTGTATCCCCAGCATTATGCCTAGCACATAACTGACCAGGTAAATATTTGAAGAATGAACAGGTGTAGAAGTACTAAGCAGAGGCTCAGGAATCAAGAAAGGCTTCCAGAAGTAGGGTGAAAGATTGCATAAGAGAAATATATTTAAGGAAGAGGAGAGATCTTTCAACTGTACTTGGGGGTTAAAGTAATCAGTTAGAGTAGTATAAGAGGTATTTCAGTTCTGGGAGAAAGATTAGCAGTTCTTCCAGCCAGTAAAGCAGAGAAGATATTCAAGGAACATGGAACAGAATGTGCAAAGTCACAGAGATTTGTTACAACATAATAATGTTCTGAGGAACTGTAAAATTAAAGCTGGCAGGTAAAGTATGAAAGTGATGTTGCTGGAACAGTAGACAGGAGGAGTAGATTTGGTATAAGTCAGAATTCTTTCATTTGTAAATGGTAGAAACTGAACTCAAAAACTTGCTTAATCAGTGGAAATATATAAGCTCATCTAACTAAAAAGTCAAGAGCTTGAAATTACTTCAGGCTCCACTGGGTCCAAGCACTCAAAAATTGTTACCAAGAATATGTTTTTCTTTTTCTTTCTCAGCTCTCTTTTCCTCTGTGTTGGCTTTATTCTTAAACAGACTACCCACAAGGTGGCAGAGATCAGCAGTTCAGGATTCACATCCCTCTGGCTCAGACTACCTTTCTCCTAGTAGTTCCAGCAAAGTACCTGGCTTGATTACCATCTTACTTAGGTACATAGGCCAGTTATGATCAGCCTTGCCTGGGTCTCATTTCCATTGCTGGAACCCTGCACAGATTTATTACACTGAGAGTGGTGTCAAAGAAAGGGCAGGAGGGGCGCCTGGGTGGCGCAGTCGGTTAAGCGTCCGACTTCAGCCAGGTCACGATCTCGCGGTCTGTGAGTTCGAGCCCCGCGTCAGGCTCTGGGCTGATGGCTCAGAGCCTGGAGCCTGCTTCCGATTCTGTGTCTCCCTCTCTCTCTGCCCCTCCCCCATTCATGCTCTGTCTCTCTCTATCTCAAAAATAAATAAATAAACGTTAAAAAAAAAAAAAAAAGAAAGGGCAGGAAAATGGGTGATGGGTTTGCAAAAACATCTGACTTTATCCTTGGGTGGGGGGAGAAGTTAAAAGATTCTAAGAAAGGGGATGACTACATCACATTTGCTCTTTAGGAATACTATTCTGGCAATGTGAGGATAGCCTTAAAGGGCTAGAGATACATTATAGAAGAATGTGTTCGCAGGTTATATCAGGTTAAAAATGAAAAACAGCAAAAATGGAAACAAGAACTTAAAAATTTTTAAAGTAAAATCAGCAGTCCTCAATATGAGAAATGAGGAAGAAGACATCCAGAATGGTGCCTTGGGGAACTGAGACGATAGTATTGGCAGTAATGTGTAAAGGGGATTATTTATTATTATCTGTCTCTTCATTCGTGCAGCTTAAAGTTACTGAGTTTCTAGCATATGCTATGTCCTGTTAAGGTGCTGGTGATACAGTAGTGAACAAAATAAAGTCTGTCCTTTCATGGAGCTTACATTCTAATGGGAGGAGACAGACACTACATCTGTTTTATGTAGATGGTGGTAAGTTCTAGAGGAAAAATAAAGCAGAGAATAATGGGTTGTGTATTCGAGACAAAAAAATAAAGAAGGCTTCACTGGTAAGAAAGCAGAAGGATATGAGTGAATGGGGAGGATTTCGAGAGCCAAGGATCTAAGACAGGAGCTTGCCTGGTTTTTTGAGGAGCACATAGAATTTCATCAGCCTGAGTAAATTGAGTGAGAGGAAGAAGAGAGACCTGGGGAGGGGGAAGATCATGGACGGTTATTTAGGCTAGTTAGGTTAGTAAGCCTAACAAAAACTTGGAATTTTAGTCTAAGTAAATTGGGAAGCACTGGGCCATTTTGAGCAGAAGAAGGAGAGCGAAGTATATGAGCAAAGGAGTAGGGGGACAAGTTTAGGGGCATTGGTAGTGGGCCAGTCCAAGAGAAGAAGATGGCTTGGACTAGGGGAGTAATGGCAAAGATGGTAAAGAAAACATCTGGATTGTAGGTGTATATTTAAAACTGGAACCAGTAGGAATTGCTCCTGTGGATTATACGTATAGTGTTAACAGAGTTGAGTGAAAGATGCTCCTAGGTTTTCTAGCCTGAGGAACTTCAGGGTAAGCGTCCAACTTCAGCTCAGGTTAAGCCTGAGGAACTTCCGTTAAGCGTCCAACTTCAGCTCAGGTCATGATCTCACGGCTTGGCTCGGCGGTGTGAGCCCTGCTTTGGGCTCTGTGCTGACAGCTCAAGCCTGGAGCCTGCTTCTGAGTGTGTGTCTCTGCCCCTCCACTGCTCAAGTGTGCATGCTCTTGCTCTCGCTCTCTCTCTCTCTCAAGTATAAATAAACAAAAAAAAAAAAAAAAAGGAAGACCTAATTAAATACCAAGATGGAACTGTCACATAGGGGATGTCTAGGAATATTGAAAGAGAAATGGTTTAGTTTGGGACATGACGTGTTGAAGCTGAGACATGATTTAGGTTAAAGACTGAAGACTTGTAAGAGTGGGTATGGCAAAAGGATAGGAAATATTTTTTTATACCCATGATGCAGTTAGTTGTAATACACACCATTATTTTTTTTAACCTGTAGGGAAAAAGAAAATTCTGCCAATTAAATTATGACAGGCATGGGGCGCCTGGGTGGCTCAGTCGGTTAAGCGTCCGACTTCGGCTCAGGTCATGATCTCGCGGTCCCTGAGTTCAAGCCCCGCGTCGGGCTCTGTGCTGACAGCTCAGAGCCTGGAGCCTGTTTCGGATTCTGTGTCTCCCTTTCTCTCTGACCCTCCCCCGTTCATGCTCTGTCTCTCTCTGTCTCAAAAATAAATAAACATTAAAAAAAATTTTTTTAATTATGACAGGCATACCAATTACTGAATTATTAGAATGTGGGGGAAAAACAGGCTTAGAATCAATGAAATACCATACTTAGTATATAGTTTGGAAGCTTGTTGGAAAAAAATGAGGGGAAAGTTTTTGAGGTTAGAAATATGGGGAAGCAAGAGAGCTAAAGGAGAAGAGTTTGTAGTCAAAGAATAGATTTTGAAGATTTTGAGGTGCACCTGCTTCGAGTTCAACTAAAACCATCTAGAAATTGTACAAGACTCACAGTATTCCTGTTGGTGGAGAGGAATAGAAAGTGTATGAGAAGGCCAGAGAGTAGAGTTTCTTGAGAAGTACTTCTCCCTCATCCACTTCATTTAACTTTATAATGATGAAAATGAGGTCCAGAGTCTAAATTATTTGCATAAGATCAAAAAATTAGTAATAGAACCAAGATTAGGCCACAATTAGAGTTTTTGTGTTTAGAAGGCAGGGAATTTTTAATTGAACGTTTGAACTTTTGCTTCAAACATCCTATTGTGCATTGTTGAAGTTTAATATGAAAATATTTCTTTTTCAACAGCCTCAAAGAGTTGCTGAGAGCTAAATTAATTGAATGTGGCTGGAAGGACCAGTTGAAGGCACACTGTAAAGGTAATCAGTTTCATTTACAAGATAAACTAATTCCATTGTTCTTGTTGGTTTGGAGTTCACTAGAAAAATTATAGGCAGTATTTTAAGATCCGTTGAGTGCCGAGCATAATTTGAAACATACGGAAAATTGAATCTTGTAGTAATGATTTCCTCCTTTTGTCTCCTTTTGGTAGATGTATTTCCTGAATCTTTAGAAATTTTCTTTGTATTTTTTGTAACCAAGTGAGGCAAGATTTTCTCTCTCATCAGAGTATGGAATCCAGCCTTTTTCAGTGTCCCTACTCAAAGTGAAACATTAATTATTCCTATGTTTTAACTTTATAACAAATTGAACACTATCATTGGCAGACTTTATAGGAATTACATCTCTGGCTTTAACAATATTATTTTTTGAAGAATTTACCTACAAAAATCCTAGATAATTACACTAATTTTTTAAAATGTGGGGTGGAAGCTTGTTAAGTTACTGGGTGTTGATGAGGATACCACTAGATAAATTATACATGTCAAGAAGATGAGCCTCCTTTTCTGGCTCAGCTTTGGTATAATGCAATTCTGGATATTTTCAATGAACTCCCATTATATTGCAATTGTTTCTACAATTAATGATAATAGAAACTATTTATATCATTAATCCTAAGAAGGTAATGTGGTGAGTTAGTAAAGGCATAGACTTTGAGGTCATACAGACCTTCACTGGAAGAGAATACAGCTGGACTTCAGCTCATGTTTGGATGAGTATTTAATCTTTAAGCCTCAGTAGGCTCACTTGTGAAGTGGAAAAATGCCTGGCCCATTAGATTGTTGTGAATATTAAATGCTGCAAAACACCCAGCACATAGCGTTCCAATAATGTTAACTCCTTTCCCTCTTCTTCTTTTGGCCTAGCCTAGAGAAGAGAAATGAACAAAAGAGTTGTTCTATAGTTTAATTTAGGGATATGAAATTACAAGTTAGACTCAAATAATAGCTTTTACCTCCCTCCATACGTTCAGGAACTGCTATTATAGTGAAATAAGATCTGTACAGTTCTAAGTTTCCAGCTTTTTACACATTTTAGATTTGACTTTACAGTTTGAATTCATTCTGTTATATTTGTTAAGTTACAAGTGATTTAGCTGAGAGATGAATAGGTTTTTAAGATTTTGATCTGGTGAATACTTAATGTGTTTAAGGTTGAACTAAATCTTCAGTAGAAAAGAAAAAAAGAAGTGTCCTCTTTTTTTTTAAAGACCAGTCTGCACTCTAAAAACATGATCTTAACCCTTCCTCTATGAAAATCTTTCTTACAGATAATGATTTTAAATGATATGATTTGTTTTTTGCTTTTGCATAAGAGGTAATTAAAGAAAAAGGACTAGAACACGTTACTGTTGATGACTTGGTGGCTGAAATCACACCAAAAGGCAGAGGTAAGGAATACAAATTTTGTGGACGGAAACGTGTGAAGACATTTTTTTTCTCTCTTGCTGGTTCAGTTTTTCTTTCTTTTTACAGGGAAAAATACCCTTTCTAAAATTATTTGGGTACTTGAACTTTCCTCAATGGGAAAGATAATTGGTACCTGCCTCTCTAGCATAGTCTTGAGTAATAAATATGATGAGAAGTATAAAATGTTTTTGCACTCTAAAACAGTATAGAAACATAAGTTCATAATGGTTGTTAAGACAGATAGTTTTTAAAATATGGGATTTTGTAGGGTCAAGTATTACCTGAAGCTAGGATTCATAAGTTTTATTAGATATGGCCCGATTTCAGTAATCCAAAGTTTTACTCTAGCCCCACAGTCAATGCTCTGCTGTTGTTTTTTCTTTTTAAAAATAAGTAAAGTTCTGGGGCACCTGGGTGACTCAGTGAGTTGAGCATCCAACTCTTAATTTCAGTTCAGGTCATGATCTCACTGTTGTGGGCTCCGTGCTGAGCATGGAGCCTGCTTTGGATTCTCTCTCTCCCTCTCTCTGCCCTCCCTCACTTAACGCTGTCTCTCTCTCAAAAAAAAAAAATAAACATTTAAAAAAGAAAAGTTCTGTCTTATTAACTGTCTAATTAAGAATTGGGCAGCTTCAAAACTTCATATTCAGGGTAACCTGTATTTAAAATTCACACTACAAACATCTTTATTTCCTTTCAGAAGGCAAAGGAAGGAGAGGAAATATATTAACATTGGTGATATGTAATAAATACTGAGTTAGGAGTTACATTGTTACCTCAGATGCAGCTATGTTATTTTCATTTATTTTGAGAAAGGGGTTTTTCTGGTCATTTTAAGTGTAAGCAGATAAATTAGATGATTCATTATCTGTTTTCTCACATAGAAATAGTGAAAAGAATTTAAGTGTGAAAAGTAAATGAGTTTGAAAATTATTGCTAGAGAATACTAATTCTCTGAACTATCTGCTGGGAAAGAGCTACAGAATCCCATCGTCCTTTCCAGCCATCTGTAGGCCTGTTCACAGCTAAAAAAACATGACTTTTTCATCAAGCATGTCTCAGGGAAAAGAAAAACAAAACAAGAAACAGTATGTATTGTTCTCCCCACGAATTTACATTTTAAAATCATTTTCTCCAATTTCTTTTTCTATTTTCTGTCTGTAATTTATGTTTAATCTATTAACATTTAGGAGCTGGTTATACAGGATGGAAATTTCCTTTGCTTCTCTTTCAACACTTGTATCCTGGACATTTCAATCCCGTATAACTCCACTGCTGGAAAATGAACAAATACAGAACAGAGAAGTCAAAATAAATCCTTTCTTTTATGTTCTTAGTCTTCTTTTATAACAGAAATATTTATTTTCTTTTTTTAAGATACAGTAGAATTGACTTTTTCTTAGTGTGCAGTGCTGTGAATTTTATACACATGTGTAGATTCACGTAACTACCACCCCCTATCCCTCAAGCTATCCTTTTATGGTCACACCTTATCCCTAACTCCAAGGCAACTAGACTGATCTAGTCTCCATCACCATAATTTTTATTAAAGTATGTTTAATGTACCTACTGATCCCATTTCTAGTGATCTTAATTATGTAGCCTTTATTTCTCAGAGGCTTAAATTAAACAATTTGTCAAGGGGAATAGGTGTCTTATTTAACTTGCATACTTATTTATGGAATTCACTATACAAACGTTGAACTGTACCTGAAGTTTTTAGTTTCCTTTAGATACAAGCAAGTAGCATTAGAAGTTCTGGTTCATTCCCGATTGTCCTTATTTATTAGTAGCCACAAAAGGAAAACTGATAGTGTAGATTCGTGTATTGACATTTAATAGTAATGAAAATTTCAAAGAGCAGGGCTTTTTTGTTTTTCATTTTTAGTTTGATACTCTGAATAGATAATAGTCACATGGTTCAACATTGAAAAAGTAAAAATACCATAAATGTAACCCCTGTCACAGTTTTTGCATCTTTGCTGAGTCAGAGAGTATGTGCACTTACTTCTACAGTATTGCCAAATTAGCTGCCCAAAAATGCGGTACCAATTTATATTCCCCACCAGCTAATACAAGAGCACCAGTTTTCCCTCAATCTTGCCAGCACAGGATACTACCGACCTTTGGTTTTTAGCCAATATGATTGGTAAAACATGGTATCTGAATGTGGTTTTAATTTACATTTCAACTATGAGGCTAAACCCCTTCTGTGTTCAAGAACTGTGTTCCTCCTTTTCTTTATCTCTTTTGCTTGTTTTTCTTTTAGTCTGATCTTTTTCTTATCAATTTGGAGAAATTATATAGTAGAGAGGTCAGCCCAATTCTGTAAGTGTTTTCCCACTTTTATCTTTTGCCTTTGTTTATGGTGATTTTGACCAACTTCTTGAATTGTCACTGTTGCATTTAAACCAAATTTATTAACCTGCTGTACCTCTGTATTTAAAAAAAGCCTTTTCCACTCCTAGTTTAAAGAATTTTCTTATGTTTTCTCATCGGTGTGCAGTGTAGTTAGGTATTGGACAGTTCACTCAAATAATGAATTGCAAATATACTTTTTCAGGTATCTTTACCTATTTCTTTATTGAAGCATGTGGGTTATTCATGAAATTATTAGTTCAGAATAAGATATCAAATATCAAATTGACATATATTAATTGGAATCTTCTTACTCTTATATTTTATTTTTATATTTCAGCCCTGGTACCTGACAGTGTAAAGAAGGAGCTCCTACAAAGAATAAGAACATTCCTTGCTCAGCATGCCAGCCTTTAAGATTGAATTAGATTGTGTCGTTTTGTGGTTTTATTTCTGAAAGTAAAACTTGCCATAAATTAGGAATCAATTTCCCAAAATAAAATCCTTTTTTGTATGATGGTATACAGTTTTCAGTAATGATGTATACATTGTATTGATTTTTTTCCCTAAATGTGTTATTTTAATAAATATCTCATGAATGAGTTTGAAGTTTCCTTGGATTTGCGAATAAAAGGGACTTTATTAATAATTTGCCAGATTTGTTGAAAAAGTCAGCAATTAATACAGTTTAAATGTTAAGTATGTGCATATATCTGTGCTAACAACCGAAGAGAAGTAAGCAGGCTCTTCTATTGTCTGGATGTGGTGTATTCCTCTTTTGAATCTCTATGATATTTTATAATACATGTCCCATCTTGTACTACAGATGTCTAATTTCTGATTTGTTATAAATGCTGAGGGTTGGGACTGGGTCTTAATCATCTTTATGTGCCTTCCTTATTCCTCAAAGAATTTACCATCCTATTGGAAGAGAGAACATTTGCAAACTGGCTTCATACCACGCTCCTCTCACATACTCTACTCATCTGAACTTTGAGAGCAGAAGCTCTAAATTGCATCCCCACATACTAAGGTCAAGAAAGAACTTGCTGGGAAATAATCTCCACCTGTAGCTTTACTCTGACATCAAGATTGCCAAATCCAATGGACTCTTACCTATTCTTAATGTGACCTCTGCTGGAATGAGAATGTTGACCATCCTGCCACTTGGAACTTTCTTCCCACTCCTCACATTGTGTTTTCCTACACTGGAAGTTCCTTCTGTTTCTTGTGGATACCTTTTGCTGTATGGGACTTTAAATAATGGTGTGTTTTAGTGCTCCCTCCTGGGCCCTCTGCTTGACTAATGATACACTTTTCCTGGGCAAATCCCAGGACACTTGGGTTGGACTGTGGCTTCAAATATAAACTTGGTGATAAATGGTAAATTGTATCTCCAAACCAGACTTCAACCCAGCCTCCAGACCCGAATACCCAACTGCTGTGGATCAGCTTTCTTGGATGTTCCATAAACACCTTAACCTGACCACATCTAAGACAGTGACTTCTTTTCCTCCAATAACTGCCCTTAACTGTGTTCCTTATCTCTGTGAGTGGTACCTCCCAGATCTACAGATTAAAATACTAATTCAGAAGGTAAGAGGTATGGCACAAGATTTCTCTATTTCAGACAGGTTCTCAGTCAAGGTTTGTGCTGCTGAGGGAGGACACTGTGTAGCAAGGTTGTAAATTGTCCACTTCCTGCCCTCTTGACTGCCTTAGGTCAGACTGATAATTGCAGTAGGCTCCAATTTTAGTTGTCCATGCCTCCTCCAATGACTCTTCCACAGGATTACCTAAGTGATCTTACTAAAAGTCAAGCCTCATCATTTTTTTCTGCTTGAAATTTCTCAGCGGCTCTTAGTTTACAGAGTAAAATTCAAGCTTGACCATAGCACGTAGGTCTGACATTTACTTATTTCTAGTCGCTCTAAAGAGTCCCCAAAAGAATAAAATTACTTCATCCCTCAATAATTTTGAAAATCCATCAACTTAGCCATTTTACTTTCATTCCTACCTGACCTTCAAAATTCAGCTTGAGTTGTTGCTAAAACATTCTAACGTTCCTTTGCTTTCAATTCCCCACCCCTTTTTTTCTATAAGAAGCACCTGTGCATAATTTCTCTTCACCACAGTGGTTCCTGAAATTTACATATATCTCCTGGAGGAAAGGAAACATTTTTTGACTTTGAGTGATATTTGTGGATAGATGGACAAGGAAATGAACATTTATAGGAGCACAAAAAAAGATAATACAATTGGGTATAGTTGAGAAAAGACTTCATGTTAATTTTTGGTTCACTGTCCCAGAGGTATAATTTTAACTTTCCAATGAACTTGTATTTTAGGTGTAGTCTGAACCAGCTGGACCTAATTATGTAAAGTGACCTCTCTCTCTCTCCCTCACACACAATCAAAACCTACGCAAGAGAGTTTTTGTTTCATCTCTTACAATTACATCTCTTACAGTTACATCTCTTATCATTACTAAAGTAATGATAGTTATGTTCATTTTTCTGTTGCCCCTTATCAAAAAGGAAACAAATGGTACATCAAAAGTGTTAAAAACAATTCTTATTTCATAGTACTGTGTATGAAAACAAACCAAAAATTGCTCATGAAGATATTTAGTAGCTCAAAAGGAAAATGAAAACAAAATACTTTGAAATGGAACAACAAAAAGCTGAATTGAAAATACTTTATAGCAATCAAAAGTACCAAAGAGCATAGTTTTAAAATCGTAGTGCCCAAAACTTCCCACCTCTACCCCACCACCTCTAGGTTTCTTTGACATCTCAGAAATGTCTTGTTTGCATCCAGCATCATTGATACCTTTGAAACTAACTTCTTGACTCACATCATTGGTTTATGTAAATTAGGAATACATCGTTTAAAGATCTTGCACCCTTCCATTCCCAATGTCAGGAATTCGATAGGAGATTACTGTTACGGGGCTGAACTGGGTGAGTGAAATACTAATTAAGATTACTATAAGCTTCTCCTGGACAGGATTAAAGAAGACCAGACTAAATTATTTATGTAATCACTTTGCTTTGGCATTAAGAGTGTATCATTTGGTTGAGCAGAGCCAAGCTCAAGATGATGCTGGAGATTGGTAATTAGATATGGGACTTTTCATAACTTGATAAAAGGCTCCATCTAACTCAAGAGAATTGTGACAGCTGCTCAGTAGCTGATGTTGGAAATGATCCAGTGTGTGTGTGTGTGTGTGTGTGTGTGTGTGTGTGTGTGTGTGTGGTGTGAACCCTTCTTGTAAATGGCTATCTCATGTTACTCAGCGACTTCATAAAACCCTTCATATTATCATTAGAAACCACACAAAAGTCATTGGATGAATCCACCAAGAAAACCAACAGGTGCAGTCAGGCAATTCAAGTTCTAGTTTCATCTCTGACACCGAATTATCAGGTAAGACTGACTCTTCTGCCTCAGTTTTTTCATCTGCATAATAGGTCTGATATTATCCAGCAAGAATTAAAATAATTACAAAGTTGTTAGTACTATGAATAAAATAGTCATAAAAGCAATATGGATTTGAGTTACTCCTAGGAAAAACTCTAGAAATCTGTAATTATTTACCATGTGTTTTCTGGATTTATACAGATATATGAATTACAATGTATGTGGAAAATAGCTGCTTTTATTTTTTCAGGAATTTCTATATACTATTAATTACCATGATAATACCTATAAAAATGAAGATAACAAACATGCCTTTGGTTGTAATAGATTAAATTGCACTCTAATAGTACTTAGGGAGGGTTGAAATTATCTGTAGTCAGTTTTACCCTCATTCTACTATTAACCCCTGTATGACACAGACTGTATACCATTTATCTTTTGATCCTAAGTGCCTAACAGAATAAATTCTTGATAAGTTCTTTTAAAGATATGAATAATAAACGCAACAGAGAATGAAATTTGGCATGTGCCTATTTATTCCAGACTTCAAATTGTGCTGTTCTGTTGTCAGCCACCAGAGGGCACTTGAAGCCCGTAGTTTGGTTCCATCCGGGGCTCTTCCTAACTCCAGTGTGTTCTCTTGACAGGCCTAATTTCAATTCGGGCCAGCCAGATTTTTCAAGATGAAAGTGCTATTGAATTAAAACTTAATGTGAGGACCTCAGAATGTGGTTCTGGTATAAATTAAAATGAAGCTACAGTGAGATGCGTTGCTTTACTGGTATCATTTTCTGAAGTCAATCCAGTGTTTCAGACAGCAAGTTGGATTTAAATAGCATATGCCATGACTGAAATAGTTCTGTTTCAGCTATTTTATCAAAAAAAGAAGGACAGTAAATTCTTAATAAAAAGTGAAAGAAAATCTCCAGTGTCTTATTTCCCTGTCATTGTGGTCCTCTCTCATAGAGTCCTTTTAGACGGGAATAATACTCATATCTTCCTTTTTCATACTATGTTAGTGTTTAAAAAAGGAAAGTATAAGTAGAACATTATATAGTGCCAAAACCCTGTAGACACTCAATGAA
The DNA here is from genome assembly GCF_024362965.1 of Panthera pardus. Lineage (NCBI taxonomy): Eukaryota > Metazoa > Chordata > Mammalia > Carnivora > Felidae > Panthera > Panthera pardus. The sequence continues at coordinate 53,827,965 of NW_026527002.1, forward strand.
TGTTGGCTTATGATGATGATGGTAAAGAATGCCAGTTAATGAAGGCAGATAGATTCTGTACTTGGGGTTCAATGTCGCTCATAAAATAATGTTGAGTACAGGAACTGGTGCCAGTACTTAGGGCATTCATAAATGCTCTGGCATAAATGCTCATAAATGTTCTGATCACCAGAACTGAGTGATAATAAATGGCTTTCAGTTACTGCAAACCTTCCGAATCCAAAATTATCTGTTGAGGGCACATCTTTAAGAATTTATCCTTTCTAGGTGGCTATTTACATCCAAATTGGGTTTTGACAAAATAAGAGGCATAATGTCAAGTAATGAAAATAGAGACGTCCATCAAGCCCCAGCCCTTCCGATGTGCAGGCGATTTGGGTAGCGATATATATTGTGTCATTTGAGGAGCGTTCAGTTTGGCTAATATAGCATGTGAGTGGTACTCTGGTTCTCTTCTCCGAAGTATCATTGATGTGCTTGGTGATTTCATTAGTCACTTACAAAGTTCTACATGACGGTTGCCTATCATCCACATGATTCCTTTCTGCTAGGGATGCTGAAAATATAAAAAAGCAGGAGAATCACAGAGCTCCTCTTAGCAGGTATAACATAAAGTCAAAGTTATAGGAAAGGACTTTACAAGTCCTTATGTATAATACATGCTGTACTTCTAGCAATGGGGCTCATGAAACAGTTTTGTGTATGGGATCTATCTCCCAGATTTTGTCTCATGCATAAACATTTTTGGCAGACCTAGGTACTGAAAAACACAGATGTATTCACTGATCAGCTGCTTTTCCTATGTTCCTGACCCAGTTCTTTCACAATATGGAAACTTTGTAGAAACCTCCAGTTAACCAACTATCCTTTTATTATTATCCTCACTCCCTTCATGGTCTCTTTCCCTCCTTTTACCCATTGATGGTAAAAGTTGATGGTTTATCATTAGAACTCCTTTACAATTAACTTTAACTTCTCTCACCCTTTTTCCCCCCAATCACACACAGTCCTGCTTAAATGTAACTACCCTGAGAGCTTACTCCCTCCACGTATCTTATCCCCTGAACTTTGTGTTGAAGAAAATTACACAACATTCTGATAAGTCCTATTCTAAAATAACAACTACAACATTCTGAAGTTGGCCTAGGCTAGTCAAAAATGTTAATGTCATGAAAGAATGAAAGGCTATAAAAATTGAAAAGGGAAAAAAGCAGGGTGCCTGCGTGGCTCAGTCAGTTAAGCATCTGGTCATGATCTCACTGTTAGTGGGTTCAAGCCCCACTATGGGCTCTGCTGACAGCTTGGAGCCTGGAGCCTGCTTCCGATTCTGTGTCTCCCGCTCTCTGTTCTTCCCCCAGCTGAGCTCAGTCTTGGTCTCTCAAAAATAAATAAAATGTTTAAAAAAAAGGGGGGGGGGAGCGGAGAAGGAAAGAAATGAAGATCAAGAATTGTTTTATGTTTTAAAAAAAGAATAGATATTTGCATTTAAAAAATTTTTTTAAACAAAGTTTATTTTTATTCATTTTGAGAGAGAGAGAGGGAAAGAAAGAGAATCCCAAGCAGGCTCTGCACTGTCAGCACAGAGTCCAATCGATGCAGGGCTCAAACGGTCAAACCATGAGATCATGACCTGAACTGAAACCAAAGGTCGGATACTTAACCAACTGATCCACCCAGGTGCCCCCTAGAGAGATATTTGTCTTTAAAGCGATGTGACAGTCTTATTAAACAAAATTATAAAGAATATTATTAGGACACTTGGTAATTTTTAAACATGGGCTATAATATCAGTATTTTAAATTTCCTGAATGTTACATTTGTATTAGGAGGAATGACTTTGTCCCATGTTGTAGTATTTAGGGATGAAGTGTTACATCATAACAAACTTTCAAAGCGTTCAACAACAAAAACAAAAGTATATATACTTAATATGGAGAGAATGATAGACACTGTTAATCTAAGAGAAGGATATACTTATCACAAACAGCCTTGAAATTTTTCAAAATAATATTTTTAAAAGAAATAATGGTCACAATTCTCAAATGAACACTTTTCGCTGCCCCCAAAATTCTACCATACTTCCCTAGCCTACACTTCCCACTCCCCCAAATGCCTGTTTCACACTCCTCTCCCACAGTAACAACACTACTTCCTGCTTTACCAACAAACAGCAGAAATCAGACAAAAACCCAGCATCATCCTATCACCAAATCTGTCAGCCTTCCTGAATCTGAATCCACTTTCCCCACTTTCCTCCACTTGTGCTCTGGATCCCAGCACTCTCTCTTTCTTGATAATTTATTTCCTGAGGTTACTCCTCTCCAAAATTTTCCAACAGAAGTTTCTCCCTCTATTTCATCAACGCTTACAGCAGAAATTTGGCCTGGTAACTTGCATCTTTTACAAAAAACCATGTCTTGGTCACAAATCTCCCTCAAGGAACAGCCTCATTTCTTTGCTCACATTCAAAGCAAGGAAGACTTCTTAAAGAGATTTTTTTGTTGTTTAATATTGAGAGAGAGAGAGAAAAAGAGAATGTGAGAGGGGAAGGGACACAGAGAGAATCCCGAGCAGGCTCGGTGCAGGGCTCGAACCCACAAACTGTGAGATCATTACCTGAGCTGAAATTAGGAGCTGAATGTTTAACCAGCTGAACTACCCAGGCACTACTGTAGGAAGGCTTCTTAATTGAGTTGTCTATACCTCCACTTCCCACTCACTCACTCAATTTGGGGTTATGGAAATTGTCATTTCACTGAAGCTATTCATGTCAAGGTCAAGAGAAACATCTACCTTAATAACCTCTTAGCAATAATGGTAACAGATGACCACTCTCCTTGTTAGACACATTCCTCTCTTCTTTCCCATGTTGCAAAACTCTCCTACTTTTCTCTTAACTCATGGTTGCTGTCTCTCAGTCTTTGCTAACTTCTCAAACCCCAATTATATGGCCTAAGTTCTTCTCTGTCTCAGGGTCGTTACTGCTTTGTGTTATTTTGGCACTCAAGTGAAGCCTATCAATTCTTTCTCATAATAATATATTAAAATGCACAAAATAAAATTCTTAGAGTTACACAGGAAACTATATTAAAGTATAATTATAAATATCTTTCAAAATAAATGCACAATATTCATCTTTATTAACACAAAAATAATGCCTTATTCAAATATAATTCAAATTATAATTCAAATATAATTCAAAAATAATGCATTTCAAATATAGGTAGGCTTAAAATCACATCTTATTTTTAAAATACCAATTTAAAGGCTATTTATTTCTTAGCTTTTATAAGAACATTAAGTTATGAGGTGGTGTTTAACCAAGCATATATATTACATATGATATTTATATGATATATTGGACATTCCATCAATTTCAAATTTTTGTTTTAATGGTTATAAGTACTGAAAATATTGATTACTTAAGAGACATTTTTTCCTTTTTTTTTGCAAATGGAATGAAAGCTTCTTCAGCTCACTTTGCAAAGCCAGGAAATCTTGTCTCAAAGAACACCAGGATTCTTTTTGAGTTACATTTCAACTATAATAAGATTTGGTCCTAAGATCAAAGATCACAGGCTAGGACAATATCTTCAATAGAGTTTATTGAAAAGAAAAGGATTATGGATCTCTGGTTCAGCTTTAGTATTATCAAGATAAAAGTAACTTCTGAAAGAATCAATAGTTTCCCATTGTCCCTAGATTTCTCTTTTTGAAGAAACTGACAGCCATCTGAGGACGAAGCACCTTCTCTAACATTTCAAGGTTTGGAGGGTGTCAGCCTTGCTTCTGGTTGCCTTGCTTCCTGATCAGTTGCTAATCCTAGTCACCTTATGATTTTTTTTTAAGTAGAAGGCACAATAGTCTTGAAATGAAAGTTTTATCTCATTCATATGGTTAAAAATAACTGTCAGGGGAGCCAACTCATGGATAAATCATTTTTTTTCAAAGTGTTCCAAATGTGGAGTGTTTTGGCTTTTAGAGAAATTAAAGCCAATGGTCTTTAATTCAGATAAGCATTTAAGTCTTGTTCTCTGGGAATGCCAATGAACTATTTGGTAAAGGTGTCCTTCTTAGTCTGAACCTCTCTCTTGACCAATTTTTTTTTTTTTTATTTTTTGTTAACGTTTTATTTATTTTTGAGACAGGGAGAGACAGAGCATGAACAGGGGAGGGTCAGAGAGAGGGAGACACAGAATCTGAAACAGGCTCCAGGCTCTGAGCTGTCAGTACAGAGCCCAACGCGGGGCTCGAACTCATGGACCACGAGATCATGACCTGAGCCGAAGTCAGCCACTTAACTGACTGAGCCACCCAGGTGCCCCATCTCTTGACCAATTCTTAAATGCAGTTAATTATTCAGAGTAATTATCAGAGGATAGTGTTGATAACTTTTAGAGTTGTTGGCAAAGGATTTTAGGAATAGTCTTAATTCTTAGTGCATGTCTATGTTAAAAAACAAAAAGTGATGACATCACGAGGTTCTTCCTTTCCCATTAAGGTAAGAATATTGGATATATTACCAAATATCGCTGCAATCAGGAAGGAAAATAATGCTTTTTTTTTTCCAATTGAAGTTTTGTTTGGAGAAATAATGTTTACAAAAAACAGAGCGATAAAACTTTTCACAACTTCAAACCTGTCAACAACCTTGCCCATTTCCAAAAGAGACTCACAGAATAAGAATTCTTCCAGCCACATACTCAAGGGGAACAGGGAGGCTGTCAATTTCTCCATTTCTTGTTTCAAGATGTTAAGATATTTTTATAATTCTACCCTGAATGAGAACATTTGACATGAGAACCTCTCCTAGATTTCTGCTGGTTTGGGAGCTTCTGGGTAAAACCTGAAACTAGCCCCTGTACATGGAGGGCACTTAGAGACGGAAGAAAGAAGCAGGCCACTTCAGACAGAAGTTTTAATAAGCGGGGAACTTACATATGAGGCCTGCCTTGGGCAGCAGAAAAACAAGCTGATTTCTGCACTACCTGCCATAATCTTAAAAGTTGACATAGAGATCTTAACTTGGTTCAGTGATATATTACACAGTCCAGATGGTCTCAACAGTAACTCACTCTCTCAAGGCTGCGTTCCTGAAAATAGTTCCCACTGTTGGAAATGGTGGGCAGAGTGTGCATTCCAAGCCTCTGATTGCCTGGGTTTAAATTGTGGGTCAACTGGTGGTCACATCCCCTCTACCCACCTACTCCAACAATTTCCTCTGTTCCAGTCCAAAAACCAACTTGAACATTTTCAGTGAATATGGCTGAACCAGAGTCTCTCCAATTTTATAGGATGTTAGAAACAAGAATTTTGTTAAATGGAAATTCCAAATTTCAGAAGTATCCTAGCTTTCATCTTGAGATTTTCTTGCATGAAAAAAAATAATCCCTCTTAAGAATTTTTACAAATAAAAACTCTGGTGGCATGATCCATGAAAGAACTAATCAATAAACATGACTTCATTCAAAATTTAAATTTCTGCTCTCCAAAAGGCACTGTCAAAAATTGAAAAGACAAACTACAGACTGGGAAAAAATATTTGCCAAAGGTTTATCTGATTAAGGACTGTTATCCAAAATATAACAAAGAATTTCTTAAACTCAACAAGAAAACAAAAAAACAAAACATGGGCCAGAGACCCCACCAAAGAAGATCTACAAATAGCAACTAAGCATGTGACAAGATGATCCACATCATATATCATCAGGGACATGCAAATTAAAACAATAAAGAGATGCCATTATACACTTATTAGAGTGGCCAAAACCCAGAACGCATTGAATGCTGAGGAAGATGTACAACAGGAACCCTCCTCATTCTATTCCTGGTAGGAATGCAAAATGGTACAGCCACTTTGGAAGACAGTTTGATGTTTTTTTACAAAACTTACTGTACTCTAAACCATGCAATCCAGCAATCACACTCTTTGGTATTCACCCAAACGAGATGAAAATATCTACATAAAATATCTACATAAAATCTACATAAAAACCTGCACATGGATATTTATAGCAACTTTATTCATAACTGCCCAAACTTGGAAGCAACCAAGTTGTCCTTCAGTAGGTGGGATGGATAAATAACCTGTGGTACATCTAGACAATGGAATATTATTCAGCACTAAAAAGAAATGAGCTATTTAGTTCATTAAAACTTAAAGGCATACTACTAAGTGAAACTTAAATGCATACTACTAAGTGAAAGAAACCAATCTGAAACCCAAAGAATACAAGGTCAAGAGTGAACCCTAAATTACAGACTTTGGGTGATAATGTATCAGTGTAGGTATATCACTTGTAACAAACGTACCACTCTGGTGGGGGATGTTGACAATGGGGGAGTCTCTGCATATGTGATGGCAGGAGGTATATGGGAAGTCTTCATACCTTTTGCTCTACTTTGTGAAACTAAAGGGCTCTAAAAAATAGTCTGTTAAAAAACAACTACACTGTAGCCTTTGTGTCCCTTACATGAGGTAATAAATACACAACTAATACACTAGCAACTGAGATGGGAAGAATATACTTATGTTGTTATGGGTCCAATAATTCCTTTAAGTAGTGATGAGCATAAATGATGTTTCAAGATACCTCCAACAATTGTAATATTATAGAAGAATATCTGTGATTTCCAGTGATATCACAGACACCAACGACACTACTGTGGTTTGCTGTCTACGTTAATAATTGAAGGGAATGCAAAATAAAGCTGTAATATTTTTCCCCATCAAAGTTCACAGCTATCTGCCCTCTGAGATCTTAGCCACTCTTGTGGCTTCCAATTCCATCTATGTGCTGCTGAATAAGTCCCAGGTTTTATTTGTTTACTTAACTAGGCATTTACACTTGGTCTATAAGAATAGTTACCATTGTTGAGGGCTTCCTATATGTTAAGCACTATTATAAGCATTTTACATTTACTAAGTCATTTACTTCCCAAAATAATACTATCAGTAAGTTCTATTCTCATTTTACATAACAAGAGACTTGAGGACAAAGATGTTAAGTAGTTTGTCCTGGCTACTGAGTAGCAGAGTGAAGCATAGAGCCCTGGAGGGCTGCCTTCAAAGCCTGCGCTCCCAGCCTGTAAGCCAACCCTTCTCCTAATCAGTACTTCAAACTCAAGTTGGAGAAAACAGGGGTGTGGCTCACTGACCTCAGAATGCAACTCCTCCAGCCTTTCGATACCAAAGTAAATGATCCACCATCCACCTAGGCATTAATGCCCCAAACTTAAGACATCATAGGTTTCCCTTGCTCCACCAATGCATTCCAAAATATAATTCCAAACGTAAATAACAATGCTATCTTTAACCTATACCCAGGCATCTGTCCATTTCTTAACAATTCCAATACTTCCTTTCTTTGTAAAAAAAATGTTTAATGTTTATTTATTTTGAGAGAGAGAGAGAGAGAGAGAGAGAGAGCAAGCAAGCAGGTGAGGGGTAGAGAGAGGGAGACAGAGAATCCCAAGCAGGCTGCACACCGTCAACACAGAGCCCGATGCAGGGCTCAAACTCACGAACTTTGAGATCATGACCTGAGCCAAAATCAAAAGTCAGACACTTAATCGACTGAGCCACATCCAGGAGCCCCTCCAATACTTTTTTTCTAATTTCATCCTCATTATCTCTAGTCAAGAACACTACAATAACATACTAACCAGTCTTATGTCCATTCTTGTCCCCAATTTAATCCCTTACTGCAAAGCAGGTATAGTGCATTTTCTGAAACATAAATCAAGGTTTAAAACTTGAACAACTGCTTCCTTAGGTTTTAAAAGCCTACTTTATCTTGCCCTCATATCGCTTTCCAAACTTACCTCATGCTTCCTTCCCCCTCATTTGCTATCTCCAGTTGCACTGGCTTTTTGTTCCTTCCCAGTTATTTATTTAATTGTTTGTTTATTTGTTTTTAGTTTATCCTTATTTGCCATTATTTTGAAAGGGAGAGAAGAGGGAAATAGAAATAAAATCCAAGCCATCACTTAAAAATGTGGCCATAGGCACTGTTATTTATGTGTCATTGCATCATGGCATTTGATAAAAATGTTTCCTGATTTTCTTGAGATATGATGAACATATAACATTGTGTTAGTTTAAGGTGTACAACATGATAATTTGATATATGTATATATCACAAATTGATTACCACAATAAGATTAGTTAACACGGTCATCTCTTCATATTATTATAATTTCCACAAAAATCAGGAACAAGACAAGGATCCCACTCTCACCATTCCTATTCAACATAGTACTAGGCGGCACCAGGATGGCTCAGTTGGTTAAGGATCCAACTCTTGGTTTCAGCTCAGGTCATGATCTCACCATTAGAGAGACTGAGCCCCATGTCGGGCTCTGCGCTGAGAGCATAGAGCCTGTTTGGGATTTTCTCTTACTCCCTTTCTCTCTGCCCTTCCCCCACTCATATGCATGCATGTGCGCTCTCTCTCTCTCTCTCTCTCTCTCTCAAAATAAATGAATAAACTCAAAACAACAACAACAACATAGTACTAGAAGTCCTAGCCAGAGCAATTGAGCAAGAAAAAGAAGAAAAAAAAGGCATCAAAATCAGAAAGGAAGAAATAAAGCTGTCACTATTTGCAGATGACAAGATGTTATATATAGAAAACCCTAAATATTCCACCAAAAAAAAAAAAAGCCTATTAGAACTAATAAGCAGATTCAGTAAAGTTTAGGAAAAAAATCAACATATAAAAATCAGTTACATTTCTGTAAACAAATAATGAAATATCTTAAAGAGTAATAAAGAAAATAATCCCATTTACAATGGCTTCAAAGACAATAAAATACCTAAGAATAAATTTAGCCAAGGAGGTGAAAGATCTGTACACTGAAAATTATAAGACATTGATTAAAGAAACTGAAGACACAAATAAATGGAATTTTGTTTTGGTCTCATAAACTGCAAGAATTAATATTGTTAAAATGTACATACTACCTAAAGTCATCTTTAGGATGACATCTTTAGGGATTCAAAGCAATCCCTATCAAAATCCCAAAAGCATTTTTCACAGAACTAGAAAAAGCAATCTTACAATTTGTATAAACTACAGAAGACCCCAAATAGCCAAAAGCAATCTTGAGAATTAACAGAGTTGGAAACATCACAATTTCTGATTTCAAACTATATTACAAAGTTATAGTAATCAAAAAACAGTATGGTAATGGCATGAAAACAGACACATAGATCAATGGAACAGAGACCCCTGAAATAAACCACTGAATATACAGTCAACTAATATTGGAAGAGGGAATCAAGACTACTCAATGGGGAAAGAATGATTTCTTCAATAAATGGTGTTGGGAAAACTGGATAACCACATGCAAAAGAATGAAATTGGACCTCTTACATCTTTCCAGTTCTTACTCATTCTATGTTTGTTCCTTATTTAAGATAATTGCTCTAGATGTTACCTCAGTTGAAACTTTCTTACTTGACTGTAAGCTCCATGAGGGCAAGGACTTTGTATGTCTTCCTCATTGACACATTTCTATTACCTAGAACTATTTTTGATGATCAAGCATCCTTAATAAATATTTGTTGAATAAATGCATGAATATATATATATATATATATATATATATGAATATATATACATGCTTCTTAGTGAAAATATAAATTAAAACAATATTTTATTTGAGTTTATTGGAGTTTAATACACCTAACAGAATGCTGGGCAAATAGTAAGTGGACAATAAATACTTTTTTGATGAACTGAATATGACCATTATATTGTTAACCTACTTTCAAAGTAATACAAATTGCTAATTATCAGCAATACTTGGCCAGGAAATACTGTGGAGTGTTTCAAAATATAAAGTCAAGATTGAAAGCTTTTTGTTTACTTCAAAACAAATAACAAATGGTTATTACCATTTGCCAAGGGCATATAAGATGTTGATTTGTTCTCAGTTCTGTCTAGGAAATGTCTTCTCAACTAGGATTATCCTAGCATGTAGATAGCTATTTGGGGAAGGGAGGCTTAATAACGTTGTGTCTAAAAAAAATTGGGGTCAATACAGTTTCCATATTTAAATCTCCTGTATAAGGTTTTGGGAAAATAAGAATTGCCAAATGACTCAGCCCTCTGAGAACACTGCCCCACTGGTCCTTCACCTTCACCTTATTAAATATTATACCCAGTGAGGCATTTTTCAAATTGGCCTGTATCATTTTCCAGGGCTTTGCCCTTGACACAAAAGTATGATTTACTAATAAAAATGTTTTCTTAATTAGAATTTGGAGGGGGGGGGTTGCAAACAAAAGTAACTAACTGGAAAACTTAAGCAAAAGGAAATTTATATAAAGAATAATGGAAGCTCCATATTCTCACAGGAAACGTGGCAAATCAAAACGTGGAAACAGGTAGGAACCAAGCCACTTTCTTTCTTTTTTTTTTCAATGTTCATTAAATTATTAATGTTTATTCACTTTTGAGAGAGAGACAGAGTGTGAGCAGGAGAGGAGTGGAGAGAGAGGGAGACACAGAATCCGAAGCAGCTCCAGGCTCTGAGCTGTCAGCACAGAGCCCAACGTGAGGCCCAAACCCACGAATCAGGAGATCATGACCTGAGCCAAAGTCAGACTCCCAAGGGACTGAGCCACCCAGGCGCCCCTGTACCAAGCCACTTTCTAAGCCTTGGAGGAAGGAACCTCAGAACAGTCCTGTGTGAACAGACCAGTCAGGGCACCTTTGAGGCAATGAATGAATTCCAGCATTTACTCTCTCAAGGCTCCTCTGCCCAAGGTTCAAGCTCCAAGGAGAATCTGATACTCTGGGTTCCCCCCACCACACATATACACACCTTGGGTCACCAGACTACATTTAATTGGGAAAGAGATTATTCCACAAAGGAGAAATTGGGATGATGTTTAAAAGGGAGAAAAGATAGTGCTCCCCACATAAAAACTGTCTACTTCAAACAACAGAAACAAAATTCTCAAGGCATTAAAAAACAAAATAAAACCCACATGCTTGCCTGAGAACAAAGGTTTGTTCTATCAGTAGGTTTTAGTCTCTTTACCCCTTTACATTTTTCTAGTTTCCTGACTTTTTATTAGAGAATGCTGCCAACAGTGTCACCTAGTGCCGGCAAGTGCCTTAAAGATAAGTGAGTAAAACTACTAGCTTTCCCAAATTGCCTACTCTCATGCCTGCACATGCACACCTCCAAGTAACTGGAGAAAAGACACCATTCTTGTTGATTTCACTTTAATTCAAGACTGCTATGACCACTAGTCTGATTGGCTGCCTGCAGGGAGTATTTTCCGCTGAACTTTTGACTCTCCAACTCTTCTATCTTGTGGTGGATAGAGTCTAACATGGTCCCCAAGTAGCCCTATTTTTTCAGGAATCTGCTCCAATCAGGATTTCACTCCTGCCATTTTACTATAACTGTTCTTAGAGTTTCCAATAAGCTCCACATTGTTAAATCCCAGGGTAATTGATAGCCATTACTTCTTCCTCCTTGAATACTTCACTACGTGGCTTCCCAGGCAATACTCTTGCCTGATGTCTCTGCCATTTTTTGGACCACCCTTTCTCAGTCAGTTTTGCTTGTTTTTCCTCATCTTTCCTACTACTCAATATTGGAGTTTCCCAAGGCTCTGTCTTTAGATCTTTTCATCTATATTCCATTCACTAGATGATCACATTTGGCCTCATTATTTTTAAAATATATGCTCATGTTTATCAGATTAATATTTCCAACCTGAAGTTTTCCCTGAGCTTCAGATTCAAAAACCAAACTGCCTATTTTACATCTCACTTGGAAATCTAATAGATCTTAAACTCGATATTTACAAAGGTGAGCTCTTGATACACTCTTCAAATATACTCTTCCCACATTCTTCACCGCCTCTTAATGACCTCCATACTTCTAGATGTTGCGGACCAAATCTTGAAGTCATGTTTGCCCCTCCTTTTTTCTCTTACCCTACATATTCCTTGTCAGCAAATCCTATCGACTCGGTTCTTAAATATACCCACAATCTGACCACTTTTCACTACCAACACTGTTACCATCCTTTTCCAAGATACCATTATTCTTGCCTGGATTATTTGCATTCATCTCTGAATTGATGTCCCATCTCTGAATTGATGCATCTGCTCTTGCCCTAGTGCAACTAAACAGTATCTGAGTGTTTCTTTGAAAACATAAGTTAAATCATGTCATATTTTAGCTCAGTATTCTACAGGGGGTTCCCATCTAACTCAGAGTCAAATACATGATCCTGCATGATCTGCCCCACCTCCCATTACTTCTCGGTCTTCATATCTTATATACTTTGACTTCCCTCTTCCTTACACATCAAAACACACTCCCTCCTCATGGCATTGGCATTTGTTCTAAAATGACTGCAATGCTCTTCTCCCAGATGTCCACATGGCTAAGCAAATTCCCTTTAGACCTTCAGATCTTTACTCGAAATTCACCTTCTCTGTGACAATTTCCTGGTCCTTCTATTTAAAACTTCATCTACTCAATCCACCCCCCTCCCCACAATACACATGTGATATACTTCCCTCCTTATTTTTCTCTCTCCAGCATGTATCACTTTCTACATACTATATATTTTACTCACTTATCTTGTCTACTGGCTGTCTCCATTAAGAATGCAAGTTATGTGAAGACAGAGCTTAAAAACAAAACAAAACTAGTGCCCTATTCCTACTGCCTACAATACTGAATATTTGTTGAAAGCATACTAAGAGAACCACCCTATTTTTGTAGGTACCTCATTTTGTTCATCTCTCATAATTAGTTCTATATTCAAAATCAGGCTCTCACACACAGCTCATTTTCCAAGTAAGGTGAATTCATAGTGAACCCTTTATTCCTTGTAGCTCTGCAAGAGTTCTTACTAACTCCCTATACTTTCTCATTGCTTTCAAATTGAAGGATAAACAAGTTTATAATCTGTCTCTTTTTCACCATCAAGGCAGGTAGGACCAGGCAAAATGAAAATGAGGATTCCCTCATTCCAAAATTATTTAGGACTTCACAATGGTGACAGCATGGATTAAATGCATGGGACCTATGAGACTGCACGAGTCATATAACCATGATGCTGGCCCTATTAGTGGGGCTTTCTTAGAGCTGGAATTTTTTTTAACTTAAAAAAGAAGCATGGGATTTAGTGATCAGAAGCACCTTCCCCTGTCAATGGTCCATGATGAATCTGTATTACAAAGGTTTAAATATTCTAAAGATAAATACAATTTAAATCATTAGTTATGGAAACTACATAGTCATTTTTTCTGGTTCTAAGTTGACTTTTCATTACATAAATTTTCATCTAGTTATAATTATTTATTGTCACATTATCCTATCCACTTATATTAATATTTTAAGATAAAAGTATCACTGGTGAGGGGCGCCTGGGTGGCTCAATTGGTTGAGCGTCTGACTCTTGATTTCGGCTCAGGTCATGATCTCACAGTTTGTGGGTTCGATTCCTGTGTATGGCTTCATGCTGGACGTGTGGAACCTGCTTGGATTCTCTCTCTACCTCTCTTTCTGCCCTTCCTCCCTCTATCTCAAAATAAATAAATAAACTTAAAAAAAATCACTGGTGAGATCTTTTGCAAGACATTGATTTATCATCTAAATAAGAACTTTTAGTTATTTATTTATTTTTATTTTAAGTAGGCTCCACAGCCAACATGGGGCATGAACTCACAACCCTGTGATCAAGAGTCACATGCTCTACTGACTGAGTCAGGCAGGTACCCCATAAATAGGCACTTTTAAAGTGAGAAATGTTAAAGATGCTCATTTATTCAACAAGAGTTGAGTATAAAATCTATATATGCAAATTACAGTGCTTGGCTTTTCAAGAAATTTAGGCATTATGTGGCAGAAAGTCAGGCTTTTTGTTGAAATATCAATTTTCCTAAAACAAATTAGCCAAATGATCAATTTGCTAAATGACCAATATGCCAAATTTACCAAATTAAATGAATGCAATTTAACATAAATAATTAGCAGCTTGAACAAATTGATTTTGGTTACTGATGGTGAAATATATAGAAAAATTATACACACATTTTTGAGTCTCACAACTGGGTTATGAATTATATATGGATATGTGTATTTTATATTTATATATACTTGTTTCATACATATATGCACTTTTCCCTATTCACTTTATTGATATCCAAAACATAGAACAGTATTCCTCCTTGTTATAAACAATATGGATTCCTTCTATAGGAGGACTTTCTATAGAAAAGTCTGCCTATTTCAATGGTTCCTGGTTATAAACTATTCTAGTATAGGATATGGGACAAAGTTTTTCATTAACTTCTGATTTATTTGTTAACACTTTTGAATGACATTTACTACCTTTTTAATAGTAAAACCACTTAAAATATTTTAGTATTATTTCACCTATTCCTCATATTCTTTTTTAATATATAAATTCAGAAGCATCTGAAAACAATAAAAATTTTGAATTAAATTGTATTTAAATTACTTTTTAATGAAATCATCTAAAGTTTAATTTAGGTTAACTTAATCTAATTCTAATTTAAAAGCAGCAGAAAGAAATCAAAATTAACCAAGCAATTCCAACTTGTATTCCCACAGTACATTTTATTTTGGTTTTTGATAATGAAATATATATACACTTCTACACATTTCACAGCTAATAATTTAAAGTGAGTATTTTTGAAAATGCTGCTAAGCAATTCTTGATAAAGCTGGTAATTATTGCTATATGACATTGCAGTCTTCAAATTTAAGTTTGGCAAATAATTAATCAGCAAATTGGCATTCAATGAGCTGATTTTCTGCTAATTGACCAACTTCCAGATAGAGGAGGGAAGGGTGAGTAAAACCTGCAGAAACATCAATTTTCAGGAAGAAGAAGTAAGAGAAAAATAGAAGATGGAAATGATTGGAGAGGTAGGAAGAAACCCAAGACTCTTCAGAGGAATGGAATTTCAAGAAAGATGTTACCAGTGTCACATGCTACAAAGAGTTCCCAGAGGCAGTGGTACCTTGCAGGCACTAGTTTCTGTGGGATGGTGACATGGGGAGTCAGTTTGCAGAACATTATGAGATGAATGTAATTAACCGGATCTAACAACAAAAACATTCAACCCCCGATGAGCTAGGTATAAACTCTTGAAGAGCAAGGGCCTAATATTATTATTTTTCATATTTTAGAGTTCTCGCTTCTATTTCTTCTCTCTTCCCTCCCAGCTAGAGTAGTCAGGTTTAGTAAACACAGGATACTGAGTTAAATGTGAATTTCAGATAGATAATGAATAATTTTTAGGATGAGTATGTCCTAGGCATTGCAAACCCTCACTAGAGGTGTGCTAAACTGGGGGGCAGTGGAGGGGTTAAGTGCATTGGCTCTGGAGTCACTGCTTGGTCCTCACTGCACTTAGCTACGTGGCCTTGGGCAAGTCACTCAAAGTTTGGTGCCTCAGTCCACAGCTTGGAACAATGGGGATAACAATAGTAATTGTCATTAATTTTAATCGTAAGAGTCCTTTGGGGATTATTGTGAGTTGAAGTCTCTAAAGCACTGGGCATGGCGTTTGGGACATGCAGAGAAATCGATACATATTAGTATGATTGTCAATTAAAGGATCAGCACTAATTTATATGAATGTGAAGGGGGAAAAACGAGTGGGGTTTGTGCATTAGGTGGACTTTTAGGCCCACCTGGTGATAATAATTAAAGCAGACTGGCAAATGAAAGTGTGTAGGCCTAGAATTGAAGGGGGGTGGGGAGTGGGGCAGGATTCATGGAAAACTTGCCCATTGATCTCTGTTGCCAGATGAAGTGGAGTCATTACACTCATGGGGACAGCCTTCAGACGTCAGCACCCAGGTTTGCCTGTGGAGGTCTGATCACCACAGACCGGTCGGGGCGGGATCAGTTCTCCCGCGCAGGGGAGTGTATCTGCGTGCAAATCCCAGAGGTGCGGCGGGACGGCCCGGGGCGGGGCGGGCCTCGGGTGGCTGAGTTTGTCTGCGTGCGTGGGAAGAGCGTGGCGCGCGAGCGCGTCTCCGCCCGGACCCGAGCCCGACACTGGCTGCAGCTGCGAGTGAGCGGCGCGCGCGGACTCTGAGGGGCTGGCGCGGCGATGGGACACCTGTGGCTCTTGGGAACCTGGGGCCTCTGGGGGCTGCTCTTGTGCGCCGCGGACCCCCGCACAGGTAACTCATCCCGGGCACGGTCCGTGCAGACGCAACCCCTGATCCCAGGGGTGGCGTGGGAGAGGCGGGACTGCCTGCCACCAGCCCTGCGCCAAGGCTGCGAGTGCGGCTGCATGGCGATCCTGCGGACCTGGGACCTGCAGGGCAGGCCTAACAGAGAGACAGAGACAGAAGAGAAGAGGGATTGCTCTGAAGTCTTAAGAGTTCCTGCGTGAATTATGGAACCTCTCCGCCCCCACCCCCAAGTGACTCCATTGAAAAAGACACTGAAACTTGGGTGGGGATGGGGGACACAGTCTGAGTCCTCTCTCTTCTCACTCTTTTTGGGTCCCTTTCCCCCAAGGTATGGAGAGTAGTGCCCCCCCCCCCCCCCCCCTTAGGATAGGAATGGATCTCTGTGACTGGTGTCAGTCACTTTCAGGGGCAGCTGCCCTGTGCCTTCAAAGTAATACCCAGGAGAGAGTTGGAAGAGATGATAAGATAAGAAATTGGAGTTGTCCGTGGAGATAACAGGAGGATGAACCTGAGATAGGTGAGGAGCAGCACGGTCTTGGAGATAGGGTTCAGAGTCCTTACTGGAGTTTCCTACTCTTGGCTGTGAGCTGGTGGGAGTTATAAATGTGCCTGAAGCAGGATCAGTCTTGGAGCTCTTGGCAAAGTCAGACCTAAAGTACAGACACATCTGAAGTCCATACTAAACTTTTTGCATGCAGGAATGGACTATACGATTATAATTTCTTTAACCTTTTCTCATATATCCATTTTAAACAGTAATTTGTGTGGCCTTTCTTTTTGGTCTCCGCTTAAATTTTTCCACCTACTTTGAGAATTGTTACTGAATCTTATAAGTACGATTTGTATAGTTTAAGCAGAAAACGAACTCTTGTAGCCAATGTGTATCTTTGAGTTGTTTTAAAGCATACTTCCAGTTCTCCAAAGAAGCAGTCCACTCAGTGACCTTGTGTATGCAGAGGCCTCTCCCTGTTTCTAGACCTCTTTATCTTTCCCAAACTTGGTCCAGGCCAGCTATTCACATTGGCCCTGCAAGATGCAGCCAGGGTGCCCCTTCTTTCAAGAAGCCAGTATGACCCAAGCAGTGTGGATGAAGTGCCCCTTCTTAGTCACCCATGGCCCCTGTGCTGTCTTCTGTGTGCTGTCACTCTGTGCTGTCTATCCTAACTTTTGGAAAGTTGGGACTGTCAATACATTTGTATATCCCCAGGAACCTTACACCATTCATTGAATGAGTTAGGGACCATTAGAGTAAAAACTTACTATCATCAGGAGGCTGAAAAGATCCCAGAAATTATCTTCCCTAAAGTCTTACGCTGTCACAGAAAACAATTTCTTCTTAAGACATATCATTACCTTTTGTACCTGGACTATTCTTTCAATTGACCCAGCTTTGCACTTCTTCTGTGCTCTTATAATGAACAACCCGTTTCTCCACAGTATTATTTCTGCAGCATTGTCTGCTGCTGTGTGGGCTGCTAACTGTAGTTATGGAACTGTAGTTAGTGAGCACTACATGAAATTAAGGGTTGGAATAAATCTTTTGTAATATGATAGGTAAGAGTGATGAGAATGATCATGTATTATTCCCACTCTTTGTGGCACCTAAGATAGTACTTTGCATAAAGCCAATGGGTATTAATTAAGTTAATGACTTAGTTTCTGTCAAATCATTGGTTAGTAGTAGAGCCACAAATAGAATATGGGTGTATTTACTTTCAGTCCTGTATCTTCATGATGTTTTTCTTTTAACATTGTAATATGTGGTACCATTTGATGCTTGAAATGAGTACTTGATGCTTTTACTTCCACACTGTAATATCTTTCAGGTGGCTCCAAAATTATTCCCAAAGTCACAGAAATAATACCTAAATATGGCAGCATAAATGGAGCGACAAGGCTGACTATCAAAGGAGAAGGTAAGGTTGCCTCTTTTTTTCTTTTTCTTTTTTTTTGGCCAAGGTTCAAGCATTTTAAAGACTATATCACATTTAGAGATTTGTGGTTTAAAAAAAAATCCATAAGAGTTGTTTCTCCATTTGGCCAGAATATTAACTCTACCCCTTTGACAAGTAACAAAATCCCCAACAATCTCTACCATCCTGATCATCTGAATTCATATTATAATCACTTGCTTAATTTAACTTCCAAGATCTGGATTATAATGACTGAACTGAAAGGAACATTTTTTTAAAAATGTTTATTCATTTTTGAGAAAGCATGAGCAGGGGAAGGGCAGAGAGAGAGAGGGGAACAGAGGATCCAAAGCAGGCTCCGCACTGACAGCAGAGAGCCCAGTGTGGGGCTCCAACTCAGGAATGGTGAGATCGCTACCTGAGCAAAAGTTGGACGCTCAGCTGACTGAGCCACCCAGGTGCCCCCAAAAGGAAAATCTTGAATCCACCTTTGCAGTTATTTGCTTTGTTCTTCATGGGTCTAATAACATTTATCTTTATCAAATATAACATTTGGAGGGCTTGGGAAGTAGAATGTTTAATAAGAGGCTGTGATGGATAACTAGAATGTTAATGAAGGCAGAAAGGCAATTAAAAGCAAAACTTTGGATGGCTTCTCCTGCCACCCAATCCTTTTCATATACTTCATCAAAGCATGGGTTATGTATAACTTTCTCCTTGCCTGGTCATGGGTGGAAATATAGTAGGCAATCAGTGAACTTCTTTAATGAACAACTGTTCCTAAGATTAAATATATGGTTCTTTTAGTCCTAAGGCCTTTGCATTCTAAATAATAGTAATATTCTGTTCATGGATTTTTGAAGGATAGGAAAGAAAAGCATTTTTGAAAATACAAAAAGCTATTATTTGGTCTTTAAAATAAAAAGACAAATGAGAACCTTTGGGAGTTAGAATGGACAGAGCAACACATTTAATTATTCTGTCATACATACTGAAATGTCTTTCGATACTTCTAAGTAACATTTCTGCAGAATTCGATCTCTCAATGACATATTTAAAATGGTTTATGCCTCTAAATTGTGAAGAATATATTTTGGACTAACGTTTGATTGTTGTTGTTTAGAGCTAAACACCTAAAGCCAATGTATTTGCTGAAGACTAATTTAAAAGAGGCTTTATCCATAGTTTCCTTGTATTGTAAATTGCTGTTAAGATGTGCTTGAAAGCTATTTGGTTCTTAACAGAGTTTTCAAAGCCATAAAGAAATGCCCAGACTAAAACAAAGCAAAACACAACAAAATAGAACAGAACACCACTCAACTATTTCTTTCTGCCTTGAGACCTAAACTTTTTCTGATCTAAAAACCATTCTTTGAGATTAAGGACGTAGACCCAGATGGCCCTTAGTTATAAATACAAAACAAAACATTCTATTCTTAAGGTGTTTTGGAAGAACATCTTTATGAATTTAGCTGTAACCTTTGCTCTTACATGGACTTTCTGAGTCACAGTGTATTGTGTGCCACTCGTGTCATGGTGAATTTCTAGTTTTCCCATCTGTCTCAATTGCTGGATGCTCTTGCTAGAGATAGAGGATCATGGGATAGTGAAATCCTATTTGAGTTGCAGATACCTGCATCCCCACCTTGATTTGTCTTCCCTCTTCTTACTTTACCCACGTACTGCAGGTGACTAAAAATGTGTTAGCATATGTCTTTCTCAGAGGCTGAGTCCAAATACTGTTTTATGTAGGTTTTCAGGGCCCATGATATATACAGAATGTGTATAGAGCAATGTAATGAATTTACAAAACACACCAGACTTCCAAAGCTAAGTGAATGTGCTACTTGAACAAACTTTTTTGAAGAACTACATACACATACTCCATCAGTGCTCTCTAGCCCATATTTCATGTTTAGAATTGCATGCAGACCTAATTTATTAATCACACAAGAACACTTTCTAAATGGAATTGTCACTGCTAGATGATTACCTAAATGTTGGTCCCATATGACTATATAAATACTTTATTTTTGTAAAAGTCATGGTGAGAAAATTAAATGTTATAGAAATGTTCGACTTAGAAAGTGAATTCCTGAAATTCCACCATCTAGAAAGGTCTACTGTTAATATTTTGGTGTATCCATGTGACTTACGGCTATTTCCACATATCATATTCACCACTGCAGGCAGAAATTTGCTGCTGCATTACTTTGTTCTAAAGGCTAGGCTTCAGGAGCCAAAGATATAATTTTACAATTATGTGGCCTAAGTAAAAGTGTTTTAAATATTTTTGAAATATTTATTTATTTGTGAAAGAGAGAGAGAGTGAGACAGAGTGCTAGTGGGGGAGGGGCAGAGAGACAGGGAGACAGAATCTGAAGCAGGCTCCAGGCTCTGAGCTGTCAGCACAGAGCCCAACGTGGGGCTTGAACCCACGAACCACGAGATCATGACCTGAGCTGAAGTCTGGTGCTTAAAAACCCCTAAGTAAAAGTGTCTTGAGCAATGGCATGATCATGGAAATAATTGTGTCTCTGTCTAGGAGGCCTACTTTGATGAGGAGTGTTATCGTTTTGATTAGTTCTGGAGTGTTTCTAACTTTCTTGGCCTTGTTACTTTATATTCATACCTTGTATTTCTCAAACGTCTTTTTTTAATATTTCTCTTAAGAAAGTGAGTAAGATGGAAGGAGTAGTATTTTACTTTTGGCTTTTTTTTCTAGAGATTTCCCTATTACATATATTTTTGTCTAACCGAAGTATTGAATTATATAGTTTTTATAATGTTATGAAAACACAGGGACTTTTTGGTCCAGTCTGACTGGCTTTTGTCCCATCTCTGCCCCTTCCCACTGTGTGACTGGGGCTGGTTACTCCTCTAAGCCTCAGCTTCCTCATCAGTAACATGGGATATTAATTCCTACTTGTTGGGGCTGTTGTAAATATTGAAAAGGATGATGTATCTAAGGTACCCATAGATACTATCTGTTCCGTAAATTAGAGCTATTTTATTTTTATTATTTTTATTTTATTTTTGCATTTATGTTATAGGTTTGGTTCCATTCTTTAGGAATCATCCTTCATCACACTGCACCTTTCCTTCTCATTGTTTTGAATGTTACAACTTTGGAGTAGGTTTATATGCTTTCAACTCTGCTTTGTTTTTAACTAGAGAAACCCAAATAGCCTGCATTGTGCAAAACGACTACTGGCCTTAACAACACTGACATTTTCCATGATAGCAGCACAGGCTGCTATCAGGAGAACCAGGTTTGTGTGCCTGGCAAGTCTTATCTCCAGTTTTTCTGCAAAAGAAAAAAATACATCAACATGCCAGGAATTTCCATCTGAAGCTTCAACGTTTTCTGTTTCCAGGGTACACCCAACCCTTCCTGTAATCTTTGTGCTTTGGAGTACTTCCAGAGGTATCTTCTTCATACTCAATTATTTTTTAGAATTATACTTTTATACTGAAATTCTTTCCAGAGGGGATTCTTTTTAACTCTTTGGAGTTAGCTAAAACATTAGAAATATTTCTATAGTTTTTTTAAGGAGAATTTATGAGGATATTTACAAATCTTACAGATTTGGCCTATGCTTTCCTATAGATTTTACTCCTGGGAGATATGTCTATATATGTGACATAAATACTGTATAAAATTTATGTATGACATATATGACATTAAAAATAAATGTGACATTAAGCATATAGATGACATTAAAACAACTCCGAAGCAAAAAAAACAAACAATATCTTCTTTTGTCGGTTTTATTTTTTACAATTGTATTTGCCTTAAGAATGCTTATGAACAGATCTGTGTTACCATATCAATTATGTGACATGTGCCTAATAGGAAAATAAATACATGCATCACATCCTGAACCACACCACTAGTAAAACTTTCCATGCTTTAGTTAGTTTCCAGCAGCCCTTCTGTGTATTTCAAACTCAACAGGAACTCCAAAGATAAGCATTAGCTGGCAAAAGGAAAGAACACGTTTTCAAGTAGCTAGCTTTCCTCTGTTTTCATGTATCTTTTCAAAATTCCATTTTAGCAGTAACTGCCATCCTAGAATCAAAGCTTCAGATTCAATGCAGATATCTTTTACATGTTAAATTGATACTTATATTTGTACTTTAGCCTATGTTGGATAAGTTCTGTTTGTTTACGGTTTATGCTTAGAGGAAGAAAGCGGTATTTATTGAAATCCCTCCCCTTTGTTGAGTTCTGCTTATGTTTTCTATGTTTAAAGGACAGGAGAAGAGCTAAGAACATAGAGTCTGGAGGAAGTTATGTATGGTAATGGGTAATAGCTTTGTAATGAACATTTTTTAATGTTATTTTTCTCCCAATATCATGTGTGCCAGGTTGACATCTACAATTAGATTCAAATCCTAACCACCCACTTATTCTGTGTTATTTATAAAAAGGAATATTAATACTGAACTTAAACTTCAGGATTTTTGTGACCAATAATAAGAGCAAATATCATCTGAGCTCTTAACATGTGAGCCAAGCACCAAGCTAAGCAATATATACAATCCTTGGTTAGTCTTCCTACAATCTAATAAGTATGTTATTATGTTCATTTTTCTGATGAGGAGACTTAAGAATGAGAGAGTTTATGTCTAAAATTCTAATGCCCAAAGTCATACAACAAGGACATGTGGAGCTGGGATTTTACCCAGGATGTCAGGGTTCCTTTAAAAGCGCTATCTCCTGGGGCAGCTGGGTGGCTCAGTAGGTTAAACCCCAACTCTTGATCTCAGCTCGGGTCCTGATTTCACTGTTCATGGGTTTGAGCCCCGCATCGGGCTCTGCGCTGACATTGCGAAGTGTGCTTGGAATTCTCTTTTCTCTGTCTGCCCTTATCCTGCTCATTCTCTCTCTCTGTCTCTCTGTCTCTCTGTCTCTCTGTCTCTCTCTCTCTCTCTCTGCAAATAAATAAACTTAAAAAAATAAAATAAAATAAAAATAAAAGCACTATAGTCTAACATGTAGCTTTACCAGAGCTGGGGCTTTGGGGCTTTGGCATTTGATGAACCTCTGGAACAGTGTAGTCCTACTTCCAGTCCTACCTTAGACAAGGCAATATTCATGTTTTCTCATGGACTTTTTAGAACACCGAAAATGTTCAATACTTTAAAAAGAAGTCACGCCACAGATATCTGTCAACCCCAATTCAGCCACTTCAACTATTAAAGGTTGTTAATTGTGAGCACTTGTGGTAGTAGTGATTGTTTTCTGAAACAAGCTGCAAAACTACTGACAATTTAAAGCAAGTACTTAATATTTATTTTTTCTAACATTAGTAATATATACACAGGATTTAGAGTTAAATCTACATCTTTGGGTTTAATATTTTTCGTGGCTTGCAGATTTTAAGTTTATTATGGTACTGTGGGACAATATGCTATGTAGGTGATTAGGTTCTGAAATTCAGATAACTTATAAATTTACATTAATGACATGTATGCAAAGGAAAAAAATTCATAATTAAAAAATATTAGTCATCAATTTGGCAATAGTGCTGTTTTAATGTTAAGCACTTGTGATAGTTAGAAAAAAAATAACATTTAAAAACGCACATACTTTTTAAAACTAAGAATTTAGGAATTTTAGATTTTGAAGTGGTCAACTACTGCTCATTTACTAACTTAACTTTATTCCAGAAAATATTATAACATTAACAAATTCATAGATTCACTCTGCATGTTAGAATACTAAGTATCTTTTAAACATTTTTATTAGAAGAATATTTAATTATAGGACTTAATCAATAGAACATTATCCAATTAATCTTAACCAAAGATATTATTTCTTGGGTTATTTTCAAAATTGAATGTTATTCCAACTATATAAAATACTTACCTGTGGCATAAAATTACTTAATGGATATTTAACTACTTCCAGATCTAGTCTGGAATTTTCATATATTTATAGTAAGATTAAAATAATTTTCATCAATTAAAAAATAATTTTCTACTCTGTTTCACATCATCTATTTCTCTGGTTCTATTGAATCACACCCATTAGCATGCAAACATACTGTTATTTCACCAACCTAAAAAAAAAAAGAGCAAAATCATCAAGTTTCCTCTTGCCCCACAACCCCCTTCTGGCTACCACCCACGTCTCTGCTTCTGTGTACAGTAAAACACCCCCGAAAGGTATAAGTTTCTCTTCACTGATTGTCCTCCAATGTTCTCTTGACCCCATGCCAATTATTTATCCATTGACCACTGAAATAGCATCTTCACTGCTGCCCCTTGTCTATATTCTCAGAATAGAAGCTAGTGAATCTTAGAAAATGTAAGTCACATCACGCCCCTCCTCTGCTATGAAGCCTCTAGTGCTTTCTCACTCATAAAAATAATCTAAATGCCTCAACTTCTGGTCCCATGTCCTGCCACTCTTCTCACACATACTTCTCCAACCGTGCTTGCTAATTCTTGAGTCCAGAAACATGTTCCCAGTATAGGACCCTGAACATCATGTTCCCTCTATCTAAAATGCACGCGCCATAGATAGTCTCCTGGCTTACTCCTTCCAAAAAGCTTTCTTGACCATTTATGTCACATGCCTCCTATATCCCAGAAACAGGGTTTGAAATCAGAAACAAGAAGGTCTTGGAAACAGGCATGTGAAGGGGCTCATGGTATGAGCACAAAGTATACAGATCTGTATGTCTCAAGTTAGTTCCTGCAAGAGAAGATCCCCCACAGAGGAAACAGAGCAACCACGTTGATGGAGTGACCATTCAGGAACTTCTCTCTTTGTCCACCTCAGTGCTTGTGCAATGGGCCCATGAACAGAGGGGCCATGAGGTGAAGGCCATGGGCCAATACCATGGACTCCCTTTTCCCGAGGCTAAGCTGCTCACTGCAGTTGCTGAATACCTGACCTGCCAGTAGCAGAGACCAATACTAAGCCCTCAATAGGGTCCATCCCTCAAGAAGTCCACCACCTATTTAGTCACAAGTTGATTGCATTACTCCCCTTCTCTCATGGAAAGAACAAAGATGATTATTGCAGGAACAGACACTTCGGATATAGATTTTGCCTTCTCTATCCACAGTGCCTCTGCCAG
Source organism: Panthera pardus (assembly GCF_024362965.1). Taxonomy (NCBI): domain Eukaryota; kingdom Metazoa; phylum Chordata; class Mammalia; order Carnivora; family Felidae; genus Panthera; species Panthera pardus. Next base: position 53,853,193 of record NW_026527002.1, read on the forward strand.
TTCCATCTTAGAGCTTCCAGAGTCTGAGTTATTGCCATGAAATTCCACAGAATAGTGCCTCATAACAAAGAAAACATTTTATAGTGAAAAAGTTGTAATTATTGGCACATGACCACAAAACCTGTGTTACCCTGAAAGATGTGGCCTAGTAGAATGATGGAATTGTCTATAAAAGATAAGTCAGCTATAAAAGGGGTCTATAAAAGATCCCAGCTAGGAAACAACGTTCTGTGGGGTGAGATGCTAGCCTCCATCATATGCCATATGCATGGAGCCATGGCAGATACATGCTGCTGTTTCCCAAGAGACAGAATACTTGGAGCTGGGAAAAAATGGTTACTCTCTGTCAGTATTGCTTCCAGTGATCTGGAAACTGAATCTGTGCTTTCTGTCCCTACAGTTTTAGATTCTGCTGGATTATAGAATGCTTTTTCTTTCTTTTTCTTTTTTTCTTTTTTTAAGAGAGAGAGTGTGTGTGCACATGAGCTGGTGGGGTAGGAACAGGGAGAGAGGGAAACAGAAGATCTGAAGTGAGCTCCATGCTGAAAGCAGAGAGCCCAATGAGGGGCTCAAATTTACGAACTGTGAGATCATGACTTAAGCCAAAGTTGGACACTTAACTGACTGAGCCATCCAGGCACCCCTAGAGAATGCTTTTGCCAGGGATCCCTGTATGGCTTCCACTGAACTGAAACGACCACTACTACTTGATCTGTTTGAATTCATCAAACATAATTAGCAGACTACTAGAGATAATCAGTACTGATGATCATGGAGAGGTAGGGTTGCTTTCCCTAATGGAGATAGGGAGGAATATGTCTGGAATTCAGGGTATTAATGGAGTATCTCTTGGCTTCTGTGTCCAGTGATAACTGTGAATAGGCGATTGTGGTAACCATAGCCTAACAAGGGCAAGGCAATTAAGGGCTCAGACCCTCAGTATGAAGGATAGTGTCACTCCATTAGTTGAAGTACTGGTTAAGGGTAAGGAAATCTATGTGTGGTAAAAAAAATAAAATGGGTATGGTAAGTATTCATTATAGCCTCAGGAACCATTATGTTAGTGTGGTGTGTATCTTGCCCCACTAACCTTCTGGTATTAAATCTTTAACAGAGCTCTTGGCTTGAAAATGGATTGTACTTAAAATGTGGGGCATAAGCATGTCTATATGTTGTGAAGAGTTGACTGTACGAGGTGTCTTTTACACTCAGCTTCACATCCTCTTGTTCTCACCTCTAATGCTAGCCACAGCCATGGCAAATAGTCCCTCATATACTTTGACAAAGTCTATGCTTGTAGCTCTTGCCTTCTGTGCCCATAGCATGTCTTTGTCTATTGTCCCAGGGCTTCACTGATGCAATGACTTGGGACATTGGAATCCATATGGCATGTGGACATATGTGCAGCCCGAAAGTGCAGGAAAAACCCTTTTCCCCTAGGGAGAACTCTCAACTAATGCGGACAGGATTTGATGAAGTGATGTTTCTTGCCATTGATTCTTTGATTCCGAGTGGTAGTCTGTAGTTTCCTTGGAAGTTTCCAGCAAGATTGAACCCCACTTGTGCTTTTGGCTCAGGTTTTCTTTCTTCAGGTTTTATTCTTTTGTCCCAAAAGGGTCATCACTTGAATAAACCATTTGCTTGCAAGTTCTCACCTCAGACTTTGCTTTGTAGGAACTCAAAGTAAAGATTCCATCCCTTATAAAATAGTGTTCGCCTCATCTACTCTTCCTACCCCATCAGGCCTGCTTGGTTTCATAGCATTTATCCCCAGCAGATACAGCAATTGGTGCACGTCTGTTTTCTCCAGCCTTTCACACCCTACCACTGGAATCTAAGCTATTTAATTCCATGCCTAACAAATAATACGTTCTCAAGCATTACTTTTGTGGAGAAATGAATTGAAAGCAATTTTTTATGCTTCCAAGGAGGATTATAATCTTGGGATAAATACAAAATAGGTTAACTGCTTACTTTAGTACTATTCCTTATTATTTATTGATGATTCAGTACTGAATGACAATTGTTAGATCTTTGAAAACAGAATTCCATTAATAATAATTCAGTGTTTTTACCTTTCCAGGTTTTGCTCAAGCAAACCAGTTTAACTATGGAGCTGATAATGCTGAGTTGGGAAACAGTGTGCAATTAGTTTCCTCTTTCCAATCATTTTCTTGTGATGTAGAAAAGGATTCAAGTCATTCAACTCAAATTACATGCTATACTAGGTATGTTTTATACTACCTTTAATAAGAATATCTTTCTCATATACATATTAGTTTTATATAGTTTTTTATATAATCTGGATATTAATAATATTTTCTGATGATCAGCTGTCTTTATTTCATGTAGTTTAGACTATTTTATAACTTTATTGTATTGAGTTGTAATGCTCTTTCCACATATTGGCACAATAAGATATATTCTAAATCTTCTCCCAGGTTATTATAGCTATTATCTTATCATTGTTGATCCCTTTTAGAAGATAAATGGCTACTATTAAATCATAATGATTCTCCTCAAAATATCAAAATTATGCTTTCCTGTCTGATTTGATTAATTTTGTTCAAAGTCTTGACATAATCATTAAGATTAAAGATGATCCTTTTGTAGAGTGACATTTCAAGTTCTTTACTATCAGCCCAAAATGATGTTTGTTATTAGCAACTTAGAGGAAAAAATTAATCATTATAAATGGCAACTTTTACTAATAAGACAGGTAGCATGTATTCTAGAGGATTTCATCTACATTGAGCTTGTTGGCTATTTTTCAGCAGCAAAAACTTTCTTAGAAATTTGATCAAACTTTTTAAAAAGCAAATCATAGCATAACTGTACCAAGGTGACAATGATAGCGTTTCAAGTTATTATTCTTACATTTGTTAATACATTTGTTTTCCTCCTCAGTAAGCACCAGTGCACTTAGAATAAGCATTTGCCTGAGGTCCATGATGCTAGAATCTGCAGTACAGAGTTCAGGATGGACCTCTCTCCATAATATAGAATGGAATTCTAATAATATAGAATGGAATTTAGCTGTACGTCAATTAGAATTTTTGACACTTTGTTTTCAAAAATGACTTGTAGTCTGGGGCAGTATTTTTTATTGATGGTATACATGAAATAAAAGGGTCATTGCATTCCTTCATTTGCTTTGCAGAGCAATGCCAGAAGGTTCCTACACCGTGAGAGTCAGTGTGGATGGGGTTCCTGTTACAGAAAGTAATACCTGCAGAGGTCGCCTTGACAGCTGGGCATGCACCTTCAATGTACATGGGATCTCCTCTTTAGCTTAACGGATAATCGATCTCGTGCTTGCTTTCTTGCAGAACTGGGCTTTTATTTTTTAATTTTACAGATTGTTATCTTTTCCACATTTAAAAAATATACTAGCAGGTAGCTAAGGATAACTTCACTCAGTTTTAATTATCTTCTATAGTAGTGGAATCTCTTTTATCATTTATTTGTTTCCCTCTTTAATTTTACTATTGAATTAAACTTTTAAACTTTAAATTGTTTCCTCACTCATACTCTTTTTTCTCTTTCTCCATTTCAACTCTTAGTTTGATTTTCCTTTTCTTATTGTCATTGGATTCACCTTCATTTTAAATAGCCTATTTTTCCTTTCTTTATAATTTCTAATGTAAAGAGATGAAATATAACTGCACGTACCATAGAAGTCATGCAAAATGTAATTACCCTATATAGAGTTATTTACAATAATACATTTCTTCTAAGGATAATCCATATATTCTTAAAAATTATGTGTGTCTATCAAAAGTATTAGAGTTTCCATCACCCTTGTGGGCTCCCTGGACTTCTGCTCTCTCCCAATTCCAATCATGTTTGTCACAATTCTTAAGAATTATACCTGCATTGCTCTAGAAAGTTATCATTAGCTTAGTTACTAAAGCTTACTTTGATGGACTTTTGCCAGGTTTTGCTTCTGTTTATGAAATATGCTTTGTTATTTTTTCTCCATTGGCTTAAATAAAAGGAGGCTTTCTGTAATTTTATTTCACCAAATTCCTAAAAGTTGTTACCAGAGAACCTTATTACTAGGGTTTGACTTACACTGATAACGAAGGATGATTGAATGTGAAAATTCCAAGCTAAAAACATTTTGAAATGAAAGAAGATTTTTAGTGGCTAAGGAAAAGATCTTGAATCATCAGAATAATATTCTAAACTTTATTTTCTTATATGTAAAAAGATATATTTTGTCAGTCATATTATGGATATTGTTTAAATGTAAATAATGTAAGGAGCAGAGATATTAGCTTATTGACAGTATTATTTTACAGGCAAAAAGTTTCAGAACCCCAACAATAAAGAGCATCACACCTTTATCTGGAACTCCAGGTCTGTTATAAGACAGCTGAAATATTTTTTTTGGTTTGTGGTCTTTAATTTTTAGTATATAAAATTATTATATCTGATAATTTATAAGTAATATCTTTTTTATTAAAGTATTTATTTATTTTGAGAGAGAGAGAGTGCACATGTGTGAGTGCAGGAGGGGCCGAGAGAGGAAGAGGGAGAATCCTAAGCAGGCTTCTCACTGTCAGTGCAGAGCCCAGCGCGTGGCTTAGACTCACAAACCGTGAGATCACGACTTGAGCCAATACCAAGTTGAACGCCAAACCGACTAAGCTATCCAGGTGCCCTAAATAACACATTTCTGATTGTACAATAGCTCTCAATATTGTCTCAAAAATGATTTTCAATGGGTGCATATGAATCTGCTATAAAGTATTTAACTATACCCCTATCGGACATTTAGCTGGCTTCCACTTCATTATAGTTATAATTATACCAGTGTATAATCCCAACAGGAATATGTGAAAATACCCTTTTCTATACTCTTGACAATTTTAAGTACTAATTTTTTTCAAGTATTTATATGAAAAATATAGTAGCTTATTTCTAATTTTTCCAGTTCTTGATTTATGCAGTTAAATTTACTCATTTATGGGGTGCCTGGATGGCTCAGTCAGTTGGACGTCCAACTTCAGCTGGTCATGATCTCACAATTTGTGAGTTCAAGCCCCACATCAGGCTCTATGCTGACAGCTCGGAGCCTGGAGCCTGCTTTGGATTCTGTGTCTCCTCTCTCTGCCCCTCCCCAACTGTGCTCTGTCTCTCTATGTCTCTCAAAAAATAAATAAATGTAAAACAAAAATAAAAAAAATTACTCATTTATGCATATTTATTGACCATTTGTATTTCTTCTTTTATAAATTACTTGTTCATCACATTGGTTTAATTTAATGCTAGTCAATTTTTCCGTATTAAGTTACAAAAATTCTTTATATTTTGAAGATATATATATCTTTATGTGGAAAGTATTTTTTTAATTTACCATTTACTTTTAAATTTCATTAATGGTTTTTCCTGTCATTAAGACATTTTTTATTTTCTAAATTAAATCTATAGCTCTTAACCATTGTCATTTCTTCATTCATTTTATGCTGTAGAAGGCTGTACCACCCCAAATTATATAGATATTTTATAAATTTATACTTATTTTTCAAGAGTTTTTATGGTTTTAGTTTTATATTTAATTTTTATTTCTCTTAGGATTTATTTATTTTTTTTGGTAGAGATCTTATTTATTTTTTCAAATATGTCATTCATGACCCAGGCAGTATTTATTGAATAATTCATTCTGTTTTTCATGAAAAACTTCTTTAATAAATACTTTAATAAATACTATCTATAAATACTTACAGATAGTGCTTTAATACCATAAATACTCATGTTTTATTGTATTTGCTAGAACTTTCAGAACAATGGTAAACAATAGTGATGAACATGGGATATAAGTATCTGGATGCCTGTTTTATTGGGAATACCTCTGATGTTGGGTATTAAGTGTATGGGTGTATGGGTAGATAATCTTACACAGATTTTTTTGTTTGTTTGTTTTAGGCACACTAATAACTATCCAAGGCAGAATCTTCACTGATGTCTATGGAAGTAATACTGCATTAAGCTCAAATGGGAAAAATGTTAGGATTTTGAGGTAAATTTTTGATGTGGAAACATATGCTTATCATGGTATCTCATGATGTGATATTCCAGAATTAATGGTTGGTCCAATGATATTAAAAATCACTACAATGTGATGGGATTAAGCAGTGTATTTTCAGCCATATTAGAGGAAGAAAAGTAGATTATTAGGTGATTCATCCATCAACATGGAAGCAAAGGGCCAATATGCCATTCTTTTTTGGTTTGATGTAATTCTTTTTTTTTCTTTGATGGATATTATTAATGGAAGGAACATGGAGGCAAGTTCAATAGTAATTGAGTTAGTCATAGAACTTCATTACTGGATAACTTGTTACCTAATCTAACTGCCTCAATTTTATATATATGTAGCTGTGCAGCTTGGAGGTTTATAGCTTAGTCAAGATCAGCGGGATGGGGGAAGACGGGGGGAACCGAAGCCTCCTAATATGCAGTTTGGCCCTTTTTCTTCTACACCATGGTGCGTGGGAGAGTGCTGAAACTGAAAATAGTTAATAACTTATAGTGACAGTGTAGGATTTGAACACTGGTTCCTCTGTTTACCAGCTATGGACCAGATGGTAATATTGGCTACTTACCTAATATCAAGAAATAATTGTCCACATTTTGGACCAGAAACTAGCATTATCTTTCTGTAGCATAGGTGTGCTACACCTGTTTCAGTCCTGCCTTGGAAGACATAAAGCCCTCTTCATTTGCTATAGAAGGAAGTACAGAATCAGTACTATGGCTTTGAAGAGGCTCCATGCTTATCGAATACATGTATAAAATGGATAAATAAATTAGATAACAGTTCATACAGCAATTAGAGGTTTTTTTAAATACTGAAAAGGTGATATATATGTATACACACATATGAGTATATAACTGTGTAAAGCAAGTAATTTGAAAGGTTTTACTAAATGAAACAAAGGTAATTTAGGTGGCATTCTGTGAGGTAGAACTCAAATCACATTTGTATGTATGTGTAATACTCTGAAAATGTTTATATTGTTTCCTTACATATAATAAAATAAGTACTAAATAGAGAAAAAAGTACTTAACATTTTGTATAGATAGTTTAGCATAAAGATTTTGTTTGCTTCCATATAGTTGAATGCCATGAATGGCTTATATTCTAATTCTTAGATGGTATTTTCTAAGTCATCCTTTCATATAATAATGCCAGGAAATAGAAAGCTTAACTTTCAAGAAGATTCCTTTTTTCGCAATTGTAGCTGAAATTTCTTGTGTTTAGTACAGGGGAATGGATAGAAATTATTTCATGAAATCACAGGACTGCAGTCAGCAGCGACCTAGAGATCAGGCTACCTAGTCCTTATATCCTGGAGACCCTGAGATACTATATATAAATGTAGAAAAACTTTTCACACATCTATTGATGTGAGAGGTGAAGAAGTTCTTAGAACTGCATCTATCTCATTTCTACCATCTTAATTGTGACACCAAGTACCCCCAAAGCAGTTTACTGGGCTTGATTCCCTTAGCAGAGAGCAGTGGCCATGTTCTGAGCAGGAAGTCAAGACACCAAGGTGTTTAAGCTGCTTCTGCTTCTCACAGGTCTTGTCAATTCAGCCTAATCTCCAAACTCAGACGAGGTACAAATTATAGAGGACACACAAATAACTAACGGACTTGGTACCCACTAAGGAGATTTTGGTATAAAAGATAAGATGGAAAAAATTTTATATATTTAAGGCCAAATAGGGTAGTAATCCCACGGATAGAGAAATCCAGATCACTGTGGGAATCACTGGGCATGGTTAAGAGCACCTGCTGGAGTCCACCTGCCTGGGTTTGAATCCCGAATCTATTCCTTATGGCTGTACGCTTAAGCAAGCTACTTAACCTTCCTGCCTCAGTTTTTTCATCTATAAAATGGAAGAGTAATAGTTACTAACCCATAAGATGGTTGTAAGGATTAAACATAGTAAGTGCCTATAGGTGTTCACTGCTAAATTTATTATTTAGATGCAATAAAGTGGGAGGTTAGAAGGAGAATATGAATCCATAAATCTCATACTGGGTACAGTAATTCAGTGTACTTGTATTACAAACCTAATGTAATGATAAAAGATTAGTGTGTAAGAGTATATTAAAAAGTGTAAAGTTCTCTGCAAACTCAAGTCCTAACTTTAAGAGTTCATGTTTGTATCTGCACTTACTTTGAATTTGGGATTTGTTGGCACGGAAGCTGGGTGGTTTGTTCTGAGTGCAGCAAAGAATACAGTACCAGTCATGCCTGCAGGCTTCCAATAGCATCGGGGTCTGTCATCCTTAAAGCAGTAGGTTGACCTGGTCATCTAGGGAAATGCACAGGCAGATGTTTCCCTCAAGCCTAACCCTGCCTCTTCTCAGCTTTTTTTTTCCATTCCAGTGGCATTGAGGATGTTAGTTCTTCTTTTCATCCTGATTACTCTGTGGGGTTTCTGCTGTGGACCTTGTGTAATTCCTACCTGTAGGAATTAAAGGAACATACTTTGTATTACAAAACACAAAATTCTGTTTTGTATTTGACTTAATTGAACTTCTGATGGAAGAGTTCCCATTATCTGTTTCCACATTTTCTGTTCCTGTGGTATTATAACTTTCTAACACACCAAATGTATTATGATTATCATGTTTGTTATCAGGTCTTTCCCAGTTAGAATGTCAGTCCCACAAGGGCAAGATTTTTGTTTTATTCCCTGATGTGTGCCAGTATCTACAGCAGAGACTGCAACATAATAGATGTACAATAGGTGTTTGTTGAATGAATGAGCGATGGATAATAATAAGTGATTGTGAGAAAAATATAAGGTGTCAGCGAGCTTAGTCGGAGGAGAGCATTTTGAAATGACTTACTAAACATAACTTGATCTTTTCCAATAAAATATTTATACAGAGTTTATATTGGAGGAATGCCCTGTGAGCTTCTCATACCACAATCTGATAATTTGTAAGTAATTCAAATAATTTTATTTAGAATATGAATAGTAGGTATAAACATGCCAGTGTAAATAGTAGTATCTAGCAATACTGTATAGTTGAATACTCTAAAATACGGTTAAAATTATAATATTTTGTACGGTAAATCAGCAGTCATTTATATAGTTAGATGTAACCTGATATCCCCTATTGTCTCCAGTACAGTATGATATGAACGACTATTTAGATTAGTATGTTTTAGGATATTTTGAGAAATATCTGTGTCAAATGACTATTTCATTTGGTAGTATTTAAAAATATTTAAAAGGAATATCAATGGGGATAGCCAAGTTAACTACAAAATAATTATAAACTGAAGCTTTATTCAAGTATCTTCAACCAAGGCTGGGAAATATTTTCATTTTACAGAAATTTTTGTTGTAGCAACAGTTTCTGTCCTGATAGATATTCTAAAGTCCATAAGATGTTTTCAAGGAAACAGTTATTTTATTTTATTTTACTTTATTTTATTTTATTATTTATTTGACAATAAATGGATCTTTATTATATAGATACTTAAGGGAAATACAGTATTTAAGAACTCTATTGTCAATCTAAACTTTGTAATTAACATATATATTTTATTAGGTATGGTCTAAAACTAGATCATCCAAATGGAGACATGGGTTCTATGATTTGTAAGACGACTGGAACCTATATTGGTAAATGTTGATCATCATTCTTCATAATTCTCAGAAATGCCTGACTGACTCTGTTTCCTTGTTTCATATTCTCTTAGACCTCCCCTGCCCCTTCATCCCTTTCTTTTCAACATTTCCTCTTTACCTTGGCTTCTTTTCAGTTTCATGTAGGCATGTATAAATTACCTTTTTCCTAAGGTTTACATTGAGGGTAAACTTCTTCAGATTTCTTTTTTTTTATTCTTCTGTCATCCAGAAAATTCCATTACTAATTTAGCTGTTTTCCCTTTAGCCTTAATTTTTATGTTGTTTTTTTTCCCCCTTGGTCTATGTACTCCAGGCACATAAATCTTTCAGTTCTTTTTTTCCAGTTTTATGTCGACATAGATCACTATGTAAGTTTAAGGCATACAACTTGATGGCTTGATACTCACATATTGTGAAATGATTGCCACAGTAGGTTCAGCTAGCATCCATTATAATCTTTAGTTCTAGAATGAGCTTCACTTCATTCTGTCTCAGAGCCTTAACAAGCCTCCTCCCATCTTGAGAATTTCCGATAAAATGTCATGTCTTCAAAACAGCCTTCACTGATGCCCTGCCTTCCACTCTCAAAGTTCACTCTCCTTCTCTTTGATAGCTTTATCACAATTTTTAGCTCTCTGTGTCATTGCGCTTGGCTCTTTCCTCTACTGCACAATATGCTCAGTTTGGAGAACCGAGAGCTCACCCTGCATCTCTCATCTCCCTAGCAGAGTGTCTCCCCCAAATAAATAGCTGTTGAATGAATCAAGGAAATTTGAGGGGTATATGGTTATGCATATGTTCTTTTATCATCCTTCATTCATTATTATATTTCATCAGGTTTTTCTAGTTATATTTTTTAAAAATTTAAGTTTATTTATTTTTAAGAGAGAGAGAGAGTGTGTGAGTGGGGCACAGGCAGAGAGAGAGGGGGACAGAAGATCTGAAGCAGGCTCTGTGCTGACAGCAGAGAGCCTGATGTGGGGCTCGAACTCACGAACCATGAGATCATGACCTGAACTGAGGACAGACACTTAACCGACTGAGCCTCTCAGGCACCCCTCTAGTTACAATTTTGAGACATCTTAGTGTGTATATTTTAAAATACTTCTTTCAGATAATGTCTTTGAGGATTAATAAATGGTTGTATAATTACAGTTTTAATTTTAAATGTCTTTACTTTGGTTTTAAATCAGCTTTATAATGTATAGTTATTGTTCTCCTGTGATTGGGAATTTAATTGATTGTGTATTTTAATTAATTCCAGGTCAACACAATGTCAGCTTCATCTTGGATAGTGATTATGGAAGGTAGGTCATTTTGTAAATAATAATTTTCATAATTGAGTCAACTGGGTAAATAAAATAAAAGTATATATTTACTTTGTGCTATAGATCCAGAGATTAAAGAACGGCTAATCACTTTCTTCTCCCAAATTAATATTTAAGGGGTCTGTAACTCCCTTTCTCCAGTTTGTATCTCAGACACAGCCTTTCAACTGTTGGGAAATCTGGCATTACCTAAAACAACAAAATAAATCTTTGATTGTGATATTGAAAAGGGTTCTTTTATGTCTTACGGCTTTTCTGACTTAATTGTAATTCTTTTGATAACTGAATAGTTCAGTTTTGATGTGAACTAATGTAAGAGTAAATAAAATCCCACAGTTAATATTATCGCATAAAGGTATTCATTTAAAGCATCAAGACATACAGAGTGATGAAAGATGGCAGTTACAGCTCTCAATTGTCCATCTTAGCACCAATGTTAATCACTTATAATCATGATTTTTAATAAAGCTAGAAATCATCTTGGAATCAATCAAGATTTTATTTACTCTTAACATTAGTTCACATCAAAACTGAACTATTCGGTTATCAAAAGAATTACAATTAAGTCAGAAAAGCTGTAAGACCTAAAAGAACCCTTTTCAGTATCACAGTCAAAGATTGACTTGTTGTTTTAGGTAATGCTAGATTTCCCAACAGCTGAAAGGCTGTGTCTGAGGCACAAATTGGAGAAAGGGAGTTATATGTAGATATCCTACATCCTAATTTCACTAAGAAAGACTACCATATGTTTATAGAAATATCAGAATATGCAAATCTCAACACATGTTGCAAACCTCATATTACAGATAATAAAGAACATTTAGTCGCAGGCATGGTACTAAGCACTTTACATAGTCTAGTTGAATTCTCCCAAGAACCTATGAAATTGAGTGTTACCATCTCCCCTGTGTTGCACACTGGGGACAATGAGGCTCAGGAATGTTGAGTAATTTGCCCACGGATATTCAGCCAGTTGGAAGGAGTGCTGGAATGTGAACCCACACAGCTTAACTCCAGCCTCTGAGCATTCCGTTCCAGTGCTCTGCAAAGAGTGGTGGAGGGTTACAGCCATAGAACCACCATTGGATCACTACATAACATCCTGATCCAGAATTCTTTGACCATGGCAGGATTACCCCACCTCTCTGTGCATTTGTAAATGTGTGGGACATCTGTTGGCTGTCACACTAACTGGGGCATGCTAATGGCCTTTTATGGGCAGGACCAAGATGTGCCAAACCTAAATGAATTATTCTGCCCAATGTATCATAGTGTCTTCCAATGAGAAAATGAGCCAGTTAACAGAAATCCAAATAAATCATACTATCAAGCCATCCAATACTAACATAGCTGTAGTAGATCAATAATAGGATAAGTCTTTTGATTTCTTTTTTGTTTCTGAAGAGAGATGAATGATTAGAAAAGATTGAAAAAAGATGAAAAAGATTGAGAAGAATGGCAATATTACAATCAAAGTAGGTGTTATTCCTCACAGACTGCAAAATAAGGATGATGTTTGATCCTTTCATGCATAGAACCGTAATTGAGTTGGTGAGACCAAATCCATTATCATTGTATTTGAGGATCATCTGGTTCCAGACATCCAGAAGGAATAGGTTTATAACAAAGTGATGATTGGACTGCATACTTTATTATAGACCAATACAGACTGGACCAAAACCATGAAGAATATTATTCAAGGGCAGACCATAGTGGATGGCATGTAAATGGTACTATGACTCACTGTTGTGATTTCCATGGGGCAAATGACATAGTGTCCCATGATTTACCAGCTTTTTTTTTCAGCAGGGACAGTACCTACATATGTATATAGGCAATAGGATTTTATTGAAAAAATTAGAAAATCATGTTAGAAGCAGTAATTACTGAGTTTTAAATGATTTCTTGAAACATATTTGCTTTTTTTTAATGCCACTGCCATTCTTCTTCAGGTGAAAAAGATGAATTCTTTGTTCTGAGTCTGTGTGAAAGGTATTAATTACCAAATCCATCATAGATTTCTCAGAGAAATAATTATCTAAAAATAGGTTTGAGTGATCAAGCTTGAATGTGATTGATAAGTATATATAAATCAGCATGTTGCATTAACAAGCCCTAAACTTTCAATTTTAAAAAGCCAGCAAATTTGCACGTAATATAGGCAAAAATATTGCTTAAAATAGTTGATTCTGTGATCTTGGTGTATAATTCCTTTTTTTTTTTAAAGCCAGTAGCTTTTCTTTTGTATTAATGTCTCAGAATTGAGGAAACTGTGTTTCTATATAAAACAATCTTAGGACTTTAAGGTAACTGGTAAAAATATGGCATATACTTTTTAAAAGCCTAGTTTTACGATTACATGGCATTAAAAAGTTAAATCATTTTATAAATTAAAAAATCCATATTTTACAAATTTCAGGAGTCTTCCTGAATATCAAATGAACCAATTAAAGACCATCGTGGCTTCCATTCTCTATTTCTTTTAATAGTTCACCTTCTCTCCTCTATTACCCCAAGTTCAAACAACAGCTGTTCCAAACTGATAAGGTTCAGATGAGGCTGTCTTAATTGAGAAATGCCTAGTCATTATCAATGAATTAGTGAAAATCACCTCAGTGTCATACCAAATAAATTACATTCAAATTTTATTTCAGGAGGCAATTTTCCCACCAACTTAAGAAGCAGGGTTAATTTTTCAGACGCAAGATCTGGCCACAGACAATATTTTTGGAGCTGGCATCATTTCAGATCTTTGAGAAATCAATTGAAAGGCTTATAGCATACAAACATGAATCCAGTATGAACTTCTTAAATAACTAATTTAGCATTCAGTATTTGCAGAGACCCTTTAGTCTTGCAAATGTGGATCATAGTGCTTGGGTCAGATTTGTAGTTCACTGCTGGTCTCAACCACAAGATTTGCCTTATCCTTTTAGATTCTAGTTTGGTGTGTTAGAAATATAATGAATGGGCTTTCAGTCTTAATACTTGAATTTCTTAACTTCTCTAATTATGAATTACATTGAGGTAATTAAGGGAACAGCATTTAATTTCTAGGATCAGATTCCTTACCGTCCATGCTCTCCAGGCTATGAAAGTGCAAATCTTATGTCTGTCAAAAAATGTGAATAAGTTCTATGTTTGTGAAGGGTGACTTAACTCTGGTGCGTTACTGTTAACCTGCTTTCATTCATTGTGCTTTCATGCAGATTAGTGAGTGGCAGGAGAAGAGAACTGTGTAGGATACAGGATAGGAGCCAGAGGTCAGGACTCAACTTGCCTGACTTCAAATTCTATTTCTACCACTTACTCCCCATGTGATTTTGAGTAACAGAAGTAGATTCTCTGACTTGTACCTACCTCATGGGGTTAATGTAAGGATAAAATGGCATAATAAGTTTAAAGCTTAAAAAATCTTAGATTAAAAGCTTAAAAACCTTAGCATGATATCTGATAAGTGTTCAGTAATGTTAGTTACTCTGATGTCAAATGGGTTATAAGAGAGGAGAGACAAGGGCCGTCAACACAAGAGTCTGCATGAAGGGTGATCCTATTTTTTTACATTAATATGAATTCTTTACTGAGGTATAATTTGCATATAATAAAATGTACATAATTTAAGTGTGCAGTTTAGTAAGTTCTGACAGATGACTACTTGATTTGTATACTGTTATATTTATGTAACCAATAAGTACATCAAGATATAGAACAATTTTTATCTTCCCAAAATGTTCTGTCCAGCTCTCTTGCAAATTATGACATGATTTATATCACTAAAAAAATAACATTTTCCTAAAGTAAAGTTTATTTTAAAGTAAGGATTTTTACTTTTTTTTTTTACACAGGAGTTTCCCACAAAAAATGGCATATTTTGTTTCTTCTCTAAATAAAATTTCAATGTTTCAAACATATGCAGGTATGTGACCTGTGTGTGTGTGTGTGTGTGTGTGTGTGTGTGTATGTGTGTGTGTGTGTGACAGAGAGAAAGAATGAGAGAGACAGAAGGGGGATATGTGTGCTTTCATCAAATCGAAGATAATAATGATTTAAGGGTACTATATTAATTTATGTATTGCTAAGAAAGGAAAAGCACACAAGATGGGGAGCCTAATAGGAAGCCCTGACATTAAGCTAAGTCCCTGAAAACTATATTTTAATATTTATTTATTTTTGAGGCAGGGAGAGAGAATGTGAGTGGAGGAGGAGGGTCAGAGAGAGAGGGAGACACAGAATCTGAAGCAGGCTTCAGGCTCAGCACAGAGCCAACGTGGGGCTTGAACTCACGAACCGTGAGATCATGACCTGAGCTGAAATTGGACGGTTAATGGACTAAGCTACCCAGGCACCCCTGAAAACTATATTTTAAATAGAAGGTTGAAAAACCAAGGGAAAGACAGAAGTGAAATTTGCATGTCTCTGCTTGGGCTGTGGGTTGAGGGAGGAAAAAAAATTCTCCACTGTCAGTTTAATCTACGAGGCAGTACTCTCAGATTTATGGTCTCGGTATGGTCCAAAAGAATCCTCAAGCAGATTATAATTTATTGTAATTTACAGAAATCTCAGGTTGGTAGACTCCTAGGAGAGTGTCAAAAGCAAACACAAACCCTCCTGGAAGAATTACACTTCATTCCAGGTCAGGAGTGATTGATGGAATGGCACATTCAGATTTCAGAGATGTTCAAACGTGAAGAAAAGTGTCTTGGAATCAATCACATATGACATATCCTGGCTTTTTCTATTTAATGTGAAACTCACATGTAAAAATACAAAGAACTTTGATAGATAGAACTAATAAGAATAAATTTCAATAAGAATCTACCATATATCATGCACTGGCTGTTTTACTAATATACCTAAAATTTTTATATATGAAGCCAGAAGACTTCCAATCATAGTTAATGCATTACCATATGAGAAAAATACAAATATAAGATGTTGGCCCAGAAATAGAAGAAAAACTTATTATTTAAGAACATAGGGGTAAAGAGGCTGTTCTCTTGCCTTCCTGTGTTTTTTCTTTGTTTGAATCAAACAACTCTGCTCAGCCCAGGTTTTCCTTAATTTCTGCATCCTCCATTACCAGTATCTCTTTAGTACCAGTCAGCACTAAAGACTGGTTCCCACGAGATGTAGGTCTCTGTGAGAGCCATATTAATTGTCCTTTTTGCAGGGTTGCACCAGAGACCAAATTGAAACATTTAATTCATTCATTTAGTAATCCAGTGCCTGTGCTGTGCTATGTGCCAAGGCTAGGTAATCTAGAAAATTTATAAAACTCAAGCATTTGGGTTTATGTGTAATGTTCATGAAATTTTATTTAATGTGTTTCTCCTCCCTCTCTCCAGAGGTCACTATGATTTCCCCATCACGAGGAAGCATTCAAGGTGGCACCATGCTAACAATAAGTGGACGATTCTTTGATCAGACAGATTTCCCAGTCAGAGTTCTAGTTGGAGGTATTTTTTATGACTTTTAATATATTACATTATAAGAATAGATCCTGGCTTTTAAATAATTTGTAAGCAGAATAATAGTCTTTTTTCAATTAATGTCTTACATTTATTTAAGTTTATTTATTTATTTTGAGAGAGAGTGCAAGCTTGAGCCAGGGAGGGGGAGAGAGAGAAAGAATCCCAAGCAGGCTCTGCGTTGTCAGCAGAACTGTGACGTCATGACCTGAGTAGAAACCCAGAGTTGGACACTTAACTGACTGGGCCGCCCAGGCACCCCCTTAATGTCTTACTTTTAAAGCTGAGTATTTTCACATGGGCATTTGGTTTTGGGGCTTGATACTTTACCCATTGCTACTTTTCAGTGAGGGCTATTTCTTGCAGCCTTACCTGACCAGGACTTGGGCTCTGAGTTCATCACCAAAGGACATTGTGTGGTAGCATCGTAGTTGCCATCCACAAATTCCCCACCATACTTTGAGACACATATACCCTCTATTTAGCAAACTTTTAAATGCCTTTCTTGAACTGTTGTATAATTCTCAGGGGGTTGGTTATGGGGAAATGTAAAGTACATGGGGATACTCTTCTCATTCCCTTTTCACTGACTGTGTTTTATCTGGACATCAGGAATCACTGATGATGTTGGCTCTGGAAAGAGCATGAATGTGTTCTATCTTTACAAATGTACATAGGGCTTGGTTCTCTCGTTATACATCATTTTTATGTGTCTGTCTGGTTGAGACCAGTTCAAGGCAGGGAGCTGTGTAGCTCAAAAGGAGATAGAGGATGAATGTAATAGAGGGGATCTGCCCACTTGGTCATAATGATCTTACCTACCTTGATGAGCAGAGGACTGCATGTCTGCCCATGCAATTGGGTACATACTTTTTCTGATACAGCCCTCTGCCATGGTACTTTCTACTTGTAAGGAATATACCCATGAGCCAACCAAAATGTGATTTGAAGAAAAGAAATTAATATAAAATAACCTCATCTAACATTTATATCTCTATCTCTATGAATCCTTACTGGTCACCTGCATAAATATTAAAACTGAGGCAATAAGATTTTTAAATATCATGTATGTTATTTTGAAGTTTATATATAAATGTTTCAAATATTAAAACCAAGAACATAAAATATTTTTAATTTATATACTGTGTTTTAGGATCTGATATTGTGATACAGTTGACATACAAATATAACTATAGCATGCTAAATTTTTATGGTACTTCATTGCCATTAATGTGGCAACCAGGTTTAAGATTTTAAATCCTCAGTAATTCCTTTTTCTTTTAACTTGTTACTTTTTTTAAAAGGTGGGTTTTTTTTGCATTTTTTTAAATATAATTTATTGTCAAATTGGTTTCCATACAACATCCAGTGCTCATTCCAACAAGTGCATGCCTTAATCCCCATCAACTATTTAATCCATCCCCCATCCACCTCTCCTCTGGTAACCATCAGCTTGTTTTCAATAGTTAAGAGTCTGTTTCTTGGTTTGCCTCTCTCTCTCTCTCTCTCTCTCTCTCTCTCTGTTTTCCCTTTGCTTGGTGGTTTTTCTCTTAAATTCCACATATGAGTGAAATTATATGGTATTTGTTTTTCTCTGACTTACTTTGCTTAGCATAATACTCTCTAGCTTCATCCGTGTCATTCCAAATGACAAGATTTCATTCTTTTTATGGCTGGGTAATATTCCATTGTGTGTGTGTGTGTGTGTGTGTGTGTGTGTGTGTGTGTGTGTGTGTATACCATCTCTACTTTATCTTTTCATCACTTGATGGACACTTGGTCTGTTTCCATAATTTGGCTATTGTAGATAATGCTGATATAAACATTGGGGTGCATGTATCCCTTTGAATTAGTATTTTTGTATTCTTTGGGTAAGTACCTAGTAGTGCAATTGCTGGATCATAGGATAATTTTTTTTGAACATTTTGAGGAATCTTGTTCTGTTTTCCAGAGTAGCTGCATCAATTTGCATTCCCACCAACAGTGCAAGAGGTTTCCCCTTTCTCCACATCCTTGCCAATAGCTGTTTCTTGTGTTGTTGATTTTAGCCATTTGACAGGTGTGAGGTGATATTTCATTGTAGTTTTGATTTGTATTTCGCTGCTGATGAATGATGTTGAGCATCTTTTCATTGGTCTTTTGGCCATTTGTGTGTCTTCTTTGGAAAAGTGTCTATTTGTGTCTTCTTCCCACTTTTTAATTGGATTGTTCATTTTTTGGGTGTTGAGAAATCGTCAGTAATTTCTTGAAAATAATGATTTGTTTATGTATCTTTCCCTTGCTCCAAACAAAATGGGCTAAGTTGGTTTAATATACTGTTCAAATGCACTGTTTTCTAGTTCAATTACCTTGCATTCACAGAGCGTTCAAAATCATGACAGGTAGTGTTGAAGTATGTTTTCCGGGCCACCAGGAAAGACTTGGAAAAGATACCTTCCTCCATTTGCTAACCCTTGCCTCACTTTTCATGGGCTGTGATTCCCATGTCAGTAAATACTTAATGGACTCACCTTACATTAGGCTCTGACTGTGAGGGACACTTGGAAGTCTAAACCATAGACTCTTTGTTCAATTCAAATTGTGCTTTTGTATAAGTATAATCATTCTCATTTAGACCCTGTCTGTTTTGGTTTCAGTCTGCCTGTGAAAATACCATTTACAAATTATTATCTCTCTTGTTTTCATTTGGAGAACTTGGACTATAGGGCCATTTTATTTATTTATCTTACCTAAGAGGGCTGGGATCATCTGCTATTGCAGATTCTGAACATCATGAGTTTATTCAGCACCTTTTCTGTAGGAGACAAAATAGAAAGCTTCACTTTGGACTCAGAGTGAAATCTCTTACAGTGACATAGTTTTATCATTTTTTAAAAATTTGTTTCTCAGAAATTACAAAATTTTCTAACTCAGGCTTGTGATGCTTTGCCAGGAAAACATTACCATGTAAAAGTATGACAATTAATGAGTGATAAGCTTTCATGGAGAACATATAAAGGAAAGCTTTGTTTCTTTGCTTATGCAACTTGGTTTTTATCAAAAAAGTATTTCAAGATAAGCTGATTGTGATTTACATTATGGAGCTCTGTAGTAATAGCTTTACACCTTGCTTCTTTCTAGGCCAAGCCTGTGATATTTTGAATGTCACAGAAAATAGCATATGCTGCAAGACACCCCCTAAACCTGATGTTCTCAGAACTGTATATCCAGGTAAGTTACCAGAAGAGAGAACAGCCATTTCTGCATTTATGTAAGAAGACATATATCATTAGGGCTTTAGTACATTCAGGCTGCTAAAACAGAACACCATAGACCAGGTAGCATATAAACAACCAACATGTGTATCTTACAGCTCTGGAGGCTGGGAAGTCCCAGATCATGGTACCAGCAGATTGGATGAAGGCCTGCCTCCTCATAGATGGCACCTTCCTGGGTCTAGAGAGCTCTGTGGGGCCTCTGTTATAAGGACTCTAATCCCATTTATGAGATTAGGTCCAATCTCATGACCTAAACAACCTCCCAAAGGCCCCCCCTGCTAATAACATCACATTGGGCATTAGGTTTCATTATACAAGTTTTGGAAGGGATACAAATATTCAGCCCATAACAATTAGTAACAAAAAATATTTGAACTATTTAGAATTTGTGGTAAGAATTATAATAAATTTCTTCCTAGTTTTTGGATCAGGAAATATTTGCATTAAAATAGCTGCATCAAAGCTGCACCATGCCTAAATTCCTCAGACACCCTACTGAAAACAATACATCTCTATTGAATGAGTTCAGTGGTGAGTTTATTTAAAATTAAATGAGATTACTAAATGTTGGTGCAGGCTACATGGAGATTGTATAAATGCCTTTCTGTGGTTAAAAAATAAATGGGAGAGGTTAAAGCCTTACTTGTCTGGAATGTTTTAAGAGTGATAACGGGATGGGAGAAAGGGGACTCAAAATTCTTTCCAGACTTTGGCCTGTGACCAAAGTGACATCTGCAGTGATAGCACTGAGAGGCTGTGCCTGGATCTGAGGGTGTGTTTCTCATATCTTGTGCACAAAGTGAAATTGGTTTATAATTGTATCACTGGTTGGTATTTGGAGCCAAGAAAATTACATTTATCAGCCTCTTAAATTTCCTTGTTTTGGATGACATTAGAAAAAAATGACCAGTTTCAGAAGAGAATTTTGATAATCACAGTTGGTAACTTTAAAGAGAGTTGTGTATATCAGAGCACACTGCTGGTGCAGAAGTTTCAGACGCACAACTTCTCTCTGAACAAACTCCGCTGAAGAGGAGGAGCCTTTGTTTTCTAGATCCAGCTGCTCCAGAACAGCTTAAGGCTGCTGAAAGAAGGCATGTGTCTGATTGTTGTGTTTCAAGGAAGAAAAAAAAAAAAAAGTGAGATGGCTCCCTTATGATTAGGAAAAAACTTTTAATTACAGAGTTTACATTGGCAAGTGTAGGTTAACTTTAATGATAATTCTCTCTGATTCTGTCCAAGAAGGAGATGAATTCATAGCAGATGTAATGTCAAAAAGAAGAACAAATAATGACAAATCTTAAAGCCAACACTGTCTGTTCCTTGATTACTTGTAAACCATTAGTAGAGTAACTTTTGTTAGAGTAATCAGGCAAAGGTTTTGAAATCAAATGGTCTGAACCGTGAAGTTTTGAGATTTAACTATATAAAACAACATGAGTCATGTCATAGGTAATAATTATTATATTATTATCTTAAGTAAAGCACTAATATCTAATCCCCATAGCAACCACACAAATAGTAATATCACTCCTATTTTACATATGTAGAATCTGAGGTGCAAATATATGAAGTAATCATAAATAAATTGTAGACTATCTTAACAGCACTCTAAACTGTGGATACAGGTATATGTACAGGTATGTGCAATTGTTTCGTTAACATGCATGCTCTAAAAATGTGAATAACAGTAGAATAATCTATAACTACCACCCACATAGAGGGCCATTGAGACACCACATCAAAATTCTGATGAGAATACTTTTTTGTTACATTCAGGTGGGAGAGGCCTAAAGCTTGAGCTCTGGAATAATAGTAGGCCAGTACATCTTGAAGAGATACTTGAATACAATGAGAAAACACCAGGGTACATGGGTGCCAGTTGGGTAGATTCAGCTTCCTATATCTGGCCTATGGAGCAAGATACATTTGTCGCACGCTTCAGTGGATTTTTGGTGGCTCCAGAATCTGATGTCTATAGATTCTACATTAAAGGTGATGACCGTTATGCCATTTATTTCAGCCAAACTGGACATCCAAAAGATAAGGTAAGGAAGCCACAGAATACTATTCAACATTACAAAAGCGATATGGCAACCTTTATATGTATCTCATCTATTCTAATCCAAACCAATGCATATATTAAAAAGTTTATGAGAGATATTTTCATGTGATTGGGTTCTTGGCTGTTTTAACATGTGTTACATGAACTATAAAGTCATCATAGAAAACCCATGGCCTAAAAAAAATGCTTTACTGTATGTAAATTTGCTCTAGGAAGGGAAAAACATGCATATTTCCTTTAAATATCATTTTAATTATGGAAGAATTATAACCATACTTAGGCAATTTGGGAAAGAGTGAAAATATTTCACTATTCTACTACATCTATTTCACTGTTACTTGGTCATGACATTAAAGTCTATCATTTCTTTTTGTGTCTATTTTGTTTTTTTTCAATAAAAAAATTTTTTAGCATTTATTTATTATTGAGAGACAGAGAGAGAACATGAGCATGGGAGGAAGAGACAGAAAGAGGAGGAGACACAGAATCTGAAGCAGGCTGCAGGCTCTGAGCTGTTAGCACAGAGCCTGATGCGGGGCTCGAACTCACAAACCGCAAGATCATGACCTGAGCTGAAGTCAGACACTCAACTGACTGAGCCACCCAGGCACCCCAACTTTGTTTTTTATATACATAAGATCACACATCCAATTTCATAGTCATTTTTGTCACATATAAATATTTTCACATTTTATTAAATAATTTACACAACACAATTTTTAATGACTGAAAAGTGTTTTATTGCATGGGTTTACTAAACCTGTATAACTTTGTGCATGTGGATAAAGTTTTTAGTTTACTTCTGACTTTTCATGACCACAAATAATACTCCGTTGAACATTAGTGTTCATTAAATTATTCTGCATTTTTAAAAAATTTTTTTTCAACGTTTATTTATTTTTGAGACAGAAAGAGACAGAGCATGAACAGGGGAGGGGCAGAGACAGAGGGAGACACAGAATCTGAAACAGGCTGCAGGCTCTGAGCGGTCAGCACAGAGCCCGACGCAGGGCTCGAACTCACGGGCTGTGAGATCATGACCTGAGCCGAAGTCGGATGCTTAACCGACCAAGCCACCCAGGCGCCCCAAATTAGTCTGCATTTTAATTATTTCTTTAGGAGTTTTCATAAATGTGAAACTAATGAACCAAATCAAAAGAACATTTTATGACTCCATGTACATGGCAAGATTGCCCCCCAACCTGGAGGAACAAATTTAAATTGTTGCCTGTAATATATGACTTCTAATTTTACCATAGCTTTTCAGCACGTTTCCTCCAAAGATAGTATAATCTTTCCTGATGGGAAGCCCAGAATTTTCTCAATCTGGCATGTAGACCCATTTAGTGACCTTGGCATCTTTCAGACCTACTTTTGGTGATCTCTTGTAGATTAAACCCCTAAAACTTCTCCACAGAGCAAGAGGATGTTTTATTTAACAATATCAACCTTCCTCCTGGTATATATCTTTCTATTTTCCATCGCAGTACTAATTGTGGAAAAGCTGTGGTTTGTGTGTATTTATGGTATAGTGGTTCTGATGTTAGGTAAGGGTGGAAAGTATGAAGTGAACTTTGATAATTTTTAAACACTGGATTTCACCATGGATAACAGATCTTAGAAGAAAAATATGTAGTTTCACATTTTCTGTTCATGAAAGTTCTAGGACTGACAGAAATAATAAATGATAAACAAATGCTGAAAAGTTTATTAATAAGTTCTCCTCTCTCTCTCTCTCTCTCTCTCTCTCTGGGATAAGGTGAAGATTGCGTATCATTCTTCCAATGCCAACAATTATTTTTCCAGTCCAACACAAAGTTCAGATGACATTCATCTTCAGAAAGGAAAAGAGTAAGGTTTTTTTAATTTTCATTAAACTGTTATGTGGTATTTAAAAACTGTAAGTTTATATCTAAAAACATTGTCAATTTGTTTTATTGGTAGAAATGATGTTATTTCATTGGCTTAATTTATAATTGGTCATTCTCTATAATTTTATTAAAAATTGCTTCTGTAGTTCCAAGAATATTGACATTCATTTAACCAGGGAAATTTGAAATCTAAATATTTCTGTTGCAGAAATTATAATTTTGTGAAATTTACTTGATCCTGTTCTTAGTTTCTTACTAGGACCTTTCAGTCAATTCAGCCATCTAAGCTGAGCTCTTGAATATTTCTAGAGAAGAAACATAAAACCACATGAATTATTAACACAGCTAACATATATTTAATATTCACTGATTTAGATATTGGGCCAGGAAATTTAATACAAAAATATTCAAATCTACTCCCTACCCTTAAGGAGTATATCACTTAGTGCTGAAAGGTCAAGTCCAGGGAGAAAATGAGAGTTTCATTCAAATATGAGATACCATTCAATAAGGCATACAGGATTCCTGGAAATCAAGAGGTAAAAGACATGATAAATTCAAAGTAGCTAAGTTACACGGAGATCTAAAGACTCCGTGATATCATCTTCCATTTATCATTTGTATGTGTTAGGTTTTGCTGCATAAGATACCACCCCGCCCCCCCCAAATTTTGTAACTTAAGCAACTCAATTTTGTGATTGGCCAGGCAGTTCTTTTGGTTCTGTCTACTCTAGTTGGTGATGGATGGCCTAGGATGGCCTCACTTATATATCAGGAGCCTCAGTTGGCATGGCTGGAACTTAGATATTTGGCATGTCCCACTCCACATGGTCTCTCGCCTCCCAAGCGCTACCCCAGGCTTGTCAAATTTGTGAATGGGTTTCCAGCAGTGAAGAAAGAAATTCCTACTGTACATAATCTTTTTAAAGACTCTGCTTGTATCACTTTTGCTAATATCCTATTGGCCAAAGCAAATGGCCAAATCTAGATTCAAGGGGGGTGAAGAAATAGACTTCACTTCTAGATGGAAGGATATTGTTGTTTTTTTCCCCCTTCATTCTATCACACCATCTTTCCAGATATTGACAGCACCATGAAGATCTGTTGGAACTAGACAGAGAGGGTTGGGATTAAAGGTACCTGAAAGCAATTACGCTCAGTGTTCTCACTGAAATCTTAGTAATAATGACATGGGGAAAGTGTTCCATTCTTTCTATCCTCCTCCTTCTACTATCACTTCTTTATGTACTTAAACACTTGCTTTTTTAACCAGGATCAGTGGGCCAATTCAGGGTAAACGGAACACCTAATTAATCCCTACTGCTATTAAGTGTTAATACACTTTCAGGCTTTGCCTTGGCCGTGGAAAATGCATTTAGTTTACCTGCTTGGCAGGAGCGTAGAGCTTACATGAAAGTGAGCCCTAATACATCTGCTGTCTGCTTTCTGCAAGGCAGCTTGGAATTTACACACTGATACTTATAATGATGGCTGTGAATTTTGAAACTGAGGCCACTGTACTGGGCTTATTGCACAGTGGTCCCTAGACCTTTCCAAAGGTAGCTGCTCATTTGCCAAATTCATCCTACTCAGTTAATATAGCCCCATCTCTAAGTGAATTTCTTTTTCATTACCCTGTTCTACTTTGAATCAGTTACTAATTTTTAATAATCCTTTAATCTTTAAAACTCTCTTAGTCTCTGTTATTCATATGAACAAAGAGAATTATATTTTTTACAGGATTTTGTGAAGATTAAATATGATGTCTATAAAGTGCTCAGTTTAGTGTGTGATACATAGAAAGTGCCTAATTAATATTTTTAAGCTGCTAACAGGGTACAGAATTTAATGGTTCTTCTTTGAGCCCTACTTCTTTTTTTTTTTTTTAATTTTTTTTTTTAATTTTTATTTTATTTTTGAGACAGAGAGAGACAGAGCATGAACGGGGGAGGGTCAGAGAGAGAGGGAGACACAGAATCGGAAGCAGGCTCCAGGCTCTGAGCCATCAGCCCAGAGCCCGACGCGGGGCTCGAACTCACAGACCGCGAGATCGTGACCTGAGCCGAAGTCAGACGCTCAACCGACTGAGCCACCCAGGCGCCCCTGAGCCCTACTTCTTAGTATTGCCCACATTCATTTGGTAGAGCTGGCAAACAGATTCTCAGAGCAGCCAAGAGCCTGATGGAATCCTCCTGTATCAGTTCTATGAGGAGGATGACCCAGAGCCTCATCATCCTAGAAAGATGAGAGGTGATAAATGTCCCTCATTCAGTCTTTCATGAATTGTGAATATTTATTCTTCATATACAAAAGGGTATCTGTTAAACGATGTGAGGCAATTTAGAGGAACTCCCAGCTGGCCTCTCCAAAGATGGGAGCAATGGTGACATTGATTGAGATTTAAGTAGGTAACCAGTAGCTTTTCACTCACCTGTAACAGCCAGTCAGCAAATGCCTTATCCTGGACATGCAATTAGATGATCCAGCTTGTTGGAGAGGCCATGATCAATCTAATCAGTAATAGTTTCCTGAAGCAGTGTTTTATTTCCCCAGTTATAACTGGAGTCATTATTCAAGGAACTAGAAAGGAACTTCCATCCCTGACAACATTTAACCACTCAGATACAAAACATGATATGTCTAAGTTTGCCTGTTATTTTCTTATACACATTAGAGTATTTAAACTCTGTATGCCTTCTGTGTTTTATGCCAGGGAGTTTGCATTATAATCTACAATGTAATTTTGTTTTAAGCTCCTTGAGGATAGGATAGGCGAATGTATCTTTTTTCAATAAATATTTATTGACAAAACTGAATGAATTAGTCACGAATGGGGACAGCTCTGTATCTCTAGTGCAGATACCCTACATAATTCATTTTATTTTAAAAAACTGCCATGAAAGTTTAATATTTAAAATCAGGGATACTACAACATAAATCATTTAATAGGCAGGTATTTTATATAGTGTTGAAATTTTATTCATTGGAAAAAATTTCATATTTTTCAGGTACTACATTGAAATCTTGCTGCAGGAGTATAGACTGAGTGCCTTTGTTGATGTTGGCTTGTACCAGTATAGAAATGTCTATACTGAGCAACAAACAGAAGATGCAGTAAATGAAGAACAAGTTATCAGATCCCAGTCGACAATTGTCCAGGAAATACAGGTTTGCTGTGAAGATAGATCTGCTTTGTAGAAAGTTAACGTTCCAATATAGCTCTATTCAGTTATTAATTTTACTGTGGAAGATACTACTTGAGGGGAAAGCAGTCATGGAAAATTATTGACTTGTGGTTAGAAGTATCTGTATTATAAATGAAAGAGGCTGTTATTTGATAAGACTGAAACTTTAAAATATTTTATCATTTGCAGTAAAATAGAGCAATAAAGAAGCATTGAATAATTGACTATCATGCTTTTTAAATGTGCTTTTCTATACAGTGAAGGTTTTTTCTTTAACTGGGAAATAGGTTATAACATTGGAAAACTGGGAAAGAACTACTGCAAGGAGTGAAGTTCAAAAGATAACAGTAACCAGCCCATGTGTGGAAGCTAATTCATGTTCCCACTACCATTATAGATTAATCTATAACATGGAAAGAACTGGTAAGTTGCAAATAATAAAGGAGATTTCATGTCTCTTCATTTAGAGATGAAATTATAAAAATTTAGTCTAGTCTAGTTCTTTCTGGAAAATATTGTTTTAATAGTGTGCTAGACAAAGAAGCTAAAAATGTATTATGAAGAAAAACCTTTGGACTGGGATAAAAAATGGTATCAGTAAAAACAACTTCCTGGTATATACTATCATTTTCTTTTGTAATGATCACAATAAATGTATATCTAAGTGCATAGAAGGATTTTATGTATCTGTGACTCACAGGGATAAGTTAAGATAATAAGAATTAAATTCATCATTACAGAGAAGTAAATATTCCAATTTCTCAAAAAAAAGCTATGAGATACTAATTTATCTGTTAACAAAAACATTGAGTCTCTATATTTTATAATAAACCTGAAAATATAAGTTTTCTATTTCTGTTAATTGTTTCAATAAGTAAATATTAATGGGTGATTACTGTTTTCCAAATAGCTTATATAACAATAATAACAATGGTAATAACAATGCTTATTACCATGGGAATATTAAAACAATAAAATACGATCCTGATCTTTAGGAAATTACAATCCAATGAAGTAGTCACTATTATTGAACTCAAATTACTTTCAAAACACAATTTTATTAAATGATAATATATGATACAGACTACGGGTGTTTTAAAAATTCAAATATAAGACATCAGTGCTGGCTGTGGTTAGTGCAGAAAGATTGCAACTCTTTTCTTTTTTTTTTTAAATTAAGGCCCCTAATCATTTGCCTTTTTATTTTTATTTTTTTTTTAATTCATCCAAGTCTTGGTACCTGGTGATGCTTCTGACTTCATACTGCAATCAGCTTTAAATGACCTCTGGTCTATAAAACCAGATACAGTTCAAGTAATAAGAACACAAAACTCCCAAAGCTATGTTTACATGGTAACGTTTATATCAACTAGAGGTAAGCATGTATCTCATTTTGTACTTCTGTAAATTTTTCTCTAAGAAACAAATTTATATTCTCTAAAGCTCCACTGAAAAAATTAAAAACTCCATACTACGTGGCAATGAGAAAGAATGAAATATGGCCCTTTGTAGCAACGTGGATGGAACTGGAGAGTGTTATGCTAAGTGAAATAAGCCATACAGAGAAAGACAAATACCATATGTTTTTACTCTTATGTGGATCCTGAGAAACTTAACAGAAACCCATGGGGGAGGGGAAGGAAAAAAAAGAAAAAAAAGAGGTTAGATTGGGAGACAGAATCAAAGCATAAGAGACTCTTAAAAACTGAGAACAAACTGAGGGTTGATGGGGGGTGGGAGGGAGAGGAGGGTAGGTGATGGGCATTGAAGAGGGCATCTTTTGGGATGAGTACTGGGTGTTGTATGGAGACTAATTTGACAATAAATTTCATATAATAAAAAATTAAAAAAAGTAAAAAAAAAGTAAAAATTCCATAAAATGGCAGAGAAAGAAGTGGATTCATAGCCTTGATCACTTTTAGGAGAAATAGAAAATAAATGGTCAATTTTTTTTTCTATTGTAATTAAAATTTTAGTCCTATTTCAAGGAATGTACAGCTTCAATGCATGAGAAACACTATATATACCATAAATGCACTATCTGTATAATAGGCTACTTCATATTTAGAAAAAATAAGCAAAGATATGAATTCTGGAAATGAGCTTTAAGTAGTTAGCATGTCTTAGGAGACACTAGTCTAACCAGATCTTGCCTGATGAAAGGATTCTGTGGTCAAATCCACATGGGAAACTGCATAACCCAGCTTATCCTTGAAGATTGACAGGTCTCATTAGAATAATAAAATCCCTGAGAATTCCTACAGTGAGAAAAAAAAAAAAAACATACAAAAACAAAAACTGAAAGAAAACATTTCACCTGTGTTTAAGACACCATTTACCAAAATTATTTTTACCTCTCTGTCCTTTTCAAGCAATAGCTATTAACTTCCTATTAATGTTTTGCATTTTCAAGTCTTAAAGTCAAGTTTAACGACCAAATTTAGTATTTGGGCTATGTAGTTCAAAAATAGGTCCCTGAATATGTATGTGTTTACTTTTCTTTGGGCAATAATTATGTTCCAATTCATTGTTTATTTCTCATTTTATAAAATTGTTTAATTTGCTTGTTGGATGGAGGGCAAAGAATTTCATTTAACATGAATTGAAATTCTAAAAATTTCCCAAAGTTTAGATTGTCAAAAATGCTGTATAAATGAAGATATGGTGATCCTTGTTCTCCGAGGAATACATCTATAGTTCAGAGAGAAATTTTACAGCTTCAGCAGCCTTAAGAAATATAGTACCAAAATCATAAGTACCAAATCAAATTCTAGGACTCTACCCACCAGAGGTCAGTGGGTTTCCAATGGTGAAGCATCTTCCCAAAGCAGAGATAAATCTGAGGACAAGCCCTTATTTCTCTTAAAGTGAGATTGTATTAACAGGCCTCCCAAGCCTCGGGCTATTTCCTGGAATTCAGTTTTGTACTGTATTCATGTTTAAAGAAAATAGCAATATCCCAACCTAGCCCTCTATACTATGATAATGGTACTGGGACAAAACGAAAAGAAGTTTTGGAATATCCCACTGGTCGTTGATCTTTACCTCATGGTCCCAATACCTCCTTTTGTTTATCCCATAATACTTTATTTTAAGCCATGGATATCAAACCTTAAATGAATAGCACTTTACCTGCTATTTTGCTGTTTCTGCTACGGCTAAATCTTTAGCTCAAATTCAAGGATCCACATCTTCCCCATTCATCCCCCCTTTTTTTGTGATAATACAATAAAACCAATTTTGTTACTCATGGATATATTGGTATTTTATTAAATTAACATCTTCAAATCCTATTTGGTACTTCATCACAGGAGACTTTGATCTGCTTGGTTATGAAATGATTGAAGGGAACAATGTCACCCTGGATATTACAGAACAAATCAAAGGAAAACCCAGTTTGGACACATTCACACTAAACTGGGATGGAATCACTTCGAAACCTCTGACCCCATGGTCATCAGAAGCTGAAGTATGCTCTTAGCTAATTTATTAAATAGAAAGCTATTTAAATATCACCTTTCTAGTAAAACAAAAGAAAACAAAATAAACCCCACACTTTAAGGAGCGGTAATATACTCTTTTACTTGACATGATGTGTCGGAGCCAACCCATAGAGAGTGGAGAAGGGAGGAAACATCACAGAGACACAGGGGATGAAAGGGGGGGTTCTTAGATCTGTGCCAACAGGATCCATTGTATCTCTGTGTGGGGCAGCTGTTTTTGTAGAAAGAATGTTTGCTTGGGAGTTATTGAATTTTGACAACTATCTACACAATGAGTTTAGGTTAATATTTGTTTGATGATTAACATCTTACTTTATCTCCTTAATTCTAAATGCTAATTATATCTGTGCTTTGCAAGAGAAGTAGATGTGGAAATTACAGGAAAACTTGTGAATAAATGTGTACCAATTCCTTTATAATCCAAGATCATTTATTATTTTTAAAATAACCATCAATACAGTCTTAGAGTATCTGAATCTCTTCTTTTGAAAAACAGAATACATTGTATATTTTGTATATTGTATTTGCATATTTTGAAAAACAGAATACAGTGTATAGTTTTTTCCAGTTAATTTTGAGCTAATGGGGAAAACTATTCACTTGGAACCTGTTTAATTGACTGCTAATTCATTTAGGTTTGCCTCATTGCCCTCTTTAAAAAAAACTACTAAACAAGTATGTCTACCTTACATAACAACGGTGTAAGCTAATGTTACCCAATTGGATGTAACTATTGTGATTCTAAAATAAAACTCTTGAAAAAGTCACTAGACACTAAAATTATTACATATTAACTTGAAATTATTTAGGAAATGATCTCATAATGATGGCTGAAGTATGGGAATTATGCAAATGTTCAATTATAACTAATTAGTGGAATGAGTAGTAATAGTATAAATGCTCTAACTCTTCATGAAAAAGAAGTTACTAAAGCTCATATTTTTAATTTAGTTTCAGGCAGCCGTAGAAGAAATGGTTACTGCCAAGTGTCCACTGCAAATTGCAAATTTTGAAGAAGGATTTGTTGTGAAATACTTTAGAGATTATGAGTCTGATTTTAACCTGGTATGGAATGTAAATGAACAGTGAAACTGACCAAATAAGAATTTGTATAAATGCTTGGAATCTTGTGATTCTCTTTGGACTAACATTAATTCCTATTGTCAAATTGCAAAAATAATTTGTTACACATTTATTGGTAAGGTATGCTTTATCATCTCCTTGCATTATAATGTGATTCATTTGTGAAATTCACCACATATGAATTTTCTCGATTAAGGGAAAGTAAGAAAGATGATGGACAATATAAGATCTATAGGGTGTTTTACTTGTTTACTTGGACGCAGAGTATATCCTGTTTCCTCATTGGCTTCTGAGCATATAATTTGTAGTAGAGCTTCCCTTGATTTTTGAGATTACCCTCTGGTCAATTAGTAAAATACTTGTCCTTATTTCTCTCTTGGTGAGGTATAAGAACTTTTCTTTGATGTACAGTAAAGAAAATTTCAGAATACTCTTATCTTCCTAATTCTTATTTTGAAAATCCGAGGAAGCCAGATATTCACCATTTCCAAATGAATACCATAAGAATAAGGACTATATAGGCTAGTGATTTGGTTCAGATCAATACCTTAGAAATAAAAATGAATCCTTAAAGATATTTATCACATGCTTTAAATCACATGCTTTAAATCTGTTTAAATGAGCAGATTTATTAGTGAAAAAAACAAGGAAAATCTTTCCATTTAATTGGCTCTCATTTCAAATTAATTTAATAAACATGCATGTACTTGGGTTCTCCTATCCTGAATGTAGTGCTAGCAGCCTTGGGAATTGCACAGTAATTTACCTATGCTCTTTCCTTTCTTCATTTCCCATCATCATCCTGGCACACATTCTTTGCTCTATCTTACTTTGATTATTTGCATTTCCCAGCACCATCTTCTTACATCCCTGCTTATTTCACTTATTTTACCCTCTCCCTGAAGCTCCTTAGTCCACCTTTCCTTTGAAATGAGTCTTGTTTATCTTTAAAGACAACTCATGTAATGCTTCCTCTGAGTTATCTTTCTTGTTGCTTTATAAGTGAGTTAGGCCTCTCTTCAACCTCATAATTATATAATATATGTATAATACTTCAACATCAGTATTATAATCCTTAGTTCCTTTGTCCCAAACTTCATGGGATAGGAAATATCCCATATAGGGATAGTGTTCTTCACCACTTGAACCTTGAAGATTCAACAAAAAACAAATTAACAAACAATAACCTGGCACATAGTGAACACTGAATGAATATTTGTGGAGGGGTGCCTGGGTAGCTCAGTCGGTTGAGCATCCGACTTCCGCTCAGGTCGTGATCTTGGGAGTTTGTGAGTGTGAGCCCTGCATTGGGCTCTCTGCTGTCAGCACAGAGCCTGCTTCAGATCCTCTGTCCCTGCCTTTCTTTCTGTACCTCCCTCCCTCACTCTCTCTTCGTCTCCCTCAAAATAAATTAACTTTAAAAAAATTATAAAAAAATATTTGTGGAAGGAATGAATAAATATCCCTAAGAGTTCATGATATAAGGAGAAATAGGGGCGCTTGGGTGGCTCAGTCAGTTAAGCGTCCGACTTCGGCTCAGGTCATGATCTCACGGTCCGTGAGTTCGAGCCCCGCGTCAGGCTCTGTGCTGACAGCTCAGAGCCTGGAGCCTGTTTCAGATTCTGTGTCTCCCTCTCTCTCTGACCCTCCCCCGTTCATGCTCTGTCTCTCTCTGTCTCAAAAATAAATAAACGTTAAAAAAAAATGATATAAGGAGAAATATAAGATTTAGGAAATAGCCAAATACAGGTACAAGGGATTATATGATTGTGGAGCCAAAGGAGTGATACGGGATGAGAGCATTAGACTTTCAAAGAAGAGAGAGAATATTTCAAGTTAAAGTGGTGTGGGAAGCAATGGATCCAAGTTGGAACTTGAACAAATTGGGTGGAGATGTGGGGGAATAAAGCAGGACAATAAGTCATGTTTTCATTTGAAATATTACTGTTTCTGTAGGAACATATTAACAGAGGGCAGAAGACAGCGGAAACTGATGCTTACTGTGGTCGTTATTCCCTGAAAAACCCAGCTGTTCTCTTTGACTCCACAGATGTTAAACCAAACAGACTACCATATGGAGACATTTTATTATTTCCTTATAATCAGGTGAACTCAACAAAATGATATGCTAATTTAATCTGTAAAATACCTTGATAATAAAATTTCCTGAAATATAAGACAGGGAAAACTGCTTGTCATGTGAAATCATGTCACATTAGACAGGTACTGTGGTTCACATTCTGGGGGCTTGTGATTTCCTCTTCTGTTGGTTTTCAAAAAAAAAAAATGAAAAAAATATGTAATATCATGCACACTTATTCTGCTTTATCTTATAATTTCAGAGAAAATTACTTGCACATGAATTTAAATATTAAAACAATTAAAAATGTATAATCTCCTCAATATATTTTATTTATTAAGAAGAAACAAAAATGGATAGCCATCATAGAGTGATCTTGGGTATCCAGTCAAGGAGAAGTGAAGGGAAAGCATGAGTAGAGATGGGAGTTTTAGGATAGGTATTTAAGATTAGCAATCATAGTCTTGTTTACCCTTTCTCTGGTTTCAAAATTCTCAAGTTGTGATATACATCCTCAAGTTCTAAGTTCTAAATATATTTGGTATGCTTAAGGTGTTGTAGACCATTAAGATTGGTATTTAACTACCATTTTACAGTGACATGCATCTTTACCTCTAAATGCTTAGCTGCATTCACATCCCAATTAATCCACTTCAGTGTTTATCTCCTCTTTGTGTGTTTGGGCTTTTACATCCACTGTAGAGTTCACTTAGAGCTGGATTTAAATTTTACATTGCTACATGACTAAAGGGAGTGAATTATTTTCATTTTTTAAGGAAACCATATCTAAGAAAACAATAAGGAATTAATCCTTAATTGTAAGGTCGTTCAACTCCACTTCCTCTTCTAGAAAATCTTTCACAATTCTTCTATACCTAATTGGCTGAAATTAATTATCTCTGTCTCTGTGTTCTGAAATATTTTGTATGGAAAATTATCAATATTTATTTACTGGATTAGGTTGAGTTAACTTGAATTGCTATAAAACAACTTAAAGCTAAGATATTATTACTGATTTCTTTTTTAATTTTCTGTGTAGTTATGTTTAGCATACAAAGGATTCCTGGCAAATTATATTGCTCTAAAATTCCAATACCAAGACAGAAGCAAGATTACTAGAAGCAATGATATACAATTTACATATAACTTTACTAATGGAAACAAGTAAGTTACATTCTGTGAATGTAAAATGGAAGTTATAGTACAGTATATAACCTGAACATAAAACAAACCCACTCTTTGTTAACTTTTTAAATTTTTTTTCCACTTTTTGTTAGTTTGGGTTTTTTTGTTTTGTTTTCGAGAGAGAGTATGTACGCACACGAGCAGGAGAGGGGCAAAGAAAGAGAGGGAGAGAGAGAGTCTTAAGCAGGCTCCACACCCAACATGGAGCCTAACACAGGGCTCAATGTCACAACTATGAGGTTATGACTTGAGCCAAAAATCAAGATTTGGACGTTTAACTGACTGAGCCACCCAGATGCCCCACTTTTTGTTAGTTTTTGACAAATGCTGTGCAGCATAGATCTGACTGCCGTTTTCATGCCCTCTACATTAGCATCCTAACAGAAATAATTGTGGCAAAAATAAATAGATTATGAAAATAAGAATTGGTCTAGTGTTATCATCACCCATGACCATTGGAAAGGTAAAACAATGGTAAACCTTATAATTTAAATCATGTATTATTAAATCTAATAATGTTCCCACTTACTGAAGGCAGGTAGAAAGAGACTCCTTTATCACAATATTGTCATTAAGCTTTGATCACTGAAAACAAGGTGCTTTCTAGGTGTGAGCAGAGCAAATAAAATATTTCTTTTTTTTTTTTAATTTTTTTTTTAACGTTTATTTATTTTTGAGACAGAGAGAGACAGAGAGTGAACAGGGGAGGGGCAGAGAGAGAGGGAGACACAGAATCGGAAACAGGCTCCAGGCTCTGAACTGTCAGCACAGAGCCTGACGCGGGGCTCGAACTCACAGACCGTGAGATCATGATCTGAGCCGAAGTCAGACGCTTAACCGACTGAGCCACCCAGGCGCCCCTCAATGAATATTTCAAAATTAATGGAGAAGAGACACTTTTTAATGCTTGGTTTGCCAAAAGTTAGACACATAGAAATGCAAGCAGAGAAATATAAGGGAAGAAGGTAGATGTCTAAGAAAGCTATCTAATGACTATAATTGCCACACCCTCAAGCACAAGTTAGTTCTGCATAATTACGTTTTGTTTTTTATTATTATATCTTCTGAAATTTGTGTCAATCCACTTTTGTATTTCCACATAGAACACACATACAAATTTCACACACAATAGAGTCATAATGAAGACATACACATGCACATATACACCTTTTTTATTTGAAAACGTGTTCTCCAGGTACATTTTGCTATAAACATTCCCTGCATTCCTGAATTGAACAGATTAGATTGACAATTTTAGTTTTGGTGAGCATCACCTGCATGCGTTTGACTCATTCACTGTGACGAGATTTTGGAACATTTTACAGATCTCGGTTCTTTCATATTCGTCAAAGCATCACTCACCATATTGCTAAATAGGTCTTTCCTTTTAACCTGCAATTTATCTGCTGTAAAATACATTTGATAAGACTGATGGGCTTCCTTTACCCTAAATGCTATGATATCTTTAAACAAGAATGTCATGATTTTCAGAGGAATAGGGTTCACTGGGTAAAATTATTGCCAGTCAAGGCAAAGTAAACTCCCCTGCTCCTATTGTGTATTTCTAAATTTGCTTTGATTTATGTTAGACAGGCCACCATCAAGTAGATGTGTTAGAGTTAGATTATTTTTAGTACAATGTTAGTGTTAGAAGTGCCATTGCCCCCCAAGAATTATGGTATAACCTTTCCAAAACAGTGATTTTTGTAGCTATAAATCGGGTTTCAAAATCTGAAAAGTGAAATATGATTTTCTTTTAGAAAACACTGTTATCTAGGGATGCCTGCATGGCTCAGTCGGTTAAGCGTCAGACTTCTGCTCAGGTAATTTCACAGGTTGTGAATTCAAGCCCCGTGTCAGCTCAGAGCCTGGAGCCCACTTTGGATTCTGTGTCCTTCTCTCTCTTTGCCCCTCCCCCGCTCATGCTCTGTCTCTCTGTCTCAAAAATAAATAAATGTTAAAGAAATAATAATAATAAAACACTGTTATGTAGCCACAAAGACAGTGTGCTGTTCACTTAAGTTTTGATAGCATTTGTAGTCTCTTTTTGTCTGATAAAGGGTCCTGTTCAGTATACTAAATTTTCTAAGTAGTAGTTTCTTAAACTTTAGAATTATATAATTAGGGTAGAATTCTACTGAGACCGTAAGTGTTTTTTTTTTCATATTTATTTAAAGAGCACTTTATCTTGCTGTAGTTCCACACACAGTTTTCTAAAAATATGTTAGCTTAAGCTAAGCTTTGAGGCACTGAGGTGGATCCCATGATGAGTTTGGGAACCATGAAGGAAATTAAAATAGTAGGTGCTCAAACAAACTAGTCAGTTAATAATTACAGCAGTAGCTGATATAAAGATTATTGTTAAATTGTGTTTAGTTATTTTGATGGCAATATTTTTCTCTTTGTTGCAAACGCTCATAGCTGAATTGCTTAACTATAACTCATAGAATTCCAATGCAGTTAATATCAAGTGCAAAATCTGAATCTAAATTACACATTTAAGGGGTAATGTGCTTTATGTAAATCACTTACCACTTTTGTCTCGTATCAGGAGACAGTGCAACTCTAGGGAGCTCTTTTGGGAGTAATAACAAGTTCCAGTTTTGCTTCTTGGTATTGAACTGAATTTACTGTTCTATCCTTGACATTTTTTACTAAAATAGTTTACTTTATTCTTGTGTCTCGTTTTTATTTATATGCTTGCTCTACACCAAGGCGCATACTCCTTAATTTCCTTACCTACCACTACAGAATATTTCACCTTCCTGTGGCTATTGCCAAGGCTACAAATAAAAGAAAACCTATATTTACAGTATACAACATTAAGTCTATTACTACCAGTTCAAATTTCTGTCTGCTGTTTCTTGTTATGGCTGCACCTCTGCGCTAATAAAGTGTGTTTAATGGTCATCTTGTGGGAAAAAAAACACTTTTACTCTTTAAGAATTTAGTGCTTTTTTATAGTGTATTGGTTTACATTAATCAACCATATTTCAGCTGGACCTACACTTGCATAGACCTTCTGGACCTCATACAAGCCAAATACACTGGGACAAATTTTTCTCTTCAGAGGATTGGTTTACAGAAGGCATCAGAATCACAGGTTTTCTATGTAGATACAGTATACATTGGACAGACATCTACAGTGTCTGCGTGGGATGGTATGTTGTATCATTTCATATCGATTCAAAACCTCTAAATCTATCTTGTAGAAAAATCTTACCATGGGAATTATTCTTTACTTTACATAGAAACATTAATCTCTAAATATTTGACTCATTCTTTTATCTGAATATTATTTAAATAATATTATTTTTTATTCTAAGGATAAATGTATCCTTAATGAAAACTTTGTCATTATGGCAAGAATTAGTCTTTCTAGTCCTGGATTCTGTTTATAGATATATAAACTGTGACAAATATTTTCATTTTGCTTTGTTTGATTTTTGAGAAACTAATCACAAAGATATGTGTTCCTAAAAGGCAGCTATTGACATTGGCATCTGTTTGGTAGGATTAAACTGAATATTTTCATGGACATCATGGTGATAATTAATAATACTATAAATGAAAAATTTATTTCT
This sequence comes from Panthera pardus, assembly GCF_024362965.1. NCBI lineage: Eukaryota > Metazoa > Chordata > Mammalia > Carnivora > Felidae > Panthera > Panthera pardus. The sequence goes on from NW_026527002.1 coordinate 53,891,470, forward strand.
GGTAGTCTAAGCATTGTTTTATAGTCATGTCAGTAGACTCCTACATATGAGCTGTGATAATAAAATAATTAAAATTAAACTGTGATCTTTAAAAAAATCAACCTAATTCTAAACAGTCACCTTTAACAGTGACTACTCACATTTTTCAGATAAATTTTAAAATCCTTTCCTTTGGAACTACTTTCAAGTACAAGGTCACGAGTCAACTGGTTAAAATTAAATGTACTACTTTAGAGTCACTTCTTTTGAATCTGCTCTCACCAGAATTTACATTCTGATCAGTGGAGCACATATATAAGACAGCTCACTTGGGCTCAGATGGATGTTGTAGTTCAACAGATAACATGCATTTAGTACCTACTGTGTGCCAGGCACTGTACTAGCTACTAAAGAAATTGCTGTGGACAAGACAGCCCGAGTCCTGTCCTCATGCAGTGCACGTCTTAGCACTACGTTCAGGAACCTAGGACAGAGCAGAGCTAACAGGCCCACAGAAGGCTACATGAAACCCAGGGTTTGGTGGCTTTTAAATATTTTCTTTTACCTGATAAAGCTCATATGTTGACAGACTTTAAAGCTTTATATTCTAGAAGTAAAAGTTTGCCAAGCTCCAAAAACTACTTGTCTTAAGATCTTCTTTCTAAAATTTGATTCTAAACAGCTATTCCTATTCCATGACATGGATATTATTTGATGATTTTCTTTTTTAGCAGCAGAAGCTATGAAATTTTATTTTCCATTTATTCCATGTTCTTTAGAAATGCCAAAGAGAAGACTTCCAGCATTAGCAAATAAAGGGATATTTTTAAAGAACTTTCAGGTGAATCAGACCAAAATTAATGGATCAAGTATTACCAACCAATATTCTGTCACCATGACTTCATATAATTGCAGTTATAATATACCCATGATGGCTGTGAGCTTTGCACAGGTAAGCTTAGAATGTTGCAACTTACTGTTTTCAATTTATGGAAAATTAGCTTTGATCTAATAACCTTTTTTAAAAATTTTTATAAATGGCTGACATTCAGATGGAATATCTTTTAATAGGACAAGATAATCATTCTAAGCATAAATGAAGAGTTAGAGGCTTGTTAGACTTGAGCATGAAAATTCACTTTAAGCATTAAAGTCTTTAAGAAATATATCTATGGGAAAAAACAAGGGGAAACTGTCTTAAGAAACAGATTTAACTAGAATTTTCTCTGTTGACTTAAAAGGAAACGCTATGGGCTCTTTCAGTAAAAGTTTTGAACAGAGATTATTGAAAGAAAATTTGAAATTCTGCAATATGTTCTTAAATTGTTTCTGTTAGAAACACCACTTTTTGCTTGTATCAAAATTGGTACTGGGAGGAAAAAGATAGCTTTCCAGAATTCCAAAAGGACCTGAATAATTTTTGTACTGCTTGAGTTATTTATAGTAAGATCAGTATTAAATACTATAAATGTAAGTATTTTAAAATGTAACGTCCTCCAAAACTATCCAAGGAATTAATATAATTTTCCACAGTGAATCAAAAACAAGTATAATAAGCTCTAGATTGGAGTTAAATAGTAATTAAATATTTTTGTGAAAGTCTCAAAGAGTGTTTTGCTTAATGATAGTCTGATTCTGTGATTAAAAATACAGGAAAACTCTTAAGTATTCCACAAAAGTTGCTTTACCCTATGCTGGCGCAATGTTGTAATCTTAGTATCTTCAAGATGAAATGTCTTGTAAATATGTTTCAGTCGTTTACTCTTAGCTGCACAACAGAATGTAGTATCAGGGGTTTGTGTTGTTAAATAATCAGTGACATCAGCTCCCATTTTTCAAGATTCCTCATTAAAATTGGTAATTGTATCCTCTAGCTTTTGTTATTCAGTCAAAGTTAAATTAAGGAATATGGGACATATGTTTGTGACCTTTTTTAAAAAATTCCAGTGAAAGATACACGCAGTAATATGCACATCTGTTAAATGTTATTTGTACTGATAAATAATCCAGTATGTGCTCTTTTGCATCTAGCTGCTTCTGTTTGATATTATGAGATTTGTGTGTTGCATGTAGCTGTAGTTCATTCTTTGTCATTGCTTTACCGTATTCCGTGGTGTGAATATACCACAATTTAACCATCCTGTTGAAGGGCTTTTGTCTTATTTCCAGTTTGGGGCTATTATGAATAAAGCTGCTGTGAACTTATGTCTTTTGGCAATTATGTTTACTCTTTTCTGTGGGCAGTGAGGCTTAAAGTTTTAAATTCCACAAGATTCACAGACAACCGTGAGGGATCTGAAGCAGGAGGATGTTATCATTTTCACTAGTACAGTCACTGTGTATGAATTTTTATAGCATGTGTCGCTTTTGTCAATTGATTGGCACTCAACGTTAGGCAGGTTTTTCTTGAGTCTGGATCAGAATCTGTGCTGATTATATACTTTGGTATATTGTTAGTTTTCTAGTCCCCATATGTTATTTCTCCAAAGAGATTTCCAGTTTTTTGATAGCGAAGACTTCATCTTATGTTTCTTTGCCTCCCCACAGTGATTAGCACTGTACCTTGAACGGGATGCCTGTTCAATAAATATTTGTTCGTTGAGTGATGGAGGGTACACTCTGAATTAATGAGGTATTACTAAGGTTCCAGCTGATTGCTGCACAGATGACTGAGTTGACTTTGGCCTCATTATTGCAGCTTTGTAGGTATGGCCTGTGTTGATTTATGTGTCTCTCCTTAATGTTCTGAGGAATCCTGAATACCTGAGGCTCATTTATGTCATGTCACGGGATTGTACGATGGTGAAATAGAAATCATGTTAGCTGTTGTTATGTTTAATCATTTTATCAATATTTATTTTGGAAATTAGATAATCACAAATGAGACAGAGAATGAGTCTGTTTACAGAGGAAATAATTGGCCAGGGGAGTCAAAGATTCGTATTCAGAGAATTCAAGCCGCGTCTCCACCTCTAAGTGGCAGCTTTGACATTCAAGCTTATGGACACATTCTCAAAGGTATATGACAAAAGTTCAGAACGGTTGGACAATGCCAATCTAGGCAGCCATAATAAAAATTTTTGTGTATTTCTTTTTAATATGATTTCCCTACATAATTTATATCCTTGAGATTATGTTAGTGACATAAAGCTAAATTATCCAGAACAAATTATATTTTCACTTTTTCTTTATTGCCTCACCAGATATACCAGGTTACATTCCCAAAAGTTTGTTTTTCTTTTATGTCCCCAGCTTACAGGTTCTCTATAAAGTTAATCAATAATCAAAAACAAAAGTTTTTGAGCCAGAGCTATCATCTGAGGTACGTTACTCATGTAATTTTTGCTTCCAAGAGATTCATAAATTCTTGGCCTAAATAAGACACAAATTTCATTTTTACTGTATTGGAGGAGGACAGTTGGCTTACAATATGTAGCACACACTTCATGGATTTTAAGGGTGAAATTGGTTTGTGAATTTTTGACCCCTGCTATTTGCTGTCCCTCTGTTGAATGCAGGCCTTCCTGCCACTGTGTCGGCTGCAGATTTACAGTTTGCTCTCCAGAGTGTGGAAGAAGTGGGACGAGTCTCAGTAACACGGGAGGGAACATGTGCTGGATACTCATGGAACATCCAGTGGAGAAGCACACGTGGAAGGCAGAATCTTCTACAGGTTCCCTCCTCTGGCTTGGCTTTTGTTTGTTTGTTTGTTTGTTTTCATGTGTTGCTGGCTTATTGCATCTTGCCTCATTTTTTTTAAAGAATTGGAGACTGTCTATATTTTAAAAATGCAAACTATAGACTAAACATTAAAAAAAGAGAAATTGGGGGAAGATTGTTCTAAGTTAAGTTGATTCGATGTTCTCTTTCATGGGGAATTGCTGTTGGTACTTAATTTGCTGTCCCCTCTGGAAAGAGACCAGGGATATGTGTTAGAAGACCCTTGATAGGGGCAGGAGGAGCCCAGGCAGGGCTTATAGGTTATCCTGTGTACCCCCAGGTAGCTCCTGTGGTAAGCTGTTATCTAATTACCTTTGCTTAGTTAGAGTGTGAAGGGGGTCAGAGGAGAGGAGTTGGACCCAGAGTATGTGAAGGAGAGGAATCTAGAGGAGTCTGGGAGCTCAGACTGTCAAAAACATTAAAAAGATGATGCTTTTGAGTGATAGTAAGAGTGTGAGGGAGGAAACGGTCTGTCTCATGCACTATTGGTGAGAAAGTGGATTCGTATGATCATTTTAGGGGATTATTTAGTAGAATCTGTATATAGATACCTTCTGATTTAGCAATCTCAGCTATATAACTGTATAATACTGAAATAATAACACAAATATGAAATGATGTAGGCACAAAAGTAGTCACTGTGATAGTATTTGTAATAGTAAAAACCTAGCAACCTGGCCCCATCAAGAGAAGAATGGTTGTTAAAATGACACAACATTAGCCTGAATACCATGCAGCCATATATAGTGTAGACCCACATATATTCACCCGGAAAGGTGTCCATGGCAGAAGGTGGAAGAAAATACAGAAATCTACTTATGGGACCATTTTGAGAAAAGAAAAAAAAATGAGGAGAGAGGGGAAAGAGGAGACCAAAAAAAAAAAAAAAACAAAAAAAAACAAAACAAAAAAAACACCCGTATATAAATGTAACATATGATGTACCTTACATAGACTATGGGTGTGCAGAATAGTAACAGTCATAAAGATATGGAGGTAATTTAAGAAAACACATGGTCTGGAACTAGAATTAGCAGATTCTGTAGCTGAGTGGCTCTCGTGACTGGTCTTCCTCTTGGTATCATTGCTGATGTCTGTGCATTTACCCTCTTGTCTCTTTTCTGACCAGTCCTTCCCTGCTTGCTCATCACTTCTGCTTCTTATCACCACTTTAGCACACACAGGGCCCAGCGTGGAGACTCCTGTCTCTTTACTAGCCACTGTATATATGAGAAGGCTGCCATATTGGCAGAGGGATTTTGAAATAACCAAGTTGTATGTATTGATTTGATCTGATTCATTTTTATCATTGGCAAAAAATATAATTCCACAAATGGATGAAAAACCAGGATAATCAGGGGTGAAAAATGCTGAAGGGGAAAAGTTGACTCTCAGGTGGAAAGAGGTATAACTCATTCAACTATTCAAAAATCATTTATCATAATGGTCACATTTAGGACAATCATAGAACATTTTGAGAAAATAAAATTTAGTAAATTGATTTTCCTTAGACATGCTTTATTATAACAATTCAGGTTGATTTTAGTCATTCAGTTCAACTTGTAATTGATGTAATATATTATAATGCAATCATGTTAGCCCTTTTTTGGGGGGGGTAGATTATGCTCACTTTGGAAGAGGCTCCTTTTTCAAAAAATGTGACTAAAGTGCTTTTTTGAATGATTTTTTTCATCTTTGACTTTTATTCACTTTCAACCTTGCTTAATTAAAAAAAACTAGTACAGTCATATTTATCATAGCCTTTCTAGTAAAATAATTCTGTGTAAAAATAGATTAATGATTCCAATATTATTGGAGAAAAAGCTAATATGACAGTTACGAAGATAAAAGATGGTGGCTTATTCAGACGGTGCATACTTGGAGACCTACTTCGTACACCCAACCAACAGCCACAGGTATTTCTGAAACTTTTCTCATGACCTGTAACATAATTTTAAATATGTACCAAGTTTGTAATACATTAAAGACCTGTTGAAACAGCAGGAATGATGTCTTTATTTTCATCTGAATATTAACTCGATAATATTATTATGACTTTTGGGAAAATTACCTTCCTTATGATAAAAGTGTGGATTTCTAAGCTTGACTACTACCTGTTAGAATTTGAAAATATGCTTTTTAATTTAATCTTTAGTTATTCTGTGAAATAATTATTAACATTCCTACTTTAATGATGAGGAAATTAATATGTAAAGAATGTAGGTGACTTTCACAAGAGCATCCTTTATTGTCCTTCATAGCACTAATCACTGCTAGGGCGTAATATGCATTTACTTCTTTTTCTTTATGCTTATTTATTTATTTTGAGAGAGAGAGAGAGAGAGAGAGAGAGAGAGAGAGAGAGAGAGACTGAGAAGGGAAAGCACATGTTTGTGTGCACAAACACAGGAGGGACACAGAAAGAGGGAGGGAGAATCCCAGGCAGGCTCTGTGCTGCCAGCGCAGAGCCCAATGTGGGGGCTCCATTGCACAAACCAGTAGATCATGACCTGAGCTGAAATCAAAAGTCAGACACTTAACTGACTTAGCCACTCAGGCACCTTGCATTTACTTAAAAAAAAATGTATAGTGCAACTCTCTGTCTCCCCCCCCCCCCCACTAGAATATAAATTGAGTGACAGCAGGGATGTTGTGTTTAGTGTTGTCTTAATGCATTTTAACACTTAGAACTGTGCCTTTGCATACGAGGCACATGTGCTGAATGAATGGTCAAAGCAGAGAGTATAAACAGAATAGACTAATTTTTGAAAACAAACAAGCAAACAAACAAAACCCAATCATTTGTTTAAATCTTGTGTATATTCTCCATAGCTGTGCTACCCGTTCTCTGTTTCTGTGTTTCATTATTTGAAGGTTGAAGTCTATGTCAACGGAGGTCCAGCTAAGTGTTCAGGTGACTGTGGGTTTACGTGGGATTTCATGGCGACTCCAGTAGTCCGGGCCATAAACCCATCTCAAGGTAGTCTCCCGCTTTTTAACTTGGAGTAGAGTGTGGAAGAAGAGTAGCAAAAATGTAAACTAATAATGATTTTTAAATATACTGGTTTCACCACCTCAGGCATGCAGACATTGCTACATAGTTTTAAAAAAAATCTATCAGAAAGCTGTGGAAAGAGCATTAATTACTTACTTTTGAAAAACAAATGACACTTGAAGTTGGACTCGCCAGTCTACTTCTCTAGTTTCACCATGTTAGAGTCGGGTCTCTAAAATTTCACTCTGACGAGGCATTTTTGTGAAATTCTGCTTGCTAGGGTATTAACAGGAATCTTTCGTCAGATGAGACCACTTTTAGGAGATTTAGTACTAAAAAGCTGGTAATGAGACAGCTGCTGTTGAGTAAAAGAAAATAATTAGGTCCTAGACTTGAGAATTAGAGGAAAAACACATTGCCAAGAACTCAGTCTTGGATGACACATTGTACCATATCTTCATATTATGTAATTACTTTAAAAACGTGATTACTCTTTGTGTCTGAACTCCCCAGCACAGAAGTAAACAGCAGGGGCTAAAGATTGTAAGGAGTGGCTTTTCTTTTCAGTCAGAATGCTAAACTCAGATGGTATAATCACAGATTTAATCTTGGTAGCTAGTAGGAAAATTCATTTGCTAATTATATATAACCAAAAAAAAAAAAAAAAGAAAATTTAAAAAATAACTCATCTTTGTGTTGAAAGAATATGTTCTTCAGACTTCTTTACAGTAATGATATTACTTTGGGATAATTCATGTTACATGGGATCAAAACTATAAAGTATAAAAATTTGAATTTTAATTTGGTTGTGGTCCCTTGATATTTATATTTTTACATCTATCCTTGTATCTTATAATGAATTTCCACTTTTACATGTACTTCCTGAAAAAAACTGTTTCTTACTCAAAATAATTAACAATCTAAATTGTTTTTTTGCCATATTTTGATAAATTTTAAAATAATGAAAAGATAAGTATAAATAATGCTGTAAAAAATACCTATCTTCTCTTCACTGAAAATTAATGCATTTAACAGTTTGTCATATTTACTTCCAATTATCAATTTAAGAAAGAAAATTTTATAGGAACAGCTAAAGTCCTCTTGAAACACAATCTCTGGTTCTAGTTCCTAAAGATCTCCCCAGAGACAGTCACAATAATTAATTTTGTGTGTATTCTTCCATGCCATTGTTAATACCTTTTGTAAAGAACACACACACATAAGGTAATTTTAGTGTTTTTAAGCTTGTGAAAGAGATGTTAAAATGTAAACATCAGAGAAATTACACTGTAAATATTATTTGCATCTGACTTTTGTCATTCAGCATTCCTTTTGAGAAATATATGTATGTTTTTATGCATATCTAATTTGTCATTTTAAAATACTTCATGAATATACCAACTTATTTTTGTCTCTGTTGATGGACATCTAGACTGTTTACAAACTTTTGTTTTTACATATAATTGCATTGAGCTTTGTTGTACAAATCTTCTAAGGTGTACATGCTAGAGCTTATTTAGGGTACATGCCCAGAGATAGAATTGCTGGATAATAATTGAGTATGTGTGTATTCAGCTTATTAGATGGCCAAATTTCTCTCCAACATGCCTGTACTTCCAGCATATGTGAGAGCACTGTATTCCTCACATCGATGTCAATACTTAGATTATCAGCCTCCTAATTCTGGTCAATCTGATGGGTGAAAGAAATTGTCTCATCATTGTTTTAATTTGTCTTTTCTCTGATGAGTAATGCATGTAAGAATCTTCTTATTGGTTCTTGGACATTTAGAGTGTTTCTTCTGCAAATTGCTTGTTAACATCCTTTATTTATCAGATTGTCTTTTTTCGACTGACTTGTAGCTGTGTATTTTATATTATGTTTACTGATCCTCTAGCACATCTTCTCCCAGTATGTCACCTGCACGTTGTTTTAGTATCTTGTTTATGGGAACAGTCAAATCACTGATTTATTCCAGTTTACTTATCTTTTCCTTTATGGTTAACCATGATTTTTCAATGTTATTTAAGAAAACCATCTGTACATTAAAGTTAAGATGTTTGATTATGTTTTCTTCTAAAATTCAAGAGGTTGACATTTTTCATTCTTAGCTATTAAAATCCATGTGGAATCCATCTTGTATGTGATGTTATATAAGTAGGGTGACTATACCACTTATCGCCCAAATCTGGACACACTTTTTTTTTTTTATAATATGTGAAGTTTATTGTCAAATTGGTTTCCATACAACATCCAGTGCTCATCCCAAAAGATGCCCTCTTCAATACCCATCACCCACCCCCCCATCAACCCTCAGTTTGTTCTCAGTTTTTAAGTCTCTTATGCTTTGGCTCTCTCCCACTCTAAACTCTTTTTCTTTTTCCTTCCCCTCCCCCATGAGTTTCTGTTAAATTTCTCAGGATCCACATAGGAGTGAAAACATATGGTAGCTGTCTTTCTCCGTATGGCTTATTTCACTTAGCATAACAGTCTCCAGTTCCATCCACGTTGCTACAAAGGGCCATATTTCATTCTTTCTCATTGCCACGTAGTACTCCATTGTGTATATAAACCACAATTTCTTTATCCATTCATCAGTTGATGGACATTTAGGCTCTTTCCACAATTTGGCTATTGTTGAGAGTGCTGCTATAAACATTGGGGTACAAGTGTCCCTATGCATCAGTACTCCTGTATCCCTTGGGTAAATTCCTAGCAGTGCTATTGCTGGGTCATAGGGTAGGTCTATTTTTAATTTTTTGAGGAACCTCCACACTGTTTTCCAGAGTGGCTGCACCAGTTTGCATTCCCACCAACAGTGCAAGAGGGTTCCTGTTTCTCCACATCCTCTCCAGCATCTATAGTTGGACACTCTTAAGAATGAATGGAAAAAACAGTTATGAGTAAAATGCTGAGACAGAGGGTGTACCCTGGAAATATCTCAGCCACTTGAGGATGCATATTACCCCAGACAGAGGAAGCTTATTTTATCACAAGTGGAAAGTGCCCACAAGTATTGTGCAGTTCATCTTTTTACTCGTGAATTTGTGATGGCAGTTCTGTCATACGATAAGTTATCATATAGGGATGCCTGTTTAATTTGTCATAATGATAATTTTCCTTATATCATTCCATACTTCAGACAGATATTCTGCTGCTAATCTCTATCAACACAGATTTAAAATATGAACAAAATATAGAGCAATTCAATGGGAAAAAATTTACCATTGGTAAATATGTGTCTGTTTTCCCTGCTTATTTACCAGCTTATTGTTTATAGCCTTTAGATGAAAATAGGCTTATTTGTCTCTGCAAAACATTTGAATTCATAACAACAGATTCTTTGGTTTTTTTCTTTTTCATATTGTTATTTAAATTGATCATTTTCAGGATCCTTTGAAGAAAGCACAATTCTAACCATAGTAGGCTCTGGATTTTCCCCCAGTTCAGCTGTATTGGTCTCTGTTGGACCAGTGGGTTGCTCTCTTCTTTCTGTGGATGGTAGGTCCTTTGTAAAATTATTATTATTACATTTAATTGTTTTTCTCATAAGAGAAATTAGAGTCAAAGAGCAGTATTAAAATAGTCCTTCTGTAGAGTACCTCTGGGGACATGAAATTGGCAAACTTCTCTGGATAAATGCATTATGGTTTTTTTTTTAATTTTTTAAATGTTTATTTATTTTTGAGAGAGAGACAGAGTGTGAGCAGGGGAGGAGCAGAGAGAGAGGGAGGCCGAAGCAGAATCTGAAGCAGGCTCCAGTCTCTGAGTTGTCAGCACAGAGCCCAATGTGGGGCTCAAACCCAGGAACCACAAGATCTGACCTGAGCTGAAGTTGGACGCTTAACCAACATACCCAGGCACCCCAAATGCATTATCTTTTTAATCTTTGGTTATGACCACAAACTAGTTCTTTCAGTGTTGGACAGTGTGTTTTATCCCTTAACTGTTGATTTTTGTTCTTTTTCCCTCATAAAGTGATTATATAAAAGCTTTCCTTCTTGAGGTGCCTGGGCGGCTAAGTCAGTTGAGCGTCTGACTTTTGATTTTGGCTCAGGTCACGAACCCAGGGTCGTGGGAGCCGCATGTTGGGCCCTGTGCCGAGCGTGGAGTCTGCTTAAGATTCTGTCTCTCAATCTCTCTCTCTCTCTCTCTCTCTCTCTCTCTCTCTCTCTCTCTCTCTCTCTCTCTTTTCCTCTGACCCTCCCCTACTCACATGCACATAAGTGCACAAACTCTCTCAAATTTAAAAAAAAAAAAAGCTTTTTTTGGTGTGTCTCTGGGACACAAAAATATAAAAGACACCACTCTGGTATTCGATGGTGCCCATGCTTTGACAGTGTCACATTAATAATGCAGCAAAGAGACATGGTCATCCTCCCTGACTTCGAGTCCAACAAAATCTCTATCCGTTAACATAAAATTTCAAAATTATTCACATTTTTTACTCTTGAAAAAGTGAGAGCCATGATTGTGTATTTCCCTAAATATTACCTTTCATAATTAATCCTAGGTGTTTTCCTTAATTTTAATAGGATTATATAAGCAAATGTGTCTTTCATATAATTTGTTTTTAATTCAGATACTCTATGCATTCTTGAGATCTAAGTCAGTAATGCATCTGTATTACAAATGTGCATATATTGTTCTAAATGAAGTGTGAAGGATAGATTTTCATTTAGTTTTTGATCACCTTTCTTGATGAAACCTGATATTTTACTTAACATAAATCACATATTTGACCAACAATTTTAGAATTATTGATATAAATGATTTTCCAGATTAGGATTTTAAAATTACTAGTACAATAATCCCCTCCCCACTTTTGGGGGGCCACAGTAGAAATCAGGAGTAAATTGTTCACTTTGCTTTTATTATTATTTCACCTACCTTTTTCTAACAGTGTCTGAATCATAACATCAGGTAGTTGGTAAAAACTTTCGCCCCATTCGTATATGAGTAGTTTTCCTCAGATATATTTCTTGGGATGCAAAAATGAAACCCACTATTTATATTTGCAAATGTAAACTTTCAGTAATTTTATCTTACAAAAACATTTGTTTTATCATGTTTTTCTTTTGTTTCACGAGAAAATGAGATCAAGTGCCGGATTCTGAATGGCAGTGCTGGACATTTCCCAGTTGCTGTGTCCATAGCCGATGTTGGACTAGCACGGAACATAGAGGGTGAGGTACTCTACTTCATTTATCAGAATCAGATCTCACACATCTGGCCTGCTTCTGGGAGCCTAGCAGGTAATAGTTAATTGTTCTAAACAAAGAAAATTGCATACATTTCCATCATTTCGTTGTACTGTTTCTAGAACAGGGTGGAGGGAGAGGAACCCAAAGCCCCCTCATATAGAACAAAGGAGACTCCCCTTTTGGAAAGCACAGTAATTAAATGGCTGACCAATTCTTTTGTTTCTTATGAAGCACAAGTCAGGGTGACTGCTTATACTTACATCTTAGGTTATTGAATTAATATCATCAATTATTACATGTTTCTATAACAAGCTCATCAATTATGTCAAGATAAGATTTATTAGTTATTATTCTGCTTACCAGCTGCTCCATTTGTAACCACAGTCTCAATGGAGCTACTTGACCCAGAAAAAGTTCCAGGAACAAATCGGGTAAAGGAAGCCTGACGCAGAAGATGAAAAAAAAATAACACATTTTTCCTGTCTTGCTTCATTTCCCTTAGTTTGGGATTTTTGCCTTGGTCTTGATCCTTTTGGTGTGTTTTGTGTTTTTATTTCACTGTATTTTTATTTTGTTGGGATTATTTCTGAGTTTCCCTTTTACTTAGCGATAATAAAATTTGGGATTTGGTAAGAGTCTTAGTTGACTTTAATTTCATTGAGAGTCTTAATTCACTTTCAGAACACAAAATGGTTGAGCATATAAAACCAGCATAATTTCTCTTTAGAATGAAGAAGACACTATAGAAAATAGCAGTTGATAGTAATGCCCCAAAACAGATGTTGGTTTGCAAATCTGTTATTTCATTAAATCACTTAGCCTAGTTTCCTTTATGGTTCCGGACTTCAGAGCTCAGGCTATACTATGTGGCAGTGATTACACACACTGAGCCTAGTCCTTGATCTATTTGACGACCCATCCATTGGATGATAAGAAAATTCTTGAAGGATGAGTTAGATTCTTGCCAAAGTTTCCTTTTGGTATTGTTGACCTGTTATTGTTGTTGTCATTTCCTTATGAAGGTGGTACTCTTTTGACTCTGTCTGGATTTGGTTTTAATGAAAATTCAAAGGTGTTAGTTGGAAATGAAACCTGCAATGTGATTGAAGGGGATTTGAATAAGATAACCTGCAGAACACCAAAAGTAAGACATCTGATTTTAGTTGTTTTTTTTTTTTTTCTGAAAACTAATGAATTAAGGGACATCTCAGGAGAAGTTTAAACAAGTGACATATTTACCTAGGAACTGCAGCATTATAGTAACGTTCCTTCACAATTATTTCTTCAGCATCTTTCTGCTAAGATCCAAATAGGTATAATTATATCCACATTCTAGATACCTAACATTTAGAAAGACAGACATAGAAACCAATACTAAACAGTGTGTTCGATTTGAAATAATAGAAGTAGAAACAAACTGGGGGCACCTGGGTGGCTCAGTCCGTTAAGCGTCCGACTTCGGCTTGCAGTTTGTGTGTTCAAGTCCCACGTCAGGCTCTGTGCTGACAGCTCAGAGCCTGGAGCCTGCTTCAGATTCTGTGTCTCCATCTCTCTGGCCCTCCCTCACTTGCACTCTGTTTGTCTCTCAAAAATGAATAAATGTCAAAAAAAATTTTTTTAAAAAGAAGTAAAACAAAGTAAAAATAAAATAGAGCCAGGAGAGGCTGTCAGAAGAGTTTCACAGAAAAATAGATGGCCTATCAGAGCTTGAAGGATGAAAGAGAGTTGATCAGGTAAATCTAAGTATGAAAGAACCTTAGCACTAACAGTCTAAAAAAATTCAGAGAAGCAAATCTTTTGGTTTTTTTAAGGACTATATATTTTAAATGTGTTAAAGTTTCAGTTTGTTGATAATAAATAAATACATAAATCTAATACCAAAAAAACACCCCCATGTGAAGTTCCTTGTGGAATATTGCATCTTAGCACTAAATGGTTGTTCTTTCTCTTAAAAAATAGTGTTTAAATTTAAACCAAGACTCTTGTTTGTTTATTATGTGCACAAAGATGCTGGATACGGTAATTAACATTAAAAAAATTTAGCAGACTAAGTGGGGGTATTATGTAGTTGAAATCTATAGGAAGAGTAAATTAGAGCACGTGTTGGACCGAGTGATGATGAGAATCTGGAGGATAGGGTAAGTGAAAACATTGTTTAGATTTTGTGTTTCAGCTAAAGGCTGAGTGTGCATTAAGCAAATACTACGTGCTGGAAAAACTGTTTTTCCTAATTGGGAAATCTGTAGGTCCTCTATCAGTGAGAACACCAAACGTTTTTCTTAGGGGTCCAAGTATTCGTCTTGCATTGTGAATCCAAGTCAGCAAAAGATATAATAATGTGATTTGTCAATGAAGAGGAATAGATTACATGAGTGTATTTTAAGAGCAAAATGTCAAAACTTTTAGTATCTTATGCTTTATTAATTTAAAAGAGTCACTTGTCCAGAGCATCTTAACTATATTGCAGAGCCCTTAGGAATCCAGTAATATAGATACATTTAAGTTGGTCATAACCTCCCTCAAAACCAGTACATCATATACCTTTATCTAAAACATTAAAACACGTAGCCTGCATTTGACACCCCAGCTTTCTAAATATCTGAAAATTGATTCTGATTCACAACTTTGAAACAAAACATCTTCAGCAGTTTATTTTGAATGGTTCTAGTTGTTTTTAGCCATCAGATTTCTTCATCTCAACATTGAATATTTTCTAATTTTTTTCTTCTTATTTCAGAGAACTGAGGGTACAGTTGATATTTCAGTTATTACCAATGGATTTCAAGCCTCAGCAAAGGATGCTTATAGTTATAACTGTTTGCAGACCCCGGTTATAACTGATTTTAGTCCAAAAGTACGAACAGTACTAGGTAAGGAAAATTTTAATGAGATCAGTCATTTGACATGTGCATGAAAGATATATATGTATATGTAAGATGCATGTTTGTAAGATATATATACATACGTCATCACACATACATATACACCACATATATAAATGTAAACTATTTCTAGAAAGGTTTTTGAAGTATAGTTTCTCCTGCAGTTTTTTTTATTGTTTATTTGTTTTCGAGAGAGAGAGAGGGAAATCGAGCATACATGGGGGTGGGGTAGAGAGAGGGGGATACAGAGGATCCAAAGAAGACTCTGTGCTGACAGCAAAAAGCCCAATGCAGGGCTCGAACTCAGGAACTGCAAGATCATGACCTCAGCTGAAGTCGGACACTTAACCAACCAACTGGGCCACTCAGTTCTTTCTTAAAGCAAAACCAGCCACAAGTTCTATTAGTCTATTTATTATTTCACTTTGAACATGTGTGATAAGGAGAAAAATATTAAGTTTTTTAGAAAGTACTTTGCCATCTTTTTTTCCTCTGTGAAACAATTAGATATGAATTTTATCTCCATATGGCAGATATCAATTCTTGCACTGATTTTTCTTTTGCCCCTGCAAGCGTTAGGATTTCCTAAATCTGATGAAGGATAAGAAATGAGTTCATTTACTTAATATGCAAATTTTATGCCACATAATAAGTGGAATCTTCTTCTAAAACTTCTGTTCTCTTTTAAAATAATAGGAGAAGTTAATTTAACAGTTAAGGGTTATAACTTTGGCAATGAACTCGCACAAAACGTGGAGGTGTATGTTGGAGGAAGACCCTGCCAGATTTTTCACTGGAATTTCACAGATATTAGATGTCTTTTGCCCAAGTTGTCTCCTGGAAAACATGATATCTATGTAGAAGTCAGAAACTGGGGTTTTGCATCAACAAGGTATAGTAATGACCATAAACTCATGGGGTTGTGGGACACATGGGGCTAACAGCTTTGGGATAAGAAAAGAAGTAGCCATTCATCTTCTAATATTTGCAGTTGCTTTCTTCACCCATCTCTATCTCCTTTTGCAAAAGATTCTGAAAATATAAAGTGCAATACGTGCTTAGTTTTGAGAACAATTCAGATTATGTTGTAGGATTCTCTGTAGAACTAGATTTGTGTATATATCACATATTTTCATTCATTCTGGAAATACTTACCGAGCAGTTAGTTACTTGTTCACTGCTGAATTAACAGTGCAGAATAAGAGGGACATGTCCTCTGCCATTAATAATACCCACAATTTTGTTGGGGAGGCAGATTTCAAACACATTACATCAATAACTTAATTATAAGTATGAAAGAGGCTATGAATAAGAGGTTGCAGGTCTGTAAGAGCATATAGTAGAGAGCACTGACTTTTCCTGAGGGACAGGAAAGCATTCTCTAGAAGGTGACAATTAAGCCAAGAAATGGGTAGGAGCTGGCCATCTGAAGGAGAGGATGGAGAGAATCTTTCTCCAGCTTTTTCCTGTAGGTAACTTCTCACTATTTTCTTCCTGGAAGCTGTTTGTTAAAATTTTGAAGTAAAATTTCAGTGCTGGCCTAAGGAAAGTACTGGTTTAGATACTTAGAAAAAGAGAAAACTAAAATTTAGGAATTAAGAAAAAAGCAGGAAAAGCTGAAGTCAGAATAGGAGGAGAGATTATCGCAGCAGAATCTTGAGGTGAAGGAAGATGAGCAAGAGCAACCACGAACGAACCCCAGAACTACATCCCCCCTTTGATTAACAGGGCAGCTGGTTTGTGCTTTTGGCGTGATGGAGATAATGAATAGAATTGATAGCATACACAGCTGGGTGTTTCACTGGCAGTTTAAGAAATACCAATCCAGGGGCACCTGGATGGCTCAATGGGTTGAGCATCCCACTCTTGATTTCAGCTCAGGTCATGATCCCAGGGTCGCGGGATTGAGCCCCATGTTGGCCTCTGCACTGGGCATGGACCTGCTTAAGATTCTTTCTCTTGCCCTTTGCGCCTCTCCCCCCACCTCTTCCTCAAATAAAAAAATAAAAATAAAAAAATAAATAGCAATTCAGTTGCATAGAGGAAGTGAAATAAAAGTTAATACAAAGACTCATTTTACTTATGGTGAGAGCTAGGATGTAGGAGTCTACTTCTATGTATCAGGTCAGAACAGCATGACCTCCTCGGAGACACATCGTCTGTAACAACGCAAAACAAATTTAAAACTCTCTCATTGAAATAGTGGGAAGGGAGATCATGACAAGTTTCCAACATATATAGAATAATAAATTCAAATTAGTTGCATACAACTTTTATTTCTTTTTTAAAATTTTTTTATATGTTTAATTTTTGAGAGAGAGAGAGCATGAGCAGGAGAGGGGCAGAGAGAGAGGAGACAGAATATGAAGCAGGCACTGTGCTGACAGCTCAGAGCCTGACATAGGGCTCAAACCCACGAATGGTGAGATCATGACCTGAGCCAAAGTCGATGCTTAACCAATTGAGCCACTCAGGCGTCCTATTTCTTAAATGAAATGTATGGAATTTCATTTCTATACTCTTACAGATCATGACTGCTGCCTTTATGTTTTACTGTAATGAATATGTAAAATATTTTAAAGGATAGCATATATTTCTTGTGACCTCAGTTCTCATAACCATATTTATTTCACAATATTTTAAGTTCCTCCATCTGAAATTATTCTGCCATGGGATTTTCAGAAAACTAATTTTCATTGTTAGGGAAAAACTATTATTATATACATTATGATTATATATATAGTATGTTGTTACATATGTTATATGATTATATTATTATATATATACACACATACATACAAACCATCCAACCAAATTAAAGCCATGATAATTATCAGATTATCTAGTTTGAAAAAGTAATGTCTAATTAAATACTCAACTTCTTCCTCCTTTGAAATGAGTCATATTCTAATGAGTTTAGCAACAGGGCGCCATGGAAAAGTCACTGAAACATCTACCAATTTTTCTTTTGCAGAGATAAGTTAAATGCTTCTATACAGTATATTTTGGAAGTGACCACCATGTTTCCACAGAGAGGCTCTTTATATGGTGGAACCGAAGTCACTATTATGGGCGTGGGGTTCAGCACAATACCGGCTGAGAACACTGTGCTCTTAGGTAAGAGTTTCATCCTCACCAAAGAGTGTTATCCCTTTTTCTGACTGTAAAGGATGTGCTTATAGGTGCTGAGTTATTACACAAATACTGTTCAATCATGGAAACGTTATTTTTCTATTAGTGTATAAAAAGTTAAGTGTGGTTAAGGTAGTAAAGAGAAATTGAGTAACTTTTTAAATTTTAATAAATATTTTACATTTGATGCATATAAAACACTTTAAAAAGCTAAGGTCTCTGTTGTAAAAATAATCAGTACACAAACATGATAACTATCAGAAAAATATCAAAGATCCTGCTACATAATGTGGAGTTTTTGTGGCTCCTTTACTGTTTACTACTCATACTTCATTTCTATATTTTACAAAAAATATTTGAGAAAAAATTTCCCCCATCTTTTTTCTTTCTAGGGTCCTTCCATTGCAGTGTGATTTCATCATCAGAAAATGTCATAAAATGTATTCTTCATTCAACAGGGAATACATTTAGGATTACCAACAGTGGAGAAGATTCAGGTATCAGCCAACATTTGTATATTGTAAATAATGGAAGCACTTTACCCTGATATTGATTTTATTTTCATTTATTTAATACTTCAAAGTATTCAGAGAATAAATATTGCTATTTATTTCTATAATTGGTCAGTAATTTGTCTATACTTTATCTCTTTGACATACGGGGCTACATATAGAATGAGCCAGTGGTAGACTTGAGTCTAAAACGCTAGACTACAATTGCCAAGATGAGGAATCACCATTCGATTTTATTGCAGTCCCAAACCTACTGAGTGTCTGTTGTTTGTTATTGGTCATAGGTCCCTAAATAAATATTCAAATTGACGTTATATAGATTTTCGCATGCCTCTATGCCTGAGAAAATTATGTTTAAAAAATTGACCATAGCTTTAAAAAAATATTCCATGTGACATTTCTTAACAACTTGTTATTGACTTTCTGATTTTTTTCAAACTGTTTCTTGATCATCAGTTTTGGAGGTGAGTGGCTTATTTTTTTCCTTAGCTTCTCATGATCATACTTTCCATTATTTCTGTTTATTTTTGTTACATGTTTAAATTATGCACATAAAAAATTTAGGATGTTAGCCTAAAAGAGTTTTTTGCTAGTAGCTGTACAAAAATGCAATATTTGCAAAGATAATTATTGAGAATTTTTACTCCTTTTCCTTTTTTCTTTTAAAAATGTGTCTCAATTCTTGCTCCTAGTACATGGATTAGGTTATGCCTGGTCACCATCAGTCTTAAATGTATCTGTGGGAGACACAGTGACATGGCATTGGCAAACACATCCATTTCTCAGGGGAATAGGATACAGGGTTTTCTCTGTATCCAGTCCTGGAAGTGTAATTTATGATGGCAAAGGATTTATGAATGGAAGAGAAAAATCTGCATCAGGTATGTTTCCACTCTGTTGAATTCGTGTTATGTTTCTTTTTCCTAGATATAATAAAAGGATATTGTTTATATTTAAAATACTTTTGTATAAATAATATGTATAAATACACAAATGATTTGTTTGACATTGTATTGCTATAGTAAAAACATTAAAAATTTATAAACCTATTATAAGTGAATGTAAGCAATGTATTTTGTATATCAGAGATGATTTCTGATATCAGAAATGTCTTTCTTCATTCTGGAATAACCAACCAATTGAAAAAGTATTGAGATAAGCAAAATACAAAGAAAACTGGAGTATGTTTTAATCACACCAAACTAGTAGCACGTAACAAACTTCTGTCGATTGGAATCAGCCTTAAAATCAGTATTTCTCCTAGAACAATTCAGTGTAAAGTGTACTGTTAGACTGCCTGTTTTGTTTTATATATATATATAATCACTTTGAACTTTTTCTCATGAACACAAAGTATTGTTTATTTTTCACTGCATGTTGAGTTTTTCTTTAAAATTTGGTAAGTTATGCCATACTTAATGTGGTTTTCTAGAAAAATTAATGCTGGCTCTTGTCTTCCTGGAATGTAATTTCATTATACAAGATGGTTCTTTTATAACCAGTGAATCATTTTTTTACTACTTCCTGTTGAAATGTCATGTGCGTGAAAAATAATAAACCTGTCATCTGCATGTGTGTTTGAATGATCATTTGAAATTTCTTTTTGAGGATGCATTAATTGCTTGTATTTATTACATACAATCTTATTTTATGGCAGGTTCATTTTC
The DNA here is from genome assembly GCF_024362965.1 of Panthera pardus. Lineage (NCBI taxonomy): Eukaryota > Metazoa > Chordata > Mammalia > Carnivora > Felidae > Panthera > Panthera pardus. Next base: position 53,911,561 of record NW_026527002.1, read on the forward strand.
TTACCAATTTACTTCACCTGGAATCCATTATTATAGCAGCGGGTATGTTGATGAGTCTCGCTCTATTTTTCTCCAAGGAGTCATTAATGTTTTACCAGCTGAAACCAGGCACATTCCCCTGCACCTGTTTGTGGGTAGCACTGAAGCTACATACGTTCCAGGTAAGAGGGTTAAAGATGGAAACTCTGTTACTCCAGTGACTCAGGGTGTATGTGACCTTTCTGGAGGAGGAGGCTGATGACTAGGTCTAACACTGCTTCTGTCTCTGACCAACCACACGACCTTGAATAAATCTGGACTGTTCTAAGACTGGAATTTGTTCTATAAAATGAGGCCCATGTTAATGTTGTCCTACCATTCTCCCAGAATCCTTGTGTGCCTCAAATGAGATGTAGTGTGAAGAAGTTATGACACTCTGAGGGCACCTGGATGGCTCAGTTGGTTGAGTGTTGGCTCATGCCATGATCCCAGAGTCAAAGTCTCCAGCCCTGCATTGGGTTTCACACTGAGTATGGAGCCTGCTTGAGATTCACTCTCTCTCTTTCTCTCTCTCTCTGCTTGTCTTCCTCTGTCTGTCTGCCCCAATCATGCTCTCTCTTTCTCTCTCTCTCTCTCTAATAAAAAAAAAAAAAAATGGGCCACCTGAGTGCCTCAGTCGGTTAAGCATCCAACTCTTGATTTCGGTTCAGGTCATGATCTAACAGTTTGTGGTTCCAGCTCCATGTCAGGCTCCGTGCTGACAGTGCAGAGTATTCTTGGGTTCCCTCTCTCTCTCTTTTCTCTCTCTCTCTGCCTCTCTGCCACCCACCCCCACTCACACTTTCTCTCTCAAAATAAATAAACAAATAAAAAATAAGGTTCTGACCCTCTGTATGTGCCCCAAAATATATTAAGATGTGAAATGATGTTAGTGTTTTATTTTCCCTATAGAATCTGGCTTTAGAAACATTGAAAAGGAAATTATTTTTATATTCACTTTTCTCTCTTTACTGCACCATCCTTGTCCAGGTCTTTATTTTAACTTTGTATTTCCTGAGCCCGTCTTGTCATTAAAACAAAAGAAAAGAAAAAGTTTTAATGGAATATAAGCCACCACCGTTGAAATAAAGAGTAATGCATTCTGAGAACGGTTCTTGTTTTAGAATATTTATACATGACTTACAGATAGTTCTTTTTATCTAAAGGACCTGTGAGTTTGCACTTGGGAAGCTCTGGGACAGACTGCCTAGCAACAGAACCCCAGTGTGGCCTGAACAATACTGGGGTTAAAAATTCAGATAGATTGGTCTTTGAGCTTTCAAGTTGTTTTTCACCATCTATAAGCAACATTAGTCCATCCGCTGGAACACTACATGAATTGATAACAATTACTGGATGTGGCTTCAGTAATCTCACATGTGCTAATAAGGTAAGAATATAATGATCTCCTTTTTACTACTGTGTACTCAATAAAAGGAAAATGTTTCATCCATAACCTCATAACGTAATTCCTAACCGCTTTATTGCAATATAATTCATATACCATACAATTCACCCATTGAAAGTGCATAATTCAATAGCTTTTAGTATATTCACAGAATTGTGTATCCATCCCCACACTCAATTTTAGAACATTTTACCTTAACCCTTAGACATTATCCCCAACCTCTCCAACCCTTCTAGCCCCAAACAACCATTATCTATTTTCTGTCTTTATGGATTTCCCTATTCTCGACCTTTCTTATAAATAATTGAGTAATGTATAAATAATAGAATGATAATAATAATAAAATAGAATGTATAAATAATAATGTGGTCATTTGTGACCAGCTTTATTCACTTAGTGTAATGTTTTCAAGGTTCTTCAATGTTATATACTATGTTTATCAGTGCTTCATTCCTTTTCATGGCTGAATAATATCCCATTATATAGTATACACATTGTATTTATCCATTTATCATTTATGGGCATTTAGATTGTTTTCACCTTTTTGGCTATTATGAATAATGTAGCTATGACCATTCATGTATGGTCATAATTTAGTTTTAAGATTGATCCAAGAGATGCTTTAATCAGCCCCCCAAATCAGTTTTATGAAGAAAAAAGTTTGCACATGATTAAATTTTTAAAATTCAGTTGCTGTTAATATAAAATTTAAGTTCACCCCAGAGTAATGTATTGACTTGTTTCCATATTCATCTTACTTTCAGGTTACGATTGGTAGCTACCCCTGTATTGTAGAAGAAAGTAGTGATAATTCCATTATTTGTCATATCGACCCTCAAAACTCAATGGACGTTGGCATCAGGGAAATTGTCACATTAACTGTCTACAACCTGGGCACTGCTCTCAATACGCTGTCCAGTGAATCTGATGGGCGTTTTGTACTTTTGCCAAACATCGACATGGTGCTGCCAAATGCAGGATCAACTAGCGGAATGACCAGAGTGACCATAAAAGGCTCTGGATTTGCGGTTTCTTCTGCAGGTGCAGAAGTCTTTATGGGTCATCTGCCATGTAGAGTTCTGTCTGTAAATTACACAGCCATTGAGTGTGAAACATCTCCCGCTCCCCAACAGCTGGTGAAAGTGGATCTTCTAATACATGGAGTGCCTGCCCAGTGTCAGGGGAACTGCAGCTTTTCGTACTCAGAAAGTATCACTGCTTTCATAACAAGAATCCTCCCAAACTCCATCAAAGGACCTGGAGAAGTTCTTATTGAAGGAGACGGTTTTGGCACTGCCTTGGAAGACATTGCTGTTTTCATTGGAAACCAACAGGTCAGAGCAATAGATGTTAATGACAATAACATCACCGTGCTGGTGAGTCCTCTCCCAGCTGGACTTCATCCTCTTAGTGTTGTGGTGGGAAGTAAAGGTGTGGCTCTGGGGAACCTTACTGTTAGCAGCCCAGCAGTTGCATCTGTCACACCCATTTCTGGAAGCATTGCTGGTGGAACTCCTTTGGTGATCACAGGAAATGGCTTCTATCCAGGCAACACCACAGTCACTGTTGGGGATGAACCTTGTGAAATTATTTCTGTCAACTCCAGTGAAGTCTCCTGCAGTAGCCCAGCAGGGATGGTTGGGAGGGTCGATGTGAAGATCTCCGTTAATACAGTTGCTTATCCACCTCTGTCATTTACATACACCTTGGAGGATACTCCGCTTCTCAGAGAAATTGATCCAAGGACAGGTACTCCAATGCCTTCCTTTTATTGTCTTGATATGATATTATCAGTAATATTTACTAGTGTAGAAATGGAATAATGTTTATCTGTGATTATTAAGATGTGTTCTTAGACAATCCACTTAACTCAATTAATACATGAGATTTGAGTTCTGTGTAGTTTCCGTTTTGTGATTATTTTTTGCACATTCTTATGATGAAATTTTTAGTCAAATTCCAACTTCTATTTTGAAACAAAATCCCCATTAACATGACCTGAATTTCAAAATGAGGAAGAAATAGATGGGTATCTAGGAGTTGAATTGATAATTTACGTCATTAATGCTGGTATGGCACAGGAAACAACTGTTAAAATTCAGGGGTAGGTGATCTTACTAAACATTGAGACTTTTTCTATGTATCTTGTTTCCATGAAGCTACAATGGAATACTAACTTATTAACTCAACAGAGTACTTTTTAAGAAGGTAATTGGCCCATTCAGATGGAAAAAATATTATGAAATAAGATTTGCATAAGGATTTAGCATAACTCATTTTTCTAAGCTAAGAATAGATTGAGATGTCTTCTTAATTTTTTTTTGTCATTATTCTATGCTGTTTCTGATAATCAAGGTGTTGGAATGCTTATCATCTACATAATGAATTCTGGAGAGGCAGCTATAGTGTAAAGGTGAGAACATGGCCTTGATGCCTAGGTTCAAATCTTGGTTCTTCTAATTTATAGTAATACAACTTTGGACAATTTTTTTTTAAATATTAGTTTCCTTATACATGCAAGTACCTACCTGATAAGGTTAAATAAATTCATTCATAAAATGTAACTTAGAATGGCAACTTTAATAAGAAAATAATTAAATGTTAGCCTTAAAAAAATTTTTTTTTACATTTATTTATTTTTGAGAGACAGAGACAGAGCATGAGCAGGGGAGGGGCAGAGAGAGAGGGAGACACAGAATCTGAAGCAGGCTCCAGGCTCTGGGTTGTCAGCACAGAGCCCGACGCGGGGCTCGAACTCACAAACCGCGAGATCATGACCTGAGCCAAAGTTGGACGCTCAACTGACTGAGCCGCCCAGGCACCCCTAAATGTTACCCTTTTAAAAGGCTATTTAAAAATAATCTTTTTAAGTTTATATTACCAGAAAATGTGCCAGGTTTGGGTAAGATGTATTCTCTCCCTTCGAGAAGTTTGCTAGTGAAATTTTCTTTGATACATTAAGTTTTCTCATTTAGGAATTTTTTTTTAAAGCGAACATTAATATAGCAATAACATACATTTCCCCATGTATTTGTAATCATTGCAAATGATGAATTGGATATTGGCATGTGTTTGTATTTCTGTGAGCCATTTCTGTTCCATCTTTTTGCCTGAGTGTATCCTTCTTTAAAAAAAAAAAAAAAAAAAAAAGGTTTATTTAGGGACACCTGCCGGGCTCAGTCGGTTGAGTCTGACTTTGGCTCAGGTCATGATCTCATGGTTCGTGAACTGAAGCCCTGCATCAGACTCTCTGTGGTCAGTGCACAGCCTGCTTCGAATCCTCTGTCTTTCTCTCTCTGCCCCTCCCCCAGTTGTGCTCTCTCAAAAATAAATAAAACATAAAATAAAAATTAAAAAATTAAAAATAAAGTTTATTGATTTTGAGAGAGAGAGAGAGAGAGAGAGAGAGAGAGAGAGAGAGAGAAGGAGAGAGGCAGAGAGAGAGGGAGAGAGAGAATCCCAAGCAGCACAGGGCTCAAACTCTTGGAACCTTGAGATCATGACCTGAGTCAAAATCAAGAGTCAGACTCTTAACATACTGACCCACCCAGACACCCCTGAATGTCTCTTTCAAGCAATGTATTTGAAGTTATGGAACTTGCAGACAAGGGAGAACTGAGCTGCTTTATTTACCAAAGAGATAGGCAATAGATCAAACTTAGAACAACACTTCCATTTGAAAGGTGAAAATGCTAGACAAAATTAAAAATTTAAGACTAAAAAATCATTTTTTTGGCTTGTATCTTAAAACTGTTCCTAACATGAAAGATCTTATTAATTTCTGTGGTCTTTAAAATGACCATTTAAATGTCAGTGGTCTTTACTATGGTCAGTTATATGGCCATTTTTACCATTACTACTTGAATTAAAATCAGCCTACTATTTGATGACTCTATGTGTAACAAGTTATGTTGGTTAATATCTATTCACTTATTCTTTAAATATGAAGGCATTCATTTGGAAGAACTATGAAAAATTCCATGTGTTTAATGCCCTTAATGCATTTTTGTGAGAAGGAAGAAGGATTGAAGTACTTTGTTCTTTGTGCATTTATTCAAGGCATCAACATTCATCTATAATTCTTTAAATTAATTCCTTGTTTCTGTATTTACTATCTTATCTATCATAATTTATCAAGTATATATATTGAAAATATTTAAATTAAGAAAAATAATCCATCCTCAAAAGAGTTGCCAATATCAGGAAAGTACTAAAAATAAAAAATTCTAAGCCTCATTCATAAGATATACTCCAACTCACCACCCTGCTCAGACATTCATACTTTTTTTTTTATTTTGAGAGAGAGAGAGAAAGAGAGAGAGAGAGAAAGCATGATCAGGGGAGGGACAGAGAGAAAGGGAGAGAGAGAGAATTCCAAGCAGGTTCCACACTGTCAGTGCAAAGCCTGACGTGGTTCTTGAATCCATGAAGCACAAGATCATGGCCTAAGCCGAAATCAAGAGTCAGACACTTAACCCACTGAGCCACCCAGGTGCCCCAGGCATTCATACTTCTTAATTCTAAATCTTTTTCTTCTCTCTTCCCCTCTTCTGCAGTAGCCTGAATTAACATTAACAATAGCAGAATAACAATGTGCTGGAAAATAATGAATGTTGAGATAATTTATAGTAAATATACTATAGATTATAATATATGGTATAGCCAAACTTTGTATTTTGTTAATATTTTTTAAGCTTTAAAATACTGGATATTATTTTGTTTATGGACGTAATTAAGTATATCTTTCAATGCATATATAAGTACTGGATATATTGTTTTCTTTTTTTTTTTTAAAGGTCCACCAGGAACCCAAATTCAAATCACTGGATCTAATTTTGGTATTGATATCTTGGAAATTTCCGTGATGATAAACAACATCCAGTGTAATGTAACCATGGTCAATGATAGTGTATTGCAGTGCATCATTGGAGATCATGCTGGCGGCACCTATCCTGTCATGATGCATCATAAGACAAAAGGCTTTGCTGTGTCCGCAGTTGTATTCGAGTACCCACTTACTATTCAGAATATTCATCCAAGCCAAGGTAGCCATGAATGTGTAGGAACCTAAAAATATTTTATATTGTTTCAGTAAACACTTAATCTTATTTAAAAAAATATTCTTTAAACACTGCTAAGATTCGTAGTTCCTATAACGCATTGAAGATAGTTTGGTTTATCCATCAAATAAACATGTGCATGTATCAATGAATCACTTGAAAATATTCATTTACTGCCTATATTTCTCTTAGTGTTAACATAATTTTATAAAATCATATTTAGATGTCACTGACCTATAATTACGAATACATAAATATTTTTTTCTATTTGAAAATTATTTTAGTGGTTAAAGAAAGTATAATCAAGGTACTCTTAATTAAATAGTAATTTTGCATTTATGTTTTGACTACTCTGAAATTCCTTTTGACATCTCTGGTAAATAAAATTTTAGTTCCTAGAAGTAGTTGAAATAAATGACAGGATGTAATGTTTACTCAGTAAAGGTTTTAAATTAATACCATCAAAAGGAATTCTGTTGCATTAATATAATATATACTATATAATTTCAGTTCTAAGAATCATTTCATTTATTATAATTTACTTCCATTTCAGGTTTTGAAATATGTACACAGAGGAGGTTTTCATTTCATTAGCTGTGTTTTTCCCTTTTATTTTTCTTTATTAGGGAGCTTTGGTGGTGGTCAGACCATGACTGTGACAGGCACTGGGTTTAATCCACAGACCTCAACTATATTAGTGTGTGGCTCAGAATGTGCAGTTGACAGGCTTAAATCCAATTACACAACACTATTATGTAAAACTCCACGTAATAATGGTAAGTAGTCAGAAAAAAGAGTGGCAGTCTCTGAGAAATGGCTAATGTTAAAGAAATCAGAGTCTAAATTTCTTCTTCTAAGATTTGGAGGCAATTGAATCACCTTTATGACTGTCCTCATTTAAAAAATTTCTTTTAAAAATTTTTTTAACATTTATTCATTTTTGAGAGACAGAGAGGGACAGAGCATGAGTGGAGAAGGGACAGAGAGAGAAGGAGACACAGAATTCGAAGCAGACTCCAGGCTCCGAGCTGTCAGCACAGAGCTCGACGTGGGGCTCAAACTCACAAACTGTGAGATCATGACCTGAGCCGAAGTTGGACGCTCAACCAACTGAGCCACCCAGGCGCCTCTGACTGTCCTCATTTTAAACAATTTCTGTAGAACTTTGTTTTCTAGGTTTATATGTCTTTCAAGACTCATGACCTTTGGGCTAGATTAAATTGTTTATAATAAATTGTGGTTTTTCAGTTTATCAGGTAAACTGAGCATGCCTAATGGAGAACACATTTTTAATTCCTATTGAACTGTTAGATTTCCGTTAAAGATAGGAAAGTATAATGGTTATGAGTGTAAACCGTGATAATGCATTGCCGAGATTCAAACCCAAGCTGTGTCTTTGGGCAGGTTATTCAACTACTCTGTGCCTCAGTTTCCTCATCTGTAAACTGAGAATAATCACATTTTCCTACTTTATTATTGTAAGGTTTAATAAGTTAATGTATGTAAAGTGGATGGAATGATATCTGAAACATGAGATGTGATTTGCTGTTGTTATTATTATTACTCTTATTTATTTTTATTTGGTGGTTAAGAGCCCGGGCTCCCAGGAGCCCCTGAATTTCATTTTTCCACTTACTGTGTCACCTCAGTTAAGTAACTAAACTCTATTTCAGTTCATGCATCTATTAAGTGGAAATATTATTAACCCTAATTCTTGGGTTATCGTATTATTGTGAAGTTTAAACATCTGGCATTTTAAGTACACAACACATTTTAATTATCCAGTGAAATTTAAGATGAAACAAAAGGAATGCTCTAGGTGAATAAAAAATATGGTTTACACACATTTAAAAAAAATTAACAAAATTTGAGGAAGTCTTTATAAACATTTTTACTTCTTCTCTGACTTTTTAAAAAATGTTTATTTTCGAGAGACAGAGGGAGACAGAGTCAGACAGAGTCCAAGTGGGGGAGGGGCAAAGAGAGAGGGAGACACAGAATCCGAAGCAGGCTCCAGGCTCTGAGCTGTCAGCACAGAAACAGACGTGGGGCTCGAACCCACGAAACATGAGATCATGACCTGAGCCAAAGTTGGACGCTTAACCAACTGAGCCACCCAGGCACCCCTGACTTCTTAAACAAAGAATATTGAAGAAAATATAACACTTTTATGAATGAGCTTATTTATCATTTCAACATCAGTTTATATGCTGATTTTTTTTTAATGCAACAGTGCTGTCAAGATTTGTCGAGGTTTTTGGGGCTGTCTTGATGCCAGCTCTGCTTCTTTGTACACTTTCGTACCAGGTGTCTGTGTTCTTTCTGTCTCTTAGCTCACTTTCAGCTGTCAGTCCTTGCTGCTCTCAGCCTGTGTGTCTTACCAGTTCTCCCTCCCTTCCTGCTCTGATTTGTGGTGTCGCATCCTCTAGGGCTGGAAACCACAGGGAGGTTTGTACCATCATCTACAGTAAGAGTCTCCAGTAAAGGGTCTAAGGGGTTTTCTCTTTGACTACATGCATGAATTTTGACATTTTTTGGCTATTGCTAGAGATCCTTATTAATTGAAAAATAGCCTGTGTATATTGGAAGTGATTACAGGAAAAGGAAGATGTTATTGAAAATGGGAGTTTTGGAAAAGAATAAGGGCCTGATGGCAGAACTGTCCTCAGTTCGATCCTCTTCTCATAGGCAGAGGACCTGAGCAAGCCTGTGAAGTGAGTGTGGTCAATGGGAAGGATTTGTCACAGTCCACGACCCCTTTTACGTATGCCATGTCACTGACTCCACTCATCACGGAACTATCTCCCAAGAGAGGCAGTACAGCAGGGGGCACCAGACTTACCATCACGGGATCAGGCTTCAGGTACTGTCTTCACACACACATACATCGGTGTGTATAAGCTCAAGGCATCACTCTTCCTTTCTCCTATGCAAGGACAGTGCTTAAAATACTCACGTAACGTGTACCCATCTGCTCAGAAGTCATGCCTGAGGCACATCCTAGTACTAATAGCCAACATTTATCAACTACTTACTCCATGTCAGGCACCTTCCTACCCCACAGAAACTTCCTGCCTTACCATCTTAGATATTTTTATCCCATTTTATGGCTAGAAGTCTGAAATTAGGTTAAATAACTTGCCCTAAATCCTAGTCAGACCCCAAGTATAAATCACATCTTGTTACGTTTCCCCCACTATCTCATCACCAACCATGATCTGCTTCACTGAGTTGATGAAACATGTCTTCCATCATGTCCATTTCATTGTAAGTGGCCGGATTCCTTCTTCCTAAACATATTCATTATTTGGCTCAGATTTATATACTGCACTGTCATTATTCTTCAAGTGGATAAGGCTGACTTCAAAACCGCAGATCATTTACATCATAGAAGGCAATTTTAATTTCTCAAGTACTTAGTTTCTCAAGACCTTGGACTTGAATTTTTACATGGATATTAAATTCTGAAGTCTTTGAATTTAGTGAAAATAATCACATAAACAAAAGGATCCCTGAAAGTCTTTACCAAAAGTGGCTCTTTAGAGACCAACATGGATTCTTTCAATAAATTGAACCCAGGCAATTTTTCTCCCAGCACTGGAATGCCTGCTAATTTGTACAGCAGCTTTATGTCCTGTCTTCTTTATCTCTGTTTACTTTTTTTCTTAACACATAGTTTGAAGACTTGCTATTGAAAAAAGTGTCAGTCTGCACTTTGATGGATCATAGAGTAAGATCATTATTTTTGCAGTAGTGCATATCATTAATAGGGTTTGAAAATGTTACCTAGAAATTTGAGGGAAGAAAGTCAGTGTTTTGTTTGTCCCCTTTTTTCTTTACAGTGAAAATATGCAGGATGTTCACATCACCATAGCTGAAGCCAAATGTGATGTTGAGTATTCCAACAAGACGTATATCATCTGTGTGACAAATGCCCACACCCCTTCAGGGTGGGCTCCAGTTAACGTCAACATCAGGAGCAATGGCATGGCCAAACTGGTAAAGGTGCTGTTGAGTATAGTACTAATGACAGTAATAGAAAAGTAGAAGAGAAAGGAGAAATAGAAAACATTATGGGAGATGACATAATTTGTTAATGGACTTTGTACTCTGTTAATGTCTCCAAAAAATAACTGAAATGTAACTATGCTAAATTTAAAAATTTTTTTTTTCAACTTTTTTTATTTATTTTTGGGACAGAGAGAGACAGAGCATGAACGGGGGAGGGGCAGAGAGAGAGGGAGACACAGAATCGGAAACAGGCTCCAGGCTCCGAGCCATCAGCCCAGAGCCTGACGCGGGGCTCGAACTCACAGACCGCGAGATTGTGACCTGGCTGAAGTCGGACGCTTAACCGACTGCGCCACCCAGGCGCCCCTAACTATGCTAAATTTAAAGTAACATGTTTTTGTTGCTTGTTATTAATATTTTATGATTTCAGGTTTTTACTTATTCTGGATTGTAGGCTAATTGGTAATTGATTTTTCACTTTATAATTATTGTGAAATAAACCGACAGACAGCTGTGACATATTTAAAGTAGATTAGACTTGGGGCACTTGAGTGGCTCAGTCAGTTAAGTGTCTGACTTCAGCTCATGATCTCACAGTCTGTTAGTTTAAGCCCCGCACTGGGCTCTGTGCTGACAGCTCAGAGCCTGGAGCCTGCTTCAGATTCTGTGTCTCCTCTCTCTGCCCCTTCCCTGCTTGCGCTCTGTCTCTGTCTCTTTCTCAAAAATAAATAAACACTTAAAACTTTAAAAAAAAATCAGGTAGGGGCGCCTGGGTGGCTCAGTCGGTTAAGTGTCCGACTTCGGCTCAGGTCGTGATCTCGCGGTCCGTGAGTTCAAGCCCTGTGTCAGGCTCTGTGCTGACCTCTCAGAGCCTGGAGGCTGTTTCAGATTCTGTGTCTCCCTCTCTCTCTGACCCTCCCCCCCGTTCATGCTCTCTCTCTGTCTCAAAAATAAATAAACGTTAAAAAAAAAATTAAAAAAATAAAAATAAAAAATAAAAAAAATCAGGTAGATTATATTTTGTAACTAATGAAAATGTTTCCTGGTTTAGGTTCCTTCTTGTTTGAGAAGTTGAATGAATCATTCTGATAAAACGTCTGTATTTAAAAGCTTCTCGTATTTTATTACAGGATGATGCTGACTTCCTGTATGTCGATGCCTGGTCTTCCAACTTCTCATGGGGAGGAAAATCTCCCCCCGAGGAAGGGTCTCTAGTTGTTATTACAAAAGGACAGACAATTTTGCTGGATCAAAATACACCTATTCTGAAAATGTTGCTTATTCAGGGTAAATTTCTGACAACCTGCTTATTAGATTCTGTCTATGGAATATTTCTGTGAATAAAATTTAATTAAAACTCATGATTATGAATATTTATAGTGGTATGATGTTTTTAATACAATATGGAATACTGTGTTCTTTAAATTGAACATTATAATCCATTTGTGGTATGCTGTTATTTAGTGTGTTGTAACCATAATCTTTTGATGAAATGGAATGGAAAATATCAGAGTGTCTTGCCTTCTTATGGGTAAGCACCTTCTAAAGTTAAATGTTGTTTTGTGAAACTTTTGTTTCAGTAATAATGTATGTGCATGTGCCTATGCCTCTCCACATGTGGTGAATCACAATAGTAAAAGGTATTTCCCATTCAGAAAAGGACTGGTATAGTGGGCCCCAGGGGTTATAAAATCAGAGAGATTTGCTAAATTCTATGCTAAATGACCACCCCAACTCCCATTGGGTGCCAGGTTGTGACTCTCACCTTTGTCTTTCAAACTACTTTCGTTGTACTTGGGCTTCTCTCTGCTTCTTTATATTCCATTAGTACAGAGGAGGAAATAACCAGAACTGTTACAACTGCATGTAAAAGCAACAATGTTTGATGAAAGTAAAATGTTTTGGGCTTTCAGGTATCAACTTTGCCATAATGGCTTTAGCTGCTCAAAAACCTTTGTATTTTGTTTTTGTTTTAACTTCCAGGATAATAGTGTGTTTCAAGTATTTGAAGTTATTAACTCTTGGACCTTTGGACAAGTAAAGTTTTACTGTTCACAAATTTACATCAGTCTCATAAAAATATATCTCAGCACATTCTTTCATAATGCTAATCAGGCTATAGGTGTTGCTGGTGCAAATTAGTGGATAGGAGTTCAGAGCTAATGTCAGCATTGTAATGATTTCTATAAAAAGCGCTTTTCTTTAATTTTTAGTTTAACTTAACTTTTTTTTTCTTTTTCTTTTCTTTTCTTTTCTTTCTTTTTTCTTTCTTTTTTTTTTTTTTTTTTAAGAGAAAGAGAACACAAGCAGAAGAGAGGGGCAGAGGGAGAGAGAAGGAGAATCTTAAGCAGAATACATGCTCAGCATGGAGCCCAGTGCAGGGCTCAATCCCATGACCCTGGGATCATGACCTGAGCTGAAATCAAGAGCTGGGCGCTTGACTGACTGAGCCACCCATGTACCCCTAATTTTAATTGTTTTTGGCCTTAATTTATATTTTGAAGACTTGTGTTTATAGAACATGTAGCTGCACTATTTAAAAGCATAGAAAATAACAGTGGTCAAAGGAAAATAATCTGTCTAGGGATTTAATTTTCCATCAACTCTTGGGTCTTGTCTGAAATTTTTGTATTTTATATTGCTAAAAAGCTGGAGTTAAAGTGACGTGCATAGTGATAGCAGATAAGAATAAGAAATTAGGGCTGGCTCAGTCCGTTAAGTGTCTGACTTTGGCTCCGGTCATGATGTCACGGTTTGTGAGTTTGAGCCCTGCATTGGGCTCTCTGCTATCAGCACAGAGCCTGCTTCCTCTGCTCCTTCTCTCTCTGTCCTTGCCCCACTCACGCACATGCCCGCTCTTTCTCTCAAAAATAAATAAACTTTAAAAAAAGAATAAGAAATTAAAATTTTATGTGTAATTTGATAAATAGCTTTTAATAATTCCTTTGTTATATTTCAAAATTGTATGGTTCACAGGTGGAACTCTAATATTTGATGAAGCTGACATTGAACTCCAGGCAGAAAATATTCTAATTACAGACGGAGGCATTCTTCAGGTATACGAGAGAACCTGATATGGAATCCTTGCTAACCTCTTTCCATCTCTTTGTAAAATACCACTTGTAAAATGGATGGTTAATTATAACAAGCCCTCACAAGTTTATCTTTATGTAGGTCTCCATTACTAGTGTAAAATCCCCTTTTTGGGAAAATGTCTTCCAGAGTGTTCTTGTGCTTTTAATGGGAAGAGAATAGCATACTATCATAGAGCCAAATTTTAAATAGAACAGAAAAAAATAATAGCTCTGAAATGTGGCTAAAGTCAATCAGTATACTTTCCAAAGATCTGACTAGAAAATGTAAGGTTTATCTTCTGGAAGAAAGATACTAACAACCGAGCAATCAATTTCTCAAAAGAAAGGGTTACTTTTTAAGTGGTTAAAACTGTGGATATTGACTTAACTTTCCGAATGATGCCTGTGAAATCCCTTGCAGATTGGGACAGAAGCATCCCCGTTTCAACACAGGGCGGTCATTACCTTGCATGGGCACCTGCGATCTCCTGAGCTCCCAGTATATGGCACCAAAACTCTGGCTGTGCGAGAGGGAATCCTGGATCTGCATGGTAGGGCAGCCAAAAGGGCTCAGGGAATTGGTCCAGGAGATACTAGGCAGGAAACAAGGGATAACCCTCCTGACAACTCTCTAAAGGAAAACTTGCCAAGCTTCTCCTGTCTTTACATGTCCCCTCTTTGTTCCTCTTTATCTCTGCCCTCCCCTTATCCAGGGCAGGTCAGCCCTTCCTACTACCAAGACTCACAACCCAAGTCACTCCTGGGGACACCATTCTGGATCTTCTCTACACCGTTCTGCTTCTTCCTTTGTATGTGTTCCCACAACACCTTTTGCCTATTTCAGCACCTACCAGAGTACATAGTGATTATTACTGCTTTCATTTGTCTATATACAAAGCATTAAGTCTGGAAGCAGAAGATTGTAACTTCTAATGTTTGTATTTTAAAATGGGCTCTTTCTAAAATATAAGTTTATAGTTGTACTTCTATATGACTATATTCTGGAAAATTACCAGCAAATAAAAATGATTATGATCATGTTTGAGGTATCAGGCTTACTTATTTAAAGGAAGCATGGTGTGAATCCTTTTTATGTTAAAGTTTTCTATGTTGAAATAATCTGTTTCTTTCATAAATTTAGAATGTATAAACACAATCCCTATTATGATAATAACTGTCACCCTGCATTGTGCTAAATAAATAATGTAATTTTCAGAAGTTTACACATTTCATTTGTCTCTAGATTATCAATATAAGCAATTTATATCAACAATGGCAAAGGTAATAGGCTGCTGCCTGTTTTAACAATAGTATCAAATCACATTTATATTGTGTTTTTATAAAGATGATTGTTTTAAATGGAGTATATCATTGGAGAAGGATGATTTTTAGTTTTATAGACCCACACATGTTATCATAATGTAATTGTTACTTTTATAAAGCAAGCATTCCAAATATTTCTTTTTCTTTTTTGAGAAAGGTATAAAATGCCAAGGTAAAATGAACCTTTCCAAAGTTGATTCAATCCAGGCAAATATGAAAAATACATAAAGCTCTCACTATGCAAGAAAACACGTCTTTAGACATACTCAGTCTGGGGGCACCTGGGTGCCTCAGTTGGTTGAGCATCTGACTTCAACTCAGGTCATGATCTCATGGTGCGTGAGTTCAAGCCCCATGTCAGGCTCTGTGCTGACAGCTCAGAGCCTGGAACCTGCTTTGGATTCTGTGTCTCCCTCTTTCTCTGCCCCTCCCCTGCTTGCGCTTTGTGAATCTTTCTCTCTCTCAAAAATAAATAAACACTGATTTAAAAATTAAAAAAAAAAAAGAAAGAAAGACTCAGTTTGTCCGTTGGCTCCAGGTCTGCCTGTTTCTGTGATCTGGACTCGTCTGGCTCATACAGCAAAGGCGGGGGAAAGGACTTTGATTTTACAAGAAGCAGTAACTTGGAAACCAGGCGATAAGATTGTAATCGCAAGCACAGGTCACAGGTATGATGTCTTCTGGGCATGATAACTTTGATTTAGAATAGAGATTTTTTTTTAACTCTGCAAAAGAGGGATGATCCAGAAGGTCTACAACTATTTGATTTAAATTTGAAACCTCTAATAAAGAAATATAAATAGCCAAGTACGTATTTGCTAAATGTTAGCATCAGGTTGAACACCACTGTGTTGTTTTAATTGGTTAATTTCTAATAGGAAAAAGTATAAATTTGAACCTATAAAATGTATACTAATGAAATATTTTAGTTGTTTTTCACAGATAGATTCCCATGTAAGATTTTGCTTGAAAAAACCATTCTGCTATTAAGTCATTTAAAACCTCTGACTTAGAGCTTTAGCTAAATACATTAATGAATGCAAAAATGTAAACGAGCTGCTTTATTTGGGGTCACCAGAGAACACGTTGTCAGGCTGCTGGGGAACTCTTTCATATGTTACAGTCTTAGCAGTGGTTCCCATGGAGCAAGGTTGTTAGTAATGATTGAAACAAAGAGAAGACATTATTACAGATTGAGTGATGATTAACACGACCTTTTACTTCTCTGACATTTTACAATTGAAACGGCCTATGACCCTGAATTTCTGCTTAATTATATATATTAGCAAACGAGAAATAAAAAGAATAAAAATAATACAGCTACACCAAGAATATTGGTGGGGAAAGGGAGCAGGAAGAGCTTTATTTTTGCTTTATTGTTCAAATTATGGGTAATAGCAAAATTGGGTATGGTCGTGCTTATCAGGTAACAAGTAGTAATTTATGGTAAGAAACGGCTAAATTATGTTAAGGTCGTGACTCAATTTAGAATTAAAATTCAAGATGGCATTTTGATTTTGCCATTTTCCAAGTTAAAAATAGACTTGCAGATGTTAGGAAGAGTTAAGTATATACTTAGCTTTATAAGTGCCCTTTTTTTTTCCTGCCTTTGGAAGAAATTTTCATTACATAATGGCAAAATAAAAAGCAGCAAAATGAGAGGGCTTCCGAGTAGAATAGAAGGTTCTTGTTTATAGCTTTTCTGTGTGAAATAACAGGGTAAATTTAGAATTTAGCTTAGAGGTATTTAATTTTAAGGAACAAGAATTAAGAAGTTTCCCACCAAACTGAACTCATTGTTTACTATTTCATTCATACGTTGTATTTAAGAATTTGTAAAAGCAAGTGGTTGAGAAAACTACTAAAATTAGTCAGCCTGGACCCATTTCCCAGCAATACCACTTGCCAGGTCTGCAGCCATAGTATTTCATCTCTGTACTTCAGGAAAACTAGAATGCTAATAGTGTCTATGTCAGAGTTATTGTAAGAATTAAATGAGTTAGTATGTGTAGGCACTCAGAGTGAAACTGGCTCAAAATAAGTGCTGTATAAATGTTAGAGATTATTACAAAGGCATAAAAATTGTGTTCAGGTGCACATAACATATTAAAATGCTTTGTACAACCTTCTTTTCTAAAGAAATCTGTGTATTATCTGAATCCAAGAGAATTTGGGGGAGGCCATCCTAAATCCCTTTCCTATATCGCCTAAGGGATCTTACGCTCTTGGTATACCCTTAGCTCAAGCATCATTAATCCTCACCTCCCCATGGCTTCCTTTGCCCACAGTTCCTTCTCTGAGTCTTTTGTACTTTGGCTTTCTCCAACCACTCACTGTCTTGAAAAATAACTTTATTCTCTTATCTTTTCTAGCTGCTTCCATTTTGCTTAAAAAAATGATTAATTTGCTTAAATATTATGCCCATTTTTTTCATTGCATTGTTGTTATCCTTTTTTTCCCCTTAAGCCCTTACAGTCTAGTTTTGATCTTCACAAAAACTTTCCCAGTGACTTTCTGACTATCAGTATCTGTCACTTCCTGCACATCACCAAGTTCTTTGGGTCCTGCCCTTGAAATGTCTCTTCCATCAGCTTTCCCTGCCCTTAGTTTAATTTAGACTCTGTCCCTCACACCTGGAATATTACATCACCTTCCAATGTGGACTCCATTCCTCTATTTTCCTCCCCTCACTAATTCGTTCTGCATTAATTTGTTAAATCAATCAAACACTGTTCCTGAGTTGTGACAGGCACTGTACTAAGCGCTCAGCACACAAAATGACTTAACCTCTGGGTGCCTTACCTGCAGGAGCAGCCAGGTAGTGGAAAGGATGAAGAAGCAGATAGGAGAGCCACAGCAGACATGATGGGCCTGCAGTGTGGCAATGGTGGGCACTGACAGGGCATGAGGTAGAGTGTGTTGGGAATCCAGAAGAAGGGCTGGGAAAGTTGAGAGAGGTGTCTTTTTACCCAGTTTGCATGTGACGTTGTCATTTGAACTAGTATTTAAAAGAGGAAAAAGATTTGCCAAGGGAGAGATGAGTCAAAAGGGAAGGTCAGGAAGACACAGAAATAACTCCCCTAACCTTACCTCTGTTGAAAACACCAGTCACACACTTCGGTAGATAAGACACAATCAGGCACGGGCACACACGTCTCTGTAAAGTCAGGGGTACTTTCTACTTGGCATCCTTCGCTCTGTGCCTAGAAAACCAGCTAGACACTCAATAAATGTTTGCTGAATGACTGAATACATGAGTGAGTATATTATAGAATCGAGAGGTCCTTTTGCTGTGGCTGGAATTGGAGGTGTTTTGAAGAAGTGGTAGAAATAAGGCTTCATATACTTCCCCTCAGTCTTGTCTTTTCCCTACTCAGAAACTTCCAATGGCTTATCAACCTCAGCACTGTTGACACTTTGGGCCTGACAAGTCTTTCTTGTGTGGGGTAGCCCCTTGTGTTATAGGATGTTTAGAAATATCCATAGCCACTCCCCACTAGATGCCAGTCGGACCCCCATTTGTGACAGCCGAAAATGTGTCCAGGCATTGCCAAATGTCTCATGGGCAGATATAATCATTCGCAGTGGAGGACCACTGAGTGTGATCTTCAAAGTTTTAAGTGAATGGCTTATTTGAATACTTTATAGGAATTAGTCCAGTTCTCTCTAAACAACTGCAGCACTGGGAACATATTTATTTAATTGAAATGCATTTATAAAATTTGCTCACTCTAAGAAAGAGTTAAACACCATTTTCGAATTCCTCTTCAGAATATTGTAAGACATTTAAAAATTTCCTAGTTTATAGATGGAGTGTTCAGAGAGCATAAAAAAATGCACTGAAACAAGATTATGTTGATTTAAATTAATCTGGAAAGGTTTTTTGTTGAAATTTTTACAGACACGGTCAACGAGAGAATGAAAAACGCACCATTGCATCCGTATCTGCTGATGGCACAAACGTAGTGCTCACTGACCCGCTGAATTACACACACTTAGGAATCACTGTCACACTCCCTGATGGAACTCTGTTTGAAGCAAGAGCGGAAGTTGGAATTCTCACAAGGAATATTTTAATAAGAGGATCTGATACTATGGAGTGGAATCACAAAATTCCAGCATGTCCTGATGGATTTGACACTGGTAATTTTAGCAACCTGAGTGTGTCAGCTTGTAAATTGTTTCCAGACATTGTAAAAGTGCTCCCTGGGAGAAAAATCACCCCCAGTTAAAAACTGCTGTTGAAAGAGCATACTAGGTTATGCTCTAGTACTAAATAAACCTCAAATGGCATTTCTCTTTAAAATGAGAAAGGTTTATTTCTCACTCATGTGCACGTGTCCAATATGCTCATTGTTATGATTCTAGGATATAGGCTGATGGAGACTCCACCTCAACATAGGCCTCTGTGATCTCGGGGACAGGGCAATGGGATGGCCAGGGAGTCAAGCAATAGCAGTTAATCACTTTGGTCCTGAAGAGACGTGTCTCTTCCACTCAAGTGTCATTAGACAAGAAATGATTCCATAGCTTACCTCAGTTCTTATATGTGTGCCTGTGTGTGTATGCGTGTATATATAGATAGATAATAGATAGATAGATGCTTTTATGTAATAAAAATACCATTACAATATGATGTATAGTTAAATATTAAGAAATATGGTTTAAAGATAGACTTTTCTTCAGTGGGTTATATTAGAAAAGGTTCTCTGGATTCAGTGTCACATAACCTACATTCTGATTCCAGTTCATGAAACCTAATATCATCCTGTTTAAAATAAGAATGTTTCCTGTTCTGCCTACTTACTGTAGTTATAGGAATTAAGTGGCAATATGCATATTCTAGTGCTATACAAATATAGGATTTGCATTATGTTAATCTCCAAATATTGGGGCAAAGCTTCAGAGATAGTAAGAAAAAAATATCTTTATTAGTATTAATTTAACCAGTCAAATATTTATTTAGTATCTTTGAAAAATGCTGAAATAGGTACCTTAGGGAATGCAAAGGTGAACGAGATAAGGTACTTACCTTTCTTACTCTCTAGAGGAGGAAATGATGTGAATGCAAATAATATCCCAGGATGAGATTAAAATTATGTATGAATAAAAAGGTATAATTAGGTATGGGGGATCTATATAATTAGAGGATTTTGCCATGGTTTTTCTTTATGATATCTTAAAAAATATTTTTCAAGGTGAATTTGCTACACAGACATGCTTCCAGGGAAAGTTTGGAGAAGAGATAGGAAGTGACCAGTTTGGAGGCTGCATTATGTTTCATGCTCCTGTCCCTGGTGCTAGCATGGTAACTGGAAGAATAGAATACGTAGAGGTAAGACGCATTGTTAGTAAATCACAGTGGTTTGCCAAAAGTTATCCATGGCAGTGACTAAGCACTGAACTCCTGCTGTTGACCAGATGCTGCTTATGATCTGGTAGAGGAGACAGAGAAGTAAACAGACAATTTTGATACACCCAATTATTCACCCATTTAAATCATGCCAAAATTTTGTTTATTTTTCTCACACCCCACATAAAATTCGTCAGCAAGTTCTACCCACACAGCCTACAAAATATAATGACCTGCATCCACTCTCCCTCCACTACTGCCACCCAGTCCCTCACCCAAGCCACCGTCGCCTCTCACCTGGACTACTATGATTCCCTCCTAACTAATCACCATGCTTCCACCCTTTCTCCAATAGAATCTCCATGCCACAGCCAAATAAACTTTTTAAAGTATAAATCAGATCTTGCTGCACCCTGTTCCAATGGCTTTATATTACACCTAAAACAAAAAGCCCAAGTCCTTCCCATAGGACCCACACGATCTGTCCCCCAGCTGGCCTCTGACTTTATCTCCTGTGACTCTACCCAGGCTCATGCCATACTAGCTGCATGGGCCTCCTTGTCAAGCACATTTCTGTCTCAGGTTCTTTGCATTTGCTCTTCTTTTTGCTTGGAATGCTCCTCCAGCAAATGCTTGTATGGCTCACATTCATTTCGGTCAGGTGTCTTTCTCAAATGTCCTCCCTTAAGAGAGGCCTTTCCTTACTGTCTTTATTTGAGATAACTGCCCAAACCTGTTTTCCTTCATTTACTCATAGCTCCTGACATATATATATCTATTTTCAATCTCTCTCCCTAGAACATAAACTCAGTTAGTTCAGAGATTTTGTCTTTCTGGTTTTCTACTGATTGTCCTGTAGCTGAAACTGTGCTTGGCATACAGCAGGTTCTCAACTGATTGTTAATGTAACCAATATGTGAAAAAATGAATACGCAAGTTATCCCCAGGAGATTAGGAGCCCCTCTGTAACTTACTCATATTCAGTCTATATAATCAAAATTTAGCACAGTTTTTATCAGATGTTCAGTAAAAGGGAGGAGGATAGGAAGGATGAAATGATGAAAGGAAGGAAGGGAGGGAGAGAGGGTGTGTGTGAGAGAGAGAGAGGAATAGTAAAATCCGTAAATCTATTAAATTGGAGACACCCAGACTGCAAACAACGTATTGAGGGTGGTAGAGGCAACACCTGTATCTCCCTCTTTCTAGGATATGTTACACATATGTGACATCTGAGATATGGACTAAATAAGGTCAGGGTCAATCTGTGTATTGATTGTTAGTAATAGTTTTTTATTTTTAGATGAAAAATGAAAATAAATAGATGCCCTAATATTTTTTCTAACATTATGGGATCATATTACTCCTGCACATTTGCACACGCACTCCCACACACTGGTATCCTCTGTATTAAATTAATGGATTATAGACCTACTGAAAGAAAGCACAGCACAGTGGTTAATAAAAGCACCAACCTAGAATCAGACCACCTTTAATGGAGTTTAAATGGAGTTTTATGACCATGAAAAAGATTCTTAGCCATCGTAAACTTCATCTGTAAAGTGAAGTTGGTGACAAATGGCTACCTTGTAGGACTGTGGTAAAGATTGATCATGCATATAGGACACAGCACAATATCTGGCAATCGGTAAACATTCAAGAAATATTTGTTATTATTATATAAGAATCAGAGTGAAGGAGAAAAATAAGTCTTTGAAAGGTTTTATATTGCCAAACATGGAAGTTTAGTAATAGATTGAGGTGAAAAACAAGATTCAAAGATGGCTTTTGTTCATTCATTCATTTGGTAACAAGTATGGGCTGTTATATATTGAATAAAACAATGTGGATTGAAGGTCAAATAACAGATTTGAAGGATAAACATTAATAATATGGCAGATATAAATGTATCAATAATAATTAATGTAAAATTGGAGATTGTTATGAAACAAGAAAATATAAGCCAGGCAAATTATGAGTCTTTGTGTATCACTAAATAGCTATGATTTCTGGGCTTGACAGATATTCCATGCTGGCCAGGCTTTCCGCTTGGGGCGATATCCAATTCATTGGCACCTGCTCGGAGATTTGCAATTTACATCTTATGTAAGAGGCTGTGCAATTCACCAGGCCTATAACAGAGCGGTTACTATCCATAACACACATCACCTGCTGGTTGAGTGGAATATTATATATGATATCAAGGGAGGAGCATTTTTTATAGAAGATGGTATTGAACATGGCAATATTTTGCAATATAACTTGGCAGTCTTCGTGCAGCAAAGTACTAGTCTTTTGAATGATGATGTGACCCCAGCTGCATTTTGGGTAACCAACCCAAACAACACCATACGACACAATGCAGCTGCTGGAGGCACTCACTTTGGCTTTTGGTACCGAATGAACAACCATCCTGATGGGCCATCCTATGACCGAAACATTTGCCAAAAAAGAGTTCCTCTTGGAGAATTCTTTAACAACACTGTTCATTCTCAAGGCTGGTTTGGACTATGGATATTTGAAGAATATTTCCCCATGCAAACAGGATCTTGTACTTCTACAGTGCCAGTGCCTGCGATATTTAATTCACTTACTACTTGGAACTGTGAAAAAGGAGCTGAATGGGTCAATGGAGGAGCCCTTCAGTTCCATAACTTTGTGATGGTAAATAATTATGAGGCTGGAATCGAGACCAAGAGGATTCTGGCTCCATATGTTGGGGGATGGGGTGAAACCAATGGAGCAGTGATTAAAAATGCAAAAATAGTTGGGCATCTTGATGAGCTGGAAATGGGGTCTGCATTTTGCACAAGGAAAGGCCTGGTTCTCCCATTTAGTGAAGGCTTGACTGTATCTTCTGTACACTTTATGAACTTTGACCGTCCCAACTGTGCAGCTTTGGGAGTGACATCCATCACTGGAGTTTGTAATGAAAAATGTGGAGGTTGGAGTGCAAAATTTGTTGACATCCAGTATTTTCACACACCAAACAAGGCTGGCTTTCGATGGGAACATGAAGTGGTACTGATTGATGTTGATGGTTCACTTACAGGTAATGTTATATTCTAATTTCTGATAATATACATTGGAAATATGTTTATGTTTACACAGAGAGTTGAACTGTCAAAGCAGACTCACATGAGTCACAGATCTTACCCAGCATCAAACTTTGGCAATGATTTAAAGATATGGGTCAGCACTAGGCACAGATGAGACACTCTTTTTGTGGAAGAAGCCCAAATTGTCAGGTGTAGCCTTTAAAAATATCCTTTATCCTTTTTTTTTCCTCTTGCATTTGCACTTTGGTTTGGATTAACAGCAAATTTTGAGGAATATTTATGGGAACTTTGACCACAAAGGGAATTTTTTTGCTTATTCATTTTATATTCAGTTAATTATACAGATAAGAAACTGTTTACATGATTACCCAAATTCTCTAAGCTAATCATGCCCCATCAATGTATATATTCCAGGTTTATTTACATAAGCAATGTAAGCAAACTAGAAATATCCTGCTAAAATACTGTAAAAGAAAGGAATAAGTTACAGGGCTACTGTTAACTCTTTCCTCTTTTTTTTTTTTTTATTTTTTAACGTTTATTTATTTTTGAGAGAGAGAGACAGAGTGCGAACAGGGGAGGGGCAGAGAGAGAGGGAGACACAGAATTTGAAGCAGGCTCCAGGCTCTGAGCTGTCAGCACAGAGCAGGATGTGGGGCTCAAACTCACAAACCATAAGATCGTGACCTGAGCCAAAGTCAGACACTTAACTGACTGAACCACCCAGGCGCCCCAGTCCTTTTCTTACCACTCTAAATTCTGAATTTGAAATTAGTTCAAAGAATATGTTAACTGTAGTACAAAATTCAACATAGAGCATGCCACATTTTCTGTAACTATTCATAATTTCTACAGTTTAGTATCTGTACACATTTTATTGATATATTTGTCTAAATAAGATCACAAGGATTATGTGTGGGATTCTGCATAATTCTTTAAGAGATCATTGACAAGTAAATCTACAGATATTAACAATTTACTTTTGAAAGACTTTGTAAGATGGAAAAAGATTCATCTCAGTATTCAGATAGACTTAGTTCTCAACTATAGTTGTTGACTTTTGACTGTTGTTCTAAATGTGGCTTTTAGAGGGAGAACATTTGGGTGATTCTCATTTATAAAAATTTGTATAACCTTTATTAGTTTATCTAATTCATTCAGCTTGGGTATTTAATGGTAGTTGGCAGTCCATTGGTTAAGAGTACAGGCTCTATGGTCAGACTGCCTGGATTTGAATCCTTCTGTGTATCCTTGAGTAAGTTACTTATCCTATTTCCCATCCTTATTTGGCTCTCATGGATTCTTCAGATCCTGTGTTTCATCTACATCTACAATAATCTCCCTAACCAAAGAATCCACTGCAAAGCTTCCATATGAGGTCCTATTACCCCATGCCAAAAAAATAAATTACCAGGACTTTTAGATTTTGTTACTGGTACTATGGGTCACAGTAGCTATATGTTGTAGACAGTTTGGGGTTTTGTTGGTTTTTTTAGTTTTCTAACATGATACAGGAAACATGCTGTTTATGTCCATCTCCTAGGTCACAGAGGACACACTGTCATTCCATACAGCTCATTGCTGGACCCTTCCCACTGCACACAAGAAGCCGAGTGGAGCATCGGGTTCCCTGGGGCTGTCTGTGACGCCTCAGTCAGCTTCCACCGTTTGGCATTCAACAAGCCTTCTCCAGTATCTCTGCTTGAAAAGGATGTGGTTCTCTCAGACTCTTTTGGTAAGTGAAATACAATAGTTTAAACTAGTAACTTAAATATTTTTCTATTTTCATCATCATCTTTTTGAGTTGTCACTCACTATTTGGAACATGGAAAAATTATAATATTTTTATTAGTCATTATCAGGCAGGAAACAAAAAACCACCCAAAATGGGCATGTGAGGATATGGAATAAATGCATGGACCAGCATGATGTTCTGCTGCTCAAGGAACCTCCAGATAATATTACTACAGAGAGTAGGAAAGTTGACATAGTCCTTGGAGCAAGACGGTAAAAATACACTGTTGTCCCTGCTAGTGAAGGCAGAGCCTTTTGATTATATTTGTTGATTGAAATGGGTTGGAGGGGCATTTGCTAGGTCAATAGCTGTACACCCAGGTGCCAGGGATTATTGGTTCACCGATTTGTTTTAGTAATGATATCATACCTGGAATATCAGATGAGCTTGACATCATTACCTGACTAGGTTGAATTAATTTGCTGTCATTATTCATGATCCCTCTGGCATTTGCACCAGCCAAACAAGTTAAATGAGAATGTGCCCTTTGGTTGAGAGATGCAGGAGCCCACCGAGAACCCCTTACTTCCTCACAGGGAGAGAGTCAGGGGACTAATGAGCTCATTACACATTCCTCTCTGCCTCTCTTCTTCCTCTGCTCCCCACTGTCCAAACTCATGAAGAATAGTGGACAGTAGATCTGCAGGGGAAACAGTAAGTATGAAGCAATTCTTTTATAATTTATTACGATGTTATCAGCTATTATATTTAACTTTTAAAACATTCCTACTAGAGTTTCTTCCTCCTATGAATTGAAAAGGTCATACAGCAACTCTCTGGGTAATGGTTATACCCACTATCTCAGTGGCTTAAAGACATGAACCCAGCAGCCATTCCTTTTCTTGTGATTACCAGATGTCTGGGATGGAGTAACATCACTTAAACTTTTAGAGACTGTGGTACAATAAACAATATTTTAAGCAAAGTATCTATGAATGTTTTCTTCTGATTAAAAACTGAGAAGCTAAAACAAAAAGGAACCAAACACCAAAAGCAAATGAAGCTATTTTGTCTGATGAGATAACACATTAATATTTCCCATTATTATGTTATCAAATAGTTACTTATGATAAAAGTTTTAATCATATCTTCAAATACTTTATGACTGAACATTGGCTTTTTATAAAACGTGGTCTAAGATAATTTTCCAGAGGACTCAGAGATGTACAAACCACCCTGAGGAAATTATTTTAAATATACAGCATAATAAAAAATATATATGCCTTTAACAATTTTTCAGTAGTAATATTTAAACATTTTGAGTCTGTAGTTTAGGGTTTGTTTTTTGTCATTGTTGGTTTTTTGGTCGTGGTGGTGGCGGGTAGCGATGATTTTAGAAGTTTTTATTTGTGTTATTATTCATTTTTTAAAAGTTTATTTATTTTGAGAGAGGAAGAGAGTGGGGGAGGGGCAGAGAAGGAGAGAGAGGCTCCCAAGCAGGTTCCATGCTGTGAGCATGGAGCCCAACTTGGGCTCAAATCCACAAACAGTGAGATCATGACCTGAGCCGAAACCAAGAGCAGGACGCTTAACCAACAGAACCACCCAGGTGCCCCGTTTGTTTTTATTTTTGATTTAAGAAGTCTAATATTTCTGAATTTATGAGACTATAGCTTTCTTGTGAAGTCTCTCTGTGCCTTTTTGTCTGATCCTTTCAGGAATAAAGATTTTTATTTAATTACTAAACTGAACACCTTGGTGGCAAGATCTATAAATTTATCTTTCTGTCACCCACATAGCTCAACACAAGACATTGCGATAGTGGAGACTCAGTAAGCATTGAATTACAATGGAATTAGTTGTAGTACCCAGACCAAATTACAGAGTAGAGAAAACATCATGCCAGGTATTTTCCTTTATAATGTGACATAAAAAATAAATCAATTTTCATAGTCAAGCAAATTTGACTATTTTTATTTTATCTCCATTAAATCCAGATAAAATTACTTAGTACTAAGAATTAAAAACAAAAAAAAAGATCACTTGTTCTCATTTTATATATATACTAAACGAATCAAAAGTTCAACAAATATACTAGAAAAGTGGGAAATAAGATTTGATATAACTTTACATATATCTTTAGATATCTTTATCAAAGGGTCTTATACATGGTGATGTGTGTATCTTTATGTATATATGTATGAATATACATATCTTTATGAATTCATATGTAAAGTTAGACCAGATGGCAAATTAATTTTTGACACTGTTAGTGATACTATAGACCAGATGGCAAATTAATCTGAGACACTTACTTTTAATGATACTATTTTTTTAAATATCAATTTCAAATTTCAGTCCAAGATGCTTAAAATCAACATGCTGAAAATGAATGCATCTGAAAAAAAATTAAGAAAACAAAAATAACTATTAAAAATGATAATTAGTTTTATTTACAAAACAATCATGAAGGAAGTTCAGCTTAAAGTATAATTCCATGCATCAGAAAAACTTTGGTGGAGGTTGGTTCTGCCAAACATAGAGCAAATTCTAGGGGTTGTGGATGATTTTCATGAACTCTTATCTAAGTCAGCTATTGCTTCCTGACAGACTGTCCCCAAACTTAATAGCTTAAATCTACAATCATTTGTTTTCACTCTCGTGTCTGAGGACTGGGGGTTGGGTGATCTTGGCTGTGCTCGGCTAGGATGCTTTGCCTGAAGGTGAGGAACCAGTGGGCTCTGCTCCTCCCCAACAGTTGAATTCAGGTTGTTCCATGTGTGTTTATTCCAGAGCACATGCTGAAAGGAGAGCCAGCTCCCTGGGGCAGGATCTCTGCATTGCAACCAGAGGCTCAAGATGGCAAGGCTCACTCAGCTAGCACTTTTCAAATGGTTATGAGTGTCTGGTCCCCCAACATCAATAGGCCTGAGGAGTCTACACTGCACTTAAGGAAGAGAGAGGAATAAATACTCACTGAATAAAATTGAAATCATCATAGTTCTTCTCATACATTGGAGGTCATTTGGAACTGTATGTTTTCAGGGTCTCTGCTCATGACCTTTTTAAATGCAGTGCTAATTAACAAGCTTAAGAATTAATGAATTTGTTCCTCCTTAATATTGGAACTTTTTTGCCTCATTCTCCAAAGAAAAAGGATGAGAGTTTATTTTATAGTCTTTCTTGTAGCTTCCTCTTCCTAAATTTATAAGGGAAGAGTTTGCAAATTTAGCATAAAGTTCAATCAGAGATGACAAGAGAGAGGGAAGGGAATGGAAAAAATAGAATGTAAGCAATTAATCATAGATCTCTTCTTTACATTGTAAGAATTCTTTTCAAATCTTTAGCTGAAGTTGTCAGGCACTCTCTCATGAACAAGAATTACCAAATTAAATATTTTTTTCTCATAACAGGTAGTTTAGGTCCCAAGTTTGTTGTTCACAAAATTTAGGGTATCATGGCCACTGTTCATGGTAAGTCTGGTGGCAACCTAGATCCTTAAGAGCTTTAAATCAAATCTTTCCATTAGTACTTGTTACTCAGATTTTGTTAACTCAACAAATACAGGAAATCTAATAAAGAATTAGAACTTATATTGACATGCCCTGCAAATGAAGCATCCTGAAGAATTAAGTTCTTAAAAGAATAGCAACACAGTACATATTTTTTAAAAATTTTTATGTATTTATTTATTTTGAGAGAGAGAGAGAACTCACGCACAGCGCAGGCACAGAGAGAGAGGGAAAGAGAGAATCCCAAGTAGGCTCCACGCTGTAAGCACAGAGCCTGGCACAGGGCTCAATCCCACGAACCATGAGATCATGACCTGAACCAAAATCTAGAGTCAGACATTTAACCAACTGAGCCACCTAGGGACTCCTCAAAAGAATTATATTTTAGACCAATAATACTTAAAGAACTGTGTTAATATATTTAAACACTTTTGCCATAGTGGTCATAATCATCATCATGTTTGAATTTTATCTTTCCCTAAGGAATAATGATGTCATCTCAGTTCAGAATTCTAAGTGAGAAAGCATTTTGTATTTTAGTTAAGTGGAATATTAAACATTGGGGCCTTCAGTTAACAAAGACATTTAGAATATAAGTAATGAAATGCTATGTTGACTTCTTCAGAGACTTCCGTTGACTTGGCTAATATTTGACATTTGCACTTCTTGGTAAAAATAGGAATTTTCTAGAGATAGAGATCACTATTATTTGTTTGTTTTGCATTCTGCTATAGGCACAAGCATTGTTCCATTTCAGAAGAAACGACTGACTCATATGTCTGGATGGATGGCTCTGATTCCAAATGCAAAGCACATTAACTGGTATTTTAAAGATGTAGGTCACATAACCAACATATCCTATACATCAACATTCTATGGATTTAAGGTAAAGAGCTATAAAATTCATCTTCTAATAATTATGATTGCATATAACACGAATGCAGCATGGAAGGTGCTTGCCTCACATGCTGACCTGCACACACTTCATGACCCACCCTGAATCTAAGCAGCCAAAAAAAAGGAACCTTGTGTAGGAATCGAAGTCAACAATCTCTGCCATATTCCCATAATACTAAGCTGGTGTCCTTTTATTATCACCATAATAATAACTAGCATTTATTGAGTGCTTATGATGTTCCAGGTACCAGTCAAAGGCTTTATAATTTGTATTATTAAAAATTTTTTTAATGTTTATTTATTTTTGAGAGAAGAGAGAGACAGAGCACGAGTGGGGGAGGGACAGAGAGAGAGGGAGACACAGAATCCAAAGCAGGCTCCAGGCCCTGAGCTATCAGCATAGAGCCTGACACCAGGCTCCAATCCATGAACTGCGAGATCATGACCTGAGCTGAAGGTGAACACTTAACCGACTGAGCCATCCAGGTGCTCCTATAATTTGTATTTTCATGTATCAAACACAAAAAACAACAGGCCAAGTCCTCTATGCCTACCACCTAGATCTATCTGAATCTAACATTCTGTGTATATTTACTTTTGATTTTTTAAAAAAAAAATAAATATTTTTAGATAAAATGGAAGTCCCCTGTTTGGCTTACCCTAATCTTATTCCCCCACTTTCCACCTCTGGTGGTAAACAGTATCCTGAATTGGGATTCATATTCTTCTACTTATACTACAGACGTGTAGCCAAAAACAATACCTATCATTGTTTTAAATGTTTCAAACATTATAGAAATAAAATATTCTCTAGATATGTGTGTATGTGTATGCATATACAGAGAGAGAGAGAGAGAGAGAGAGAGAGAGAGAGAGAGAGAGACTTTTGTTGCCTTAGGATATAGTTAGCATTATTTCCATAAATGTGTAAATGTTACTAAACAAAATATGAATGCAAAATGACAAACTAAAACCACAACTTAGGTCTTAATATAAGCTGTATCTATATGTCATCAAAATTAATGTATATTGTGTAGGATATTACCATATAAAAGAAATCATATTTGGGGGAAAACTTTTATAGGAAGAAGACTATGTAATCATATCTCATAACTTCACTCAAAATCCTGATATGTTTAATGTTCTTGATATGAGGAATGGCTCTTCAAATCCATTGAGTTGGAATACTAGCAAGAATGGAGACTGGCACCTTGAAGCAAACACAAGTACTCTGTATTACTTGGGTATGTGTTCATTGGGCAGAAGTGATTCTTTTATCTAATGCTTTGTCTAAAGGAAGAGAAAAATAGCTTAATGAGCAAATATGCCATACAGTGTCCTGCATATAGCAGGAATCAAGAAATGTTTGCTGAGTGAAAGGATTAGAGACTGAATTTATGTTGAAAAGGGCCTTGACAAAATGAACAAATCAGGAGACTATAGATGCTGGAGAGGATGTGCAGAAACAGGAACCCTCTTGCACTGTTGGTGGGAATGCAAATTGGTGCAGCCACTCTGGAAAACAGTGTGGAGGTTCCTCAAAAAATTAAAATAGACCTACCCTATGACCCAGCAATAGCACTGCTAGGAATTTACCCAAGGGATACAGGAGTACTGATGCATAGGGGCACTTGTACCCCAATGTTTATAGCAGCACTCTCAACAATAGCCAAATTATGGAAAGAGCCTAAATGTCCATCAACTGATGAATGGATAAAGAAATTGTGGTTTATATACACAATGGAATACTACGTGGCAATGAGAAAGAATGAAATATGGCCTTTTGTAGCAACGTGGATGGAACTGGAGAGTGTGATGCTAAGTGAAATAAGCCATACAGAGAAAGACAGATACCATATGGTTTCACTCTTACGTGGATCCTGAGAAACTTAACAGAAACCCATGGGGGAGGGGAAGGAAAAAAAAAAAAAAAAAAAAGAGAGGTTAGAGTGGAAGAGAGCCAAAGCATAAGAGACTCTTAAAAACTGAGAACAAACTGAGGGTTGATGGGGGGTGGGAGGGAGGGGAGGGTGGGTGATGGGTATTGAGGAGGGCACCTTTTGGGATGAGCACTGGGTGTTGTATGGAAACCAATTTGACAATAAACTTCATATATTGAAAAAGAAAAGAAAAGAAAAGAAAAGAGCCTTGAGTTGAATTAAGAACTTACATTTTATTTTTTATAAGAATTTTTTAACGATTTTATTTATTTATTTATGTATGTATGTATGTATGTATGTATTTATTTATTTATTTATTTATTTATTTATTTAAGAAAGTGAGCTGGTGGGGAGAGGGGCAGAGGGGGAAAGAGAGAGAGAGAGAGGGAGGGAGAATCTCAGGCAGACTTCATGCTCAGTGCAGAGTCTTACACTGGGCTCAATTCCACAACCCTGAGATCATGACCTGAGCTGAAATTAAGAGTTAGACGCTGATGGGGCGCCTGGGTGGCGCAGTCGGTTAAGTGTCCGACTTCAGCCAGGTCACGATCTCGCGGTCCGTGAGTTCGAGCCCCGCGTCAGGCTCTGGGCTGATGGCTCGGAGCCTGGAGCCTGTTTCCGATTCTGTGTCCCCCTCTCTCTCTGCCCCTCCCCAGTTCATGCTCTGTCTCTCTCTGTCCCAAAAATAAAAAAAAAATAAAAAATAAAAAAAATAAAAAATAAAACGTTGAAAAAAAAAAAGAGTTAGACGCTGAACTGGCTTAGCCACCCGGGTGTCCCAGAACTTACATTTTATGTTTGAGATAACACCAACACTGTTACACATGGCCCTGACATTTATTTCACAAAATTAGAGGAAATGAGTACAAAGGAAGCTGTCAAATATTTCGTTTCCATTTTTATTATTTTATTATTTGGGGCAATTATAAATATTTAAGAATACATTTTGAGTTCCAGAATACTTGTTTTGTCAAGACAGTTTGCTTCTCAATAAGACATGTGCATTTCATCAGAATTTTTCCATATGTATTGCATACGTTTGAGCTCTACCAAGCTACTATCTAAAGAATATTTTCAAGTTGCCATGGTTTTGTCTACATTCAAGTTCTTTAGTCATCTTATGAATTTACTGTTTTTAAATTTTTTTTTAAATGTTTATTTATTTTTGAGAGAGAGCACAAATGGGAGGAGGAGCAGAGAGAGAGGGAGACAGATGATCTGAAGCAGGCTCCACACTGACAGCAGACAGCCTGATGTGGGGCTCAAACTCATGAACCCTGAGATCAGGAACTGAGCTGAAGCCAGACACTTAACCACTAGAGCCACCCAGGTGCCCTGATCATCATATTAATTTAAAATACTTTCCTTCACCTCCAGTGTCAGGAAGAAATGAACTTCAGCAGAGCCAGCCCATTTCTGGGACCCTGGATCCTGATGTGAAAGATGTTATTATTAATTTCCAAGCTTACTGCTGCATTCTCCAGGATTGCTTTCCTGTACATCCCCCATCAAGAAAACCAAATCCCAGGAAGCGACCAGCCACATATAAGTATACAGGCCTTTTGTTTGTTAATACCTTTGATAGCACTTGATGGTTTTCACACCTCACTCTTGGTTGAGAAAATAATGCCCTGGACCTACACAATGCCTTGTAAGTCACCAGGCATGTCCACACTCATTACTTCACTTGGGCCTTATAACCACCCTGATGAGAAAATGGAAATGTCTCACAAAAATTATGTGTGAATGTTACTGGTAATCTCAAACTTGCAGAATGTTAGATATGGATTGCTAGGCCAACTCACTTATTATATATGTGAGAAAGCGGGCACCAATGACCTTTAGTGAATTATGCGACTTCACAAAACTTTTGATGACACTTTCAGAATAGCACCAGAAACTAAGTCTCCTCATTAATCCAATGCTTTCTTAGCAGGTCATGTCTTCTTTGTCTAGAATAACTATCATGGCCAAATCTTGTAATACAACTTATTTTAGTTCAAATGTTTGATTCCCTAATGTATGTTCATTCTCCTAGTTAAAAATGATTTTTCTGTCTTTGAAACTTACATAGACCTTTACCTTTATGTCTCATGTGAAATGTCATCTCTACCTTGTATTATAGCAATTACCATACATCATGGAACTAGTATGTGATGACTGTACTAGCCTTTAAGACCCTTAAAGGTATGATCCTGATTTTATGTTATTTTTGTCCTTTATGGACAAGTAATCATAAAAATAATGTTAGTGATGATAAAAGCTAACATTTAGTGGGCACTTAAGAGCCTACTACTATGCATCAAGTATGCCTCAATATTTCTTATTAGGTGAATTACATTTCAAAATATAGACATACTACAGTAGCTACTATACAAAAAGAATAATTGAATTTGTTTATATATTAACCCAATCATTAAAAAAAAATGTGCTGAGCACCTGCTATGCCCCAGACACTGTGCTGAGCATTGGGGAGTCCATTGTAAACAACAAAGATGTGGTCCCTGCCCTCATTGCACTCACATTCTATCCAAAGAGATAGATGCCAACATCTATCTCTTTGATAGCAAAGAAACAAAGAAAAGAAACAAAGAAACAAAAGAAAGAAAGCAAAGAAACAAAAAAGTAAAGAGAAAATAAAGCACATGAGTGTAAGTTGTAATAAAGGTTATAAGGGCAATGGTTAGGGGCTGGGACAGAGAGCAACATGACAGGGACCTCCTTTGGGTGGAATGGTTAGAAAGGATGGGAAATTCCAGCTGAGAGCCAAAGGGTGAGGAAGAGAAGACCATGGGAAGGGTGGGAGTGGAGTGTTCTAAGCCAAGGAAGCATCTTGGCCCTGAAGTGGGAAAGAGTGTGGTATATCTAGGAACAGAGAGAAAATCAGCATGGCTGGACCCTGGTGAGCAGAGGAGAGTAGCCTGGAAATATTGTTGGAAACAGGTAGACATCAGACCATTCAGCTCAGGCAGGCAGTTAGTATTAAGAAGTAGAAGCTTTTAAATGATTTTCAGCTGAGAAGTAACATACTCCAAATTGCATTTTGGAAAGACCACTTTTGCTACTCTGTCAGCATTACAGAGGGACAGTGAAGTAAGGCTCATGAAAAGACTCTAGAGAGCTTTGTAAGAGACATGGGCCATCAGGGTTATTGACCAAAAAGCCCTTATGTAGTCTAGGGTAGAAAAAATAGGTTTAGATTGGTCTAGACCAGGATGTGATAGAGGAATATGTTGTTATGCTACGTGAATAAGTCTTATATAAGGGTTTTTCCCTTTCATAGTATGAGTTCTGCTCTCTCTAGAAATGGCTATAATTGGATTTGTTAATTAGTATTATGCAGATAATGCTATCAGTAAAAACAAACAGAATCTTGATCCAGAGCTGGTACCTCAAGATTAGGATGTAAAGCTCTAGCTATTCAACACACATATGCTTAGTTTAAGAAGTATTAGGCTTCATTTCATTGATTATAACAATGGGCAGTAAGAAGAAGAATGTATAAAATGCATGGTATAGTGCTGGTAGGGGTAAGAATGAAAGGCTATTAATCTTGAGAAGAGCTAGATAAAATCAATTATCCAATCTGTACAATGCTGGCCAGGTTATTTAGTTAGAAAGATACAACCTTAAACAAACCTTCCCTAAAATTGCTTCTTGAAGAATAATGTATTATTGTAAGTCTAGCTGCTAACCTCACTTTTAAAACTATTAAAACAAATTTTTATAACAGAATTTTTGATTAACACATTTCTTAATGATAAAATTAGTAATTCAAATGTATACTACAAGTACAGTTTTAACCAAACTGTATATTGACCCTTTTTCAGAATTCCAGAATTAGTATCATAGAATTTTTTTAATTTTTTTTTTTTCAACGTTTTTTATTTATTTTTGGGACAGAGAGAGACAGAGCATGAACGGGGAAGGGGCAGAGAGAGAGGGAGACACAGAATCGGAAACAGGCTCCAGGCTCCGAGCCATCAGCCCAGAGCCCGACGCGGGGCTCGAACTCACGGACCGCGAGATCGTGACCTGGCTGAAGTCGGACGCTTAACCGACTGCGCCACCCAGGCGCCCAAGTATCATAGAATTTTTAAAGTTTTTACTAGTTAAGGAAGCAACCACTGATTGTGAATGTTTTCCAGTAGGAAAATATCATCAACTTTATAATAATATTCTTTACAACAATTTGGACTTGAGGTGGTTTCTGGAAAGTATAGTGATGAAAAGAGGAGACTGCCTCTCCCCCAAAGCACTTTTTATATCTATTTCAGTTTAACATAACCCTCACTCTGGTTGTACACCTACCATCCCTGACTCCAGCCCAGGGGCTTAACCTCATTGACTCATCGTTGCCAATTCACATCGCCAATTCCATCCCTCCCTTCACAGAATCTAACTGACCATATCCTATTTCCCCTTTCCCCATGCAGTAGCACCACATGTAAGGGTCTTTAAATGGACAAAGGATACATTCCTTTTCTTTTTAAAAAAAATATTTTATTTTTTGAGAGAAAGAGAAAGAGAGAGTGAGCCAGAGAGGGGCAGAGAGAGAGAGAGAGAGAGAGAGAGAGAATCTCAAGCAGGCTCCATGCTGACACAGAGCCCAATTGCAGGGCTCAAACTCATGAATTGCAAGATCATGACCTGGGCTGAAATCAAGAGTTGGGTGCTTAACTGACTAAGCTACCCAGGTGCCCCAGGATACATTTCTTTTCACTTTCTGTCATGTGAAATCTTATAAGGAAATTAAGTAATTTACATCTTAGCCAAAATGAGGGTATTACAATGAGGATTTAGTGGGAGAAAAAGTGATTCAGATTGTAGATGGAAAGGAAGTTTTCTTCAATGGAGAAAAAAAAAAGCTGTATATGTAGTCATATGTGTTAAGTGTCCTACCAATTGCACCTATCAGCTCATCTGCTTAGTGACAATGTATAAATTCTCTAATTTACATTCTGTCATCCCCGAAACATCTATTATAGTGGTACACCCTAAGGAGATGGTCATTAAGTATATAGAGATAGTACTTAATGGAATCATTTCTCTTCTCTTTTCAGCTTATGGTCAAATGATTCTTTTTGGCAATCATCTCGAGAAAATAATTATACCATACCTCACCCAGGGGCAAATGTGGTTATTCCTGAAGGTAAGTATATAAATGTAAGTAAATGAAATGCCTATATTTATGTGACGTTAGGATAGATACGACAATAGTTACATTCCACCTTTAAGCAGCACACCTTGGGGAAAGAGCAAATGTGAAGAGATGGATTCTATTATTGTGTCCTGGGTACCAGACCTAGCCTCTGGGTTTTATGTGGATTTCAACCTGAAGATTAAGGATAACATTTCCTGGGAGAGAGAAGAATAAGTCATTGTGTGGAAAAAGGGTTGCAAACTTCAAAACCAGGGCTCACTGATAAGGTTGTCATTGTTTGTATCTACAGGCAATAGTTTATGGATTATGTTATATTTCTCATAATAAAGCATTGTTTTATAGGAACATGGATTGTAGCAGACACAGATATTCCGCCAATGGAAAGTCTCATTATTTGGGGAGTTCTAGAACTGGAAGATAAACACAGTGTGGGAGCTGCAGAGTCTTCTTACAGAAAAGTTGTTCTAAATGCTACCTACATATTGCTTCAGGTAGGAGGAAGGGTCTTACAATTTATACCTTTATTAGTCTAATTCTAGGATGTTGGAGATTTACTGAAAAAATTATAGGGGTGCCTGGGTGGCTCAGTCGGTTAAGCGTCAGACTTCAGCTCAGGTCATGATCTCATAGTTTGTGAGTTCTAGCCTCGCGTCAGGCTCTGTGCTGACAGCTTACAGCCTGGAGTCTGCTTCAGATTCTGTGTCTCCCTCTCTCTCTGCTCTTTCCCCGTTCCCTTTCTGTCTCTCTCTCTCTCTCTCTCTCTCTCTCTCAAATAAGTTAACATTAAAAAAATTATAAGAACATATGTTCCATCGATGTGAATAAAAAACACAACTGGCTCTAACCTATGATTAAGTCCAATATATTTCTGCTGCCCTTTAAACTGGTGGCCACACATTCCTTAGGGAGTAATTATGCTACTTTTTACTGTGAAGTTTGCCCATTTTTAATCCTACGTAGAATATTTGTATTATTGTTAGGTAAAGCTAAACCCACAACTTGCTCCAACAACCAGAGAATCCGATTCCAGGAGTTGTGGAAAAAAATAAAAAATTTAAACCTTTTCTTTTTCTTTTTTTTTAATTTTTTTAACATTAATGTTTATTTTATTTTTGAGACAGAGAGAGACAGAGCGTGAATGGGGGAGGGGCAGAGAGAGAGGGAGACAGAATCGGAAGCAGGCTCCAGGCTCTGAGCCATCAGCCCAGAGCCCGACATGGGGCTCGAACTCACGGACCGCGAGATCGTGACCTGAGCCGAAGTCGGATGCTTAACCAACTGAGCCACCCAGGCGCCCCATAAACCTTTTCTTTTTTTAAGAAAACAGTGTTTTTTAAAATGAATGGACATAGATGGAATTATGACAACAGGAGAAGATTACTAAAAATATTTCAGTTGTTTGGAACAATCACCTCATTCTCTCATAAAGCTCAGACTGTCTTGAATATGTAACAGTATAATTGGTTGAATTGTTCTGTCAGTTTTTATTGTTAATTAAAAAGAATGGCCTAGCCAAAAAGCTGTTAAGTGTCCCAAGAAAATAAAAGTAGTAGTAACTTTTCTTTGCTAAAACTAGGCCTTTACTGCTTTAAAGATATGCAGTATTTTAGTATTTAGATGCATGAGCTTTGAGGTAAATTAAAGGTACGACTGAGTCCTTACCTCAGTTGGGAACCTTGGGTAAGTTATTTGACCGCTTTTAGCAACAGTTTTCTCGCTATCAAGTGAGAATAATAACAGCAATTCATGGGCTTAGTGTAAAGGTCAAATGATATAATGTATGTAAAGCCTTACACATTATGCCTGGCAGAGAATCAGCAAGCATTTAGTAGTAGCTATTATTATCAACAAAGAGGGCTCCTTAAGAAACGAAATAGATGAACATAGGGGAAAGGGGGAAAAAAAAAGAGGGAGAGAGGGAAACAAACCATTAAGAGAACAAACAGGGTTGACAGAGGGAGATGGGTGGGGGGTAGGCTAAATGGATGATGGGCATTAAGGAGGGCACTTGTAGTAGATATTGTATGTAAGTGATGAATCGCTAAATTCTACTACTTAAACCAGTATTACACTATATGTTAACTAAAATTTAAATAAAAATTTGAAAAAACAAAACAATGAGGCCTCCTAATGGGCACAGCTTGGAATTAAGTGTGAGGAGTGTACTTCATATATGTCATATTGTGCTAAAATAAAACGTCATCTGTCCAGTAGCACTAGTTTAGGTCTAAGCAGGTCTCAGCTTTAAGACAGTGCTGACAATAAGTAGCTAGTAAGTCCGACTTTGAAAAATCATTTAAGCAGCCTATCCCAAAGTGACAGGGTTAAATCAAGGTCGCTTCCAGATACAATACTGTTCTTTGTATAACAAATTTCATTCATTTTTACTAGAGGAGGCTACCAGTATCTTTCTAATTCCATTTTTATGGGTGAAATTTTTTTCTGCCCAATTTTTAAGTATTAACAATTTTCTGCTTCACTGCAGGGAGGTAGATTGATTGGTGGCTGGGAAGATAACCCTTTTAAAGGAGAATTACAGATTGTTCTTAGAGGAAATCATTCTACTCCAGACTGGGCACTTCCAGAAGGACCAAATCAAGGATCAAAGGTCTTAGGTATGTATTTCCAGATACCAAAAGTATCATGTCAGTTTTGAAAATCTATTTTTTTTAATTTTTTTAATGTTTATTTATTCTTTTTTTTTTTAATTTTTTTTTTTAACGTTTATTTATTTTTGAGACAGAGAGAGACAGAGCATGAACAGGGGAGGGTCACAGAGAGAGGGAGACACAGAATCTGAAACGGGCTTCAGGCTCTGAGCTGTCAGCTCAGAGCCCGACGCGGGGCTAGAACCCACAGACCGTGACATCATGACCTGAGCCGAAGTCGGACGCTTAACCAACCGAGCCTCCCAGGCGCCCCTAATGTTTATTTATTCTTGAGAGAGAGAGAGAGACAGAGACAGAGTATGAGCGGGGCAGGGTCAGAGAGAGGGAGACACAGAATCTGAAGCAGGCCCTAGGCTCTGAGCTGTCAGCACAGAGCCCGATGCAGGGCTCGAACTCACAAACCACAAGACCATGACCTGAGCTGAAGTCAGACGCTCAACCAACTCAGCCACCCAGGTGCCCTGAGAATCTATTTTAAGACATATGGCACTAAAATACTTACCAGTTCATGATGTTATGGTATCAGCAGACTTTACAGACATTTATTTATAGTAAAGCATTATAAAAATAAATTTAAAAATGTTTAAATAAATCATGTCACACTAAAATAGGTATAGATGTGCGTATTTGAAACCAAAATATAATTCATTGCAAAATTAACATTAATCTCTCCATATGTGTATTATTTCTCCAATCTGGTTTTCTTTATAACTGTCTCTTTTTATAAATAATCATACTTTCTCATATCTTAGTGCTTTTCCCTTAAAAGGTAACTTTTCTACACATTATTCTACTTATAGTGTTAATAATCTGTGAATCAGTTGACTGCCATCAGTTATCCAGTCACAACTGTTGCTGAACTTTATACTTTCCTGTTGGATGTGTATGGCTGTACGTATTCCTATCTGAGCCTGGAAAGTAAAGGAACTGAGAGGGTTTATTTGGTCATGATTAATAACCAAGTTTATTAACACTGCTGCATATCTGTTGGAAAGATACATACAAGCATGTGCTGCAGTCGCTTTGCCATACAATTTCTAAACAGTGACCATCAGTAAATAGGGGCATAAAAAATGGCTTTGACTGAAGGAGTCAGCTCTCCACTGGTAAGTGTTCCAAGGCAGACAAATTCCATCTTAAAAAGAACTTGCTTTTATGTGTTTATTTTTTTGTTTCAAAAGTAACATTTCAAACAACATAAACGATATCAATAAAAAATATTAAGAAAAAGTATACATCTTTCCAATACTACCCCATCATGAGGAAACTAGTATCTAGTATCATGTAAAAAATTAGCAGTTTTTACATGTCTTCTCATGTTCTTTATATATGTGTACATTCATATTGCATATATTGATTTGTGGTTATAGTATTGTGCCTTTTACAAAAACATGGTCAAACTAAATATATTCCTATGCAGTTTTCTTTCTCAGTTAACATGTTATGGATATCTTTCTACGTCAATATTTACAGATAACACTCTGTCTTTTTATAGCATATTACCCTAATGTATTAGTATATTATAATTTATTCCATCATTCTCTTATTGATGTACATTTAGATTTATTCCATTTTTCCAATATCTTCTAGGATTATGGTGGGCATTCTCATTCATGTATCCTTGTGCGCTGGCTTTAATTTCTATGGACCAGATTCCTAGAAGTGGCTCAAAGAGCCAAAGCCATCTTGTATAACCCTGAGCAGATATCCAACTTCATTCCATTCATTCTAAAATATCCAATCATTTATTAAAATGAATGGTTTCATTTTATCTTAGCACCTAACTCAGTACTATGTGGTGAATAAATAGAAGCTTTTCTATTTCAGGGGTGTTTGGTGAGCTGGATCTTCATGGATTTCCACGTTCAATATATAAAACTAAGCTCTCAGAAACTGCAGAGGCTGGTTCCAAAGTCCTATCTCTAATGGATGCTGTGGATTGGCAGGTACAGGAAATATTAAGTGGTGGGAACTGAATACACACAGTGGGTCAACTTACAAAGGTTTCTTTTTTATTCTCATGCACATTTTTTTTCCATAGGATTGATCAGATAAGAAACATATATTTTGCATTAACTTGCACTCAGAAGCTGACCTGATAGTAGGCATTTAAAAATTGGGATTTTAAAGGTCCTTCAGAATATATAAAGAACACTATTTATCTTTAGTTATGAAAGGAAAATATGAAAGTTTTTGAATGGAAAAAAATTTTTTATGTGTGTCTTTCCCATATTTCAGGAATATCAAGTAATAGTTAATTATATTAAAAAAACTGGCAAAATTTAAGAATATTGTACTGACCAGTTTTTAATATAAATATGAATATATTTGCTTTGATCTATTTAATTTCTTAAAAGTATATTGCCTGTGATTTTATTTAGTAACTGAATTAAATTTGAGGAGATGTTGAGATAAATCATAATTTAGAATTCTTAATATCAAACACAAGCATATTTATTTTTAGAGACCTCAATGTATGTTTGTTCTTTCCGATAATACCATGTTGCTAATCAGATATAAATTAAATTAGAATTTTAAAAGTTATTATTAAGAAATAGAAACCTATTTTGAAAATTGTTCTTGAATTTGGCACTTGAATTTTTCTAAGGAGGGAGAAGAGATTGTGATAACAACTACAAGCTATGATTTCCACCAGACAGAAACTAGAAGTATCATTAAAGTCCTGCATGACCAGAAAATTCTGATTCTCAATGATACCCTTTCCTACACTCACCTTGGTAAGTAGCTGTTCTTTAAATAGATATGTAATTAACATGCCTTGAAATGTCCACATTTTTAGTGATCTCCTTTGTAATTACAACTATTTGATTTAAAAATCTAACATTTTTGAGGAACATTTCACTCTGATTGGTACTAGTACCCAAGGGGCACTACTGTATTGGCTTCCAATAGTCCCTGCTATATGCATT
Organism: Panthera pardus; assembly: GCF_024362965.1. NCBI lineage: Eukaryota > Metazoa > Chordata > Mammalia > Carnivora > Felidae > Panthera > Panthera pardus. Next base: position 53,953,711 of record NW_026527002.1, read on the forward strand.
CATTCATTCAGCAAATATTCAGCAAAGACTAACATGTAACGTCCCATGGGGGTAAAGTTAGCACTTTCTGTTTTAAGCAAGCTTCTAGGTGATTCTCATCCACGTGAATTTTGAGAACCCTTGAGCCAAGAGAATCTTTGTCCCAATTTGTTTTGTTAACACATTTCTCACCTATAACTGCATTTAGAAAAGCTACAACAAAATGGTAGAACCATAATTCTCAAGGATAGAAGGAATTCATCAGAATCATCTGAAGATGATCTTTCAACTTACAGGATCAGGGCTATCCCAGCACCCACTCTTTCCCCATTTGACATTCTACTTTCATCTGAATCTAAGAAAGTGGTAGCAGAGAGGGGTGTTATGTTAGAAAAGCCATACAGATGCTTCTGGTACTCATGAGAACTTCAGCTATAATGTGGCATGATTGATAGGCAGATGTTTGACGTTCATGGAAAAGAAACTTCAAAGAAATTTTAATGACAGTATTTTGATGGAAGCATATGTATCTATCATTCTATGTCACACATTTTTTTAAATCAAAAGGAAAAAGCTTGTTGACCAACACTGTAATTATAAAACAAGTTGTTTTTATAAGTTTGACATTATAGATTCTTTCATTTAAACTACCAAACATTTATTTCTGTTGAAATACACCTGCTTGCCTTAAAATTTTGAGTAAGAGTTCTAGAAGTGTAGAATGTAATTTAGATTATATTTTACAAATCATTAAGATATAAGTGTATAGACTGCGCTTGATATGCTACTACACATTTGTAAAAAAATGTGATCAGTATAAAATATGCTATAGGAAAATTGGAACAAACCAAAGTTCAGGCATCATAAAAGATAATATCTGTGTGCTTCTGATTATCCATATGACCTTGGACAAATTATTTTACTTCTCTACTTCATTTTCTCAACTTGGCCTTACAACAGTGATTTAATTTATAATTTGAAGTTATTGTTATTATTACTACAATATTGGTATTGTTACTACCAAGTAAACAATAACTTCATAATTGCTGATTATAATCATACTTTTGGTGTAAACAGAAGAAATGCTTTTTATTTATTTCATTTTATAAATTAAAAAGTATTATGGGGGGATCTAAGATGGCAACGTAATAGGAAGATGCTATAGACTCATCGTGTCCCTTGAACACAACTAGATAACTGTCAAATCATTCTGAATACCCAAGAAATCAACCTGAAGACTGACAGAACAAACTCTACAACTAGACAGAGAGGCCACATGGAGAAAGAAAGTAGGAGGTGCAGAGACATGGGTTAGAAGAGAAACGAATCACTGTGGAGGTGCTGTGGAGAGGAGGGAGCCCTGGTCATGGAGAAAGGCAAGAGAGAGCATAGCACACAGGGGTAAGCACGAGGAGAACACTTCCTCAAAGTTATTGCCTAGGAAAACAGAGGGGCTGATTTTCATGAGTTTTTGCAACCAGCAGGTCTGGAAGACTAGAGTTTTAAAGGTATGTGGGCATGGCTTGTATAAAGCCCTGAAGGTTCTACCCTGCTCCTGGAAAGAAGGCAGGCAAACAACCTGGGAGGCAGCTGGCAGAATCTGAGGAATGCCTAAAACACAGGGAGAGACTGTTCCCTCTTCTTGGAGCAGTTCTGTGAAAGGTAGAATTCATGGAGATGCGTCTCTGTCTCAGCCATCCAGGGGCCTCGTTTCCCTTCCCTGTCCCTCAGCATAGCTGCAGAGCCACATACAGCTGGTCTCTGACACTGGCTGCCTGGCCTGCCTCTTCCGAGTCCCACACCCCTGTGCTCTGGCGGGACTGCCCTTCTTGGTCAAGCCAGCCTCAGTCACAGGGCGGTGGGCCTCTCCCTCAGAAGACCAGTGCAGGTCCCCATCACACCATGTTCCTAAAGCCTGGAGTTTTAAAAGTCAGCAGGCTTGCCTGGGATAGAGCCCTGAGGGCACTACCCTGCTCCTGAAGTGAAGGCAGGCAGACAACCGGGGGGTGGGGGTGGGGGACAGACAGTGTGGAAACAACAATCTGAAAAATGTCTGGGACATACAGCAGGGAGATTATTTGCTGTTTTGGGAGTGCTTCCCTGAGAGGGATTGTGCCTGGAGACTCCTCTCTGGGGACAAAGGAGCTGCCTAGCACCATTTCCCACCCCTGTCCCTCAGCATAAACACAGAACCACCTTCAGTAAACAGCACAGCACCAACACTGGTTGCCTAGTCTACTTACACCAGCTCCCACACTGCTGTGCTCTACCAGTATGGCCCTTCTCAGTCAAGTGTGCCCCAATCCCAGCATGGTGGGCCCCTTCCTTAAAAGACCAGCAGAAATTCCTGCCCATACTATGTCTCCTGACCAGAGACTTCTGCAGGGCTTCAGTTCTAGTGGAAGTAGCATCAGGTCTCACTTAACAGGCAGACCAGAGCAAACCTACTTAAAACCCGGCACACTATGGCCAAGTACCAAACACTGCCCACTGCAGGCAAGGAGAGCCTCTGCAGACAACTAGCCTGAAGGATAGCAGCCAAAACACTATAGCAGTGTACATCCAGCAGACACTAGAGACATGATCTTTTCCTCATAAAACCATCTAAGGAGCAGGACACATAACAGACTTTTCTAACACAAAGAAGAAGACAGAAATTTAGACAAAATGCCAAGATGGAGGAATTCATCCCACATGAAAGAAAAAGATAAGGTCACATCCAGAGATCTAAGTGAAACTGATATAAATAACATATCTGATGGAGAATTTAAAGCAACAATCATAAGGATACTCACTGGGATTAGGAAAAGAATGGAAGATGTCAGGAAGGGACTTACCACAGATATAAAATAGTTAAAAAAAAATTGAAATGAAACATGCAATAACTGAAATTTGCAACTGACTGGAAGCAATGAACACAAGAATAGAAGGAGAAGAGGAATGAATAAGTGATATAGAAGCTAGAATAATGGAAAATAAAGCTGAACAAAAGAGAGAAAGAACTATGGATCACAAGAATAGATTTAGGGAACTCAGTGACTCCCATCAAATGTAACAACATTTATATTATAGAAGTCCCAGATAAAGAAGAGAGAGAAAAGAAGGAAGAAAATTTATTTGGGGAAATAATAGAAAATTTCCCTAATCTGGAGAAGGAAACAGATATCCAGATCCAGGAGGCACAGAGAATTCCCATCAAAATCAACAAAGCAGGCCAACACCAAGACATATTGTAATTATATTTGCAAAATATAGTGATAAAGGAAAAAATTCTAAGAGCAGTAAGACAAAAGTGGTCCCTAACTTACAAGGGAGAGTTCATAAGGCTAGCTGCAGATCTCTCAACAGAAACCTGGCAGGCCAAAAGGGAGTGGCATAATATATTCAACATGCTGAATGGGAAAAATCTGCAGCCAAGAATACTCTATGACAGCAAGGCTTTCATTCAGAATAGAAAAAGACACAAAGAGTTTCCCAGACTAACAAAATCTAAAGAACTTTATGACCATTAAACTAGCCCTCCAAGAAATAGTAAAAGGGACTCTATGTGGAAAGGAAAGACCAAAAGTGACAAAGACAAGAAAGGAACAGAGAAATCTCCAGAAACAAAACAAAACAAGTAATAAAATGACACTGAATACATACCTATCAATAATTACTCTGAAGGTAAATGGATTAAACAGTCAAATCAAAAGACATAGGGTGTCAGAATGAATTAAAAAAAAAAGACCCATTTATATGCTGCCTACAAGAGTCTCATTTTAGAACTAAAGACACTTGCAGATTGAAAGTGAGGGGATGGAGAAACATTTATCACACAAATGGATGTCAAAAGAAAGGCAGAGTAGCAATACTTATATCAGACAAACTAGATTTAAAAACAAAGACTGTAACAAGAGATGAAGAAGAGCACTATATCATAATAAAGGGAACACTCCAACGAGATCTAATAATTGTAAGTATTTGTGCCCCCAACATGAAAGAACCCAAATATATAAAACAAGAACAAACATAAAGAACTAATTGATAATAATACAGTAATAGTAGGGGCTTTAACACCCCACTTACAACAATGAACAGATCATCTAAGCAGAAAGTCAACAAGGAAACAATAGCTTTGAATGACACACTGGACCAGATGGACTTAACAGATATATTCAGAACATTTCATCCTAAAATAGCAGAATGCACATTCTTTTCAGGTGCACATGGAACTCCAGAATAGACCATATACTGGGTCACCAATCAGGCCTCAATAAGTACAAAAAGATTGAAATCATACCATGTATATTTTCAGATCACAATGCTATGAAACTTGAAGTCAACCACAAGAAAAACTTTGGAAAGACCAAAAATATATGGAGGTTAAAGAACATCCTGGTAAAAATGAATGGATCAATACAGAAATTAAAAAAGATATTAAAAATACATGGAAACAAATGAAAATGAAAACACGATGGTCCAAAACCCTTGGGATGCAACAAAAGCAGTCATTAGATGGAAGTATATAGCAATACAGGCCTACTTTAAGAAGCAAGAAAAATCTCCAATAAATAACCTAACCTCGTACTAAAAGGAGCTAGAAAAAGAACAATTGAAGCCAAAATCCAACAGAAGGAAAATAATTGAGATTAAAGCAGATATAAATGATATCGAAACTAAAAAAATAGACCAGATCAATGAAGCCAGGAGCTGGTTCTTTGAAAAAATTGATAAAATTGATAACCCCTAACCAGACATATCAAAAGGAAAAGAGGAAAGGGCCCAAATATATAAAATCACAAATGAGAGGATAAATTAACAACCAGTACTACAGAAATACAAACAACTGTAAGAGAATATTATGGAAAATTATATGCCAACAAATTGGACAACCTAGAAGAAATGGATAAATTATTAGAAACATATGTACTACCAAAACTGAAACAGGAAGAAATAGAAAGCTTGAACAAACTGATAACTAGCAAAGTAGTTGAATCAGTAGTGAAAAATCTCCCAATAAATAAATCTCCCATCCTGAGCCAGATGGCTTTATAGTTTAACTCTGCCAAACATTTAGCGAGTTAATAACTATTCTTCTCAAACTATTCCAAGGAAACAGAAATAGAAGGAAAACTTACAAACTCATTCTACAAGGCCAGCTTTACCCTGATCCCAAAACCAGACCAAGACTCCACTAAAAAAGAGAACTACAGGCTAATATCCCTGATGAAGATAGATGCAAAAGTCAACATACAGAAATCTTTTGCATTTCTATACGCCAATAATGAAGCAGCAGAAAGAGAAATCAAGGAATCAGTTCCATTTACAATTGCACCAAAAACCATAAGATACCTAAGAATAAACATAACTAAAGGGGTGAAGATCTGTACTCTGAAGTATAAAACACTGATGAAAGAAATTGAAGAAGACACAAAGAAATGGAAAAACAGTCCATGCTTGTGCAATGGAATAGCAAATATTGTTAAAATGTCTATATTACCCAAAGCAATCTATACTTTTAATCCAATCCCTATCAAAATACCACCAGCATTTTTCACAAAGCTAAAATAAACAATCCCAAAATTTGTATGGAACCACAAAAGACCCTGAATAGGCAAAGCAGTCTTGGAAAAGAAAAGTAATGCCAGATGCATCATAATTCTGGACTTCAAGCTATATTACAAAGCTATAATTATTAAGACAGTATGGTATTGGCACACATACAGACACATAGATTAATGGAATAGAATAGAAAATCCAGAAATGAACCCATAACTCTGTGGTCAACTAATCTTCAACAAAGCGGGAAAGAATATCCAATGGGAAAAAGTCTCTTCAACAAATTATGTTAGGAAAACTGGAAGCACCATGCAAAAGAATGAAAGAGGACCTCTTTCTTATACCATATACAAAAACAAATTCAAAATGGATTAAAAACCTGAATGTGAGACAGTAAACCATTAAAATCCTAGAGGAGAACACAGGCAGTAAGTGCTTTGACATAGGCCGTAGCAACTTCTTACTAGATATATCTCCTGAGGCAAGGAAAACAAAAGTAAAAATAAACTATTGGGACTTCATCAAAATAAAAAGCTTCTGCACAGTGAAGGAAACAATCAACAAAACTAAAAGGCATCCTGCACAATGGGGGAATAATGGCATATCTGATAAAGGGTTAGTATCCAAAATATATAAAGAATTTATACAACTCAACACCTAAAAAACAAATAATCCAATTAAAGCATAGGCAGAAAACATGAAAAGACATTTTTCCAAAGAAGACATCCAGATGGCTAAAAGACACATCAAAAGATGCTCAACATCACTCATCATCAAATCAAAACTACAACTGGTGTGATATCACCTCACACAAGTCAGAATGGCTAAAATTAACAATACAGGAAATAATAGGTGTTGAAGAAAATGTGGGGAAAGGGGAATTCTCTTGCACTGTTGGTAGGAATGCAAATTGCTGCAACAACTCTGGAGAACACTATGGAGGTTCCTCAGAAAGTTAAAAATAGAACCATCTATGATCTAGCAATTGCACTACCTGGTATTGACCCAAAGGATACAAAAATAGTAATTCAAAGGGATACATGTACCCTGATGTTTCTAGCAACATTATCTACAATAGTCAAATTATGGAAAGAGCCCAAATATCCATTGACTGATGAATGGATAAAGAAGATGTGGTATATATGTATATACATACGTACATATATACACAGTGAAGTATTATTCAACCATAAAGGAGAGTGAAATCTTGCCATTTGCAACAACGTGGATGGAGCTAGGGGGTATTAAGCTAAGTGAAACAAGTAAGTGCGAGAAAAACAAATACCATGTGATTTTACTCATACGTGGAATTTAAGAAACAAAACAAATGAATGTGGGGGGGGGGGGGAAGAAAGACAGGAAAAGCAAGAAACAGACTCTTAAGTATAGAGGACAAGCTGATGGTTACGAGAGGGCAGGTGTGGGGGGGGATCGGTTAAATAGGTGAGAGAGATTAAGGAGGGCACTTGGGATGAGCACCGGGTGTTGTACGTAAGTGTTGTATAACCAAATTCCACACGTGAAACCAATATTATGCTATATGTTAACTGGAATTTAAATAAAAACTTGGAAAGAAAAAAATTAAAACTATCATAATTTCAGTCTGCCATCTATGTATGTTTAAGCATGCAAATCTAATTAATTCACACATTTGTGTTGACTTTTGGCATATTAGAAATTTATGTGGCCTGTGAATTACAAAGGAACTGATAAACACAGGTATTTCTCAGCATTGGTAATAATCTAGCTGTCCTTTCTGTTGTAGCTGAAAGATACCATGTTCCTGGAACAGGTCAGAGCTACACGTTAGCAGCTGATGTTGGGATACTGAGTAGGAACATCAAAATATTTGGTGAAGATTACCCAGGTTGGTTCAAGGAATCTTTTGGTGCACGTGTCCTGGTCAGCTCATTCACTGAAAATATGATGACATTTAAAGGTTGGTACAAATTTGAAAGATAACATGGTCTCTTCTATGTTTAGTCATTTCTTAAACAATTGTCACTTCTTTTTAGGATCACACGTGTTTAAAAAATTCAAGTGAGTACATTTTAAAGATCTTACTGGCTTTAATCAATGGGTTGTGAATCAGGCAGTGTCTGATCTAGCGGATAGAAAGGAGCTCCACAGAGCTGTGCAAAATGAAATACTTTTACAGGCAGAAGGGAGCAGGTTACTTGCCTCTAGGGGACGTCAGGGGCTAATCAGGGAGATTACCTAACCAGTGCTGATCAGGTGATTCCTGACTGACTGGTTTAAGATTCCATTTCTGGGAGTGGAACTGTAATTAAGTTCAGTCTCAGTTTGGTGACATGGGGCCGAGCATAAGCAACTCCCAATTTGGGCCTGTTGTCTTGTTTTTAACACATGGGAGAATGAAGCCTTGAGAGGGATTATGTAAACCCAGGTGCTACCCTCAACAACCAAATCCCTAACACTTTTCTACTTATTTTATCTTCATAGACAATAAGAATTATTAAATTAATAATGACCTTAGGTAACAGCCCAGCTTCTCACCCAAACAGAAATCATTTGATAACAAGCACAATAGATCTGTTAATTTTGTTTGAAGGAAAATTTCAAATATATACAAAATTTTCAAACATAGAGAAATGTGTAATGAACCCCAGTGTACCCATCACTAGGTACCACAATGGTCAACTTTGGTCATTCTTGTTTCAACTATACGACCACCCACTCTCTTCAAGCCCCTGGGTTATTTTGAAGCAACCACATACATTTTTTTATTGAGATATAATTGACATAACATTGTATAAGTTTAAGGTGTACACTGTATTTATGTTGATACATTTATATATCCCAATATGATTACCATTGTAGTGTCAGCTAACATCTCTTTCATGCACATAATATGTCTTTTGTGTGGCGAGAGCAATAAAGATCTAGTCCCTTAGCAATTCTGAAGTTACAATACAGTGTTGTTGACTGTAATCACTACGTTGTACATTAGATCTCCAGAATTTATTTAGCCGCAGGCTGCAAGTTTATACCCTTAAACAACATCTTCCTAATTCCCCACCACTACCACCCCAGCTCCTGGTAACCACCATTCTACTCTGTTTTTATGAATATGGCTTTTTTAGATTCCACATATGAGTTTCATACAGTATTTGTCTTTCTCTGACTTACCCCACTTAGCATAATGCCCTCAAGGTCTGTCTGTGTTGTGGCAAATGGTAGCAAATGGTAAGAGTTCCTCTTTTCTTAAATGGCTTAATAATGTTCCATTGTTCATATATGCCCCATCTTCTTTATCCATTCATCCATTGGTGGACACTTAGGTTGTTCCCATATCTTGGGTATTGTAAATGAAGCAATCACATATTATTTCATCTAAAAATATTTCAGCATGTAACTTTAAAAGACTTTAAAAATGTTTGTAAGAGGGGCGCCTGGGTGGCTCAGTCGGTTGAGCGGCTGACTTCAGCTCAGGTCATGATCTTGCGGTCCGTGAGTTCGAGCCCCGCGTCGGGCTCTGTGCTGACAGCTCAGAGCCTGGAGCCTGTTTCGGATTCTGTGTCTCCCACTCTCTGACCCTCCCCCGTTCATGCTCTGTCTCTCTCTGTCTCAAAAATAAATAAACGTTAAAAAATAAATAAATAAAAATAAATAAAAATGTTTGTAAGTATCAGATGCTAAAATGTTAATGTAATTCCTTATATCAAATGATTATTCAGACTCCCCCAATTTATTCTTTCTCTTTCCTTCCTTCCTTCCTTCCTTCCTTCCTTCCTTCCGCTTGCATTCCCTTTGTTCAAATCAGGATCTAAATAAGACCATGCTGCAATTGGTTGTGAATTTTATAATTTTTTTAAACATTTATTTATTTTTGAGACAGAGAGAGAGACAGAGTATGAACGGGGGAGGGTCAGAGAGAGAGGGAGACACAGAATCTGAAACAGGCTCCAGGCTCTGAGCTGTCAGCACAGAGTTCGACGCGGGGCTCGAACTCACAGACGTGAGATCATGACCTGAGCCGAAGTCGGACGCTTAACCAACTGAGCCACCCAGGTGCCCCTGTGAATTTTAAATCTCTGATTCATGTATCTCTTCTTGCAGTTTATGTACAAAAGAACCTAGATCACCTGTTCAGTAGTATTTCCAACAGTCTAGAATTTAGTAATTCATCCCTAGAACTTCACTTGTTCCTGTATCCTTTGTATTTTCTATCATAGGTAGTTTAGAGCTAAAAAATTGATCATACTCAGACCCAATTTTTAGGCAAGAATTCTTCATGGTTGACGGTGTACTTTTCCACTAAGTAGACATGTAATGTATGATTATTCCATTTGTGTCTGGTAAGCTTCTTTTGTGAAGTTAGCAGCTATTAATGATCATTGCCTGGATCTGTTAAATCACTGAGGTTTAAAGTGGTGATATTTTAATTCTACCACTCCCTTCTTATTTGTAATCTAGAATATTTCTGTAAAGAGAAGCTTCCCCAGACAACTATTTGACTACCCTGAGAAATAGTTTATATACGAAGTGTAGGAAAAATGCCTGATTCTGTCCTATTATTACCTAGTTTTGAAGTAGTAAGTTGGTGCCCAACCATTCTCCAAAGGTGACAAAGCATCTTTAATTTTTGTTTGTTATTAGTGTCATTATGAGCTCTGTGGATTTAAACATATTTGGTGTTTTCTAATCCATATATGGATTGTGATTGTTAATCTTACTGATATTACAAATGCCCAGTTGCCATTGACAAATGAAAATGGCCCATCACTGACCTTCAAAACATTTTCATGTTGATGCCTAAGTCCTTTTGATTTAGGTTTCGTTAGCTTCTTCAGTTTCTGATGTGACAAACGCATGTCTTTTGTTCTTCCGAGCCTGAGACTAAGTCATTCCTCCAAGTAATGCTGATTCTTTTATTTGGAAACTGATATTTCGATCCCACAATCTGGGTTCCAGGATTCACTCATTTATTCTTGACTTGAAATGTTTAGCAGGTCTTCACTTGTTCATAATTCTGCCTATTATGTTTTGCAACAGTTCTAATTTTAGAAAGCTTTTATACTGAGCAAGAAGTCATCCCAGTATAGCTTCTACCTGTTGGCTATAATATGTCAACAGGAGCTTAACTGATGGTAACAGTAATGATGATCATGGCACAATATTCCAGGCACTGTGCTAAACATTTAACATATATTATCTCATTTAATCCCCATAGTGCTATGCATAAATATTGTCCCCTTTTAAAGACAGATAAATAGATTATTAGAGGGATGAAATTGCTCTGACCATGGATACTAATCCACACCTGCCTCACTTCAAATCCATGATGGATCCAATACTCATGACAATTTTTCCTTGCTCCTATAAATTGTTTTGTGATGTTATACACATCTATGGCTTTTATAGGCCCAGATGATCTGTAGTAACCATTTCTTCTCTGTCTCTAGCTTATGATTATGTTCTTCATCGTACATCCAATTGCTGGCACATGGGTTTTGAGACAGGCTTTTCCCTTGCAGTACAAAGTAACTCTTCTCCACTGCATTTTATTAAATATCAGTTTTTGAAACAGGAAATATCCTCTACTGTTGCTTATGAGCCATGATTCTCTGTGGCTCTATTTTCTTATATAGAATATAAGAATAATAAAACTTCCTAACTCATAGGATTTGAATTAAACCACAAATTGTCTTTTAAGCCCTTAGTGCAGCACTTGGCAGAGTAATCTCTCATGGATTGCTATTGCTGTTATTACTAATCTATGAAATTGTCTCTTGTCACCTCAATGGTACTTATGACAAACTGATGAGCAGATACTTACAATGCTTATTCTGGAAGGGATTATGTAAAGATAATGCCCTTAAAATCTCTTTAGAGCATCAAAATTGAACTGTTGGGTAAATTATATCTTGTGCTTTATGTCATGCGTTCTCAAAAGGGACAATATCACTACCAAGGGGATGAAAAATGGCTCTTAACAGGACCAAAAAACTTACATGAGCAATGGTTTGTGGCCCCCAAAGAGCCACCATATATTAACAGATATATAGTATATCTGAGGTATTGAAATTTCATGGGGAGGGGAGGCTATTAGAAAAAAGTCCAAAAAGGCCCTTGTGGAGGGCAGTGAAAAAAAGTCCAGAAATACTGCCTTATTTAGATTAAAGGAACAAAGAAGAACAAATGAAATTTCAATGAAAAAGTTTAAAACAAATTTGTTATTTGGAAAATTACAATTCTTATAGCTTACAAAACCACAAATTTTATTATTTCAAGAAAAAAAAATGTAACTCTTTCTTCCCTACCCTGCCAGGAAATGCAAGGATAAGCAATGTGGAATTTTATCACTGTGGTCAAGAAGGCTTCAGGGATAGCACAGATCCAAGATATGCAGTAACATTTCTTAACTTAGAACAGGTTTGTACTTGAATTTTTGTGTATATTCAAAATGAAACATTTTGATTTTGATTTGATTTTCATTTAACTTTACTAAAAATGCCATATCTTAGAATTGCTAAAACTATGATCTAATGTAACTTCCTTAGATACATTTCGCACCAACTTTTTTAGACTCATAGCATTTGATTTACCCACGTCACGCATTTAAAGTCAGTAAAAAAAAAAAAGGCAGAAAGAAAACACAGAAAAAAGGAGCACAAAGGTGAAAGAATTAAAGATCTGTGATATTATTTCATATCTCCACTTTATATTGCAGTGACCAAAAATACTTCCAAATAGTTTCTATTAAACATAGCGGGGTTTGCTTATATTTCTCAAGTGAAAAGTATGTGTGCATATCCAAGCCTCTGTCAAAATAGATGTGCTTAGAAGGCTGGTGATTGAAGAAAAAATGAGAGAGAACATGTTTCTTATGGAAATGAAAAATAATGTTGCAGGTTTGAGGTTGCAGCCCCAGTCCTACTCATTGACTGGTTCCTACAGACGTTTGACTGTAACCCCCTGCCTAGAGCATCACCTTTTTTAATTAAAAAAAGTCCCTGCTTAATCATATAATAAATTATTCTGAAAAATACTTTTTAGTTCCTTAACATTTTATAGGTAATGATAGAAAATAAATGCATAGAAAAGTACTTCAGAATTTTTATCTACATTTAAATATGCATTTTTGCTTTACTTAATCATAATTTGAAGACATGGAAATTTCCAGGATTAAAAGATATACAGGGAAATCATCTTCTTTCATGGAAAGTAAATTGAGTATTTTATTTATGAGCATTTATTTCCTGAAAATCACTTACTTCAAATTTTTTCTTCAAATATATTTAATTTTATTTGTAAAATTTTCACTGAATCCTGATGTTTCATAGATTCAAGATCATGGCTCATCTTATATTCGAGGCTGTGCCTTTCATAATGGCTTTTCCCCAGCAATCGGTGTGTTTGGAACAGATGGAGTGGACATAGATGACAACATCATTCACTTTACAGTGGGGGAAGGTAGTATGATAATATTTTTGTCCAAATAACATGCTTCCTGAGACAATCTTATCTGAAGACTCTAGAGCCATGCTGTTTAATTGATCTTCTTGTGAGCATGGAAATGGCCTATATCTATGCTAATACGGTAATTACTAAACCACATGTGGCTACTGAGCACTTAAAATGTGGCTACTGTGATTGAATAACTGGATTTTTAATTTTAATTGTACTTTTTATTTTTTTTTATAGTGAGAGAGAGAGTGCGAGTCGGGGAGAGGGCAGAGGGAGAATTCCAAGCAGGCACGGAGCCTGTCATGGAACTCACTCCATGATCCCGGGATCACGATCCCAGCCAAAATCGAGAGTCACATGCTCAACTGACTGAGCCACCCAGGCACCCCTAATTGCACTTAACTTGAATTGTACTTACTTTATATTGAAGTAGTTGCATGTGGCAATGGCTATCATAGCCATAGCAGTACAACTCTAGAATTATTTACCAGACCATGATATCGTGTGAATCATCTAATCACCAATAGTTTAAATTACTATGACTCTTAAAATACTCCTCACATATCAATCAAAAAGATTATTCACAAATAAAGGTTACTATTTTTTAAAAATTGGACTTGGTTTTAGGGGGTTATACTTTCTTGAATATCAATATAAAGCACAATACAAACTCATTAATGTGTATAAAATTGATGTGTTTGGTAAAATCTGAGGCAGAGCCTGTCAACCCACATATTTAATAGGCACCCCAGAAGATTTTAATGCAGGTAGTCTATTAAAGAGGTAGAGTTCAAAAGGTGTACTCTAGAATTTAGGAGGTTGATTTGTCAGGCTCAAACTAGAAAATGAATTTCATGGAAACATGAAAGACATTCCCCATAGGACTCATTGCAAATTTTTACGTATTTGAGGGGATTTTATTAATTTTTTGCAGGAATAAGAATATGGGGGGATGCCAACAGAGTTCGAGGAAACTTGGTGGCACTTTCAGTTTGGCCGGGAACCTATCAAAACAGAAAGGATTTAAGTTCAACTCTCTGGCATGCAGCAATTGAGGTAGAGTGATCAGATTTATAGTTATACAAAGGTATACAAAATTATAATTTGTAATTTCTTCACTGAAGATTATAAATTCTGTAGAAACTGTAATTCTCAAAATACTGAAAACTATTTCTTCCTTAAAGATTGGTGAACTAATAAAATAAGCTAAAGAAAGGAGAGAATAAACTTTCTTAAAAGATGTGGAAAGCTCCCACAGCCATTGGATTTTTCTTTGTGTTGATGTCCAGTGGTTTAAATATTCTCTTATTTCCTTGTTTCTCCAACATTAGTTATCACTTTGAAGTTCTGGTACAGGGTCTCTCTGCTGTTAATTGACTGAGTGCCCTGTCGATATTACTACTTTGAATTTAGTTTTCTTCTTCGTAAGGAAAATTAGAGTAATAGACTACAGAATCTTTAAAATCTCTTTCTCATCTAAAACTCTAATGATTCTCTATGCAAAGTTATTTAGTCTAATCGGTATTCTTAGCTGAACCCTTCTTGTTGCTCATAAAGTTTCTTCAATCACTGTAGGTTGTTAGGGGTAGGATGAGAAGGCAGGCAAGCAAATAGAAAGTACAGAGGAAGGGTTTGGAGGAAATAAAGCTCCATCTTGTTTTTATTTTACTTACCTATGCCATAGGAACCAAAAGGAATTTTAAAAATAGCTCTCTTCGGAATATGGGGTAAGGATTGAGTTTTGTTTTTGTGCAACTATTAACAATTACCTTAAAGTAAAACCTAAAATCCTGAAACATATACATTTATGATAATGTTCTCTTTCATCTATTTATAGATGTGAAAATGTCATCCAATGGCAATTCTAAATCTTTAAAGTTTTCTGTACCTTTTGAAAGAAAAGACACTAATTTTACTTTTATGGATTTCACTTGACTCTGTTCTCTTATCATAATATTTAAAAATAAAAGTGCTTAATATACTTTAAATAGTTGAAGTTTTGGCTGTTTCACTGACACCAGAGGCGAAAACTAAATCTTCTGTACTGTATGCATTTCATTTTTTGCCACTTTGGTCTCATAAAATAAAATTGTTCAGTGACTGCCTAACCAGTTTTTATTATAGCAGATTTTATTTAAACTAGTGAGTGCTTCTATTGAATCTTATGGTCTACTGTAATTGCCTTAGTTGTTTTTTTCTTAATAAGTTAAATTGGTAACATAATATAACCAAAGAGTGATAAAATCCTACTAACCTTGCTGTAGTACTGAATTTGGCCCTTGGCTTATAATTATTGAGTGATACCCAGTGGATTTTGTGACTGAAATAAAAAAAAAATATCTTTCATGTAGTTTTCTAATGAAATCTAAGGCATAGTATCTAGTGATGATTTTATACCAAGAACCTAAGGTAATTTCAATACTTCATTTATAATGTAAATTTGGACAGGGTGAATAATGAAACACATTTTTCCTCCTAAAGAGTAGTCATAATTAGTTTTCCTATATATGTTGATACTTGATCTCTTTGTATAGTTGTATAAGAGCCTGACCCATGGCATTTTCTTTATCACTGTGCTAGGTAAACAGAGGGACCAATACAGTCTTACAAAATAATGTCGTGGCTGGATTTGGAAGGGTGGGATACCGTATTGATGGTGAACCTTGCTCAAGTAAGTCTTTTGGCACAGAGCCACTAAAACTAGGAAATACCGTGTTCAAATTGGTTAGAAAGAAATAATTATTGTTTGTTAGTTCAATATATAGTATCTCCTCCTCCAGGACACTAAAAGAAGTCAACAAGCTAAATTATTTGAAGATACCATTGGGTCTAAAGAAAAAAGGAATAGACTTTTAAGGATAATTACTCTTCCATGTTTATGATTGAAAAACTCTAGCAGTCACTTCAATTCTTGATGTGGCTGGTGTTGGACCAGTGAGTGCCTCATCCCACTACTACTTTCACAAAAGTAACACTTTCAAGCATAGAGATACATATCTCTAGGGATATGACACTGTTTCATGCTTCTTCTTTAGAGGAATTAATGTTCACTCTTCCTGTGTTTAAACCTACAAGCATGAAAAAGTCAAAGGGCATAAACAGTTCTCGGATACATTTCTATTAGATGAGTAAAAGTCCAAAATTAACCAAACAACTACTCTTTTGGCAAGGCTGTAGGAAAGCTAGGACATCTACACATTGCTGGTTGAATGACAAATATAACCAACTCCTATAAAGGGGACCAGGGCAGTCGCTGCCAAAATTATAGGAGCATTTGCCTTTGGCTCAACATTTCCACTTCTGGCAATCTAACATTTGCCTCTACAACACTTAGAAAATGACTTATGAACAAAGTGATTCATCACAGCATTGTCTGCTAGCAGGAAACTGGGCCCTGCCTCGTGTACAATAACAGTGGACTAGTTTTATAAAGCCAGACATTGGAACACTAGGGACCTCTCAAAAAGAAGGAAGAAGATACATATTGATGTACTGATATGGAGAGAGAAATCCCCAAAGATATTCTTAAGTGATAAATGGAGATTGCAGAACAATATATATACAATATGGTTTTGTTTGTGATATGCTTTATGGAAGAAAGGAAAGAAAATATGAATATGTAGGGTATTTGTGTTTAAAGAGACACAAAGTGTAAAAACAAACAAACAAAAAAACAAGGTGAGTAAGATCAGGGTGACTGGTGACTTATTATTGTATAATTTTTTATAACCTTTTGGTTTTTCAGTTAGTTAAATGAATTATCAGATCAAAATAAAATAAATACTAGAACTGCAGGGTTCACCTCTTGAGAAACTTAGGGGAAATGGGACTTTCTCTGAAGACTTTATATCCCTTGTACATCTGGTTTTTATATCTCAGTATGGTTGTTTTTAAGATTGTTTGAGTCAGTATTTTTTCTGTAAATTCAAAAATCATTGGGCTTAAGCTAATATTATTCTTATGCAAAATACATTTTGAAGGAATAAAACAACTTCCAACAAATTCCTTATTATATGCTCTTATTAAATATTTTAATTCCCAACAACTTAAAGGTTTTCTTTGACTAAAATTTTACAATATGTAGTTCTTCTGCAACTTGTTTGAAGTAGTCCTGGATTTTTTTAAATCAAAATACTACCTGTGAATATGAACATTTACTAATATGTGTGTTTCACCAACTAATTAAATATTTAGGAATATTTAATTAGTGATATTCCTAAATAATTGAGAGTGTTTACGAGGAAGTTTGGGATTTAGAGAAATTGAAATAGGAGACATTACTGAGGAATTGAGGGTTTATGCTCATGGAATGGGACACCAACCTATCCAGTCCACCTCCCAGGCAAGTAGGAGGCTGGCACCAAGAGGCCCACAGTGAGAGGCCAGGAGGTGGGGAGGGGAACCCTGACCCACACTGGGTCCCAGGGGCAACACTGTGTGGGACCAAGGGAGAGACATGTGAACAGCTTCTTATGGAGAAAACAAAACAGAATCCAGGCAGTTGATAAGTAAAATGTCAATCCCAAAGCATTAGGAGGAAAGGAAAATCAATAGAAGATAGGAAGAAGTCAAACACCAGGAGATTTGGACAAGAGAACTGGTACTAAGTAAAGTTCAGGAGGTGATGCTGCTGTATATAAGGAATCCTTCAATGTATGTATGCATGCTTGGGAGGGAGTTATTAAGGTTGCTGATCTGACTTGGACATAAATAAAGTTTCATAAATATCCACCTCAATTATCCTATATATTTAAAACAAATTTTTTTTAATGTTTATTTATTTTTGAGAGAGAAATAGAGCACAAGCAGGGGAGGGGCAGGGAGAGGGGGAGACACAGAATCCAAAACAGTGTCCAGGCTCTGAGCTGTGAGCACAGAGCCCAGCGTGGGGCTCAAACCCATGAACTGTGAGCTCATGACCTGAGCCAAAGTCAGACACTCAACCGACAGAGCCACCCAGGTGCCCCATAATTATCTTATATATTAATAAAGAGTATAGCGTCCATTTATTGAGGCACTTTATGTGGGTTATTTAATTTCAGTTTGAAACTACTCTCAGTTAGGCATTAAAACGTTTTTTAAGTTTATTTATTTATTTGGAGAAAGAGGAAGAGGCAGAGAGAAAGAGAGAGAATCCCAAGTAGGCTCTGCACTATTGGCTCACAGTCCGACATGGGGCTTAATCTCACAAACCATGAGATCATGGCCTGAATCAAAATCAAGAGTCATATGAACACTCAACTGACTGAGCCACCCAGGTGCCCCCAAAGTTTTTATATATAAAGACACTGAGGTTCTAAAAGGTTAAACAATGTTTCCAAGGTCATACATACATTAATTCAACAGGTAGTTAAATGAGCACCTATCTCTGCATTACCCTCTAGACTCTGGGAATACGGTGATCAATGAGGTAGACAGACACAGTGTGTTCTCTCATGAAGCTTACATTCTAATAGGACAGAGGAGATGGACAATTCATGAATAAGTAATAATAAAATAATTTTAATTGCCATGTGGAGAAACTGAGGTGCTACTTTGAATCAGATAGTCAAAAGAAAGCCTTCTAAGGAAGTGACACTTAACTTGAAAATGGGGTGACCGGAAGGAACCAGCAACAAAAAGGTGTGTAGGGGAAGCATTTTATAAACAGCATGTGGTATCACTTGTGTTTCAAAATTAGCCTTCTTTGAATCCAAACTTCATGTACTTTCTCATGAAATTCATGTTTGGTTTAGTCAGATATAGTAAATTCAGTGTGCTAGCAACTAAACCAAACTTATGCAAATGAGTATACAATCATTCTACTGGTAAAGGGACAAGTTAAATAAGATTAAATACTGAGTAGAGTAAGCCATAAATGGCCAAGCCATAAAAATATTTGATCATGTTTAAATTTGCATAAGAATTATATATAGTAAAACCTTGGTTTGCAAGCATAATTCATTCCAGAAACATGCTTGTAATCCAAAGCACCTGTATATCAAAGCAAATTTCAAGAACCATGGGCTGAGTCGTAATCACGTGACATTTGGCATCATGTACTACTCATATTGCAAAACATCACTCATTTATCAAGTTAAAGTTTATTAGAAATGTTTATTCCTCTTGCAGAACACTTGCAGAACAAGTTAATCGCAATCCAGGGTTTTATTGTATTTAATTTTTAAAAAATTTAACTTTAACCTGTACTGTTCATAAAGCTCTAGGACATGATTTATAATATTCTCCGTTTTCATATTTCCTTCCAAGGTCAGTCTAATCCCATGGAAAAGTGGTTTGACAATGAAGCGCATGGAGGTTTATATGGTATTTATATGAACCAAGATGGCCTTCCTGGATGTTCTCTTATACAAGGATTTACCATTTGGACATGCTGGGATTATGGAATTTATTTTCAGGTAAATGTGATCCAATATGGTGCTTGTTTATCTTGTTTTATGATTGTATTTTGTGCTATGTGACCTACAAGTTGTTTTACAGACCACAGAGAGTATGCATATCTATAATGTGACTCTGGTTGACAATGGAATGGCCATTTTTTCAATGATTTACACACCAGCTGCTGTATCTCACAAAATTTCCAGTAAAACAGTGCAAATTAAGGTAAGAAATGAATACAGCCACAATAAGAAGAAAAGGTGAACGTTTCGAAGTTCCAATAAGAACAATCTCCTTGATGGGGCACCTGGGTGGCTCAGTTGGTTAAGCATCTGACTTTGGCTCAGGTTATGATCTCATGGTTTGTGGGTTCAAGCCCCACGTTGGCCTCTGCACTGAAAGCTCAGAGCCTGGAGCTTGCTTCAGATTCTGTGTCTCCCTCTATCTCTCTGTCCCTCCCCCATTCACAGACACACTCTCTCTCTCAAAAATAAATAAATGTTAAAAAAAAATTTTTTTTTTGAAGAATGATCTCTATGACTTCATAGCTTGGCTAGTCCAAACATCCTCCCCTTGTTCTCATTGTCTTCTGCCAGGAAATGCTGTATCCTTCCCTCTCCTCCATGTTCTCCTCACCCCTTCTTGCTTGCCACCTGCTAATATTGCCATAGTTAAATTTTCATTTCCTTTGTGAAACCTTTCCTGAATTTGCTTAGATAGTATTGACACTTTCTCCTCTTTTTGTTTCTACTTTTTCCCTGGGCATATTTCTGTCACAGAAATATGTCATTATATATAAAAATTTATCTGCCTGTCTTCCCCCTTCCAATTTGACTGTAATTCTATTCAGGGCATAAAATCACATCCTTTCATCTTGGTTTTATGAATGATCCATTCCTCAAACTGAAAGGCTGTGTTTTGCTACAGTGGAATTTAGAATTACCCATTATAATGTTTTTCTTGAAGAAAAGCTATTATTTAAGCTGTACTGTTTGAATTTTTTTTAATAGAGCTCATTAATTGTTGGAAGTAGCCCTGGATTTAATTGCTCTGATGTCCTAACTAACGATGATCCAAATATCGAACTTTCTGCTGCCCATCGGAGCACCAGACCTCCATCAGGTGAAAATTTTAGAAATTTAATTTTGGTGTTCATATGAATGCATATTTGAATTTTATTAACTTTCTTTCTTTTATAACAGGTGGGAGAAGTGGGATTTGCTGGCCTACCTTTGCTTCAGCACATAACATGGCACCCCGGAAGCCCCATGCAGGGATCATGAGTTACACTGCCATTAGTGGCCTTTTGGATATCTCAGGCAAGTTTAAACATAGTCTTGAAAAATCTACTTAATCAAGTTCTATAAAGAATATGTAGAATATATCTCATAATGTTTCACTGTAAATAAAAAAAAATAATGATTAAATAAACTTATATATGAATCTGCTCAGTATGAGAAGCAAAGAAATCAGATTATCAGTCAATTTGAAGAGTGGTCCCCTGCCAAATTTGTATATGTTAAAGAAGTCCCATTTATTTTACCTTCTAAAACAACAGAAATAACACTGGTATAGTGATTTAACATTAATTAGTTTCTATCAATTATAAAAGCCCTTTTATGTAAGTAGGGTTATATATTATTATCTCTCTTTAGAACTGAAGAAATTTAAGCTTATAAAACCTAAGAGCATAGTAACATCTACTGGCTATATTATTCTGTTCCCTTATTTCTTCAGTGCTTCTTCCATAGTTGATACTGCTTTGTGATCATTTATATGCTTACTCCCATTGACCCATACCCTTGCTTTTCCCTCAGGCTTCCTTTTACCCAATCATCCAGTCTTATTCTTTCCAGGCCCCTGACTAACTAGCTGTGTCATTTACCACTGCCTGTAGTCCATGTTTATCCTTACCTCAGACCACTCCACTCTTCACACGAAGTGGATCACCCTGTGTACTACCCAAATTTCTATCCCATAGCAGAATCCACCCACACCATACTCTTTCAAGGCCATCCCCAGTTTGAGCTGAAATGCACAGGCATTATATAATAGAGTGATTCCAATATTGTCCATTGCTCAGAATCTTTTGAATCCTTCTTCTACAGTCTGCCATGACAATTCTTACCATTCTACTTCATTTAAGGTGGAACATTATTTTTCCCAAACTTGGAAAAGCCATGGCAGCAACATGGGAGAATACCCTCATCCATATTGACACTCTCCCTTGTCTAGCTTTATATTCTTTACCCCTGATCTAACACCATCACAGTTTACTCTCCAATATATACTCCTAATTCCTGCCAGTACATGTTACTCAGCTTGTGCAGTTCCTTTGGTATATAACTCCTCTCATCCCATAGCATGCTTAGAGCTTTCCCAGTGAGGCCATGTTGAGACTTGACCAGGCTTACTGCTCTGTTTTCTAGAAGGGGAGGCAGAGACAGATCCTGAAAAAGGCAAGATTTTCCTTATAAAAAACTACCTCTTTTGAAGTCTTGTCAGGATTTCAAACAAGTAGGGCAGGGCAGCTAAGCTCTAATAAGGAAGAAGTGGACCACTTGCACAGATCTGGACATTCAAGGGGAACCCAGAGTTTCAAGGTTGAAGTTCATCTTCTTCTATATTCCCATCCTAACTCAGGGTTCCATTTCTTTTCTATTAGAGCCATGACTTTGAAGTAGGAGACTTGCCAGTCTGAAATTCCACCTTCTAGGAACGTTCTGCTGGTTTTATGATTAGATCCTGAGGTTTGCTTTGAATTTGTGATTGATCACCACAACTTACATTTTCTTTCTTCAAAGCATCAGTGAGGGTCAACAGTTGACTTCTTCTAGTTTCCTTGTAATTACTATTTCCCCTCTTCCACTCAAATGCCAAAGTTACTGTACAAGCCAGAGCAATTCTTTCCACTTAGATATTATCCCAGTTCACCACAGGTGAAATCTTAACAATTGCACTGTTACAGCATTCCAGAGACTGTCAGTACTACACCTACCACCAGTAAGGGTGTCCTCATTCCCATCTAGACAGCAAGTGAACTAGATTCATCATTGCATCATTACACTATATATCCCAGGACCACTTATGGTTCCAGCTGTCTAAATCAGGTGGTCTAAAAGTAAAGCCAGAGATAGGATTCTTGTGCAGGTGGTTTATGAATGATACACGTTCACAAGAAAGGGAGTGAGGGAAGTAGGACAGGGCAGAGGAAGGAGTAAGCAAGGATATGGTCCCAGCTGGAGTCTAGCTCCTTCTTGAAACCTCACAGGGCTGTGCAGTGTGAGCTGTACCACTTAGTTTCCCCCTCTTGAGGCAAGGGAGCCTTCTGTATCACTTGCCAATCAGGCACGGTAACCTTTTGGTGGTGGTGCTAGGAGTGCATAATCTCTTAAGAGACAGAGCTGTCATCTGATCTGATCGAAGGCAATTCTCCAGAGAAGGGGGCAGCTGTGAGTAGTTAGCAGCCAACACAGGAACTAAGGGGCAGTGCACTGGGCCAGGAAAGCAGATCTATACAGCTTACAAACAGTATCCACTACTTTGCTATTTCATTAATATTCATCTACAGGCTCATATTCATGTATATACAATATCATCTTAGGAAAAAAGTATCAGGAAGAGTAGTAGATAGCACGTAACTGATTTAAGAACTCTGGAGTCACCTTTTTTTTTCTCCTATTTTTGAGTTATTGGATTTTAAGTACAATGGAGTTTAAGTTTTGGATTCAATAAATGTTATCTTCTGGTCACACAATATATGAAATAAGGCCAAAAAAACCCAAAAAACAATGTGTCCGTTAGTCTTTGCTGCATAACAAATTACTACCCAAAGTTAGAGTCTTTAAACAACCATTTATTATCTCATAATTCTGTGGATTGGCAGTTTGGGCTCTGTTCAGCTGATAGTTGTCTGCTGGTCTCATCTTGGATTATTCCATAGGCTGCCATCAGTTTACAGGATGGATAGGGAGTAGTTGTCTAAGACAGTCTCACTTCCATGTCTGGTGGTTGGTGCTTGCTAATGGTTGGGCTGGTCTTTGACCAGAGTAATTGGGCCACATTTCTCCTAGTCTCATTCACATTCTGGAAATCACAAGATTCCCCAAGAACACCAAAAGAGAGCAAGCCCTAATACACAAGACTTTTCAGATCTACTTAAATCACAGTTGCGCTTGTCCCATTAGTCACAGCAAATCACATATCAAAGCTCAGAGAAAATATGAGAGGACTATTCAATGGTATTGATATAGGGAAGCAAC
This sequence comes from Panthera pardus, assembly GCF_024362965.1. Lineage (NCBI taxonomy): Eukaryota > Metazoa > Chordata > Mammalia > Carnivora > Felidae > Panthera > Panthera pardus. Next base: position 53,977,302 of record NW_026527002.1, read on the forward strand.
AATCTAACATAACTAGTGGAGGACTAGCTACCACATAAGGAAAGAGCTCCCTGTTCAAGGTGGTGTTAAATGATGCGTTTGCTGGAATGTACATGAAATGAAACTGATTCTATTACTTTCTTCATAAAAAATTATTTATTATTTTTTTGTTATTTATGTTTTAGGTTCAACATTTGTTGGATTTAAGAATGTTTGTTCAGGTGAAACTAATGTGATATTCATTACTAACCCTTTAAATGAAGATTTACAGCATCCCATCCATGTGAAGAACATACAGCTGGTTGATACCACTGAACAATCAAAAATATTCATACACAGGCCTGATATAAGGTATAATATATGAAATCCCAGTTTTTTTCTTTCCTGTATTTATAGCTTTGCCTTGTCTTTTTCCCCCATCATAGATCTGAGAAAGTTGCTATATTAAAGTAAATATTAATTTCTATAAAATTTTAATCAGCATCATGAAAATTAAGGCTAATGCATCTGTATTTTCAGTTAAATTGAAAAAGTAGGCTTTGATGTGTATATTTTCTCACTCTGTTTTTTCCATACATGATAATACCATCATTCAACATAAAATATTGAGACCAGGTTAGGAGCGTGTTGTACATTAATATCTCTCCATAAATAATCATCAGGAATGAGAGACGTCTCTATCATTTCTTCCCTTTTCCTTACCTCTTTTGTTTCCCATTGCTTTCCAAATATCTTATCATGTTCACTCCATCATGCACTTTGAAATTAAATGTCAGTCATTATAATCACTGTGACTGAGAATATGCAAAAACTTAGCCCAGTGACTTTTTAATCACAAAAGTCAGTGTCAGACTATTTCTAGAAGCTGAGCCACTTAGATTCTAAATCTTAAAAGAAGATAGCCAATAACTGCTACACTTTGTAGGAGATGCAAATCAGGAATTTAGATGTAAGACAAGATTGGAGGAAAGAAATATTTTATGAGAGATCTTTGACCATTTTCAGTATAGGAAGAAGACAAGGAAAACTGCTAATTAGATAGACATCTCTTCACAGAAATGCAGTGTTTTCATAAATAGTTTGACTTCATCTGATTTTGTGGGTTTTTTTTTAAATTTTTAATTTTATTTTAGAGAGAACACACGAGTTGGGGAGAGGGGCAGAGGGGGAGAGAGAATCTTAAGCACTTAATCTTAATTTCCATGCTGAGCGTGGAGCCTGACACAGGGCTCGATTCCACAACACTTTCATGACCTGAGCTGAAATCAAGAGTCAGATGCTCCAAAGACTGAGCCACCCAGGTGCTTATCATCTAATTTTGTTTTGATGATAACTGCACACCTCTTCATTTAGTAATTAATTATTGAACTGTAGTATTTTTGGCTCAATAGAGCCTCCCCCCACTAGCAGATTATTAGCTCCTATTTAGTTATCATTGAATCTTTCAGATGTAATATATAATTTTAATAACTAGGTCATGAAGAAAATACATTTTAAAATAGTCTTTGAGCTCTGTGCTTTTATTAGGATGCTATTGATGTTCTCTCAGATCCCCTTTACAAGGCCCTAGTGCTTTAAATGTTGGCCAATAATAACCTACAGTTGCCCACTTTTCCAGAAAATTGCTGTTAGCCAAACAGGAATAGCCTTGGGGGGGCTAAAACCCTCCCTAACACCACCTTTTTGCAATCCATGGAAAATGACTAGTTTATACAGGAGTTCAAAAGGGCAGCCTCCTTATCTCCAGGTGGAAGCAACTCTCAGTACAGTTAATGATCCAGAGGTACCCCTGAGATAAGATTGAAACTAGCCCACAGACCACAGTCACCTTGTTTTCTTTCCCTTTCCCTATGTGGCTTCTCTCCTTCTTTTTTGATGGTACTCCTTCAATAAATCATTTGAACAAAAATCTATATTTCAGCCTCTGTTTCTTTGCAATACGAAGTAAAGACAGAGCCCTAATCCATAATATAAGTGTGCCACTGGGTACTCTTCCCACAGACTTGCTCACAAAAGCACTCTTCGCATACTTGAATACAGAGAACACATGAACTATGTATTCAAGTCATCTCCAAAACTGTTATAGTACAGTAGTATAGTATAGTAACTTACCCCACATGTCCCCCTTACAGCAAAAAGGGAGCAAGATGCTAAACACTATCTAATAGATCTGAGCTTTCCATTATTATTTTGTTGTTATAACTCTGGAATAAGATGTATTTCCCCATACCATGTAGCACGACATAGTGTAACTACACAATATACCATGTATACTATGCAATGTGCAGTATTTTGCAAATTAAGCACCTATTTTACTATTAGAAACAGCTAACAATCAACACTCCAGGTAGCTCAAGTTGAAGGCAGAATGCCATGTATGGTTGAACTGCATAATGAATGACTTTATAGTATTTCATCTCTTACAGTTTGGGTATTTACATAATGGTTACTGAAATATATAGCATAACAATTATAATCCAAGTATATCTGTTTCTATCTACATAAATAAAAGTCTATAGGAATATATACTAATCTGCAATTGGTAATGGCCTAAGAGCTTGAGATAGGAAAGTGAAGGAGACTGAACTTTTATTAAGTATTTGCATTATTTTATACTAAGCATAGAATACTTATAAATGTTAAAGACCCATGAAAAAAAAATAGGAAGGGAAAAATAATAAAGACTTCCCTGCCAGCACAGGGATTTTGTATGTCCTGCACAACAGAGTAACTGTTCACCTGCTTGATGGGACAGTGTTAGTACACTGTGAGCAATGTAGAAAGATGAAATCTTCCCAACAAAATATGGAATAGCAAAATGGAATTCTAATTTTATATCCTACAGGTATAACTTGTACTTTTGAAATTCCAATGAATTAATAATAATACCAACAGAATGGAAAAGCAGACCTCATTACAATACTAATTATATATGCTACTTGGTCCTACTTTGAATCCTTTCTGAAATGATAAGATTCAATCAATCAAAAACTCTTTTGGATACTCTTTTTTTTTTAATTTTTTTTAATGTTTATTTATTTGTGAGACAGACAGAGACAGAGTGCAAGTAGGTTAGGGGCAGAGAGAGAGGGACACACAGAAGCCGAAGCAGGCCCCAGGCTCTGAAATGTCAGCACAGAGCCCAACACGGGGCTCAAACTCACAAGCTGTGAGATCATGACCTGAGCCAAAGTCGGACGCTCAACCAACTGAGCCACCCAGGCACTCCTGGATACTCTCTTATCAAACACTCAATTGAGTGTTCCCCTAGAAACAGGGGAAGGATACTTAATCTAAATATTCATCTGTTTTACTTTTTCTCCACAGTAAGGTGAATCCATCTGATTGTGTAGACATGGTTTGTGATGCCAAAAGGAAATCTTTTCTCAGAGACATGGATGGCTCCTTTCTGGGAAATTCTGGTTCAGTGATACCTCAAGCAGAATACGAATGGAATGGAAATAGTCAATTTGGAATTGGAGACTACAGAATTCCTAAGGTGATGCTCACATTCCCAAATGGAAGTAGAATTCCTGTAACTGAGAAAGCACCTTACAAAGGTTCGTTGGATATTATTCTGTTAGTCCTCAAGTTTGTGAAACAAAGTACATATGTTTTTATGTTTACTAATTGGGGTACTCAATCAATAACATATTTTCTACTTACTAATCTTACGTAAATGAAAAATATAGTCTGTTGATGCTTTTGCAAAGAGATTGCTTTTCCTTGCTAAAATGTATATATCTGTTTTTCTAGGAATTATTAGAGATTCAACCTGTAAATACATCCCACAATGGCAGGGCTATCGGTGCTATGGGATGGAATATGCAATGATGGTTATTGAAAGCCTGGATTCTGACACAGAAACTCGAAGACTCTCACCAGTGGCTGTAGTGAGCAATGGTTATGTTGATCTCATTAATGGTAGGTATTCAGTGTAAACAAATTAGAGTTACTCAAACATTTGCTATTTATTACATGCATGGAGACATCACATATAAAACTAGCAAACATCAGGATTGCTTTACTTTCTGTTTGTAAGAAAAGATACGTGTGCAGGAGAGATGCTTGACACCTAAACAGTTTCCCATATTAGAAAGCAAGGACAGTTATTGCAAATTGACCATCAGAAGAAGAGGAAAGTTATTCCTTGAGTGATCTTCATACCTGTATTAATAAGGTGGCATAAATATTTGAAGGAAAAATTGGCCTGTTTCCAAAAAGACATTTTGCCTTACATAAATTAAAAAACAGACAGTGTGAAAAAACAACAACAACAACAGATAATGTGTTATTTGGAATACTTGAGAACAGGTATTTCCAGCCCACTTGTTTTTCATTTTCGTGAATCTTTATAAGGCTTAATCTTGAAACAATGTGTTTTGGGTTTTTTTTTTTCTTTTCTTAATTCCTTTGACTGTCAAGAATATCTTGACAAGCTCCAGAGTTTAGGCTCCTTACATTCTGGTCGTGGGTGGCTCTAGTACAGAGGGACGGCAGTGGCCTCCATAAGAATTCAGATCAACTCAGAAGTCCAGGACTTTTTGAATACCTAAGATGAACTTCTAACATCTGCAGAAAACAGAGGGCAGAAACTCATTGTATTACCCTGAAATAGTCAGAGGCCCAAAGATTAGTCCCTAAGAAGGCTTAAGAGTCTTTTAAGTGCCGAAGGGGCCTGTAACCTGCCTGAGAAAGATTTCTGTGCCCTGGCAGTGTCAAAACATGTACTGAAATACCCCACGATTCAACAAAGTGGCCAGTACGCCACAAAAATACTCATTTTTTAAAATGAGTCGAAGAGAATACAATGAGCTAAATCAGGGGTGTCCCAAAGTTACATGATTTCAAGTCTTTCCCCACTTCTGTGGCATCAACAATTTGCCTGGTTTCTCTGGCCTGCAATCAACCCAGTTACAAGTGTTGCCTTTAAATCTTACAAAGCAGAGAGCTTGTGGGAAGAATTTTAGACCAGTCAGTGAATAATGGAGATGTTTTCTAATTACTCTTTTTAAATGGTGGAGAAAGATTTTATTCTATTTATTTTTACATTTTTCTTTTCTGAAAGACAATACAAGCTTTCTACTTACAATAGTGACATGACATTTCTCTTAAAAATAAATTTAAATTTTCATTAAAAAAATTTTTTTTAATGTCAATTTATTTTTGAGTGGGGGAGGGGCCGAGAGAGAGGAAGACACAGAATCTGAAACAGGTTCCAAGCTCCAAGCTGACAGCACAGATGCATCACATAATGTGGGGCTCGAACCCATAAACCGTGAGATCATGATCTGGGCTGAAGTAGGACGCATAACCGACTGAGCCACCTAGACACCCCAAAAATAAATTTAAATTTTTGAAAGTGACTGTCAATTTGAAGAAGTCTTAATTGATAGTAACATTGCAAAAATTATGATGATATTGAAAGAATCACGGAATCATGAGATACACTACATTAGACTGGAAAAAAAATTTCCAAAGATAAAAGTTACTGGATACCACTAAAGTTTCCTTTAAAATTTTAATACTCAATTTCATCTATTTTTAAAATATGGCTTTTGCTACTCTAAATTTTTCATTTAATACATAGAAATTTCTTTCTGTTCGTTTTCAAAACCCACAAAGAAGGTTTGTTTAAAAGTAGAATTTATATTTTGGATGCTAAGAGAAAGTTCATATTCTACATGAGATTCAGAAGTTTATACTGATTCAAAATTTGATTGAAGTTCAGTTATAAATATTGATTAGAATTCCAAGTAAGCCAGGAAATTGAGCAAAGCTATTGAATAAATACATCAAGAAAATTTATCATTCCGTATCTCACTCAACGTTTTATAACCCAGCTGAAGTGAAATAGTTTGCTACAAAGGTCATATTATGCCTGTTCTGGAAATGTCTGGATTCCACTGTCTTTTGGCTTTCTAGAAGGATTATTGAAGTATTATTTCTCAGATCATTAATGATGTTGACCCCCCAGTGGTGCTTATAATCCCAGTCTTTAATAAAAAATGTATTAAAATAACAATGCAGGAAGATTAAAGACTTCATAAAAAACATACTTAAGAGTGTGTCAAATGCACAAATTAACTGATGAAGATGAGTGACTGAAGGAAAAAGTTAATGAATCCATGGGTTAGCCGTGTTTCCAGGTACGAGCTCTGTTTTTAACAAATTAATGGTTAACAGCATATTTCTCACTAAAGAGGCTCCCCACCTGAATTCACATTTAATAAGTAGGAGAAAAGATCAAGCACTTTCTTACCATGTGGCCTTGGCTTTAATATGATTATTAAAGTAGAGATTCATAGAAACCTGTTTCCTTCAAAGACCTTCTAGTGCAAACTCAACACACCAACTTCCCTTTTTTCACCCTGTGCAGTATAAAAGTATGGGTAGTAGGGAGAAGTGGCTTCCCTGCCTTCCTTTTTTTTTTTTTTTTTTTTTTAATTTTAATGTTTATTTTTGAGAGAGAGAGAGAGAGACAGAGCATGAGCAGGGGAGGGGCAGAGAGAAAGGGAGACACAGAATCTGAAGCAGGCTTCAGGCTCTGAGCTGTCATCATGAGATCCATGAGAGTGTGACCTGAGCTGAAGTCAGAGGCTTAACTGACTGAGCCACCCAGGCGCCCCTCTTGTCTTCCTTTTTTTAAGCTAAGGTTTGAGAAATGGCTTAGATCGCTGGATAGATGGGTAGATGGATAATGGATGTAAATGCTGAACCTGACCACTGCAATTTGTTTTTAATACAATTAGTCTTCAGACTTTGCACTAAATATATTCATAATATGGAACATGAACGTTTACTTATGTGGCTTTAGGCCCACAGGATCATGGCTGGTGTGCCGGATACACATGCCAGAGAAGACTGTCCCTGTTTCATAGCATTGTGGCTCTGAACAAATCTTATGAAGTTTACTTCACTGGCACCAGTCCTCAGAATCTTCGACTGATGTTGCTTAATGTTGACCATAAAAAGGTAACACGAGATAGAAATAATTTCTTGAGTTATTGGTGTTGCTTATTGACATACATTTCTATGTGCTAAGGACTTTCTATCCTCCCCTGTTCTCTTGAACATTGTCAGCCCTACAGCTCATTTTCAAGGGTCATCAGCGTACTACTAAAAGTCCTGTCAGTCCAGAAGGTTTCATCAGCCTGAGAGCATAGATGCATACCAAACACCCTTCCCCCATATACACTTGATTCTCTGCTCTACGTCTGAGGCATGACAGTGAGGCCTACGATTTGTGTGATGGGCAAGCAAACCTGAAATTTCACATAAAAATAGTGCACATCCAGAATTGGTCACTGGAATTATATATTTATTTTTCCAGGCTGCTATTTATATATTTCAGAAATACACCTTTGGAATTTACCTGAGAGATCACAGCATGTTGTTTTAAATATCTTCAATCATATCAAATCTTGGCTATAAACTGAATTCAGGTGGGATGATTACATTTATATATATATACCGTGTCAGTGGAAAAGAGTATGAGGTTAAGCAATAGTCTCATAGTTGAGATTTTCTTTTCTCAGAGTATAAGACTCGAACATCCCAAAGTATTAGGAATGTGAAGAAGGGATGTGGATAAGATAAAGCAGAGGAGTAACAAAGAGAGACACCTGCCTCTTCTCAGATGATACCAACCTCATCCTTTCAGTTGCTGGAGATAAAACCTTGGACCCATTCTTGATTCCTCTCTTTGGGTCATATTCCTCATGCAGTCCATCTGCAAGTCCTGTTGAGTCTCCCTTCAAAATATCCAGAATCTGTGACCACTTCTCACCACCATCACTGCTACCACCCACTTTGAGCCACCATTATTTCTTCCCTGGATTAAGGCAGTTGGCTCCCCACGCCTGCTGCTGCTCTGTCTCTGCCTGCTCTAGTGTCTGTACTCACCTCAGCAGCCACAGAGGTACCTCCAAAATATAAGTCAGACCAGGTCACTCCTTGCCCCAAGCCCTGCAATAATTTCCCCATTGGGCTTTGTACAAGAGCCAGAGTCCTCTGACTTCTCCTCCAGCCACACTGGACTCCTAGGTGTTCCTGCTACCTACCACCACCTGGGCCTGTGTTCCAGATGTTGAGTCTGCCTGGAACATTCTACCCCAGGTGGCTAACTTCCCCTCTCTACAGACCCCCTCCAATCCCCCAATGGGCCTAGCCTGTTCACCCCTCCCCAGCTGGCTCTCCCAATTATCCATACTCTGATCTCCCTTTCCTTTTCCCATAGCACTTACTGCCTTCTAACATGCTTCATATTTTACTTTTTATTATTTCTACTGTTTATTTGTCTCTCTCCTCACACTAGAATGTAAGCTCAAAGAGGGCAGGGACTTTTGACAGCTCCTAGAATAGGGCCTGGCTTAGAAAGGCATTCAAGTTTTGAATGAAAGAGAGTATTTTTAATTTTAAAAGTAACTGCAAAGTAATGTGACTGTTAATGTTCTGAGATGTTGAAGATAATTTCAAAAGAAGATTCCCAAACTATGTATAGCTTATTATATTCCTTATTAATTTCTCCCTGCCCTTGTGAAAGCTAGTCTCCTTACTTTATGATTACATCTGATATTATGAGATGTGAAGAATATAAACATGGAAAATGAACAAAATTGAATCAGAGAGTATAGTTATGTTGACTAATTTTTTAGTCTTACTACCAAATTTGTCTCAGAGGTAAGCATTTTTTTTCAACGTTAACTAAATTTGTTTGGTTGCATTATAGAGCACTGCTAAATTCCCTATTTCACCCTGCCCCTGAAGCTCAAAGCCTATTTTGAACTTTTTTACCTTTGAAAGGAAATGTTTCTTTTAGAGATACTCCTTTAGTAATTCTTTCTTACATTATACTTTTCTACTGAGAATCATCAATTAAGAGTTAAGCTATAATGTCAGTATGAATGGTTGAATATAAGACCATTTACAAATTTTAACTCAGTATTTATCAATTCATAAAACTTAGTTTTAGTATTTTACAGAAGATATATATAGTTGAAGGACATTTTAAGTGCTAAATTCTAAATATTGTTTCCTTGTTTTCTTAAGAAATAAAAATGTTGTTTATTTTTAACAGGCTGTCATGGTAGGAATTTTTTTTCACACACTTCAGCGTTTGGATGTCTATGTGAACAATACATTGGTTTGCCCCCAAAATACAATATGGAACCCTAAAAAGAAACACTGTGAACTTAAAAGACATCTGCACACAGGTATTTCCTCAGAAAAATATTTAATTATGTATAAAATTCTTTGTAATGTCTCATTATTAATATTTCTAGTTCCTTAGCCATTGACAAATGAAAAGAGAAAATATTTTTTGCCACGGTCCACCAAATTCTAAGATGTATTCATTTATAGCATATGTGTCCTGAAAGATTATTCCTGATGGAACTCTTATCTATCTGTACACATGTGGATTTTGTGTATGAGGCACATTCGTTGGCCCCCCTGAGAACATTTACATTCTACACGTAGTTCAGTTAATCCTATATACAGAAGAGATTTTGCTTAGAATGTTTACCCTATTTCTGCTTTACTTCTATTTCATAGAGGTCAGAGCCAAAATTAATTGGCAGTCACCAGAAATACTGCCAAGAAAGCTAGTATAACATCAACCAAACACCATGAAGTCAATATAATAAACTGGATTTAAATGAAATATAGGGAAAAGGCTAAACGTCCATTTATCAGTATTTTCAAGGCCAGGATTTATATCTTCTCATTGAAGTCTTTTTGTTAAACAAGGTACTTATAAATCCAATACCTTCCATTCCACATGTGCTACTTATCATTTTTAGATGTGCCCCATAATGTTGGTTAACAATTCCTCAAGTGAGTGCTGTAGGTCATAACATCACCTAGACTTCAGAGTATGAATGGATAACCCATATCTATTACTGTCTATGGAGCAAGTCCTATTTCTACTAATAGTCTGAATAGCTAATGTTTCCAGAAATGTTCCTGTGTGCCAGGCACTGTTATAAGTGCTTTGTATATAATACCTCATTGTTAAATATTCTAATAATAATCCTGTGAGGTAGGCAGAGATGAGTAAACTGAGACAACAGGAGGTGTCTTTGCCACAGTCTCTGTCATAGCTCTGGCTGCCATAACAAAATGCCACGAACTGGGTGGCTTAAAGACAAATTCATTTTCTCTGAAGGCTGCAAGTATGAGGTCAGGGTGCCAGGAGGGTTAGGTTCTGGTGAAAGCTCTCCTTCTGGCTTGCAGATGGCTGCCTACTCACTGTATCTTCACAGCAACAGCTGTGGGATCTCCTCTTATGAGGGCACTAATCCATCATGAAGTCTCCACCCTCATCTAAAACTAATTACCCCATCTCCAAATTCCCTTACACTAGGGGTTAGGGCTCTAACATGTGAATCGGGGCAGGGGGCACAGTTCAGTCCATGGTAATATCAGAGATGGTGAGGGCAGAGCAAGGACTTGAACACAGAGAGTCTAGCTCTAGAAGCCATACACTTAACCATTAGGCCATATTGCCTCCTTGTAAGCTAAAAGAGTCTGTGTTATCACTTTCTATATGTAAACAGCTACTCATATTTGCAGCTTCATTTCATTATTTTTAACTCTTTTGAAAAACAACACTTTGGGTACCAAGTACTCTATCATTCAAGTTGGGGAAATAGAAATGATCTCAACAAGGACTATTTAATATAGGGAATTGATTATACAGGTGTTGAAGGGCTGAAAAACAGTATTACCACTGCCTTCTTACAAGATTTTTTTTCTGATATAGCATTGTTTATAAATGAACATTTTTCCTTTGGCACTTAGAATGCAAAATAATTTCCCTGTATTATGAATCTATACATATTGTTTTAGATTACCCAAAATGTTTCATTATGTATGTCTCTGCTTCCTTCCATTCCTGTGAAGACATGAGGAAGTTACCTGAGATAAATGGTGTATGCACCTCTAAATGTAGTTTGAGAGAAGTTTCAATTTATAATATAAAAGCATATTCTTCAGATTCATAGAATGTTTAAACCAAATTGCATCTAGAACTTACACTAGTAGCTCTGAAAGAGATACATAGTGATAATGAAGTGGCTTCTTAATACCAACTGCTATGAATGTCTATTACATTCATAAGAAATATCTTCTTCTTTCTAAAACTTTAATTTATTTTTTTATTAAGCCTCACTATGAATGTGGTAAGAAGCTACATGTCTCATTCTAGTACTATTATATAATTCCTTTGGGCTCTGTTAGAGGATTTATTAGCTTAGACAGTTTTGACACTCTGCCATAAATATATGTGTATGTATATATATATATATATACACACACATATACATAAACACATATGTATATGTGTATATATATATATATACACACACATATACATAAACACATATGTATATGTGTGTGTGTGTGTATATATATATATATATATATATATATATATATTCACTCATTTTATATATATATAAAAATCTCAGTCACTTTTCCAAAAGTCATTTCCGAAGTAGAATTTGTTTTGCATTAAGCAAAGATTTTTCAGGCTGAAATGTAAACCTGTTTCATTGGTATAAAATCCTTCTGAGATATTTTTGTATATACTTCATTTGTATTATATACTTTTCTCCTTAGTAAAAATAGAAGCACTGAGTTGTAAAAGCTCCTTAAGAGTTGATATATAGCACTGCATAAACTAGATAGCTATTAAAGTTAAATTTACATTTTTAAATTACCAAATGCCTTCGGTAAAGCCTTTAAAATTCTGAACATGTAAATAGTGTTCCAGGTACAATACAGGCTCTTGGGTTCATAATTGAATTTTATTTCTCAATTATACTGTATCTATGGCTAATTGTTTTTAAAATAAATTTAATGTATAATGATGATTAACGGTATTGTTTAAAGTGTTGACTTTAACTTTGCATGTCAGTTCTAGAAGTGTTTTTTTAAAGGTGTTACTGTTTTTAATATGCATACTTTCCTATGGAAGAATAATGTTGAACTTTTTCAGAATTTCCTAAATTTAACAAATATTAAATACTACTAAATACATGGTTATTATGATAATATAAAGATTTTTACTGTGCTGTTTTGGCTTTTTTCCTTCATAGAGCAATTCCTTCCTAACCTGAATTCCACTGTCCTTGGTGAAAACTACTTTGATAGAACCTACCAGATGCTTTACCTTTTGGTTAAAGGAACTATACCGGTTGAAATCCACACCACCGCGGTCATATTTGTTTCTTTCCAATTGCCTGCTGTTACAGAAGATGACTTCTATAGCTCTCATAACCTGGTTAGAAATCTTGCCTTGTTCCTAAAGATACCAAGTGACAAAATCCGCATCAGCAAAATAATACAAGGGAAGAGTCTGCGGAGGAAGAGATCCACGGGACTCACAGTTGAATTGGAGATTGGAGATGCTCCTCCTCAGTTCATAAACAATGATACCACAGGTATGAAGAGTAGGTGTTTGAGAGAGAAGAATGTAATAGTATTATAGACCCACGATGACCCTACCAGGGCCTGGTAAACCTGCCCTCAGGAAATCCCACCAACCCCACATCCTGAACCCTGTAAGGGCCTAGAGACCCTTTTCCTACTCTACCCCTGTAATCCCAAACTGTTTTGGAATTATGAAGGAACTATAGCCTCTATTTTGTTATTGTAGCAATTAGTAAATTCAACAAAAGGATTTGAGCTAACACAGAAGATTTGAGAGGTGACATAAGGAAGTGACTTTATAGCTGAGAGATTAAGCATAAAAAGAATCAGTCTATGAAAAGAGAAAGGTAAGAATGTTCAAGTGTAAGGAAATGGCAAACCAAAAGAAGCTCTCCTCTTCATAAGCTGAAAGGACTGTGGATGTTTCCTTAAGGAGAAGAGTAGATCTTTGGAGATGCTGAGCGGTAGTAAAGTCACAGATTTACCCTAGCAAATGCAAAGGTGCGAGAATATGTCTGTCTTTAATTCCTGTGACTGATCCAATCAGTGTCCCTAGCCGTCACCCTTTTCCCTGTCCCTTACTCTCCATACCCCCATTTTCTAGGTATCAGATGAAAATCAGCTCAGCTGTCATATCAGAGGTATCTTTGCTGCTTTAAATTATGTCCTTAGAGTGACTCAGTTTGGGCATTTGGGTAAATGTTCAACCCTTCAGATTTTTTCCTTTCTATCTGTTTAATTTGGTATCTGAATACGGACTTTCCTGTCTTCAGACCCCCATGTGGCCTCTTGCTTTCATAGTCGCTGCTATAGGGTAGGTGGTCGCAAGCCTCTCTTGAGGTGCAACTGTACCGTCCTGGCCTCTTGGCATGCTTCTCCGGCATGTATCCCCAACCATGCCATTGCCTCCAGTAATCAAGCACAAGTCTCAACTAGGCACACTCATCTCCAAAAAGATGAGATGTAGATCCCTGTCAGAGGAAGATTAGCATTGAGCTAATGAAGCTTAAGCTTCCAGGCCTTTCACTTGTACAAGTCATGGGAGGGACTTGAACTTTTAAGACTCTGGGAGAAGGGTCCATTTAATAATGTGGTCTAATCATTGTTATTATAAAAGTTGCAAAAGTAAGCACTTTCCTTATTCCTTTTCTTAAAGAGAACCTCCAAACTATATAAATTTTAGACCCAGAAAATCTGGATCTATCTGATCTCTGTCCAGCATCTTTTTCATACACACCTGGACTCTATCATGTATAAACCTGGGTACTGGGTAAAGTTCTCACCTTCTGTCTCTAGGGGACATGACTCACGGCTCAAGGAAAGCCCTACAACTTGGCAAAGAGGAATTTCACAGCAAAATATTGGGAAGTGGCAAGAAAGATGTGCACGTAGTAAAACTCCTGGCTCTCCATGTCCTTCACATAGTGTCAGGATATCCAGGAATTCCCAGGTGTCTAGAAAGGGGTCCCTCAAGGGATCCCTACAGAGGGGACCTCTCGACAGACAGATTGGTCAGGAATAAAAGCTCTTCAGGTTAAGGACTTTGGTTTCTTAAGGTGGCAGTTAGCAGAAATGGGTGCCTTCATGTGTCAAGCAGCCAGAGAAAATGTGTAAACAGTGCAGGCAGGTCGGACCTGCCACGCTGCACCAAAAACCAGCGAGGACGAGTGGTAATAGTAGTCTGTGGATATGAAGCACCTTTGTACTGCTACCCCTGGGTCACATGAGCCCTCATGCCTGGGAAGCCATCTTGGAGGAGAGTATATGGAGGGAATGGGGGGGAAGAAGGAGTCTGAAAGACTGAGCATTTATTCAGAGGGTCTAAGTCAACCAAAAGAGACCTGTTAAACTGACAGGACTGAAATTCCCTAGGACCACGATTTTGAAAGTGTTCTGTGAGATCAGCTGCCTCCTTCTTCGTGAGCACACTGAGCTTCATGGTTCAGCCTTAATGGAAGAAATGCAGTGCTCCTCGTCCTCAAGGCAGGACTCTGGATCTAGAAGGCACTGGATACCTAAGCACGAGGTGTTGTCAAGATTCAGAGTACACCAAAAATATCCTGCATAGAGTTGTTTTTTAAAAGATCACCCTGACTACAGTGTATAGAATGGAGTGGAAGAAGGAGAGAATGGATACAAGAAGCCAGTTTAAAAGTTGTTTTAGTAACCCCCTTCCCCCAATGATGGCTTTGACTACGATTTTGACAGTGGGGACAGGGAGACTGAGAAATTGGTAACTGATTATACGGTATGGGGGAGAAATGAAGTAGAAGAAGGGATCAAGCCAAAGAAGCAGGCTCTGACAAATGAGTATGGTGAATAGAGGTGCCCCTTCTTAGGTAAGGAGCTCTGTGGGGGCAGCAGGTCTACGAGGACCCGCCAAGCTAGACAAAGACAATAGAAACTACCTGTAGTGTTAAAATTAAACTTGAAAATCAAGGTCCAAAGCAAGTAACAATTTGTGGGTAATGTAGTGTTAATTTCAGAATTTACTAGCAGACATTGTATAGATTCGATGATGCTAATTATCCTTACATTAGAATTCTATTTTAAAAAAATGCTATGTGGCAATAAACTTGCATGATAGTGCTTCACTTCTTAACAAAGAAGGACATGGGAACATATTAAATTAAGAAACATATTTCCCACTATGCTGTCATTCATTTTTCTTGTGTCTATTTTATCTACCTTTGGTTTTTCTTTAATTGCAGCTTAAAAACATATTCTCCAGAGTTCTCCATTTTCCTAAGCTCATTCATATGACTTTGTCATGTTGAGCTCATGTGCAGAGAAAAAGCTAAAGCATTCCATAATTTGGATGGAGGAGTGCAAACAAAAACTAAAGTGAAAAACTCTCATAATTCTATATTCTTAGATCCCATATGACATATTACTGTTTCCCCATAGGTCAGATGCAGTTATCTGAACTCCAAAAAATTGTTGGTTCTCTTGGACAAGCTGTAATTTCAGGAAAAACCAGTAGTATCCTTGGATTTAATATTTCTTCCATGTCTATCACCAATCCCATCCCCAGCCCAAGTGACTCTGCCTGGATTAAGGTAAGAAAGGGCAACTAGAAAAATATATCTTAGGTATTTAAAACATTGCTGCTTATTTCTTATTTTAACTCTTTATATTTCAATGCAATAATTTAGAGAGCATGTCTTTCTAATTAACGTTGGCTATTTTTAATGGTATACTAAAATGATAAAGTAGTTGAAAAAGGAGCATATCTTCTAAAAAATTATTTATTGGTATAAAATGGTATAAAATGTGATTTTCTTTGAATATTTATAACAGTGCTTCATGAATTTGATCAGGGGGAAATATTTTAAGAAAATTAATTTCACATATTAAGCATATTTTTACGCTTATTACATATTACACTTGGCTTAAGATGAATTTGCTATTGACTGTAATTTATCATGTGAAAACCACTTCATCACTCATGACCGTTAATTTACAGGTGACTGCCCAACCAGTTGAAAGGTTTGCATTTCCTGTTCATCATGTGGCCTTTGTGTCCTCGCTCTCAGTGATCACTCAGCCCATGGCAGCACAGCCAGGACAGCCATTTTCTCAGCAACCTGCAGTAAAGGCAGTAGATTCAGATGTAAGTTATAACCCAGAGCTTTAACTGAGTGAAGGAATTAAGCTATAAATTCTGGAAGGTGAGCCAACTTCTGTAATCCTGGTATGCTGGCAACCTGAGGATTTCACTACCCCTTGAAAACTGGACTAAAACCTGTGGATATCATATTTTACTGTTTTAAAAATGTTCCTTTTCAATGAACTTGTTCCACTGCCCACCCATATTTGTGAACTCCTTGTACAGGAGAAGCTTCTACAGATTTCAAATTTGTATTGAGGCATTTTAAATAATATAGTTTTGCATATCTTAAAAAAAAAGCATGGGAACAGGACAATTATAATTCTCTATTACTTTTTTCTTTAGGGTGATTGTGTATCAGTTGGGATTACTTCACTGACTTTGAAGGCCATACTAAAGGACTCCAATAATAACCACATCACTGGTCTTAGTGGAAATACGACAATTCCATTCAGCAGCTGCTGGGCCAACTACACAGACCTTACTCTTCTTAGAACAGGTGAGTGTGCTATTTTGGATCTTCACATATACATCCACAAATAGGGATAATTGAACAAAGCATTCTATAATACTCTGATCAATAAATTATAGAAATTGGAACACTATACCTGCCTTGTTTCAGAGAACATTTCAGATAACATCTAGCTTACAAAAGTATCCAAAACAAAATAGAAATTAAAATAGGTAATTAAGGAAATTAAACAGATAATCTGAGGCTGTGCATCAAAATTATATCATGATTCATATTTTTATCCATTTGTTGATTTTTCTAAATTTTCACTATGCATTACATTTATAATAAAAACAAGCAATACATAGATTTTCAAATTGAAGAAAAGGGAGGATAAGATAGGCTAATATAACTTTAATGCCCCATGCAGGGGTTCAGAGTTGGACTGAAAAGTGAGTTCTAAGCTTTCTGAAAGCCATTACAAAGGAGAAAACATAAGCATTATGATTCCACAGTGCCCATCAGGAAAAACCAGTAAACAAACCAGTTGTTGCAGAGAATTATAACTTGCTCTGAGATCAGAACAAATGTGTCCTATGAATTTTCATAAAGTATACCAAATGAATCTGTATGAAGTGATATCTTCAATATTACAATAAATAGTTATAACTTCCACTGTGATGTTTCTTATATTATCGTTATACGGGTTGATGGCATAACTCCAACTGGTAAAAGCCTTCCTACTGAGGCCAAAACAGATTGTAGACTATCTACTGGTGATAGATTGTAGAGTATCTAAAAAAGAGAAATAGATAAATTACTTATACTTGAGACAGGCTTCTGTTAATCTGTTTACCATTAGTCTGGGCCATTTAAGAACTTTATAGGCCCTAACTTCTGAAAAGTTATATTGGTACTCCCCACTTCTTACCACTGTTCTCTCACACATATATACATACTAAAGGTGAGAATAAAGGTAAAAAGTGAAGAGTAAAATAAGTAAAAGAAATTCCAATAATAGTCTGATTCTTTTCATATCAACCAAATATCAAAGACAAAAATCATTGCCCCTAATATCTTTTTTCTTATTTTTTTACTTCTTCTTGCTTTGATGGTACCCTAAACCAGACAAGCTTGGTCTGCCTACTAGGCAGCAGTATCTCAACCCAGTGTTCGATGGGACTCAAATGAAAATGAGTTGTGATCCTAGACAGGTACCTAGAATGCCCTATACACTTGCTGGTTAAGGGCAGAGCCTAAGTCTTTCTGAGTCAGTGTAAATGGTAGTAGAACTGGGATGCTCTTCTGGGAAGTGAGGCACTTAACAAGAACCCAGGTGAAGAGAAGGTTGCCCACTGCCTCATGAAGGTGGACCCAAATGGTACCCAGTGGCAAAAACCCAACCTGGATGCTATGTTCTTCAAAGTGCCACTTCCAAATAGCAATGTTCCAAAATAACCAGTATCACTGGAATGCTGAAACAATAATATAAGTTTTGGTGTTCTATTGTGATAACAAAATATCATTCCCCTTTTATACACTAAATTTTCCTTCCTAGTGCAAAGCTTCCCTCGAAGTATTTATCTGACTGCTATGGAGAACAGCCATTGCTTCTAATCTCTTTCCTGCTTGCTTACCTGCTGTCCTACTTTCTTACTTTCATCAAGTGTACGGTCTCAGTTCTCTGGTTGTATATAGTAAGGAACACCAACGACAGTCATCTCTTCATTATCTTTAGATCAGTTATCTAGTTTGTAGATTAACCACTATAAAATTGTAATAACAACAAAGCACATGAGAAAAAAATAACAAAGCATCGTTTTTGTAACTCTTTCTGGTAGGCAACCCCCATAGTTACTGGAAGTGGGAAATCCCCTTGCAGATCAGCGGAGAGCCTGACAGTGTGGCCCCACACCCTCTTCTACTTTTAGCTCAATAAGAAGCAAAGCAGGGGCCAAGATAGAGAAGAGGTATGGGTTGTGGTTTCTCACACAGAAAATGGGGATGTGAGAATTAAGTGAGAAAAGGGTGGAAGAAGAATAAAGTAAACAGCTGAATCTGCATCTTTGAGCAATCTGGATAAAAAATAGTATTCCTAGTGGATAACAACATTTGGGACATGTTTACCTGGCAACCTATATGATATAAAGTGCTTGTTTCTGTTCTTATTGCTACATAACATACCAGCCCCAAATCTAATGGCTCAAACAACAACCATTTCACTTGCTCACAACAGCGTGGGCCAGGAATTTGGACAGGGATGGCTTATATCTGCTCAGTGATGTCTGGAGCTTTAGCTGGGATAGCTTGATTGAAATCATATCCCTAAGGTTTTGATTCTGGATTTTAGCTAGGTTCTTCAGTTCTCCTGCAGGGAGTGGCCTCTCCACAAGGCTCTCTTGGGCTTCCTCACAGTATATATAAAACATACTGAAAATACAGTACATTTTAAGAAAAAAATACGCCTGCCACGAAACTTCAGTTTTTTTCAAACTGAAAAAAGGAAAGACTTAAATACGCCATTGTCATGGATTGTAATGGTGGCAGAAAATTCTATAGAACAAGGACCGTCTGTCTTGAAAGTTACAGAATGCACTGGCATTGTTTGTGAAAGCACAATGAGGTCAAGATCTAACTATACTCTGAAAGAAAGGAAAGGAAAGGGAAGGGAAGGGAAGGGAAAGGAAGGGAAGGAGAGGAAAGGAGATGGAAGGGAAGGGAAGGGAAGGGAAGAAAGAAGGAGGGGGAGGGAGGGATGAAGGGACAGAGAGGAAAAGAAAGAAAACAGAAATGATTTTTTTAAAAAAAGATAATAGAAGGAGAGGAATGAAAACTTCAGGGTTGGACAAGAATTGCAAACTCGGTATGGTAGCCATTATTAATGACAGCAGGAGTTGTAGAAGCAATTATGTCAAGGAAAAATATATTGGTTATCTCATGTTCAAAACCGGGGAGATTTAACATATGGATTAAAAAATATTTGGATAAGCTTTTTATGTTCCACACTCTAAAAATATCTAAAAAGTTTCCTTAAGCTTGTCTGCATGGAAGTAAGAAGAAAGGGTCACAATCGTGCAACACAAAAATAGCATCTGACTTAAAGGAAGTGTGAAAAACAGTAAAATTGTTGAATCAAAATGGAGGGCATATGGTTTTTGTTGTACTATTCTTCCAACTCTTCTGTGATTGAAACTTTTCAAAATAAAAAGTTTAGTATTTCGGTATCCACCCCCATCTCCCCCAGCTGAGGCTGAGGCTTCTCTACTGCAGGCCAAGTATCCAGGGATGGAACAGAGGCTCAGTATTTTTACTTCCTTTCCCTACTGTCCCTCATTTTAAGCAGCCTCTCTCTAGTCCTGAGCACTAGGAAGATACCCCTAAGAAGCAAGTACTGATGCTACAGAAAGAAAATCTAGCCAGATTTCCCCTGCCCACAGTTGATGGGCAGTTGGAACTCTGACTCTGAGACCTCCTCTATGCGTGTTTATACTTCAATGAATCTATTTGGCTCAATTTCCAAAAATACTTCATTAGGAATTATACAGTACGTTTAAGTCAATGAAAACTTAACTGGGTCTGTGTGAAAACAAACAAATTATAAAAGGAAGTCAAATTCTATAATGATGTTTCTTCCTAGGAAAAAATTATAAGATTGAATTTATACTGGATGATATTGCCCGGGTGGAATCTGGGACTCTGAGCCTACCAGCACAGTCTATCGCTAGTGGTGTTGGCACCAATGGTGGCAGCAGCAGCAGTGGCAGCAGTGACAGCAGCAGCGGCAAAGCATCGACTGTGGGCACAGCTGCGCAGACAGTGATTGTAGTAATTAGCTGTCTGATGGGAAGAGTGTTGCTCTTGGAAACATTTATGGCCACAGTCTTGATTTTAAACATAAATCTAGGTAAGCATAGTTCAGTTCTTATGTAATGTATGTATATGTCTCCACATACTGAGGTTCCAGTAAATGGTTACTAAACAGAGATCAAGGGCACAACCATTGTGCATGACACCACTGGGAACACAGAGACATGGTCTTGGCCATTGAGAAAGTAATAGCTTCAGTGGTGGAGATAAAGACAACCTTACAGGAAATGTTATTCACATTACATGACAGCATATGGGAATGTGGGGAATGAGAAGATAATGGTGGGCTCTCTTTCAGTTACAAGGGGCAGAAGCTCAGCTTGAATTGGTTTAGGCAGTAAAATGAACTCACTTAACTGAGAAATCCAGTTGTGATTTCTGCTATAACTAGACCTAAGCACTCACATGATGTCATCCAAAAATTATGTCTCTCCATCTCTGGGCTCCATGCTCCTTGATGGTAGTAGATTCACTCTCAGGCAGACTGACCACCCCCAAACCTCATGGCAGGGGTACCACCTGTGTCTTCATGTACGTTCTACCAGCCCGGCAGCTAATGCAGAAAGAGCAAACGTCTTTCTCGACACTTTCAGCAAAATCCCAAAGCAGTATCATTGACCTAGTTTGGGTCACACATCCATTCTTGAGCCAATCACTAGGGCCACCGGGTGCTGTGTACCCCATCCCAGCTAATGCCAAGGTCATTTTTCTCATCTCTCAGGCTGATACTTCTTAGGCTTCTTTCCTTCAAGCTCCACGTCCCTTCAAGTTGCCCTATGTCCATCCATAATGTTACAGATCTGTTCCTCCTTTAAAGTCTTGGGGCTCCACTTACAACTTCTTCTTTTTTATTACTTCTTTCTTGACCTTTTATAATAGCCTCCTGAATTCCTGGCTTCCGAACTCCTCACTTTCAGCCTATCCTCCATATAGCTGTCAGATTTATGTCATGTAGTGATTTGTCATGTCAGATCCTCAAAGATTCCTCACTACATGCAAATTGTAATCAACACCAAAGGTCCTGAAATCAGTTTTGAAGATTTCCTCCTGTGACAAATCATTCCTAGAAAAGATTCTTACCATCCTACGTATTCCCTCCCTTTGGGCTTTCTCTGCTCATGGCATCCTGCCAGGCCTTGCTGAAGATCCAGCTCCTCCACCAGGTTTCCCTTCTTTCTTCCCACTCACTAATACATGTAATTCTCTTCTCCCTTGTTCTCCAGTTATGCTTTGTTTCTACCATTATTATAGCCTTTCCTGTGGTATACTTGTATTAAACTTACACAAATTCAAATCTACCTTCCTTCACTAAATAAACTGTGAGTACTCAGAAGATAAGACCACATACCGTATTTATCATAGGTGCTAAAAATGTGGTTTAGTTGATTTTAAATATTAAAAGGGGGACAAGTCCTGCCTGCCAACATAGGAGGAAATGTTGAGTTGGGGTAATATAGGCAAACAGTAAAAAGCTTAGATTGGCAGGTATTAATCAGTTTGCAGTTGATCTAATAGGGGAATGATGAAGAGTTTCTGACAGATTAATGAGATGAAAGTATCACATAAAGAATACTGATAAGATTTAAGAAGATGAAAACGGTTCTAGAGATTGGTTGCACAGCAGTGTGAACATACCTAACGCTACTTGTCCACTTTAAAAATGGTTAAAATTTGGGGTGCCTGGGTGGCTCAGTTGGTTAAATGCCCGACTTCGGCTCAGGTCATGGCCTCACGGTTTGTGAGTTTGAGCCCCATGTTGGGCTCTGTGCTGACAGCTCAGAGCCTGGAGTCTGCTTTAGATTCTGTGTCTCCCTCTCTTTCTCTGCCCCTCCCTCACTCACTCTCTCTCTCTCTCTCAAAAATAAATAAACATTTAAAAAATTTTTAAATAAATAAAAATGGTTAAATTTTATGTTATATGGATTTCACCCTGATTAAAAATAAAATTTAAAAAATAAGGGTTGATCTATACAGAACCAATACAGATCTCCAAATATCAAAAGATGATAAATATTCTAAGTTTTAAGATACCTAATTAGATTCTTATATTTGAGTAATAATCAAAATCCAAAGAAAGATTTAAGAAGAAATTTGAGATGGGGTAATAATTTAAAAGGATACTGAAGAATTTCAAGCAATAAAAGCCAAGACCAGAATTTAAATTTAAACATAGATAAGGTCAGGATGAAGGGACACATTGAGGCTGGTTCTGGGAGTAGCAGAACAAACTGGAGGCTGGGGTTTCAAGAACAATGATCAAACAGGAATTATCTGTTCTTTCCTCTTAATGGCAGAAATTAATTAGGAGACAGCTGTCAAGGGAGAAGTGTGGTTTGAAGAGACTCAGTCCTGGCCTCTTATAGCTGAATAAGGGTGGGTTTAGAACTAAGGGACAAGAGGGAAATGATCAGCACACAAGTTATTGTATTTTTATGCCAGAATTCTAAAAGAAGCAAAACCAGATGTCCATTTTACAATAGCATGACAGGTACTGCTTGAATTTGTTTCTTCTCAGAAGCATTAAACTATAAGGTATAACTACTGCTTAGTATATCTTTGTGCATTTTGTATTTACTCACTAAATGCATTGTTTTCTAATTATCCTCACTGACTTTCAGCCTGCTTGTTCCCAAAAACTTTGGAATTATATAAAATTCAGAAAATTCTATTTTCAAGTCATTAGTAAATAATATTGTTCCTGGCATTTTCTCCTCCCCCCTCTTCCCCCCCTCCTCTCCCTCCTCCTCCCCCTCCTCCTCCCCCTCCTCCCCCTCCCCTTCCTCCTTCCTCTTTCCTCTTTTGAATGTTTATTTATTTTGAGAGCAAGACAACATGAGCAGAGGAGGGACAGAAAGACACAGAATCCAAAGCAGGCTCCCGGCTCTGAGCTGTCAGCACAGAGCCCAATGCAGAGCTCAAACCCATGAACCTCAAGGTCATGACCTGAGCCAAAGTCAGTCGCTTAACTGACTGAGCCACCCAAGCGCCCCTATTCTTGGCATTTTCTTTAGGACTTTTTTCCTCCGGATAGAAAAATTAATCATCTTCTCCCTTGCTACTAAATAATCGCTCAGTGATCTATCCTTCAATTAAAACATAAAATGATTTAAACACCACTGTCCTAGTCTTGGGCTACTATAACAAAATACCACAGACTAAGTGGCTTTCTCTTGGTTCTGGAGGCTGGAAATTTATTTCTCATGGTTCTGGAGGCTGGAAGTCTGAGATCACGGTGCCAGCATGGTGAGGTGAGGGCCCACTGCTAGGTCACTGATGGCGCCCTCACAGGATAGAAGGGCCTCAGGAGCTCTGGGGGTCTCTTTTATAAGAACACTAATCCCATCATGATGGTTCCACTCTCAGGACTTAAACACCTCCCAAAGGCCCCACATGCAAATACTATCTCATTGGGTGTTAGGTTTTCAATGTAGGAATTTGGGGGTGGGGTGCATTCACACCATACCAACTATTAATGAAATGAAATGCTGGGATTTTTATAACTTTGCATTCTGAATTAACACTTCTATTTGTAAGAAAGTCATGAAGTTCCACTAAATAAAATGACATCTTGAATGTGAAAAATACAAAATATAAGCACCATTATTGTCTCTCCCCAGTTCCACAAAAAGAGTGCATTATTGATTCTAACAATACATGGTCAACTTTGAAATACTAATTTTTTAGTACTGCTTTTGCCCTATTAACCATACCATGAAATATTAGAAATGTTAAATGAATGAAACATATTTTAAACCACACTAGATGTTACTGCTACTTAAAAAAATATTTGTATTGTTTTCACATTTCAGGATGCAACTAAAAGTGTGCTGTTCCGAAGAACAGGCTGAAAACAAAAACACAAGAGCTGCTTTTTACGAGCCATTTTATTGCGCAACAAGAAAAAGCCTATAGCGTTTTCAAGAAAATAAGCGAAAAATATTTTTATAATATATAAAAATGTACTAATTAGCTTTCATGACAAAAATCAAATTTCTTCAAAATATAAGTCTTTTGATTCCTTATATTCATATGTTCTTATTTCATTTAAAAAAAAAAACTTTAAGAAATCTTTGATTTGGAAGCAGATATGCCACCTCCAAGTTGCTATACCTACAAATCATAGAGTCCTTTATGTGTGCAAGAGCTTGTCTAGTTTTGACTTACCCACTTTTAGGTCAGATTGGAAGCATTTTGAATTTGTGTATGTACTGGGGGATCTGACTTCCTTTATCCATTCATGACGCTCTGATTTCCAATGATCTAAACCATTCTAATTTCTTAGGATTTTGGAGAAATGAGATTTGTTTTATACCTTTTTCAGACAAAGTTGCTGATTTTCAGATCTATAGTAATCCTGTAAATTCTAGATTGCCCTGGATTTCTGGGCCTGCCAAACCCTGGCTACCATTCTAAGAGTTTTTGTTGTTGTCTCTGGAGCAAACTTTTGGAAAAAGCCCAAATTATCTCTGCTTACGTTCTTCCCACTCAAAAATGCCTCAGCTATGAGTGTAGCTTCCTACAACCCCATGCTATAGCACAAGAAATACGTATTTTTAAGAGAATAAAATAAGGGAATGCAAAAAAAATCATAATTAATGTAGATAAGTTAACCAAAAGCTCTCATACTATGAAAATTGTACTTTTTACTCAGAAAATTCTAAAGGAAATGCTTAATTTTGAGGAAGAACTATCAATAAAGGCATTGTAGCTATGTCCAGAGCAAGAAAAGCTGATACTCAGAAAAGTTACCTTCCAGCAAGTAACAACACTAAGGAAGCATTGGGAACAGCTGCGAACATTCAACAAATTTCAGACCTTTCTCTTCTGTCTGCCATTTCCTAGTATATTCACCCCACATCATTGTTAATCTTGGTTAAGAAAAATAGTAAACATTTACCAGGTAACAAATCCAAATATCTTTGTATAAATCTGGCATTTTGTTCAGTCAAACTGAACAAATCTATTTAATCAAATCTATCTATCTAGTCAAATCTATTTAGCATTTACTAGATACGAGACATTCTAGTGAGAAGACTACAGGGAATAAGATGCTGTCTCTACTTTCTACCAGCTCACAAAGTAGTTGGGGAAATAGTCCTGGAAAAAGGTAACACTGATGCAGTACAGTATGTGAGGACCACAGCTCAAGGGTGATGCCTGAGATGAGTGTTGAGGAATAAAGCATGAGATGAACCAAGGAAGGAAGAGAGTCCTGGCAGAGGTGTGGTGGCAAGAACGAAGGCTGAACACCAGTAGATGGTGAGTTCCTTGAAGGCAGGGCACTCCTTATGCAGCATGTCTTCCTGCCGTGTAACAAAACATCCAGCACTAGTAGATCCTGATTCGCTGTTTAGTGGACAAATGAAGCATGGAATGTGGGGAAATCAGCAAGCGGTCTGATGTTACTGGAACACCAATCTGACATAAGGAACGGCACCAAGCAAGGCTGGAAGGAGAGACAACAGTCTTCTGTGCCATGCCATCAGAGGAGCTTGGATTTATTTTGTAGGTCCTAGGGATGCAGTTTTAACTAGGTATTAAAATAGAAGTTTTGGCTAGGACACATTTTAAAGGGGGGGGGGGGTGTACCAAACAAAGATGTACAACCTTTTTAAGTAGGTAGCCCAGAAGAGTAGATTGGAGGATTTTTGGAGAGCAGTTTTTTGGAAATAGCTATGCTGAGAGACCCTTTGCAAAGGGGAAGGATTGGATGTACTAGCTTGCAATGCCAAAGCAAGAGACAAGGATTTTAATTAGGCTTATGGAAGCTCAGAGGTTTGAGGCACGCAATGGATTGGTGTCGGACTCATTGCTGTTAAGAATCCTAGACAAAAAGGTTTTAAATAGCCTTCATTCATAAGCTGGCCACCTTTTAAAAAAAATGTTTCTTTGAACAATGCTGTCTTAGAAATTCATTTTTAATTTTTTAGAAATACTTTTTAATGTTAGAAGTGGCTATTTACTGGTATATTAGGATTGTTCTATCCACGATGTGAAAAATTCATAAAAATAAATATAATGCTTCCACTTTGCTCAATGTAAGAAACAGGATAAGTTAATAAGAAAGAAAAAAAAAAGAATGTCTTCCTATATTTCTGATAAGTAAAACATTTATGTCTTGTACTACTGTTTCTACTCTTTTCTAAGCTCTATCACTTTTGATCATTGCAGTGACTCCCAGACGGTGCATCTACTACTACCACTGCGGTGCCTGAGTGGCTCAGTCGGTTGTGCGTCCGACTTTGGCTCAGGACATAATCTCATGGGGTCAAAGCCCCTCATGGGGCTCTATAATGACAGCTCAGAGCCTGGAGCCTGCTTCCGATTCTGTGTCTCCCTCTCTCTCTGCCCCTCCCCCACTCAGGCTCGGTCTCTCTCTCAATAAATATTAAAAAAATTAGAATACTACTAACAATAACAATAAATAAAGATTCACCACATGCTTACTATGTGTCAGACATATGCTGAGTGTTCTATGTGGACTCTTTCCTTACAATAACCCTGTGAAGTCATTGTCCCCTTTTCCAGATGAGGACACTGTTGAAACCTAAAAAGATTTACTAAAATGCCCCAGTTCACAGAGCTTCCAATGGTAAAGCTAGGATTCGATCTACCTCCAGAACCAAGTGGCAACATTTCACTGCTTCTCACTTTTCTTCAAGCACTGGAAAGTGTTTCATTCTGAAGAAGTTTTTCATAAAACGTATTTATGTCTAAGACACAAATTCTAGGTTTATACTTTATGACCTCTATGGCCTCAGGCATGTTCTTAGTTTTTCTCATTCTCGGTTTCTTCACACGTAAAATGTGGAAAATATCTACCTTGCAGTGTGGTATTTGAGGACTGATGATAGCATGTATATGAAATTCAATAACAGTGCCTAACAGGTGGTAGGTGGTAAATGGTAGCCACTCTTGCTATTTTTAGTACCATAATGTTGCCTATATCATGTCAATCCCTGGCCCAATAAATCATTAGACTTATTACACCAGAACAAGGTCTAGCATGTAATAAACACTGTGAGTGTTAATTAAATAGACTCTTAGGCTGGGCACAGGCCACCTAGAATAAAGACTAGTTCCCCATCTCCCTTGCCATTAGGAATGACCAACTTTTGTGTAGTAAGTTATAAAACTGGAAATAATCTTGTGGAATATTGTAGAAAGTTAAAAACTGGCTGTTAGGCATCGCTTTGCCTTTTCTTCATCCTTTTCTGCCGTGTGGAACAAGATGTGTCCTTGGGCCAGGGAGACAAAGGCCAGCCCCTGAGTGCTCAGTTGCAAGGAGCTTGAGTCCCCGACAATGTGGTGCCCTATACCAGCCCTTGCTCTTGCACGGTTTCCTTGTTACTTGGCAGAAATACTAAACCTAAACGACGTATCTCCTGGTTTCAGAAGATTCTTGAAAGAAACAAGAGAACAGGGAATTAATCCTTCCCATCCAGGGATGTGGGCAGGGATAATACCAGGGCAAGAGAATAATTTAAAATATCACATATATCTTTGAAGTTTTTGCCTGTATCCTCCAAAACAGAAGTGCTTAAACCTTGATCTGAATCCATTGCATATTTGGTTTAGGAAGCCTACCTGAAACAGGTGAACCATCACACTCTTCTTCCATGTTCATCAGTGGGCATTTTCAGCTTCCTCAGGCCAGTACCAGCTGCCAAGAAGTGTTCAACTTCCAATGAAGGAAACACTCACCTCTCCAGAGAGTAGCTACAAACACATTTGTAAGACCAAAAGGAAAAGTACCTGCTGTAGGGGTTACAATAGGTATTTGAATACTTGTGGGCAATCTGACCAGCTGTAACAAGCCTCTAGCTGTCTTACTTACAGGTCCTAATAGACTACTCTAATTATGATGATCAGATTATTCTAAAATTAGATAACTCCCTATGAAAAAACTGTTCTTTCAGGCATTCTGTTTACCCATGACAAGCTGATTTTATTAGAGAAGTTCCTCCAGGTTAAGTGTTCTTTATGTTTTTCACTTCTCTAACATGCTTAGCACACGCTGTGCCGATGGTCAATGTTGAATAAACTGTTTCATTAAACAAATGAGTAGGCTGCACAATGAAACTTTTCCTCTACAAGATTTTTGAGATAAACAAGTCCTTCCAAATATTATAGAAATTGCACTTTATCTTCACTTACTGCCTTAACATTTCAAATAACAGTGTATAAAATTCACATCCAGTTAGACAACACAAGTTGTGGTTGCTATGGTAATGGGCTCAGAGCCTATGAGCAGAAAAAAATAATTCCTTTTGAACAAGATATTTATTTGTGTGTCCAGTTACGTGGCAAGAGTATTTTCCTTTGGCTTTTCTTTACAGTAATTTATTCAGGCAGATGACCTTTTATGCATATAAGTTCTCCTGAGGAAGAGAGAAAATAAATATATTAAGTTTTTATATTGAAGCAGTATATACAGAGAAATGTTTTTAATAAGAATTGATGGTATGTCTCACATTTTAAAGGGCCAGACATGGTCACAGGGGGATCCAGGAGCAGCAATTTGAAATGAAGAGACTAAAAAGCAACAATCAAGACACATGTCCTTCCAAGTGAATTTGAATTGATGGACAACAGCAAATCTCTATTTTGAACAGGACCTTTATTGTGAAGAAGCTTTAAAAATATTTATATTAATCATACAGCAAAGTACCAAGCTAATTTGGAGGAAAGAAAAAAATAAAATACAAAAGACTAGTTAGAGATGATTATGAGAATTCTGGTGTGCTAAAATGATAGATACTGAGAAGAAAGAATGGACAAAACTTGGTAACAGATACTATTAGAAGCACAATATCCCAGAAGTAGTGAGAAAAAGCATGGAGAAGGTAGGGTTGTAGGTGCTTTCCTTGTAACAGCTGTTTTCACGTTCTTTTTTTTTTTTTTAAGTTTTTATTTATTTATTTTGAGAGAGAGAAAGAACGAGAACGAGTGGGGGAGGGGCAGAGAGAGAGAGGGAGAGAGAGAGAATCCCAACAGGCCCTGTACTGTCAGCCCGGAGCCTGTTGTGGGGCTCAAACCCATGAACTGTGAGATCATGACCTGAGCTGAAATCAAGAGTCAGATGCTTAACCAACTGAGCCATCCAGGCACCCCTCCCCTTCTGTTTTTAAAATCAAAAGGGCAAAGGAGTTGAGGGATGTACTCAGAATGTAACTTTAAAATTTAGCATTCCTTCTTCTTTCCCCCTTTTTATATGTTACTAACAAACATGTCTATTTCTGGCTGCTGGTAACAGAAAATTCACTCCTCTTTTTCCTGGAAGCACTATGCCCTGCTGTGAGCTGAAAGAAGATTCTGCGAGACTTGAAGATGATAAAACTTTCGTTGACCTTATTGCTTTGTTTCCAACACATTTCCACATACATTATGCCACTTAGTTTGCAAATTAAACCTATAAGGCAGGAATTATTAATCTAATTTTGCAGATGAGAAAACTAAGCTCAAATGTGTTTAAGGCTGAAGACACAATGTCCATCATGCTACAGCTGAATGAATTAGGCTTTCATTGTTCATTCAGTGTTGTTTCATTTTTAAGTTTTCAATTCACATACGAAACAGATTGTGTTATAAACTGTTACTTTATATTGGTTGTCGGCATCTTAACACATTTACCCTTAGAAATAATAAATGGCCTTACATTTCCAGATCTCAGATCACATCTACTTAACTCATAATATAGCTGAACTATATTACAGCTCTAATAACAACATGGACATTAGCCAAAGAGGTATTATGTTGTTGAACCTCACTACTGGAACACAGAAGTGAAGAGTTAAGGGTATCTTTTTATTTGAATCCATTTTCTTTCCTTCCTTCCTTCCTTCCTTCCTTCCTTCCTTCCTTCCTTCCTTCCTTCCTTTTAGAGAGAGAGCACAAGTGGGAGAGAAGGGCAGAGGGGGAGAGGCAGAGAGAGAGAGAGAGAGAGAGAAGTCTTAATCAGGCTCCACGCTCAATGCAGAGCCCAATGCAGGGCTCAATCTCAACAACCACGAGATCATGACCTGAGCCAAAATCAAGAGTGGGGTTGCTTAACTGAGCCACCCAGGTGCCCCTGAATCCATTTCTAATAAAAGACATGGATTATTTTTCTCTATTCCTATCCAGGCCTCTTCTAAAGGTTAAGTTGTTTAACCCTAAATTATTCTTAAACCTTGGGTCTTCCTGTATTTAGCAATAAAAATTACTACCAATTGAATATACTATAGTAATATTTGTGATGGAAAATATTTAAATCCTTCACAGAAAGTCAGTTTTCCTTTAACAGAAAATAAGAAAGCTGCTTCAGACTTTCTGTCTTCTCTATTAAGCAACTGATATTATGTATTAAATGGTGATGATGGATATTAAAAAATAAGTTATAATTTTCCAGAACATTAAAATGTATTATTTTGAAAGCAAGCACGATTCTCTAGAATAGAAAGATCAATAAAACAATCCATTAAGATTATCATCAGAAAATCCTTTGCTTTCAAACGTATCTATTCAAAACTGTCACTCTGTGAGCCGCAAGGCTTTGTTTTGCTTGATCGAGAAATGAATGTGACTTTATAATCTGTATTCAACCACGAACAGCTGCTCATTAATAAAAGGCCATTAAAGTCCAAGTCAGAACAGCAGGTCTAAAATTATGCTTGAGGAAAAAACCATCCCTTTAGTGAAAAGACAGAGAATTGGGTTGGGGAGATCTGGAAACACTGGGCTGTGTTTGCAAGGTCTGCCCTAACTACTGGGCAGCGATGGGAGGACAGTTGACAAAACACTACTCAGACCCACATGGAGAGCTCAGAACAACAAAGCCCATACAGGCTTTGAACTGGGAGATTAAATGGTGAGCTGGAAGTTGATAAAAGTGAATAAATCAAGTTGGTGATTAGGGATTGGGCAGGGGCAAATCAGAAGCCTCAAAATGGGCAAAGTGTCTGAACACAGAGCAGGTAGAATTAACTGCAACCCATGGAAGACAGGCAATTCAGAAAATTTTTCATATACCAAGTCTATGCCTTATCCTCCTCCCACTTGACATTTGGTGGTCCCTATTCCCACCCCACCCAAGCCTTGGGCGGAAGACTGGACCTCAAATTGCACACTCCCAAAGGATGGTCCCCATGTAAGATCCCAAGTTATTGGCAGCTGTGATTCCCAATTACAGAATTACTAGTCAACGACTGAAGATGATTTTAAATGTGATTTCATAGGTATTTTCAAAGTAAACCAAGTCTGCAATCTTTAACAAGTTTTGTTTTGTTATTGTGTTGGAAAAGAAATATTCAGTAACTAGTTGTTTCTAGAAAAATATATACCTTTTGTTTTGTTTCATTTGGAAATGGCAAATTTAATTTAAAAAACCCTTAAGAATAAAAAATATCATAGGGGTATGATAGTTTGAAGCAAAGATATGTGTCTAAGAAAAAACATTTTGAAAATATGTTTTTGTCAAGATGTAGGCTATTTTGGATTATTGATTAGGGGAATCCAAAAAAAAAAAATTGAGGGATTTTGCATTGTTAGGATATAGGCATGTGAAGAGATTAAGGTTAGAATAGGTGTTTAAAAGACTGCAGAGGATTTAGTGGGTTTACGGAGGTACAGTAACTGGGAATGATGATGAAATACTGTACTAGTAGTATAACAGCAGCAGCTGCAGTAATAGCTATTGTGTATGTATGCTTGCCACGTGCCAGGCTCTGCCCTAAGAGCTTTGAACCGGTTAGCCATCCTAGGAAGTAGGGACTATTATGTGCACAGGCTGCTTTCAAGCAAACAGGCTTGAGCAATGGAGTAGAAGAAGGGCCCACAGAGACCCCCTGGCTGAATACAGACAGGCCCATCAGGGGTTCCACCTCAAAATATCCATAGGCCCTAACTGACCAATGGGCTTACAAATAGGCACAATTACCAAAAAAGGGAGAATTCAGTACTTCACCATACCTTCTTATCTTCCCCCTTTAAAAACAGTCCCAGGGACACGTGAGAGGCTCAGTTGGTTGAGCATCTGCCTCTTGACTTTGGCTCAGGTTATGATCCCAGGGTCCTGGGATGGAACCCCATGTCAGACTCCATGCTGGGCTTGGAGGCTGCTGAAAATTTTCTCTCCCTCTGCCTCTCCTCTGCTGTGCTGTGTTGTCCCCTGGCTCCCCTGTGGTGTATTTGAGAAAGTTCTATCTCCTTTGTTCTGCCTCATACACATTTTTTCACCTCCAGGGCCATTGTCCACCTGATCGTGTCTCCACATTTGGGGGCTCCCATCCAGTGGTGAGACACCCCATTATGGTCATGTTACTGATGAGGAAACTGTGAAATAATGTATCCAAAGTTACATAGAATCATTCTAGAGCAAAAGTTATAAACATACAGTTCATCTCTTGGGGATAAACAAGTTAAATTACAAGAAATGTGGTACAGATTGGAGTGGGAAGGGTACTTACAAAGTAAGTGGGTAGGTGAGTGCTGGTTAGGTGACTTAAATGATTGTAGTAAAAAAGAGATAAAAAACCAAAACATAACACGAACTGCTTTCAGCCTCTGACCACATAAACTATTGCTTTGCGACAGTGGAGCAGATAGTTTTCTGACGGCCCCTCGCCCACAACAAGCAAAGAATCCCGGCCTTTTAATAGCATACAGGACAAAAACGGACTTGAAAGAGAGAACCATAGAAAGAAAGAAAATCATAGTTTGGCAGAATGGCTAGCCTGCGCTGCAAGCGACGAAAGAATGCAGGAACAAGGTTAAGTGCCACTTTTTAACTCCTAATTAAAGGGAATTCAATAACTTGGAGGAGGCCAAGTCCTGAATTAAACTAAATGTTTCGCCACCTAAAGTGGAGGAATGATTGAGACCTGGCTTACCGACAGCCAAATTACCCTGAGACAGCCGCAATTCCCCCATTTTGCAATCTAAATACTGCTCTCCCTTGATCCCATCTGGTAGGGGGATTCTGTAGGTTGAACGAAAAAGGGGCTTGGTTGGAGCGGAGGAACTCTGCACAGAAAGTAGAGCAACACGGAAGGAACCCAGTCGTTCTGAGACGGAACAGTCCGTACTGCCAGCAACAGACACAGAAAACCTACCCGTAACCTAGCCTCTGCCACAGACACGCCGGCCACCGCTCTCCCCGCCCCGCCGGCGCTCATTGGCTTAGCCCGGTCGCCGGACTCGCAGTCTCTTGTCTATTGGGCCAGACAGGACCTGGGCGGGGTGCGGAAGTGAGGGCCCGGAGACCACCGAGAACCGCCTTCCAGGAGGGCGAAGTGGGAGGGGCTGGGGGAGTGTTTCCCGAGGAGGGGGCGGCCATGGCAGCTGCGCGGCGGCAACGGCGGCTGCGACGGAGCGCGCGCCCGGCTTTGAATGAGCGGGGCTGGGATTGAACGGGCGGAGCGCGAGCTCGGGGAAGCGACCGGCAGCGCGCGTGCGCGCGCCTTGTGTGCGCGCGCGGCCCGCGGCAGCTCGGAGCCTCCGCCGGGCGGGCGGGGAGGGGGAGGGGCAGGTGAGTGTGTGCGGCTCGCGCGTGCCCGCGAGGGGCTTCCCTCCGCCACTGCCCCCCGATCCCAACCTGGGGCTGGGAGGGGGGTCTTCTGCCTTTCCCTGGTCAGCCTTCTTCTTCGTCCCGCACTTCCTGCCCTCCCACCTTCCTTTTCGCCCCTCCACCCGGTTTCTCCCCTCTACGGCCGACTGCCACTCTGGGGTACTGTTTCCGGGTCGGGGTGACCTCTGGGGTGAAGGAACTGCGACTGGGAGCAGGCCCTGGGCGTGCAGCCCTCACCACGCCGCGCTCACGCGTGGAAGGCACGCCTGCGGGACGCAGGCGCGGAAGCCCTCGAGTGTCCGAATGGGCCCCCCCAGGTCCTTCCTGCCCTTCTTCTGCAGGCCTTGCTCCTTCCCAGATTTTTCCAAAATCCAAATCCCAACCTACCCCTGCACCCACTTCTAGCGATTTAGAGCGTTTCTCTGAGCGCCGTTTGCATGGCGTTGGGTTGTGTAACCTGAAAATGCTCTTGTTTTTCTCATCTGTACAGTGGGTATGATTTTTTTTTTTCATCAGCCAGTTTCAGGTGGGTGACCATAAGTGAAAGCATTTTAGTCATGAATCTCCTACCTTTTGAGTCATTCAGGAGACCTTAACTCTATCAGCCCTCCTTGTTAAGAGTTCGGGTGTCACATATTTGAGGGCCTTTAAGTGGCAGAGATGGTACCTTCAGCGTTCCACTGTACAACCCACTCCCACGTTCCACTTCTAGTTCCCTTTCTCTTTGGTTTTTCACATGTGAGTTCAGGTAAATTTTATTTTTGCAGTCTTGTGATATTCCTTAACCAACTTGAGACTTACCAACTTAATTTGAGGCTGCTCCGTACTATACTAGATCGTATGTATTTTTTAAATTTTATTTTGGTATTGAAAAATTTCAAAAATATGTTTTTAGAATTACAGCAATTGAAGACTTAATTTATTCTGGTGTGTACTAACATAGATTTTGGCTTGGCGTGTTTGACAAATTGTGATCTAGTGACTCTGCTGAAAGGGTCTCGCCGGCACTTTAAGGGTTACAAGGAAGGAAGATACATTTAATCTTGTAGTTTCTAATGCAGTGTTTTTTCACAAGTGTGGATGAATCTTTCTCTTGACTGAGTGGAGTTCTCATTCCTGTTGATTTCCTAGAGATGTTCATTTCTCCAAAAGCCCTGAGGATAGGTTGCTTCCGAATTCTGATTCTTTTCCTGCTGTATCTTAATTTTTTGCATTTTCTTACTAATTTTAAAGGAAATTTTAATTTAAAAATCAGGTTTTATTAGCATTTTCAGTTTTGAAAGTATTTTGAAGTAACCAAACTGCAAAGTAGCCTAAGATGCATACTTAACAAGTTGATGACCTTTCAAAAATTAAACTGAGACAATAAGTACAAAATTAAAAGCTTTGTCAAATGCAATATGCTGTGGGGAGAGCCTGGGCTTTAGGGTCAGTCTCTAAATCCTGAGTGAGTGAATCTGAGCTTCACTGTCAGCCTCATCTGTTAAATGGGTATAGTGGAACTTAACCTCCTTTGTCCTTAGGAGTCCAGCAACATGATAGAACATAGATTGTCTACAAATATGTCTTGAACATACTGAATACTCAAGGAATGTTAATTTTCCTTCATTCAACAAATATTTGAGTACCTGCTATGTGCTTATCTATTGGATAAGATCTAGAAATAACAACCTGAGCAAGACTGATGAGTCCCTGTCTCTTTGGTCCCTTACATTGTCACAAGCCTGTGACAGTTGAGAGCAAACTAAAGGTTTCTCTGTACTGGGTCAATAGTTTTTCCCATCACCCAGGGTAGCATCTGTTAGATAGTAGGTGCTAAACATATATATTCGTTGAATTGAGTGGGCACATTAAGCAACTGTGGGTCTCAACAATATTCCTGCCTGCAAATGAGTGTAATTTATAAAATCAGAAGTATAGTTAACTTGAGTGCATTTTCCCGTTTCATTGCAACTGGTTAGAAAATTTAACCTGGAAATTATAATATCATCACTGTGTTACTAAGAATGTGCATTGTTAGTGAGGTGTTCTTGGCCTTGGAATTAAATAGACCTCCGTTTGAATCTGAGTCATTGGGTGTAGGAACAGGGAAACATGGGCTTACTCTTAGTGCTTCAGTTCTATGAAATGAGAACA
Organism: Panthera pardus; assembly: GCF_024362965.1. Classification (NCBI taxonomy): domain Eukaryota; kingdom Metazoa; phylum Chordata; class Mammalia; order Carnivora; family Felidae; genus Panthera; species Panthera pardus. Next base: position 54,013,326 of record NW_026527002.1, read on the forward strand.
ATATTATTTACCTCATAAGATGCTTTTATGCGTTAAGAGATAATTTTTAGATAATGCTTAGCATATAGTAGCTGGTCAACGAATATTGGTTCCTCTCTTTTGATAATCACAAAAGCAAATTTTCCACAGAATGAAGATATTCTTCATTGCTGGGGAGAGAATTCTATTGTCAGTAATAGCCCCACTTTCTGTTTTTCTGTTGAACAAAACTTTATTTTTATTTTAGAGAGTGAGAGTGTGAGAGGGGGAAAGAGACAGAGAGAGGGAGGGATGGAGGGAGGGAGAGAGAGCAAGAAAGAGAAAGAGAGAATCTTAAGCAGGCTCCACGCTCAGCAAGGAGCCCACCTAGGGCTTGATCTCTCAATGTTGGGATCATAACCTGAGATGAAATCAAGAGTCAGACGTTCAACTGAGTGAGCCACCTAGGTGTACCTGTTGAACAAAACTTTAAATTTTAATTTCAGTTACCATTGAAATCGGCCAAGTTGACAAATACTGAACAATGACACCCAACAATATTTGTGGCAAGGTGATGACAGTGGTTGCAAAGGTTCTATATGAAATTTATTTTCAACTGTGCGTGCATGTATATATCCAGAGACCCACACCTTTCCCCAGTCCTTAGATATTAAATATCTTCTCCCTGATAGAGTATTTCCTCAGTTCTTTTCCCTTTTCCCCCAAGTGCCACATTCCATACAGTCTCTTTTCTAGTTATCTTTTTTTGTTATAATTTTTCTGAAATTTTAGCCTAAATTTTTATTTAGGGAAATTTGCTTTCTTTTGGTTGAGAGTTTTATTTTTGACAAATCAGCTTTAAAGTGAAGCTTTTGTTCATCTTAACTAGTCAGGTCATTCTGTTCATAATAAAGCAGTTAAACCTTTCAGGTCTGTCTTTGCAGCTGATAACTGAAGGTACTAGGTAAACAAGATTCCCTCGGGAAAGATGGTACAGGGCAGATAAGGTATATAGAAAAAACTCTAGTACAAAATATAGAATATAAGTACTGTAAGAGAAATATACTGGAATTAAGAAAACTTGATAATAGCCCAGCAAGAAATAAAAAAGGCTTATGCCAGGGAGATTGCAGTGGAAATAGAGAAGAATATGGGCAGTACTAGGAAATGGAATAAGGCCTTTTGACAGTTTGGACATCAGAGACTAAGAGAAAGGAGCAGTCAAAATTATTGCATTTTTTGAAATCCAGCAAACCAGTAATTGAGGGTTTTGTTGACAGAAATATTTAAGTTACTTGAATAGTTAACTTCCTAATTTTTTTTTTTTTTTTTGGTTCATACTCTTTGAGTCACTATTTTTTCCGTCCTCTCAATTAGTAAGCCAACTCTGAATACAGGCATTCAGTAAATCATTCCATTCATGTGGAGATAAGGCCTCCGGTTGTACAAAAATGTATGAGCATTGCTAAGGGAGCCTTTTGGAACTCTGTTACTATAGGGTCTACTTGGCCTTTCTGCCTTTTTAATTGTAGAAATGAAAGGAGCTAGCTGTGTGTTTTGCCCTTCTTTGAAGGGACTGGCAGTAGTGGCTCTATAGAGCAGTTAGGTCAGGTACCATAAGAGTTGACTTGTATTTCCTTGTTTGCTTGTGTTTCTTTTTTTAATAGTTTATTTATCCTGAGAGAGAGAGAGAGAGAGAGAGAGAGAGAGAGAGAGAGAGAGAGAGAGAGAGAGAGACCAAGAATCCCAAGCAGGCTCCATGCTACCAGCCTAGAGCCTGATGAGGGGTGGGGTGGGGTGGGGCAGGGTGAGGTGGTAGGGAGGGCTCAAACTCCTGAAACTTTGAGATCATGACTTAAGCTGAAACCAAGTCTGAGGCTTAACCTACTGAGCCACCCAGGTGCCCCCTTGCTTTCTGTTTTTGTTTTGTTTTTATTTGTTTTGAACTTTTATATTAAGGCATAACATACAAACAGTATATATAGTATACTGGTGTTGTTACCACTCAGATTGAAATGTAGATCTTAGTTCCCTTATGCTTCCATACAACTCCTCCACTAGAGGTGACCACTATTTTTTACTATGTTCTTTTTAATTTAATATAATATCTTACTAGTTGAGAAAACGGTTACATGCTGTTTTCAAGACTTTAGGAGGTTATTACTCATATCTGGTAATTAAAAACAAAGAATACTGTCTGCTTTAATCCATACATGAATGAAATATATTTTAAAACATCAGGTTATTCATAGAGGGATGGTGTATTTATCTAGGAAGATTTGAAACATATTTATAAGTTTTATTGCCTATCTTTAAAAAAAATTTTTTTTTAACATTTATAATTGAGAGACAGAGTGAGACAGAGCATGAGCATGGGAGGGGCAGAGAGAGGAGGAGACACAGAATTTGAAGCAGGCTCCAGGCTCTGAGCTGTCAGCACAGAGCCCGATGTGATGCTCGAACCCACCAACTATGAGATCATGACCTGACCCAAAGTTGGACACCCAACTGACTGAGCCACCCAGGCGCCCTTTATTGCTTATCTTTATAAAAAAAAGTCAGCATTTTAATTTTGGGTAGAAGTAACATAAAGCTCTCTCTGATTCCATGATAATTATTACTTAAGTGAGGTTTCACCCTCTTTTAAGTAAATATATATAGAACTGATGTCCAAACATAGTGTTTATGCTTTTTTATTTTGGAAAAAATAATGTATCAAATTATGTTTTCATTTGTTTTATCAAACCATTCTACTCCAAATAATGGTATTAACCGACTGTAATGATTGTTTCCCAAGTTGTTACTAATGGACTCGGAGGCAGATGAGTTTTAGTTGTGTGGCTTATTGCCTCACTTTGCGCAGAAAAGTTAATTTCAGTGTATATTAGTTTGCTGATTGAGGCCATTAAGAAGTTGGATGATATACTGATATATTCAAATTATTCCAACATAGGAATCCTATTCTAAGTGCTTACTTGGTAATTTTCCTCCTGTGACAAATAAAAGGCAAGGAGCCGCTAAAACGCGAAAATTGCATTGTCAGAAACACTGCTCTGTGTGTGTGTGTGTGTGTGTGTGTGCATGTGTGCAGTTGTAATTTCTTCTGATTTGATTTAATGTTATTTGCTCTACCTTCCGACAGTGGAAAAATAGTCATCTTTTATTGATTAGTGAACTGTATTTTCATTTTCTGTCTTGTATTTAGAGACTCTGAATGTGGAAATGTTTACTCATTCTCCTTGGCAATTCATTCTTCTCATCACTCCCAGTCCCATCCCAAGATACTACTGATCCACTTTCTGTCACTATAGATTTGTTTGTATTTGCTAGGGTTTTTAAAAAATATATGGAATCATATATGTTTTCTGTCTGGCTTTTTTCATTCAGCATAATTATTTTGAGAAACAGCCATGCTGTTGCTTCCAGTAGTAGTTCATTACTTTTTATTGCTGAGTAGAAATCTACTCTATGTATATACTATGGTTTGTTTATTCATTCACCTGTTGACATATATATTTGGGTAGTTTCCAGTCTGGAGCTATTAAATATAAAGCTGCTGTTCTAGTACAAGCTTTTGTATGGGTACGTGCTTCCATTTATCTTGGGCAAATTCCTAGGAGTAAAATGGTTGGGTGACCTAGTACGTGTTTGTTTAACTTTGGAAGAAACTGCCGACTATTTTCCAAAATGGCTATACCATTTTACATTCTCACTACCAGTGTATGAGAGTTAAAGTTGTTCCACATCCTCACCAGTACTTGGTATGGTCATCATTTTTTAATTTGATTAATTTTAATAGGTATAAAATGGTTTTAAACTGTGGTTTTAATTTGCATTTCTCTGATGATTAATGTTGTTGACCATTATTTCATATACTTATTTATCATTGTATATCTTTGGTGAAGTGTCTGTTTAGACCTTTTGCTCATTTTTTATTTTTAAATTTTTGTTTATTTATTTATTAATTATTTTTTTAAATTTACATCCAAATTAGTTAGCATATAGTGCAACAATGATTTCAGGACTAGATTCCTTAATGCCCCTTACCCATTTAGCCCATCCTCCCTCCCACAACCCCTCCAGTAACCTTCTGTGTGTTTTCCATATTTAAGAGTCTCTTATGTTTTGTCTCCCTCCCTGTTTTTGTATTATTTTTGCTTCCCTTCCCTTATGTTCATATGTTCTGTGTCTTAAAGTCCCCATATGAGTGAAGTCATATGATATTTGTCTTTCTCTGACTAATTTCGTTTAGCATAATACCTTCTAGTTCCATCCACATAGCTGCCAGTGGCAAGATTTCATTCTTTTTGATTGCCAAGTAATACTCCATTGTATTTATGTACCACATCTGCTTTATCCATTCATCCATCAATGGACATTTGGGCTCTTTCCATACTTTGGCCATTGTTGAGAGTGCTGCTATAAACATGAAACAGCACACCTGTATCCCTTGCATAAATGCCTAGTAGTGCAATTGCTGGGTCATAGGGTAGTTCTATTTTTAGTTTTTTGAGGAACCTCCATACTGTTTTCCAGAATGGCTGCACCAGTTTACATTCCCACCAGCAGTGCAAAAGAGATCCTCTTTCTCCACATCCTCACCAACATCTGTTGCCTGAGTTGTTAATGTTAGCCATTCTGACACGTGTGAGGTGGTATCTCGTTGTGGTTTTAATTGGTATTTCCCTGATGAGTGATGTTGAGGATTTTTTCACGTGTCAGTTTGCTATCTGGATGTCTTCTTTGGAGAAGTGTCTATTCATGTCTTTCGCCCATTCTTCACTGGATTATTTGTTTTTTGGGTGTTGAGCTTGGTAAGTTCTTTATAGATTTTGGATACTAACCCTTTATCTGATATGTCGTTTGCAAGTGTCTTCTCCCATCCTGTCGTTGCCTTTTAGTTTTGCTGATTGTTTCCTTCGCTGTGCAGCTTTTTATTTTGATGAGGTCCCAATAGTTCATTTTTGTTTTTGTTTCCCTTGTCTCTGGAGACATGTTGAGTAAGAAGTTGCTGCGGCCAAGATCAAAGAGGTGTTTGCCTGCTTTCTTCTTGAGGATTTTGATGGCTTCCTGTCTTACATTGAGGTCTTTCATCCATTTTGAATTTATTTTTGTGTATGGTGTAAGAAAGTAGTCCAGGTTCATTCTTCTGCATGTCGCTTTCCAGTTTTCCCAGCACCACTTGCTGAAGAGACTGTCTTTATTCCATTGGATATTCTTTCCTGCTTTGTCAAAGATTAGTTGGCCATATGTTTGTGGGTCCATTTCTGGGTTCTGTATTCTGTTCCATTGATCTGAGTGTCTGTTTTTATGCCAGTACCATATTGTCTTGATGATTACAGCTTTGTAGTATAGCTTGAAGTCCAGGATTGTGATGCTTCCTGCTTTGGTTTCCTTTTTCAAGATTGCTTTGGCTATTTGGGGTCTTTTCATACAAATTTTAGGATTGTTTGTTCTGGCTCTGTGTAGAATGCTGGTATTATTTTGATAGGGATTGCATTGAATATGTAGATTGCTTTGGGTAGTATTGACATTTTAACAATGTTTGTTCTTTCTATCCAGGAACATGGACTCTTTTTCCATTTGTTTGTGTCTTCTTCAATTTCTTTCATAAGCTTTCTATAGTTTTCTGTTTATAGATATTTCACCTCTTTGGTTATATTTATTCCTAGGTATTTTATGGTTTTTGGTGCAGCTGTAAATGGGATCGATTCCTTAATTTCTCTTTCTGTTGCTTCATTGTTGGTGTATAGGAATGCAACCGATTTCTATGCATTGATTTTATATCCTGCAATTTTGCTGAATTTATGAATCAGTTATAACGGTTTTTTGGTGGATTATTTTGGGTTTTCTTGCTCATTTTTAATTGAGTTATTTGTTTTGTCACTGAGTTTTGAGAGGTCCTTATATATTCTGGATAACAGTCCTTTATCAGATATGTGCTTTGCAGAGATTTTCTCCTAAGCTGTGGCTTTTCATTCTCTCAACAGTGTTTTTGAATTTTGACAATTCAGTAACTTCTACAGTTATTAATTTTGATGTAACCCAAGTTATTGATATTTTCTTTGATGGATGGTGCTTTTGGTGTCCTATCTAAAAACTCTTTGCCTCACTCAGGGTCACCACGATTTTGTCCTTTTTGTTTTTGTTTTGTTTGTATTTTTTGTCTTAGAAGTTTTATAGTTTTAGGTTTTGTATTTAGATTTTTATTCATTTTGAGTACTTTTTTAAGTGATGTGAGATATGGATTGAAGTTTGTTTTGTTTGTTTTTGTGTCTAGATGTCCAGTTTTCCCAGTGCTATTTGTCAAAAAGACTGCCCTTTCTCCAATGAACTGACTTTACATCTTTGTCAAATTTCAGTTGTCCCTATATATATGGGTCTATTTCTGTACCTTTTATTCTGTCAGTCTTGACTCCAACACTACACTATTTTGATTACTGTGGGTTTATGTAACAGGCCTTGAAATCAGGTAGTATTAGTCTTTCTACTTTGTTCTTTTTAAATGTTGTTTGGCTCCTATAGGCTTTTTGTATTTACATTTGAATTTTAGAATTGTCAGGTTTTAGAGAAAAAAAGCTTGCTGAGATTTTGTTTGGTATTGCATTGAATCTATAATTTGATTTAGGGAGACTTAATATCTTTATTTATTTATTTATTTATTTATTTATTTAATATATGAAATTTACTGTCAAATTGGTTTCCATACAACACCCAGTGCTCATCCCAAAAGGTGCCCTCCTCAATACCCATCACCCACCCTCCCCTCCCTCCCACCCCCCATCAACCCTCAGTTTGTTCTCAGTTTTTAACAGTCTCTTATGCTTTGGCTCAGGGAGACTTAATATCTTAACCATGCTGAGTCTTCAAGCCCTGAAAGATCTTTTTAAGTTAATTCAGGTCTTCAGAATTTCTCTAAGCGATATTTTATAGTTTTCAGTATGTAAGTCTTTCATTACATTTGTCCTAAGTATTTCATATGTTTTGTGCTTTTATAATTTTTTTTAAATTTCAATTTGTAATTGTTTGCTGTTAACATATAAAAATATGGTTGATTGTAGATTCCATTGAATTTTCTAGATAGACACACACTGTTTTCCTTCTTCCTTTCCAATCTGGTTTCCCTTTTTTTTTTTTTTTTAATTTTTTTTTTTAACGTTTTATTTATTTTTGATACAGAGAGAGACAGAGCATGAACAGGGGAGGGTCAGCGAGAGGGAGACACAGAATCTGAAACAGGCTGCAGGCTCTGAGCTGTCAGCACAGAGCCCGACGCGGGGCTCAAACTCACAGACCGTGAGATCATGACCTGAGCCGAAGTCAGCGCCCAATCGACTGAGCCACCCAGGCGCCCCTCCCTTTATTTCCTTTACTTATTGGATTGCACTTGCCAGAACCTCCACTACAGTGTTGGCTAAAAGTGGTAAAAGGAGACATGCTTGTGCTATTCATAATCTTAGGTATGAAGTGTCCAGGTTTTCATCATTAAGTCTCATGTTATTATATAGGTTTTTCATAGATGTCTGTGACCGGGTTGAGAAAGTTCCCTTCTATTCCTAGTTGATAGTGAGTTTTTACTAGGAATGGATTTTGGGTTTTGTCACATTCTTTTTCTACCTCTGCTGAGATGAATATAGGGTTTTTCCTTTTTAGTTTGTTAATATGGTGAATTACATTTGATTGTCAAGTGTTAAATCAACCCTACATTCCTGGGTTATTCCCCACATGGTCTGAGATATTATCCTTTTATATATTGTTGATTTTGATATACTGATTATTTTGTTAAGAGTTTTATATTTCTATGCCCCTCCGCCCTTCCCTCCCTCCCTCCCTCCCCCCCCGCCTCAAAAATAAATAAACATTAAAAAAAACTTTAGGAGCATCTGGGTGGCTCAGTCAGTTAAGCGTCCAACTTCGGATAAAGTCATGATCTCACAGTTCGTGAGTTCAAGTCCGTTGTTGGGCTCTGTGCTGACCACACAGAGCCTGGAGCCTGCTTCAGATTCCATGTCTCCCTCTCTCTCTGCACCCCCCCCCCCATAAATAAACATTAAATTTTTTTTAATTACCAAAAAAAAGAGTTTTGTATCTATGTTCTTAAGGTATTAGCCTCTAGTTTTCCTTCCTGGTAATATCTTTGGTCTGGATTAGTATCAGTGTAATTGCTGGCCTCAAGGAATGAGTTGGAATTCATTCTCTCCCTTTCAGTTTTCTGGTAGTTTGTGTAGAGCTGGTATACTTTTTCCTTTTGGTTTGGTAGAATTCACCAGGGAAGCCATGTGGGCCTGGAAAAGTCTGAACCACAAATTCAGTTTCTTCAATAGATAGATTTTCAGGTTATCTATTTCTTCTTGTGCTTTTATAACTTGTTTCAAGGAATTTGTCCGTTTTCTCTTATATGTCCAATATAGGCATAAAGTTGTTTGTAGTAAAAGCTGTTTAATATCCGTAGACTTTCTGGTAATATCACCTCTTGTTTATGATATTGGCATCATTGTGTTATTAGGGATGTATATATTTTGGATTGTTACGTGCTTTTGAGTAACTGACCCTTTTATCATTATGAAAGGACCATTTTTATGCCTGCTAATACTATTTTCTTTGAAATCTACTCTCTGACATTGAAATAGTCACTTCAACTTGTTTTTGATTAGTGTTAGCATGGTATATTTTCCCCCATTCTTTCACTTTTAGCCAACCGTATTTTTATATTTAAAGTACATTTCTTTTTTTTTTTTTTTAATGTTTTTATTTATTTTTGAGACAGAGCATAAGTGGGAGAGGGGCAGAGAGAGGGAGACACAGAATCGGAAACAGGCTCCAGGCTCTGAGCTTTCAGCACAGAGCCCACCGCGGGGCTCAAACTCACAGACCGTGAGATCATGACCTGAGCCGAAGTCAGACGCTTACCTGACTGAGCCACCCAGGCGCCCCTAAAATACATTTCTTGTAGGTAGCATACAAAGATCTTATTTTTTTAATCTAATTTAATAACCTCTGGCTTTAAATGGGATGTTAGACAATTGGCATTTAATTAGAATAGGTTTAAGTCTTTCATCTTGCTGTTGGTTTTTGACTTGTCCAATCTGTTATTTGTTCCACTTTACCCTGTTTTCTGCCACCTTTTTTTTTCTTTCCTTCTCTTCTCTCTTCTTTTCTCTTCCTTTCCTTTCTTTCCTTTCCTTTCCTTTCCTTTCTTTTCCTTTCCTTTCCTTTCCTTTCCTTTCCTTTCCTTTCCTCTTCTTTTCTTTTTTTCTTTAGAGAGAGAGTGCGCCAGCCAGCATGAATGGGGGAGAGAGCAGAGCTGGATGTGAGGCTCAGTCTCACCTAACTGTGAGATCATGACCTGAGCTGAAATCAAGAGGTGGATGCTTAACTGACTGGAGCCACCCAGGCACCCTCTGGCACCTTTTCTATTGACGATTTTTTATCTCCTTTGTAGGCTTACTAGTTTAACTGGAACTTGCCCCTTAGAAAATATGATTTAATTGATTTACTAGGGTTAGGTCCAGGTATGATTATTTCTTTAAAGAATCCCAAATACGTGAACCACTGGACTAGATCATCTCTCTGGTTACTTACAAGTTATTAGCTATGTGACTTTGGGCTAGTTATTTGACCTCTCTTAATCAATTTCCTCATCTATATAAAGGGCATAATACAATGTATCTATCTAAAAGTTAAAAACATTTAAAAATATTTGTGAATAGTACTGTTATGTTCATGTGGTTCAGACTTCAAAAGGCACAAAAGACGGTATACTGTTTTATGGTTTTTTTATTTTTTATTTTTTTCATAGAAAATAAAGATAATTGGAGTTGAATTAAAAAACATTCTGAGAATATTGAAAATTTAACTATTGAAAATTTAAAAACCTAGTTTCTCAAATTGTCAATATGATTTACATTTTAATTTTAAAATTCACGGTGTTATATTTGTGGTTTCTAAAGAAAAGTAAAATGTGTCTTATTTTCACAGCTCATAACAGGATCTTTCAGCTTGACTTCAGAATGGGAATATAGCATATGAAATCAGCTTAATGTATTTATTTTTGTGCTTTTCCCACAGGTTTTGATTCCCACCATGGCTATTACACAGTTTCGGTTATTCAAAGTTTGTACCTGCCTAGCAACAGTATTCTCATTCCTAAAGAGATTAATATGCAGGTAAACAAATTTTATGTTCAAATTGATCTGTTTATCATTTTGCTGATTTTGGATACCTTCATAATTATAAAAAGACAGGGCAGACGATATTTAAGCTAAATAACTTGATTATAGTATTCATTCATTATTCTTTGATATTTTAAAAAACATTTTCTCTACTTCAGATCTAGAAAGTGGAGTTTTACTTCTTTTCATTCTTTCAGATTCTTACCTCTTCAATTAAAATCACATTCTCATTCCTACAGAATTTCAGAAAAAAGCAAACCAACTTATAATAAGAGAGTTTATATGTACATAATTATTTCATTACCAGAATGTTTTAAGGTGGTTAAGTGGAATTAGGCATAAGTATTTCTTTATACACCACAATATGAATGTTGTTTTTATAGTAAAAAAAAAAACAAAAACAAAAACAAAACTTGAACAGAAAAATCCCAAACAAAACAGTTTTGTTTTGTTTTGTTTTTAATCTCTTAAATAATATTCCAGAATGTGGAATGTGGACTACTTAGTCCCAGTCAGTTAAGTCATTCTGCTTCAGTAAGTCATCCGGAGATTGGAATTCCTTCTGTTTTGTCATGCTATGTACCCTAGAGCTGCAGTGCTGTATGCTGAGGTACTTCAGGGCTTCACATTAAATTCACAGGGGTATCATCAGGATATTTTTACATTTCCAGCAAAACACACAGTGAATGTGTTTTAGTCAGCATCTGTTAACCCTGCACAAACTACTAGTTCGAGGTAGTTCACATTAGATCCTGCAGCTGTTTTGATGATATTCTTGAATGTTTGAGATAAGTTTTTGTTTACTTGTATTTTTGGTGGCCTAGCTTTGCAAAGCTAGGATTTAGGTTAGAATTAAAGCAAGTACTGAACCAGAATTAATGTGGAAGAGAAAAAGAGGATGGTAGTAGCCAATCTGATTTCAAGTTTTGAGAAATTGTGTCCAGTAGACATACACACATTGCATTAGTGATTGTGGATATTTAAGAATGAAATAAAAATATTTTTCCTTAAACTTATTTATGGTGTTTTTTCAAATGGCTACTAAGTAGTTAGGACATACATAAGTATTAAATTGTTTGGTCCTAACTACTTAATTAGTGGAACTGTTAGGGATTTGTTTTGGCCTAGGGGTACTGTGAAAGAAAAAATACTGACACACAGAGTAGGGTAGTCAAAAGAGGAAGTAGAAGGCTGTTTGTTCCTTTTGTGGCAGACTTGATTTAGAAGTTGCACACAACGATTCTGTTCTCAGCTTATTGTCCAGAGCTTAGTCATATGGCCACCTAGCTTCAAAGGAGCCAGGAAATATATTCTCTGGCGAAATGGCCATTTATAACTACTAAAACTCTGAGGATTAAGGACATTTATTGTTAGAAGTAAAGTGAATTGGGATTTTTTTAAAAAAGAGGTCCATAATATGGCAGTGGAAATGAGTGGACGAAATAGAGTGAAGATGATCACTGGAGGAAGAAAGGTCAGGAAAGAAATGGAAAATTTAGGTGATTGTTGAATTCACCCAGGAAGAGAATGGGATTTGGGAAATAGGGAAAATAGTGAACTAAGTGCTGAGATCATCAGAGCATGAGGAGGAATGGCCAGAAATTCATGAGGTAAAGTAGGATAAGAATTGGCATTAATTGGGGTGCCTGGGTGGCTCAGTCGGTTAAGTGTCTGACTTCAGTTAAGCATCTACTTTGGCTCGGGTCATGATGTCATTGTTTGTGAGTTTGAGCCCCACATCGGGCTGTTTGCTCTCAGCACAGAGTCTGCTTCAGATCCTCTGTCTCTCTCTCTCTCTCTCTGCCCCACCCCCCCACAATGCCTTTTTCTTTCTCTCAAAAATAAACAAACACTTAAAAAAATAAAGCATATCTTTGAAAAAATAAATAAATAATGGGCATTAATTGCCAGAAGGCTAGAGGTTAACAGAAGATAAATTATAGGTGTTTTTCTCTTTGCATATGTATTTTCTAAAACTAAAACACTTTTAGTATAAGAAATTGCATTTGATTTTTAAAATATTAAGGATAATTGTTGCCATTATAAATTTCACTATAATTCTTAATAATAAATATATTTAGGATTGATTGTATGTTCATTCTGAAAGAAAGCTGATTCATTTTATAGAATAAGCTTTTCTTAAGTGTCAGGAGGAACCTAGATCATGTGTTATAAAATACTGGGTTTGCATTATAAATTTAGTAGTAGACTGTATTATCTGTTTATCCTTTAAATAAGATATGATTTCTAATCTTGTAGTAAAAATAGCTAACTTTACCAGTTAGCTCTAAGTGGATGTATAGATTATTTAAAATGAAGCAAGTGATTAATCATTTGTAATAGCTACCAATTTTTTAGTGTCTTATTATATACCAGGCACTGTCTGGTGTCTAGCCGCTGGAAATATGTCATTTAATTAAATCTTCACAACAACTCGACAAAAGTAGGTTTGAATACCTGCATTTTACAGATGGGGATGTTGAGGCTGAGAGGTTAGTTGATTCTAACTAGACTCATAATTAAAAGAAGTAACATTGAAAACTATGGTTTACATAGTTTCCTTATTAACCCATGCTCTTTTTTTTTTTTTTAAGTTTATTTATTTTGAGAGAGAGACAGTGGGCAAGCAGGGATGGATCAGAGAAAGAGGGAGACAGAGAATCTCAAGCAGGTTCTAAGCTGTCAGTGCAGAGCCTGACTCAGGCCTCAATCCCAAGAACCGTGAGATTATGACCTGAGTCGAAATCAAGAGTCAGTTGTTTAACTGACTGAGCCACCCAGGCACTCTGATAACCTGTGTTCTTAACAACTGAGTTACAATACGTGTCTTGTTTAATGTAGTGCTTTTCCTACTAATCCTTAAAACTTACCAATTACAGTTTAATTCAACCCAGTGATTTTCAAACTTTTGAATAGTTTAATAGGTAATCTTACCAAAAAAAATATATATATATATAAGACAAAAGCCAAGCCATCTTGTTGAAAATGGCATAGGTGTCCCAGAGCTTCACCTACAGAGCATGGTTTGAAGAGAAAGCATGGTTTGAAATCACTTGGCATTTTTGTTTTTGTATTTATATTCCTCCTGAATTTATCTATAATTTGAGTCCTAAGCCAAAAAGCAGTTTTCTCCAGTCGAAGATTTTAAAAATATTGAAAAGATACCTGATGCATGCCTTTTCTTTTCATAGTTTAGTGAGCAACTGTTAATTATTAAAATAAATAATCGCAAAATTGTAAAAGATCTTTTATAAGCCTTCAGTTACTGTTTATAATTCTTTTACCAATGCTTGTTCTGGTAGTTATTAAAATAAATTATTACATTTTCATTTTAGATCTGGTAGAGGACGGAAATTAAGTGGAGACCAAATAACTTTGCCAACTACAGTTGATTATTCATCAGTTCCTAAACAGGTAATTTTTTTTAAGGTTGAATAAGGGTTCCAGAACCATAGTTTTTAAACTGGACTGCAGACCATTAATTAGTATGTCATGAGGTTAATTTGGTAGTCAAGTCAGGATTTTTGTTATATTTTTTAATCCTAAAATCTTTTTTTGGTTCTTCATAGTATTTTCTGTTACTTTGCTGAGATTTTCTATCTTGTTTTTCCATTGATTTCAAGAGTGTTTGCTATTGCTTGTTAAAGTTTTTTTATAACTACTTTAAAGTCTTAGATAATTATAACATTTATATTATCTTTCCATGCAAGTTGAAATTTATTGATTGCTGAATAATTTTGAGTTGTTTCACAGACATTTTGAATATTACATTTGAGATTCTGTCTTCTATAAATTCTATCAAGAATGTTGATTTTTTTTTTATCAGGTAATCAACCTGGTTAAGCTTAGGATGCAAGTTTCAATATTCCTTCCATGGACTGTAGCTTTAAATGTCAGTTCAATTTTTAAAGCATTTGCTCTTGTTTTGGTTTTGGTTTTTTAATGGATAGAACTGATTAATTTCTAGTAAAAGTAAGTGTTTTTTTAAACTTTTGGTTTAGTTTTGGTATGTGTTATAAAATTTGTATTTTCCTTTTGGTCAGAAAGTTTGAAAACCAATTGTTTAGACAGCCTATAGTTTTTTTTTTCTTTTCTTTTAATGTTTATATATTTTTGAGAGAGAGGGAGACAGCGAGCAAGTGGGGTAGAGACAGAGAGTAAGGGACATGTAGAATCTGAGGTAGGCTCCAGGTTCTGAGCTGTCAGCACAGAGCCTGACAAAGGGCTCGAACTCATGAACTACAAGATCATGACCTGAACTGAAGTTGGTTGTTTAACCGACTGAGCCACCCAGGCTCCCCTAGAAAGCCTATTTTTCTAATAAATGATGAATTGAGATGTTGATTAGGTTACTCCTTTGTGACTGACAATATTTGTCAATGAAATGTAGACAGATGTTGAAGAGTGGACGTCCTGGGATGAAGATGCACCCACAAGTGTAAAGATTGAAGGAGGGAATGGGAATGTGACGACACAACAAAATGCTTTGGAACAAATGGAACCTGACTATTTTAAGGACATGACACCAACTATAAGGAAAACTCAGAAAGTATGTTAAAGATTTGTGCTTTTGGAAGTTAAACTATTAAACTGCTTTTCAGATTCCTGTAGTCAAAATTAGTATAATTGGTATTTGTCAGAAAGCCTCTTTCTGATGATCAATTTGTTGTGTTTTCTGTCATATTAAACAGGTTGATATATTCAACCTGCTAGACGTAGATCTAGTAAGTTGTACCCCTACATCTGTTAAAGTTTTATAAATATTACTGAAATCCAACTGTAGACCAGATTCTAGATTCCAGTCTGTTCTGTAGAGACTAAGCTGAATAAGATAAAGTTCTGACCTTAAGAGAGTTCACAGGTAGCGATGTCTACAAACTGATGGGTATAGTTTCCATTGTTCATAACCATTGTAAAACTGATGTAAGGCTCTGAGAGCACAATAATTGTGAGCTTATGTTAATCTTCCACACTTTAATTAATCCATTTTGAGTAGGATATGGAAGATCACTTAAAGGTGGAGGGGAATTATTGGGAAAAGAACAGTGACTGATTATTTTCCTTTCTTTTTATCAAAAATAGTACATATACTTAAAAAATTAAGTTAAAGAATATAGAAGAACTTTTAATGAAAAGCAACAAACTTCTGTCCCATCATTCCCCATAGCCAGTTGTACTTCCCATAAGCAATCGCTCATAACTTTTCCTGTTTGGGTTTGTAATGTTTTTTATCATATCTATATATAATATGATTAAGTTGCTGTGTCTTGATTTACCAATCACAGACATTGTCCATTGGCTTCATACTATCCTAGATGAGGTTTGTTTCATACTACTCTCACTACTATTCCCCCTCTTCCAAATATTATGATGTTATTATTCCAGTCTACCTCACTAGTCACTCTGATATTTCAAAAAAATAAATAAGTAAACCTATTTAGAGTTCCATTTCTTGTTCAGTCATGCATAGAAAATATTTTTTTAAATATACTTTATAAAAAGAGGACATTATTTATTCCACTCTTCTCTAATAGGGTTTCTTACCCTCTTCTACCTCCCAACCAGTTTCAGCTGTAAATTTATTTTGACAATTTCAAGGCTGATAACATTTACATTCTGTAATCATGATTGTTTTTGTTAAGCTGTTCAAATGTCTCAGTGCTGAAAAGCATTAAGTTGTGTATTTTTCAAGGAGTTTGAGTTTCTTAGTAGATGAATATCTTATATTTTGGAAGAATACTGCTGTTCTTAATAGAAATCCAGAGTATTACACTAGTACCTGAATAAATTAATTAGACTGAAAATGTTTAAGCTACACAGCTAATACTACTGCCTTGAAAGAGTTAATACATTCATCAATAACCATATGCTAAGAGAGCTTTTAGAAAGATGTAATACGTGTTCTTATTTAATACAGTGACTAAAAGTGCCAACTTCTATTTTATGGGGCTAGTGAAAGAAAAAGAGGAAAATTTATTCTTTTTAGAAAAAGTAAAATGGAATTTTTATTAATATGTAAGTGATTTGTATGACAATTGCTTAAGAATTTTGATACTCTTCAGAGATTTAAAAAAATTATATTATAAATTTTAAAAGAAGAAAGGCAGGAGATATTTAAAATAATTATAAAATACTTTGGTCACTTAATTATCTTGTTTCTTTTTACATGATATGTAAAATACTCCTGTAATTCTGTTTCAATTAATCTTTCAGATAATTATTAAGAAGAGAGAACCATTAAATTTTGCCATCCCAGATGGTAGCACAGGTTTCTCTAGTAGATTAGCAGCTACACAAGATATGCCTTTTCTTCATCAATCTGTAAGTATGTAATAGTATCTAGATAAGAGTTTGTTTTTATTTGTTTTCTTGAAAAGAGAAGAAAAAAAATCAAAATGAAGTGAACATAATATTTGTATTTCTCTGCTTTGAAACAGGTTTAGCAGATTGAGAGAGATTAATCTGGAGTTTTACCAATCTTATCCTTTTATGAGATTGTAAATTTCATCAGCAACTAAGATCAGAGTCCCACTGTATACATAAAAGATCGAGACAATATGTTACTTAAAAATATGACCTTTAGGGGCGCCTGGGTGGCTCAGTTGGTTAAGCGGCTGACTTCGGCTCAGGTCATGATCTCAGGGTCCGTGAGTTTGAGCCCTGCGTCGGGCTCTGTGCTGACAGCTCAGAGCCTGGAGCCTGTTTCAGATTCTGTGTCTCCCTCTCTCTGACCCTCCCCCGTTCATGCTCTGTCTCTCTCTGTCTCAAAAATAAACATTAAAAAAATATATATATATATATGACCTTTGAAGAGATTACCACTGAAATTTAAACTTAAAAGCAGGTAATTTTAAGTGAGTCATGAATTGTTTCCCTAGTAGAGTATATTTACATTTAAAGTGTAAGTTGACTTATAGTTGGTTTTGACTTGAATGCATCAGTTTTAAGGACAAAAGGAGTAAGGAAAATACATAACTGTTTCCCAACCTTGGAAGTATCTCAGAATCAGCTTTGAATTTTTTTTTTAATGTTTTTATTTATTTTTGAGAGAGAAAGAGAGAGTGAATAGGGGAGGGGCAGAGAGAGAGGGAGACACAGAATCCGAAGCAGGCTCCAGTCTCTGAGCTATCAGCACAGACCACGATGTGGGGCTCAAACTCATGAACCGTGAGATCATGACCTGAGCCGAGGTCAGACACTTAACTGACTCAGCTACCCAGGCATCCCTTTGAATTTTTTTTTAAAAACACTAATGTCCAGACTTCTCCCCAGATCTAAGCTTTATCATGCTTTGATTAATTATTGATTAATTTATTATATTAGTTATTGTATAACAGCCCCACACTTAGTGACTTAAAACAGTAAACATATGCTTTATCTCCTACAGTTTCTATGGATTGGGAATCCAGAAGTGACTCAACTGGTTGGTTCTGGCTCAGGGTTTCTAATGAGTTTCCAGACACATCATTAGCTTGGGCTGTAGTCATCTGAAGGCTTGACTGGAACTGGAGGCTTCATTTCAAAGGTGGCTCATTTTACATGCCTGGCAATTTAATGATGGTTGGTTGCACAAAGCCTCAGTTCCTTGTCACGGATCTCTCCACAGGGCTGCTTGAGTTTCCATATAACATAACTGCTGAGTTTTCCAGAACAAGCAGTCCTTGAGAGAGAGAGAGAGGACATGCAGAGATGAAGCCACAATGCCTGTTTGTGACTTAGTCTTATGAGGGACACACTGTCACCTCCAATTATTTTATTCATTGGAAACTAGTCAGTAAATCCGGCCTACATGCAAGGGGAGAGGAATTCAGCTCTACCACTTGAGGAAGGAATGCCAAAGAATTTGCAGACATATTTTTAAACTACCACCATCTTATTTGTTTGTTTAAGCTGCACAGGTGTTTCAGAGTACCCTCTCTTTGGAGGACCCATGTTTATGTATGTTTTTAATTCATTAATCAAAATCTGTTCCTACTAATGTGAGACAATGTGTTAGGTGCTGGTAATATAGAAGAAAGTAAGCAAAACAGGCAGAGTCCTTGCTTCAAAAGAGAGCAGTCTGTGGGGGAGTTTCAGTGTTAAATAAATGATCACAAATGATCACACATAAATAATGCAGATTTTGATAACTGCTGCGCAGTTACATCATGCTATGAGAGCATAATAGTACCATAGATGTTTCTCTAAAAGAACATAGCATGTTTCTTATTTTATATTTCTAAGTTTTATACTTTATTCATATATGTTTGATCCATATTGGTAAAGTGGTTCAAATTTTTCCAGTGAATTAGTAAAACGTTTGCCACTTAACTGGAGTTATAAGTTATTATAACACTAATATAGCTCATTATGAAGTTGTAAATATGTAATTCCTTAGAGTTGGAAAAGGTAAATAGGGTAGGTGGAGAATCTCCAGTGCTATTTCCACATATTTTCCTCCAAGCAGATGAAATAAGGGAGTATTGCTTAGGAGAGAATGGTAATCTACTGCACTTTGTTCTCTGCTCCAAAAATAACGTATCACCCATTCTACCAATTAGGCTTCTTTGAAATTCCACATTCTATTTTTTTTTAATTTAGTCATCTATATTGTTTTGATAGCTTTTTATAGTAAGGATATTAACTTTTTTCTGTCACCTTTAATAACTTTTTAGTTTGTTGTTGGCTTTATAATTTGGTTTGGATGTTTTTGATTGGCAGATACTTGTTTTTATGTAACAAATCAATCTTATTGTTTAAAACTTTTTTACTTAGAAGGCCATCTTTACTAAAGGACCAGATATCACTCTTTTTTTATGGTCTTAGGAGTTAACTTTTTAAATATCTAAATGTTTTATACATAGAAAGTCAAATATCTCAGTGGAAAAATGGATATGAAATAGACATAGCCTGATAACGAAGAAATGTTCTCAAAGAAATCCAAAGTAAAATAATAAGACACAATTTTTAAATCTTAACAAAGTAGTGAAGAAGAAAGAAGGCTGTTGGCCATATTGACAGATGACAGGAAGACAAGGCTTCACCTGCTGCTGTTGGTGGGATAAATTGGTATAACTTTTCAAGAGGGTCATTTGTATTTGGTTCAGTGGTTTTAGTTTTTTTTAAATTTGATTTAGCTATTGTAATTTTAGAGATTTATATTAAACAGATAATCAGAAATACACTAAAAAATTTTTAACAGAGGGAGTGCCTGACTGGCCCTGCCCATAGAGCATGTGACTCTCAATCTTGGGGTTGTGAGTTCGAGCCCCACTTTGGGTGTAGAGATTATTTAAAAATAAAATATTAATTTTTTTTTTTTTTTTTTAGCAGAGGATGGTATTACATTTACAGTTAGGAGAAAACCATACAATTTACTTCATTTTTAGGTGTAAGCGCTCAAAAGAAAATATAATAAATCTATTCACAGATTGACACCAGTTATTTTATGTTCATAGTCACTTCCACATCTAAGTAAACATTCCGGAATGAGCATTTTTATTGTTTGGTGGAAGAAAAAGTGAACTTTTAGAGGTCTGGCCTGGGGAATAGTGGAAGGTAGTGGCTAGCCTACTGGTATCAGGTAAGTAGGACAGGCAGAAGGAAGCACAATGTAGAAGTACTCTGGTGAAGAGTAAATTTTGCCTGATTTATTGTGTTTGCCTTGGACCCACATAGTAAGAGCCATTGAAAAATCTGTATGTTACTTGTGCTTAAATGAAAATGCCTGTGCCGGCTTGGAAACTTCAGTTCCTCAGGTTGATCTCAGCACAGCGTAGTGAAGCACCTCTAATCCCGTCTCCAGTCAGTCTGTCTCTTCTCTTGTCCCCACCCCACCCTGTCAGCTCACTGAAAAGAGAGAAACCGAAAGAAGAAATGTTCTATTCTTGTCCATTCCAATTTAAAGTAGGCAGAAAAAGAAAAGTCAGTATAAAAGGACTATGCTTTAAAACATAAAATAGGAAGAAAGCTGGACCTGCCCAGGACTGCTGAGTACTGAAAGTCACACATCACAGGAAACCCCTGAGTTCCAGGCAGACCAGGGGCCAAATCATCTGGGCCTTTGATAGGACATGAAGAAGACACAGAGGAGTGACAAAATCTGAGTTATGTTTTAAAAGATACCCTTCTTAGGGTGCCTGGGTGTCTCAGTCAGTTAAGTGTCCGACAGCTCATGTCATGGTCTCGTGGTTCATGAGTTCGAGCCCCACGTCGGGCTCTGTGCTGAGAGCTCGGAGCCTGGAGCCTGCTTCAGAATCTGTGTGTCGCTCTCTCTCTGCCCCTCCCCTACTCATGCTCTGTCTCCGTCTCTCAAAAAATAAATAAATGTTAAAAAAAAATTAAAAATAAAAGATACTCTTCTTGATCCCTAACGGGAGAAAGGAGAGCTCTTTACTCTCATAATTTTGTTTTGTGTTTTGTTGTAGCCTGAATTAGGTGACTTAGATACCTGGCAGGAAAATACCAATGCATGGGAAGAAGAAGAAGATGCGGCCTGGCAAGCAGAAGAAGTTTTGAGGTATTTTAGTAATATTTACACTGCAACTCGAGTAGAGGAACCAGATTTGTTCATGTTACATTCAAAGTCAAGAAAGCTTATTCTGCCAAACATTTTATTTTTCTTAAATCTTTCTCACTTGAGCTTAGATAATATGAGATTTTTTATTTCAGACTACATATACTATTTTACATGATTAAAACTTCACAGAAACCAGAAATTTAAAGCATTATAGAAACAAAAGAGTAATAATGTTATTAACGGCAAATGAGATCTTTTTCATATATACATCATTTACTATTTGCTTTATACTACCTTCCTTCTAAAACATAGTTACCTTTTGAAATGTGAGCCACCACTGTATATTCCTCTAAGTCAGCAATTCTACCTTTAATTTTGTTTCTCTGTGGCCTAGAATAGTGCCCATCACTGCACATTTGAATGGCAATGTATATAGCACTCTACATTTGTATATGTATCTTATTAGTTGATGTACTCGAAAGCCCTGTGAATTGTAAATAAGTATGTCAGGTACTGCCCATTCTACAGAGAAGAGAATACTATTCTAGAGGTCTTCAGGTTTGTTTTCGTTGGTGTTTATGTTCTTATCTCCGTGTTTTTGTGAGCAATAAATATAATTCTTGCTATTGCTGCATTAAAGAGTAAAGAGAAAATTTACCCTGAAAGAGTTTGTGACCATCATCGCTGATGAAAAGCTCAGATATTTAAATGTGGGTAAATTATTTTTGTGTTTTTTAAAGATATAGCAAAATACATTGATGTAAGTTAATTTTAAAAGATAGTTTTTATAATAGGGATAGAAAATAACAACTGATTTCATTGATTTCATTTTTGTATTTCTGTCTTTATCAATTAACTACAGTTACCTTGAACAGACAGCAGAGGGTGCAGTTAAATAAATGAGAGTTACGGCTTTTTTTTTTTCCTTTTTTTTGGTCTTGTCCTTCCTATTTTAAGCACTTTTTTTTTTTTTTTTAAACAGGGATGGGTCACATTTTTATAGTAAAGTTATGAGAGTTTTAAATATTTAGCTTTTACTTAATCATTATTCACTGTAAAGGAATTATTTTTTAAATTGTAAACAGCCACATTTATGTTGCATACATCATCAAAAAAGATGTTACTTTTTTTTTTTACTCTATTTTTGGATAAATCATAGATATAGAAGTCTGAGTGTTTTAGAATAAACAGTGGTCATTAGCCACAGGATAAAGGAAAGGCCATTCATTCTGAATCCAGTAATAACGAGAGCACTGTACAGTTTATGAGTTCACAAGTATCCTAACATTCACTGTACCAAAACATTTTTTTCCACCCTATCCTCTTGCACTCTGAACAAAACAAGACAAAAAAAACCAAAACCCTAAACTTAGTGTTTTATGTTCTATGACAGCTTAGGAGAAGGGGCCTATCAGTCAGTAATATATATGCTTCATGCTGCAAGTTGCGTAAGTTAGAGTCGGAGAGACATGAAGGAGTCATGCGGTTTATTGTCCCCAGAAGAACACTGCAAATTGTTAGTGTATTCACACTCCATGTCCTCTGACTCAGTCCATTTCCCATTGCCAATTTAATACTGCCAGTACTGTAATCAATTTTGTTAAGGAAGAAGATTCCTATACTTTAGAAATTCCAGGTGTGTATCTGGAGAGGAAAAATAGGTTTTCTCTGCAGTAATCTCTAAATTGCTTCATTTTCCAGGAACATTAATTGTTGATATTTACACTTAAGCTAGTAACAAGGTGAAGGCTTATTTGTTTGCAAACAGCCGGCCCTTTATAATTCTTTTCTTATCTTCCTTTTTGCCACTGACATTTTGACTGTTTTAGGGCAGATTATCAGTTTTGCTTGAAAGGTATCAGAGCTAGTGAAATGTAGATTTTTTTTAAAACTATTCTTCCAGAACTTTGTGAAGGTCAAAGTATTGCCTAAAATAGCTCTGTACTTGAATTTTGGTCATACACCTCTCTGCTTACTCCCACTTACAAATATGATGAGACAAAGATTTCGCTTGCCAGAGTCGGCTTCGAGCTGCCCCATATATAGGTAATCCACACTGGATTTTCCTGTTTTATAAAAGCTTGTGTTGCCTATGCCACGTACAACTGTGACCTACCACTTCCCTCCTCAACCTTGCATGTTTTGACTTATTTTCTCATACCCTCACCCAGAACCAGCTTCGGTTCTTTTCTCTCCTCTCCATCACCCCCTGCTACTCTCACTCCCCACATGAGTCAGTCAGATGACAAAAGAGAGGCTGGTGATTCTAGGTCTGTAGAGTCAGGGAGGAGCCAGGGAAGAGGTAAGGATCTCCTAATGTATACTCAGTAAATACCCACCATTCTGCCCCTTAATCAGTAGAGCTGGCCAAGTGTTAATCTGTAAATAGATTTCTAGCTTCCAGTTGGAAGGCTGGTGTGAAGTTTCCATTTTCTTTGGGCATTGTGTTCTGCACATCTGTGTTCTTGACTTCCTTTAGCAGAGTGTTTTTAACTATTATAATAATAGAAGATTTAATCCTCAACATCAGGCTTTTCTGAATGCTATCAAAAAGAAGGTGTGGTGCAGTGGAGGTGGTGGTTTAGTGAAAATAATCTGAAGAAGAGGGATTAGAAGATGTGGGTTCTTTTACTTAAGTTTATGACTTGGGGCAAGGCACTCGGCCTTTGTTCTTCATTTTACTTATTTGTAAAATAGAGATAATACTCTTGTTTTCCAAGCTTTGTTTTAAGGATTAAAAGAAATACTAGTTTTGAAAATCTTTGAAGTTTTCAAAGCAGTGAGAAGAATGAAGATTTTTTGAACTTACATTTGATGATAGCTATTTCTTTCTGGAATTTATTTGCCATTTTACTTGTGTGGTATTTTCTAAAAGTAAATTCAGGACTGTGTTTCTCTTCAGGCAGCAGAAGATAGCAGACCGAGAAAAGAGAGCGGCGGAACAACAAAGGAAGAAAATGGAAAAGGAGGCACAGCGGCTGATGAAGAAGGAACAAAACAAAATTGGTGTGAAGCTTTCATAGCAAATGCTCTTCACACATTATAGTGCCAGGAGGAGAAATAGGAGTTCCACAACTCGAGCAACATTTCGAGGGATTTCAGAGTATTTTCAAGAATACAAACACATTGCTTGGTTTTATTGCATTCATCTGGCCATCTAGGACACCAGGATTCTCTCAAAGTACCTTGAGCTCTTAGTGATTGAGACTCAAAAGAAGAAAAAGACCTATGAGGCAATATTTTTTTTCAACATGCTCCAAGTGTAAGACAATTGTTTGCTGTAGAGAAATTATTACAAATGGAATATACCAGTACCTCTTCTAGCTAGTGTTTCTAGCTGAATAAATGGGTGTAAATAATTTTATGGTGGGAAAGAACTCTGCTCTCTATAATGCTTTCCTTCATTGTGCATAATGATAAAATAAATAATTTTAAATATTTTTTTGTTTCCATGATTATCTGACCTAAATCAGACAAACCGCAGGGCTTTAACTTCTTTATTTTTGTTGTCAGAAGCTGGTGTTGACATACATTTCCTCTAAATTGAACTGGTATTGTTTATGTTTAATATGACATTAAGGGATTTGATGACTTTGGTTTTCAAGAAAATCACATTAAATGCAGTACTTTTATTTATCATATATATTTTATACATCATTGTTTCTTTTAGACGATGTTGTAATGTTATACATATTTGTAATTTATATTGCATGTATAAATTGGAAATCAGCAAAAGGACAAATTTGCATTATTATAACTTGTGAGTTTTAAAAACTAGTATTAGTAGTTTTTCCCTTTCGTTAGAGATTTTAAGATGTTACAGTGTTTTAAGTACCTTAGTCCCTTGCACAAAAGCCATTAAATTCCAAATGCAGAAAGCCTTCAGTTCTAAAATTTCAAAGCTTTTAGGTGATTTCTGTATCAATTTTTTATATCTGACATAATGCAGTTCACCATGTTGTTGGCTAAGATAATATTATGGATTCATTAAATTTCAAACTGAGATAGGAATAGTATTTTTATTTTTGGGTGTTGACTGGCTCCAAAATCGTTTCAAGGAAAAAGATACATACTGTGTTTACGGGAAAGAAATAGATTTGATAGTTTAAAATTCCATTAATTTTTCTCCCCAATTAAAATACATCCAGTCTGATTTTCTATGGCTTTAGAATTTTTAAAGATTTTTACTTTCATAAAAGTTGTTGCCCAAAATTAACATTCTGTGGGGTTTTTTTTAATGTTACAAGTACTCTGATCTGTTAGAATTTAAAATATTTCATAGTAAAATCACAGACTATATAGTGAGATCACCCTGGGTCCTTATCCTAAGCTCCCAGACTAAATATGATTGTAGAATCAGTTGAAATTTAACTTTGGTAAAAAGCTGCTTTTTACAGTCCAAGCCACATTTTCAGTCATTAGGTTTATTGAGTTTCTGCCAATATACTCCCAATTATATAGAATTAGACTTAAATTTTTAGTAATAAAAGTATTCTCTTCCCTTATTTGTATTTATTTATTTTTGTTCATGGGAATGCTACATGATTTCTCTAAATTTGGCGTTCATAAAGGATAACCTCTCTTTTAGCACAATAAGTTTTACAGCTTTTTCCCAACAGTTGACAAGTATTGAAGTCTGCTGTGGTCATGACTTTCATGAGTGTGGGATTTTGTTTTTTGTTGGTTTTTTGATTTTTGTTTAATTAGAAGTAAAAACTGGTTAGAAATTATAGTTTGTATGATTAATTCGAGATTTTTCTTATGGAAAGAATGAATAACAATTCTGGGATTTTTTTTAAGCCTCTTTTGATATGTAAACTGAATACCTGTGTTCAGTTTGGGTATAATATGGTCCCGAAAGAAGTTGTGTTGTTAAATACATATGATAAACACTTCATGGTAACAAACTGGCTCTTTTAGCTTTGAAATTTATAGTCTCTGTTTTTGTTTGAATTTTAATTAAGAATTACCAGTTCTAGGAGCTTATTAGTAAAAGTAAAAAAGAAATATGGATAGTCATATATAGAATTAGTGAAGTGCTACCCATTATTTGAATTATGCATTTCATGTATTGAGGTACCAAGTAATGTGCAGACATGTGAAACTTTGTTTTGTGTGTGTGTGTGTGTACACACACACACACTATATATATGTATACGAACTATGTGTGTGTGTGTGTGTGTGTGTGTGTGTGTGTGTATGGTTTCCACTTATTTTCCTCTTATTAAGCTGTAGCTAGGGATATCTTCTAGTTGACTCTTGGCTCTTTTTTAGTAGCATAATTTAACTGAGTCAACATTTGAGAACTTAAAATTCAGCATTTAAATTCCTCAGTTTTGAGGTACACTTGCCTCTGGCCAGTATGGTGACTATTCTCAGTTGAAGATTGGTGGTTGGGAAGAAGGTGGTAGCTACAGAAACTGGTATCTGGATCAAGCATCCAACACCACTCTATATGCTACCAGTATAGTGCAAATCTAACCATGGCCAGTGTTCCAAAAAGCCTAAGTTTTGTCATGAATGATGTAAGTACTAAGGGATGGTCTGGGCCTGATATATCTAACACACATCTTGTTTAATCCTGTGTAGTTCAGCTTTAAGATAACCTACTGCAACTATTTTCACAGTCTTTAGCCCCTTGTTTAAAAGAAGTCTTTCATAAGGTGTGTAAGAAAATTAAGTTACTGTGGTGAGTAGTCTCGGCTGAAACCACATTGAGGGGTGGGGGTTTGCTTCCGGGAAGAAGTTTCTCCCCTCCAGTGAATTGGAGTGCTGAAGAAGATGGTGGGTCCATGAAGAGCTTATTTCAGTAGTGAATAACTTAGTAAACTTGTGTTTACCATTTACAAAGATTTTTAAAATTTGAGGTCCTCTCTCCTAATAACAAGGAGCCTTTTTTTTTCTTCATGTAATTTACTTCACTTTAACCAAAGTTGTTCCAAGGTTATAGGATCAACTTGTGATTCCTTTTGTATTCAGCTGTTTTTCACTTTGCTTCCCACCTCTTACCTGCCATGCCCCTTAGTCATGACCATTGGGCATGCTCAGTAAGTAACTGAGGTAAGTTTTGAGAGTAGTAAGATGCTTTTCTTTCTTTTTTTTTTTTTTTTAATGTTTATTTTTGAGAGAGAGCGCGTGAGCAGGGGAGGGGCAGAGAGAGAGAAGGAGACAGAATCCAAAGCAGGCTCCAGGCTCTGAGTCGCCAGCACAGAGCCCAACTCCCGGCCTGAACCCCGAGCTGTCAGGTCATGACTGAGCCGAAGTCAGACGTTTAACTGAGCCAACCAGGCACCCCAGAGAGTAATAAGATTCTTTTCACCAAAACTCTTGGTTTTCTAGAGGTGGAAACAGACCCTATTCTAGGAACACACTTTCCTACACACACCTGGCCCCCCAACACACACTTTTCTACCCTGACTACCTGCTACTGACCTTGCTAATTCACCAGCAGGATCTTTTGCATAGAAACTTTCACTAGAGGGTTGCCTGGTTAAGCATCCAAATCTTGATTTTGGCTCAGGTCATGAATTCACAGTTTGTGAGTTTGAGCTTCATATCATAGTTTGGGGCTTGCTTGGAATTCTCTCCTCTTGCTGCCCCTCCCCTGCTCACTCGCTCGCTCTCTCTCTCAAAATAAATTAAAAAAAAGAAAAAAACTTTCACCAGAAGTCTGTGGCCAACCAGTCTGTGGCCTTCCTTCCAGGAACTTCCAAGGATATTAATGATTTGCTATGTATCGATCTGATTGCACCAATTGTGAGAGCTCAGAATTCTCAGAGTTGTAGCAATGGTGCAGTATTAAAAAAATTGCCTGAGTTTGCAAATCATTTGAATGGAGATGGTGGTTTTAAGTACTGAGACTATTATAGTGCCTGGCTCATACATAAACACTCAGCAAGTGGTAGTTGTGAGGCCCTGTACACTTTCCACATTTTGCTGTGCTCTATTGGCAGCCCCCTTCCTGTGGACAGTGGGAGTTGACTGATTTTGCCATATTACTTTTAATATACCTTTATGGTGAACTACAAGTTTAATTACAAAAGGGAAAGCTTTATGTGTTCAGAACTGAGAATCTAATTATATCAATGACTTCTCACAATCCAGTAAGGTAGACATTACCCCATCTCACATATGAAGAAACCAGGCAGTTGCATGTTTGAATAACAGGAAAATAGCAAGCTTTGAGAGCAGATGACCTTAGTGGTTAATCAGCATTATTGTGGACTATGATTTTTAAGGTCTCTTTGCTGGAAATTACCACCTGACAAAGTTTGCCATCAGAATTTCCTTTCTAGTTCTCAATAAAAATGATGTTACAAATTATAATAGATAACACCTATTTTTGTTTCCTAAGAACTTCTTTAATAAGGAAATTAGCTTGGCTTTTATTTTCATATAAATAACTGTAGTTGAGTGCCAATGCCATTATGACTGTATTCCCAGTTTACTTGGGTCAGATATTATATAATCAAGGCAAAATGAAATATGGTTTATATTCATGCAGTTGTAAAACTATGACTATTAGGTCACTTGATTGGGTCATTATTTTTTTTTAATTTTTTTAACATCTATTTATTTTTGAGAGAGTGTGAGTGGGGGAGGGGCAGAGAGAGAAGGAGACACAGAATCCGAAGCAGACTCCAGGCGCTGAACTGTCAGCACAGAGCCTGATGTGGGGCTCAAACTCATGAACCGTGAGATCATGACCTGAGCTGAAGTCGGATGCTTAACCAACTGAGTCACCCAGGCACCCCGATTGGGTTATTATTCAATGATGCCAAGGTCACAGTTCTTGTGCATGTGTAGGTCAGTGCTGTACCCAGAGACCTTCCTGCTACAAAATGTGTCTATGACCTTGTCCAGTTATGTTCTTAACATGTGTCTTTAGGATCTGGTTGAGAGTGTAAATGGCACAGAAAAAATCATTTCTGTGCATAGGAAATTCAAAGGACATACTCTAAGTTGGTGGTATGCTGAGAGAGAGCATTATGGTTTCTTATTCTTATGTCAGTTTAGCTCATTATAAGATAATAACTTTTGCCCCAAACCAGTTTTATTTGTTAAAATAGTCCTTCATTTACACATCAAGGCAGTTTCCAAATGTGTTGATTATTCCTAAATAAAATCAGTGCTTACCTATTTTATGGAGACAATGTCATCATCATTAGATATATTGGCCTGTGAAACAAATTTTTAATTTTTTTGACTATTTTTTGTAATGGTAAATGAAGTAAGATGTGCATAAGGATATAGATATATTTAACTTGTTTCATTTAAGTTTAAAGCACATAAAAATACAGATGTTTTTTATTTCTTTTTGAAGCTTCACAGTGCACCTGAACCTCATAATTGCCTATCTTGATTAGAAGGAACCCTTATGGAGTAAGATAAGTACACGGGTGAGGGGTGTCTGGGTGGCTCAGTCGGTTAAGCTTCCAACTCTTTATTTTGGCTTAGGTTATGATCTCACAGTTTGTGGGATCGAGCCTCATGTCAGGTTCTGCACTGATAGCACAGAGCCTGCTTGTGATTCTCCCTCCCTCTCTCTCTGCCCCTCTTCTGCTCGCGTGCGTGCACTCTCTCTCTCAAAATAAATAATAAGTACATGGGTGATCATTTTAAAAATTTTTTTCTGTATACTACTTTCAGTGGGAGATGTGAACATTATTAAGACTGCTTTCGTTGTTCATTTTCTCTACATAACCAATAAGCCAGAAATAATGTACTGGTTCAGAAGAATTAAAGGTCAGTTTAAAATGCCAGTACCTATTGTTTACTGTAGAAAGGAAGGCTGGAAAACCATTTCAAACACTGTGAGCTATTTGATTGTGAGGAAGGGGAAGGAGGGCTTTACCACACCATCAAATTGGAGAAATATTGCAGTTGTTAATAGTTCTCATACTCCAGTTCATTACAGTTCTACTCAGGCAAAATTTTTCAGAGTTATTCAAAATTACTTTGACCAAAAATGACAGCTTCCGGGAATGAAAGTAAAACTATCCCTGAAGGCAGATCAGAAGATCACCATGGGGAGGAACTCTAGGGCAGTGAGGAGCAGAAGGCAGGATGCCTGCCTCTAAAAGCATTCACAAGGGGGCTGGCTGTGGGCTTTACAGCCAGAATCATTCTGCATCATCATGGTCCCAAATGTTTTTATGGCCTCGGTACTGAGAATGAGAGATCGTCTTCACAGTTAAACCAAGAGATCACTGGCAAACATGTATGAGAAAAGATTAGAAAACATCTCCACGAGTCCTAGCTTCAGCAAGCACAACACAAAGGAATAAAAGGCATCCAAATTGGCAAGGAGGAAATTAAACTTTTACTTTTCACAGAGGACATGATACTCTATATGGAAAATCTAAAAGATTGCTAGAACTGATCCAGGAATTCAGCAAAGTCACAGGATATAAAATCAATGCACAGAAATCGGTTGCATTTCTACATACCAATAAGAAGCAATAGAAAGAGAAATCAAAGAATCAGTCCCATTTACAATTGTACCAAAACCCACAAAATACCTAGGAATAAACCTAACCAAAGAGGTGAAAAATCTATAAACTGTAGGGAGCTTGTGAAAAATTGAAGAAGACACAAAAAAAATGGAAAAGTATTCCATGCTCATGGATTGGAAGAACAAATATTGTTAAAACGTCGATAATACCCAAAGCAATCTACATATTCAATGCAATCCCTATCAAAATAACACCAGCATTCTTCACAGATCTAGAACAAACAAACCTAAAATCTGTATGGAACCAGAAAAGACCCCAACAGCCAAAGAAATCTTGAAAAAGAAAACCAAAGCAGGAGGCATCACAATCCCGGACTTCAAGATGTATTACAAAGCTGTAATCATCAAGGCAGTATGGTACTGGCACAAAAACAGACACTTAGATCAATGGAACAGAATAGAGAACCCAGAAATGGACCCACAAACGTATGGCCAACTAAACTTCGACAAAGCAGGAAAGAATATCCAATGGAATAAAGACAGTCTCTTCAGCAAATAGTGTTGGGAAAACTGGACCGTGACATGCAGAAGAATGAACCTGGACCACTTTCTTACACCATACACAAAAATAAACTCAAAATGGATGAAAGACCTCAATGTAAGACAGGAAGCCATCAAAATCCTAGATGAGAAAGCAGGCAAAAATATGTTTAACCTCAGCCACAGCAACTTCTTGTGTAACATATCTCTGGGGGCAAGGGAAGCAAAAGCAAAAAACTATTTGGACCTCATCAAAATAAAAAGCTTCTGTACATCAAAGGAAACAATCAGCAGAACTAAAAGGCAACCAATGGAATGGGAGAAGATATTTGCAGATGACATATCGGATAAAGAATTAGTATCTAAAATCTATAAAGAACTTCTCAAACTCAACACCCAAAAAACAAAGAATCCAGTGAAGAAATGGGCAAAAGACATGAATAGACACTTCTCCAAAGAAGACACCCAGATGGCTAACAGACACATGAAAAAATGCTCAACATCATTCATCATCAGGGGAATACAAATCAAAACCACAATGAGATACCACCTCACACCAGTTAGAATGGCTAAAATTAACAACTCAGGCAACAACAGATGTGCTGGTGAGGATGTAGAGAAAGAAGATCTCTTTTGCACTGCTGGTGGGAATGCAAACTTGTGCAGCCACTCTGGAAAACAGTATGGAGTTTCCTCAAAAAGTTAAAAATAGACCTACCCTACCACCCAGCAATTGCACTACTAGCTATTTATCCAAAGGATACAGGTGTGCTGTTCCAAAGGAGCACATGCACCCCAATGTTTATAGCAGTGCTATTGACAATAGCCAAAGTATGGAAAGAGCCCAAATGTCCATCGATGGATGAATGGATAAAGAAGATGTGGTATATATATACAATGGAGTATTTCTCAGTAGTCAGAAAGAATGAAATCTTGCCATTTGCAACAAGATAAAAAGGTAAGTATCATATGACTTTACTCATATGAGGACTTTAAGATACAAAACAGATAAACATAAGGGAAAGGAAGCAAAAATAATATAAAAACAGGGAGGGGGACAAAACATAAGAGACTCTTAAATATAGAGAACAAACTGAGGGTTGCTAGAGGGGTTATGGGTAAGGGCCATTGAGGAAGGCACTTGTTGGGATCAGCACTGGGTGTTATACATAGGGGATGAAGGACTGGAATTTACTCCTGAAATCATTATTGCACTATATGCTAACTTGGATGTAAGTAAGTAAATAAATAAATAAATAAATATTTAAAAAAGGAGGGAAGAAAGAAAGAAAACATCTCCAAGAAGCCTTCATTTGTTTAGGACAGGAGAGGACAGAGCCCTTTAGTATTACTCAGAATACTAGTGCAGGGAACTGAGAGGTATCTCACAGGGGCTTTTACATGAACTGGCTGGTATTTAGTGAACTGGTTTTCTAGCTGTTCTCAGAGGTGATACTGAGACCACCACAGGGGAGGAGAGGGAGGCAAATGGCAGGGCTCCGGGCTGGGTGTCCTGTGCCCCAACTTCACTTTTATGTGACTTATGTATGGGATTTTTATGTTGAAACATTAAAAAAAAAAAAAAAAAAGAGCTACACCTTTTGGGGTGCCTGGGTGGCTCGGTTAAGCATCCAATTTTGGCTCGGGTCATGATCTCATGGTTCATGGGTTCAAGCCCCACCTTGGGTTCTGCACTGACAGTGTAGAGCCTGCTTAGGATTCTCTCTCTCTCTCTCTCTCTCTCTCCCTCCCTCACTCCCTCCCTCCCCCACTCATGCTGCTCTCTCTCTCAAAAGAAATAAACTTAAAAAAAAAAGAGATACACCTTTTACAAAACTTAAACACTACTGAAGTATTCACATCTTTTAATACCAACTTTTCGGAGTAGCATTTAAGTCTTTTTGAGATTTTAAGAATTATTTGGAATTATTGTTGTAACCATTAGTTATAGCCGTTGTGACTGTAAGAGAATCAGCAGTCACAGCACAGTGTGTCTTCCAGAGATTTAAAAATATTACCTGATATACTATGGTTTTACTCTATGTGGACTTTCTAATTGTTTTTGTTTGGAACAACTGAGAGTTTGACATACTTTCAAGATTTGATTGTTAATTTCCTAGGTTATTCCTTCATTGTGCACACTTTGCCTGGTAAGATTGGGAATAAATGAATTTTGTAGAGTACACAAGTAGTAGAATCAGAAGGGCTCACTGAGCCAAAATGGAAATTAGAAACTACCCCTAAACCTTCTAAAATGAAAAGTCCTCAAGAGAAAAACATATCAGACCCAACCACTACTTAGGCAAGGCCTATGACAGATTCAAATCACAGACTTCCTTTCTCTCCTGCCACAAATGTCAGCAACGCTTGGCATCTGAGTGCAATGCATTTTTCCCCCTTTCCGAACAGCTCGACTTGGAAAGGTCAGCATATCCCTTTGGGAAAAAAATCTTTTCTTATAAATTGGAATGTTTGCACACATAACTGTAGGAAATGTTTAACATTTGCTTTGATGGGACAGCAATTTGTTCAATAGAGTAGAATTGTTCTTCTTTTTCCATGTTCCTGCCTATTTGTTCATCACAGGCACACAATTACTGAAAGCAACTTTGAGTACTTCTTTCTATGAGATCAGATCATCCTGTCCACAAAACCAGCCAACGCCTTGGGCTTCCGAAAGGCAAGCTATATTCCATCTTTTATTTACTCCAAGGGACTCATTTGTGAGAGACTGTTCTGAATAAAAGCAGTAATTTTCCACAGACTGAAACTCTGAAGAAGGGGAGGAAGGGTGGGGAGACAGAGGGTGAGGAAAAGAAAAACAGAACTGGTCCAGGATCTCCTGTTTCACCTTCGCACACATTCGTTTCAATGTGGATAGAATACTCAGCGTCCAATGTTTCAGATGAGATAATTTTGTTTGAATCTTTTGTTTTACTTAAAGAGGGACACAGATCATTATGACAACAAAGCAATTCACTGTTCGTGATCAGCTGCCTCCAATTTGATAATCAACATAAATATTTGTGGTTCATGGAGAATTCTTCACCAGAGCCCATCTTCCCATCCATCTTGAATTGATGAAGAACAGTGCTGAGTTTGTGTGTTATATTCGTTTCTGTAGCAACAGTGGATACCAAAAACAAGTTTATAATTTTTCTGAAGGTAAAAATGCTTTAATTTAGCAATGACTAAAAATAAACATAGGGAGGGACTGTAAGGAAGAAAACGGCATCTAGGTATTGGTCTAGGCTGGACTACAGGAAGGGACCTGAGTCAGCACAGCTCATTATTTTGGGACACTTCCGATTATTCACCTCCAGAAATAGTTTCCCTTCCATTTCAGCCAAATTCCTCTATGGTGTGCTAAGTGCCCATGTGTGCCCTCAGGCACGTGTGTATTCCAGTAGAAGAAATGTCCTACCAGAGACAAACTACCTGTCCACACGCTTGCCCTACATCCTATCCCTTCTCATCTTCTCTCCTTCACTTAATCCTTTCTCTCCTAGGTTATCAATTTCTTTCCATTTCTCAACTATGAAAGCATACAAACGTGTTCTATATCCTCTCAATATTGAAAAATAAAACAAACACTTGTAATTCCTATCCCCTTGTATCTACTACCAACTTCCCTACTCTCTTTGACATTGAAACTTATTTAAAAAATTAGCGGCACACGTTGATTTCTACTTTCTCTCTTCCATTCACTCTCCAACCCACTTCAATCGTCTATTTCTTCAAAGAAAATGATCTGGACAGTCACTAAGAGTTTGTCAAAGCCAGTGGGCATGCATCTGTTCTCCTGTTACTCAACTTCTTGGTTGGATTTCCACAGTTGACCACTCCACTCTTGAATCGCTCTCCTCTCTTGATTTTTCCCAGTACTACCTTCACCTGGTTTTTCTCCTACTTTTGGGCTGCTTCTTCTCAGCCTGGTTTGTTGGTTCTCTATCCTCTATCTGAATGTGGACATGCCCTACGACTCAGTCTTTGGCCTTCTTTCTTTCCTTATACTCTCTCTGGATGATTTTATCCATCCCATCATTTTAATAGTATGTAAATGCTGAAAAGCCCCAGGTTTATAACTCCAGCCCCAATGACTCCTGTGATTTTCACAGTCATATGTAAAATTATGCACTTGACATTTCCACATATATATTTAATATATATTAATTATTATTCTCCCTAATGCATTTCTCTTTCCATTCTCAGTAAATGGCCCTACCATTGACTCAGGTGCTCCAGAGTCATCCTTAATTTCTCTCTTTCTTAAACTCTACCACTTCCCCTCCCCACATCCGATCTCTCTGCAAATCACCTCAGTTCTAAGTTGTATCTTTATTCAAGTTAGGCTCTATATCCACTTCCACCTCCAAGTTGTCATAATCACTCATCTAGACTATTTCACTGGTGTCCCTGCTTCCACTCCTGCCTGCTTACAACGCCTTCTGCACATGGCAGCCGTAGTTACAAAAAAAAAAAAGGAAGAAAAGAAACAAGAAAAAAACCCCAGATTATATCACTGTCCTGTTTAAAGTCCATTCATATTTCTCATTGCACCGGGAAGGAATTCAAACCAACCCTAACATGGTTACATGGCCCCATATGAACTAGCTTCCTCTCCACTTCTCCCAGTCGCCTGCTTACTCCACTTCTTCCTCCACTCTAGCCACTCTGGCCTCCTTGATGCCCCAT
Source organism: Panthera pardus (assembly GCF_024362965.1). Taxonomy (NCBI): domain Eukaryota; kingdom Metazoa; phylum Chordata; class Mammalia; order Carnivora; family Felidae; genus Panthera; species Panthera pardus. The sequence continues at coordinate 54,048,643 of NW_026527002.1, forward strand.
CACATGCCCAACCCCTTTCTGACTCAGAACCTTTGCTTTTGTTCTTTTTGCAACAATTTACTCCCATATCTGCACATACCTGGCACTTTTTAATCCATCAGTACTAATGTTATTTCTGCAGAGATTTGTTCCTTACCATTATTCCTGTTACTCTTGGTCAAAACACTTTATTTACTTGGAAGTACTTAGCACTTAGTACTTACCTAAAATGATTTTCTTCATTTATTGGCATGTTCTGTGTCTTTCACAGACAGAACCTAAACTCCCTGAGGGCAGAAACCTTATCTGTCCCCTTCAGTATTGGTGACTGATCCAGTGAAGTGCCCAGCACCCAGAAGTATTTGTTGGGTGAATTAATTCATTCAACGACAATTTTTAGAACCCCTACTATGCATACTGTTTTAAGTTCTTGACATACATCTGTGAACAAAACAGAACACAGATCCCTGCCCTCAGAGACCTAGTATTTTAGTGGGGGAAATGGGCAATAATCAAGACATAGAAAGTCAAAATACAGTATGTTTAAACGTGGTAAGTGCTATGGGAAGAAGAGTCTCTGGGTGAGAACTTAGGATATTCTCTTCGCTTTGTGGTAGAGTGGAAAAAACCATTTGCTTTGCAGACACTTGAAATCCTGGCTTCTAGAGATGAACCATGAAACTGTGAGCATTTTACCTCTTTGAGGTTTAGCTCCCTTATCTGTAAAATAGAATAATACCCCACCTCACAAGGGACAAATAAAGTAACAGAGATCAAATATTACCTCATCCTTCCCAGCCACCCTATTATTCCAAGGGGAGGAAGCATACGGTGCTAGCACATTCTCCCCCTCTGCATCCCTGACATGCTTAAAGAAAATCAACCCAACTTTTCTGAAAATACTCAACACATCTTAGTGAATAAATGTGTGAACAAACAAATGTATCAGTAATTTCAGAGCAATCAAAGCTACTTTCAGTCAGAAACAATGCTTTTTTAAAGACAGAGTAGGAAATCCTCGCCTCTTTTAATCATTCTTTTCCCTCTTTCTCATTTCTTAAGTCCATTTTTTATAGACCCCTACTGATAAAGAAGAAAGTATCCATTTAGCCTTTCTTACCATTTACAGAAGTAAAACCACACAGGTAATTATTTTACGGGAGGATAAAACATTTATTTAAATGTAAACACTAATCTTTATTTTCATCATGCTGAAGTGTGTGGTTACAAACAATTTCCAATAAAACACTATATAATAAGCAAAAAATAAGTTAATACATCGTAAACTTACATACAGTCTCATCAATTAACAGGTTTAGGAACAAACAAGCCATTTCACGACTTTGAAGCTACATTTAGTAAAAAATTGCAAACACTCAAATCTTATCAACCCCAAGTAAGACGCTAAGGAGCTATTCAAGACTTCTTCAAACCAATTACACAAGTACAGTTTTATTTTTGGTTACAGTCCCCTGCTGTGCACAAGACCATTGGAATGCTGTAACAATTACACATTTTAAAACGGCACAAAGCAAAGCAAGGAGATAACATGCCAGCCTTACAGAAGCTGTCTTGAAAAGTGCAAACTCTGCATTTTCTCTTCCTGAACCACTAGGATAAGAACGGGTACCTCAGACGACACGGCAGGGTCATGAGCATGCTTTCTCTACCACTGGTGGGGCATTTACTTGAACCAGGTCTCCATGCCTTTGAAGATACCTCCGGTTTTAAACAGTGAACAGGCTTCAACTAAATATAGTGCAAATCAAATACCGAGGAGCAAAAACGACAGACTAGAGGCCGCCGCAAGTCGACCTGCTGTTTCTCCACCTGGCACGACGCCACACGGGACAGATTGGCACACGGAAACGACGACTTCTATTTTAGGTTTTGATGTGAAAGGCGGAGCGGCGGAGCGAATGCAGGGCGACCACACAGCAGCCCCGGAGCAAGGCCCCGATGTTGTAGACGGGATCTGTCCCCCCTCTCTGAGTACTGAATGCCCACAGAACAGTGGGGACCACGGGGGCAGCCACAGCCAGGAGATCCACCAGGAAGCTGCTGCTCCAGTACTGCGTCCCGACGGCCCCGCGCGACAGCGGGATGATGCCGTCCAACCTCTCTTCCGTGGGGCCTGCAAAATCCAGCTCGCTCATGAGGCGGGTTGCGGGAGCTTCCGGATCCACCGTGGCGGAGGGGGTCTCCACGGGAGACAAAAGGATGGCCGAGTTGGGGTTTCTTGGCGTTAAATCCACCATGAACGCAGAGACGGACTCGGGGAAGCTTTCTGTCGAGTCAGCCCCGGACTCGTCAGGCGATGCTGAGCTCGAGGGCCACGGGTCCCGGAGCTGGAGCACGTGCTGGATGAGCTCCGAGACCGCGGGGCTGTAGGGCACCACGTCGGTCTGCACCGCTCGCTCCACCACCGCACTGCCCTCTTCCTCCCCCGCCGCCAGGGGGAGGCCGTCGAGGGCCGCTGCCGCGGGGGCGGCGTGAAGGAGCTCCAGGTCGCCGGCCTCTGCGGTGGCGGCGGTCACCATGCCATCCAGCAAATCTGTGCGGTCGGCCAGACCGTCTCCCACCAGCGGCTCGCCGTCGGCCCCTTCCTCGGTGCCCTGCTCCTCCGGAGACAGCCCGTCTGCCATCTTGCCGAAAGGGGGGCCGAGGGGGAAGCTGTTCTCTGGGGAATCGCACGGGAAGTCCAGGCACAGTTCATCCCTCAGGGAGCCACTGTGCGCCATCTCCATGCTCTGCAGTAGAGACTCCAACTTCTTGTTTTGAATATTTATGTCCACAAAATACTTCTGAATGCCTTTATCTTTATCAGCCAAGCTGCTCCTCATAGTTTCGATGACCTGTTTGAGCTGTTTGATCTCCTTCCTGGCTTCCTTCAGGGCCAGCTGGGCCTCCACGCGGTGGCACTCTTCTTCAATCCAGTCTTCCCTCATCCGGGCCAGCTGGGACTTGAGCTCCACAATCTCGCTTTCCCTGCAGGGAGAAGGCAAGGTCAACTTCCAAGCGGGCGCCTAGCGATTCTGCCCCAAGGCCAGGAGCCCGGGCTCTTGCCCTTGAAACTTGGAGGTTAAATCAGTTTTGAATTTTTCTTTTCTCTCACAGGTATTAGCCGGGAACTGCCCCCCTTAATTGCAAAATAGCAAAAATGAGAAGAGTAACTAGAATCAGAATAAAAAATGTGACTATTGTCTGCTTTTCTTTTCGAGTGCTGTCAGGCGATGCGCGAAGTGTAAGCATTAGCCTCTATTCGGTATTTAATATTTGAAATTTCGTTAATAGGACACATTAGAGTTTCTTAGCCTCCTTTTATGTCCGTAGACCACCTTTTTCTTATATCTACACTTTCTGGAAGTAAAGTTCATTTCACTTTTAATTACCGATCAAAGATGGAAGGCAAACTGGTAAGTTTTAGCCTTGCAGAACTGTTCTGATCATATTCCAGTAATAATTTGAAATTTTTTTGAATTATAAAATGCATATTGCAAGGACTTTGTGAAAAGTCAATTATTCCCTCTCTTCTCAGGGGAAAATGCTAGTGGATCCATCCTACACTGAAGAAAATCTATCCCATTTTTTAGATCCTTCACAGGACCCTGATTTCAAGATCTTTGTTGGCGATTCCTCCTGATAGATAATTTCTTCACAGTCAATGTAAATACAAGTCCTCATATTCTCAGTGGATATGAAAACCAGGCAGTCAGGATCCTGATATACATGAGAAGATGTTGTTAATTTTGCTTCTCTAAGTTTAGACCGGAGTAGTCTCCAGTTTCATTGCCTTTCCGTGCTTCCCTGCCATGACTGCTCAAACCCTCACAGGGATTCTTCAAATCATAAACAAAGCCTTCCAGAAAGTAAGGTCTGACTCACGCCACCCCTGCCCTGAACTCTCAGCCACCCTGGTCAGAGCTCCATTCGTCTATCCCAAAAAGTTCCGAGGGAAATCATGAAGCAGAAAATCTGGCCTGCCCCAAGATGTCAAAGGTCTTTTCTCTGTGATAAGATCTCTTAAGCATCGGCTTTTTTTTTTTTTTTTTTTGGTTTTTGTTTTTTACCTTAACACTTAGCCAAGAATAATGAACCTCTTCCTTCGGCCCAGAAATAGCTTGCAGGAATCATAGTGCACAAGGCCGTCCGCGCTCTCAGAGAGATAAACAGGACTCAATAGGGGCCCCATGTGTGACCCTTACTGCTGGAAGTATGGGATTGTTCCTGCCAGTGTTCCTGCCATTTAAAAATAGCCACGCACACACCCAACCCTTCATGTCCAAGCTGTACACACCCAGAAGCAGAGGTTCCCCTCAAACCTTAGAGGGTCCCCGGTGCTCCTGAAACAGCAAAATCACTGAGGAATAGGAAATGGCTCTTTTGAAAGGCTGATTTCAGGAATTTACCAAAAATGAAAAAAATTTTCTTTTCTATTTCTCTATAGTGTGGGTTTGTGTTTCATTTCATGGAAAAAGAAACCATCCTTAGCTCAGCGTGCAAGGAATGCAGATTCACCTTTCATGAAGCCGGCGCTCCGATTCCTTCAGCTTGGTCTTCAGGTGTCTCACTGTAACCTCTTTTTGCTGCAGAGGAGTCAAATATTGCTCTGGGTTTGGGGGTTTGACACCATGATTTTCACCACAGGACATGTACCTTCCAGACCGCCTGAAACAATCCAAGCAATGAAATGTTACTTTTTCTATAAAAAGAAAAGTGACGGCACAGCTCACAGCTAGGGAAGGAAAGACAGCTGGGTACCGGGGTCTGAAACCTCAATGATGCAGGATTCACTTAAGAAGGGGGTTGTAATGTTACCTGCTGATCTTAGGACTGCTCATCACTCAGGAGAGTGTGGGGAGGGTGTTTGTGGAGAGGGTGTACACAGTGGAGAGGGAGGAGTTTTCTATGGCTTAAGAATGACCTCATACAAAATAATACATGATTGTGCACAGGCCTGCCTGTGGACTGATTCGGAGTAATGCACTGTTAGAGGACAATGAGTGGGACGGGTGGAGGGGGGAAGGACTGGAGCGAGACGGCCTGACTTTCCACACAATGTGCCACTGCCTAAACATCCCGATTGTTATTAGTTGAATTCAAACAGTTCCAAAATCAATCCCTGGCAAGAGTGTGCTGATTTGGTGGAAAGTTTCCTCATTCCAAAGGGGAAAGGCCACTCCACTGTCACCAGAGCGTGTGTTTTGTAAGAGAGATGTCTGGTGTTGTAGAAATCTTCCTGAGCTGGAATGTCGGCCCCTCTCAGGCCTGGCCGGGGCTGGGCATCCCTGCTGGAAGACAGCTGACTAACGAGAATGGCCACCCAGAAGGAAGAAGGCCGAGGAAGGAGGGCTAGCAGCTTTCTCCCCAGCGCTGGAGCCCTCGCCCTGGTCCCGCTGAACCTGCACTCCATCCAGATGGCCTGTGTCCACCTCCCAACCTTCCAGTCCCCCTGTTGTGGCCCCTTTGGTTGTGGAGGTCCTTTTTTCTGCAGCCTCATGCCCCCCCCCCCCCAGGGACTAATTAATTCCTTGCTTGACTTTCGGATTTCATTTCAATGTCATTTACTCTGATCCCTCCAGACTGAGTTGGACAGCCTCCTGACCTCTTACAAACACACGCAGCAACAGGTACTTGCAGAAAAGCCTTAACATGTCTTTGTCACTAGATGAGCAATGTCTTTGGTATCGTCTGGGCAGTTGGCACACGGACCCTCCCTGCTGTCTACTGTCCCATTTCCAGTGCTTTACACGGTCCCTGGCACAACATGGCACTCAACACATACCTGACATTTGAATGAACACGTGGATGATTCTTTCCTGTTCTGGGGACCCTCCCCCTGCCACAGTGCCATTTTTCCTCCCTATCCAGTCCCTCCCGGGGCTGCTGAGCCTTACCAGAAATCATGGTTTGAGTGCTTTCTGCAGCTGCCCTTGAAAGATCAGCTTAGTGCGGGAAAGGAAAGAGAAGTGGCTTTCTACAGAATAAGGCAGGAGCTCAAGAGATGCATAACTTTTTTTAAGTTTTTAAATTTTTTGAAGTTTATTCTGAGAGAGAGAGACCATGAGTAGGGGAGGGACAGAAAAAGAAAGACAGAAAGAGAGAGAGAGAGAGAGAGAGAGAGAGAGAATCCCAAGCAGGCTCCGCTCTGACTGGGCAAAACCTGATGTGGGACTTGAAGTCACGAACCTGAGAGAGGTAACCGCCTCCTCTTTTTTTCTAAGTTTTTTAAAGAAAACTTACCAAGTAGGACACACTAAGCCCCACGACCTGGGAGATGAACAGCACTCACCTCATGACTGGGCTGCAGTCACTTCCTTTGTAGGAGCCGGAGTTGCTACTACTTGGGGAAGAAGGCGCATAGCTGGGATGGATGTTAACGGGACTCAGCTGATTCCTGCACAGCATGGACAGGAAGTCCTTCTCCCGTGGGGAGGGGGGGCTGTTGCCAGACTTGTACGATGAAGCTCCATTACTCCGCCCATGGGGACCTCGGCTGGGAGAGAAAACATGAGAAATGTTAAAATGCTTGGGGCTCCCAGTGCTCAAATGCTAATACTTAACTCCTGCTAAAAGCCAGTTACTACTAAGGAAATCCAAGCTTCAGAGTCGAAAGGGGCAATATAATTACCGTCCTCAGGGACGGCCTTGTTGCCGCCTGACTGATACTTTCTTTCCTTCTGCCATTAGCACAGGCAACCTCACCCTCTGCTGTTCTTTCAAATAGTTTCTGACCATAAAGCTTGTTTTGAATTAATCCCAAATGCCTGTTAAGAACACAAACCATGTAAAATATTGATTTGGTTTAGGTTCACTTTAGAGGCTGTTTTGAAGATGTGGTTTTCATTCCAGTACACCTGTTTTAGCTTAAAAATGTTTGGGTTTTGTTCATGCTGGCGGAAGAAAATGAGGGTGGTTCATTTGGAGTGTGAGGGAAAAACGGGGTTGCCCGTAAAGGAAGAGGAGAAAAGAGGACAGATAAACAGCTCATATAAGTGTGTCAAGCCTACAGTTTTAACCGCCTATTTTCTTTCCATCCCCGATGACTTAACACAACCTTTATCGTTTAACTGCTGAAATGTTTTAAAGCTGTTTCTTCATTCCCTGGCCTGTTATTTTGCCCCCTAAGCAAGGAGGCTGACTCTCTGGCTGGAGTGGCCTTTCTAAAATGGAATTGGATATCACTGTCCTCAAAGCCATTCAACAGCTCCCCAGGGCCTCAAGGGGACCGATCCCACCTACCTATCGAACCCATCATCTGCCACTCCTCCCTTCCCCCGCTGTATTCCAGAATTCCAAACAACTTACACTTTCCTGATGATCCATGCTCTCCACCATTTTCATGTTTTTCAACTTATCATTTTCTCTGCCTAGAATGCTCTCCCACTCCCTACCCTAACCCTTGGGATACTTACAACTTCGAGACTGATGGAAATCCACTCCAAGCAGCCTTCTCTGGATTCTTCCTTCCCTAGGCTTGTATACGTGTGGCTCCTTAAAGTTCCCTAGTACTCCATGAAAACTTGCATCCTGGGGTTTATTGCATTGTCTCACAACTACACAATTGTTTGTCTTTCCCACTAGACTAGGGCCTTCTGAAGGCAGGAACACAGTCTGTTCTTTTATATACCCACTACTTCATGGCACATGCTAGATGCTCCCTAAATGACAGCTAAATGAATAATTTGGGTTTGAGCCTTAGCAATGCCACTTACTAGGAACTTGAGCAAGTAAGCTACTAAATATATGGGGATATATAATAATAACCTTTTTTTTTTGTCCTCACAGAGTCGATGTGAAAATCCAATCAAAGAATGCACGTGAGTACATCTGATAAGATGTTAAGGGCAATTCAGCTGTAGGATATTATTACAGGAAAAACTTGTTCAGACTTCCCTATTAATCTCGTTTCAGAGATGTGGCACCTACTATGTAAGGCAGCATCTTGAGAATGTTGAAATTACTTAAATAGGATAACAGTTCTGTGTCAGAAATATTTCTTGTTGACATTACAAGAAAACGAAAGAGAACAAGATACCTTTCATCCAGAAGTACTGCTTTTTGACAATCCCCTCTTTGCAATTCTGATTTACATCTGTACTCAACTGACACGTCTCAATGAGAAACGTGCGTAAATGTGAGTGTGCGTGTGGGTATACTTGGCTCCAAAACCACACTTACTCAAAATCAAATATAATTTCAACTAGCTGTCAACCCAGTAAATCACACATAAATGAAACATCACCAAATTCTAAAGTTAAAAAGTTCTTTCCTTTTGAAATCATCCAAAGGGACTCTGCCTCCTTTTTGTGAGAAGGGGACACTTTATATGGAACAGATGGGCTGATGGCTTTGTGACAAACCAACTCAGCAGCCCAGTGGTGCTGGGCTGAGCAGCAGAAAAGAACACGACGGGCTCTGGCTTGGATCTGCTTCTCCACACTTCACTTCCGAATCTACTGCAACCAGCCTATTTCTCAGTGTGACAATGAGAAATATGCAGGATTCCACACTACAAGTCAGGAGAGACAGTAAGGAGCTAACCCTAATTTTGACCTGGGAATTCTCTTCTGAGTCAACCTTCACCAATGACCTTCTGTGCCCCAGCCCTGTTCCAGATGCTTTACGAACACAGTTTTACATTGATTTTGAGCTTCATGCTATAAAGCTGGTACCTCTCGTTTACATTATGTGAAGTGTGTGAAGTATTCAGTTATGTGAAGTGAGTGAGGTTCAGGGAAAAATCTGGTCCAAGAACACACAGCCAAACTAGGATTTAAATACAGATTTTTGAATGCTACAGAAATGCCTCCTTCTTACTTTACACAAATAGAATATATTGTTTGGAGCTTGTAAACAGGTATATTAGGTACTATGTATATGGTTATTACCTGAAGAATTCACCACTGACTTTTTACTACAGTGCAGTCACTAAGATACAAATTAAGTTAGATGGGAATTTTTAATAACTCACCTGCGATACTGAATAAATAAAATCTCTTCAAGTATTAAACATTACTATAGTACAATAAAATCTTCAAATATATTTCAGGAAATGAGTTATTAGACTATAATAGTTGACTTAAAAAAAAAGAAACTACATGCTTAAAAATATCAGTCTTGGGGGGGGTGCCTGGGTAGCTCAGTTGGTTAATTAAACGTCTGACTTCAGCTCAGGTCATGATCCCACAGTTCTTGAGTTCATGTTCCCATCAGGCTCTTCACTCTCTGATCTTCGGTCTCCCTCCCTCTCTTTCTGTCCCTCCCTCATTCCTGCACTCTCTCTATCAAAAACAAATAAACATTAAAAAAAATGGAAAAGCTTCTTTAAAAAAATATCAGTCTTGCTCTTTACATTTAGTTCAGTTCAAGTGCTAACACATATGGGCACAAAGTCATTGCAAAACATTTTCAAAGGAGAGGCTAGGGTTCCATATTTGTCATGGCCATGAACAGTCAAACTCGACGATACCTTCCTCAGTCCAGTCTAAATCCCTTGGTGGTGGCGGACAAGAAGAATGCCTTCCACAAAGAGGAGACAGAATTCTGTGGACCCTGCCCACTTCCCGAATACCTGAATACAGTAAATGGAAAGTGAGAGAAAGGGAGAAGGGAAGAAGGGAACCAACTTCATAAGGGGCCTAGGTGAATTTCAGTCCCTCCCCCAACATTGTCCTTTACTTCCCGGTAACATTATCATCATCATCATCATCATCATCATCATCATCACTGTTATGGGTTGGATCGTGTCTACCCCCCAAATTCATAATGTCGAAGTCCTAACCCCCCAGTACCTAAGAATGGGGCTGTTTTTGGAAACAGGATTTTAAAGAAAGGTAATTAAATTTAATTAATCCCAGTCCAGTCTGACTAGTGTCCTTATAAGAACAGAAAACGTGGACACAGGAACAGAGAAAGGTTACGTTGAGGAACAGAGACAAGATAGACTTTTATAAGCCAAGGAGAGAGGCTTCCGAAGAAGCCAATCCCGCTGACATCTTGATCTTGCACTTCTAGCCTCCAGAATTGTTGAGAAGGTAATTCCTGTTGTGTAAGCCTCCCAGTCTGTGATACTTTGCGCCAACAGCCTGAGAAAACTAATATGAACATCATCACCACCATCACCGTCTTCTTCATCATGTCCACTAGTATCATTTTTACCACTACTGACTAAAACCCACTTAGGACGCTTTTACTAAATTCTGGACACCATGTTAAGCACTCATATATTAGCTCATTTAACTCAGTGAGGGAGATGCCACTATTAACCCATTTTCCAGAATGGTAAGTCTCAGGGCTCTGGGTCATGTACCTAATAAATAATGGAGGCTAAACTAAAGCCCATGTTTCTCTGACTCCAAATTCCAATCTTTTTTTTCCCTTCTCATTTCTATCTGCCTCTGATCCGATTAGGATTTTAGTTTAAGAAACAGAATTCTTCAGAAATGTTTGCAGAGTTGGCCTTCATTAAGAAGAGATCCTTTGTAAATCTTTAAGTTTTGTGTTTTAAATCCCCTGTCAAAAATATTCTCACCAACTCTACTTGTTTATTTCTCCCACTCCTTCCCCAAATGTTCCTGCTCACCTTCCTCCCAGGAGCTAATTTTCCACAGAGAAAATTCATTTATTACAGGAGAAGCAAGCCATTTAAAAGGATCATAAGCTATTATAAAGTTTGGCATGAAAAAAAAATTAAAAAAAATAATAAAGTTTGGCATGGATACCCGGCCCATCTAGAGGAGCTGTTCTCACTGCAAGATCCTACAGAGCACAAATATTATGTGAGATGCCCAAGATACCCCATCACAGAAATCTACTGACTGTGCTCTGTGCCTGGGTCAGATAAAAAGAAGAAAAAAAGTGAGGATCATGGATAGAACATTGTCAATTCCAATTTTCCATTGATGACGCCTGTATCTGATTTGCATGTAATTCTATTTAGCTATTTTATGATTAACATGTCAATTTTTAGTCACTTGGAGAAACCATGGATTCCAGACTAGACAATTTTCTGTAAGGCACTCAGTATTGTTGACATTAGCTTGGAAATTAACCACAAACACAAACTTCTTTGCAAGGCTTAATAAAATTGGCCTCTTCCACAGGCCGTTTCTTTTTTCCTTTGCTTTGCTCTTTGATACCTTGTACCATGGTATGTGCTAATTTTCTTGAATGGGTTAGATAAATGGTTTATTCTCAGAGCAAGCCACATCTGATTTATACTGAGAATGTTTATATTCATGTTCTGTGATCCCAGAGGCACTTTATTTCCAAATTAGATTGTGTTTGGGGATAGAACAATTGTGCTTTTTCATTGTGGACTTCACGCTTTTGTTTGCTTGTCTGGCTTCAGCTTTGTTTTTTAACAATAAAACTTCACCAGAGAGGGTCTCAGGTCCCTTTATAAACATCAGTTAAACGTTCTGTTCACCCAAGAGGAATGGGAAATATTTGCTTGCTGAATCCTGGGAATGCAAGTTTCCAGAAATTAGCTAGTTTTTCTCCAGGAAGAGACCTTAAAAATTATGTGGTCCAACCCTTTTTTTGCAAATTTGGACACTACGGCTCGGGAAAGTCCAGTGACCTGCACAAAGTCTAAAAACAAATCATCCCCAGTGTCTTGCTGCTCACTCCATTGAACTGTTTGGGTCCCTGGCTCAGAGCTCAGCTTATCACAGAGCTGTCCTGGAACCAGCCTATTTAAAATGTACCACGTATCCCACTGCTCTCAATATCCTTTCTGTGTTTTTTTTTTTTTTAATTTTTTTAACGTTTATTTATTTTTGAGACAGAGAGAGACAGAGCATGAACGGGGGAGGGTCAGAAAGAGAGGGAGACACAGAATCTGAAACAGGCTCCAGGCTCTGAGCAGTCAGCACAGAGCCCGACATGGGGCTCGAACTCACGGACCACGAGATCGTGACCTGAGCCGAAGTCGGACGCTTAACCGACTGAGCCACCCAGGCGCCCCTCTCTCTGTGTTTTTAAAAATAATTCTATTATTTATGTATTTATTGTCTTTTTTTCCTACTAGAATGAATAGAATTTCCATGGAGTTTTGTTTACTGCCATATCTCCAGAACCTGTCTCATTGCAGAAGCTCAATAAATACTTGTTGAATGAATGAAGTCACTGACAGTAGGAGAGAGTCCTAGGGCTTACAACCTTTCCTACCAAATGTGAATGGTGGGTCATGATTTCCCACAGTTCCTCTCTTCCCGCAACCCAAATAGCATCCATGGTGAACATCTGTTGATGCTTGGTATGTTCTAAGCACTGACCCCACACTATGTGTATATAAACCCTATGAAGTAGGTATGGGTATAGTCCTATTTTACATATGAGAAAACTGAGGCACAGAGAAGTTAAGCAACTTGCTTAGGGCCACACAGCCTATAGGTGGTGGAGCTGGCATTCGAACCAAGGCAGCCTGGCTCCAGAGCACAGATACTTAGCTATTCTGCTCTAATGTCTCTTTATGGTGGTGGCCACCCACGCCATTAACTTTAGTCTTTTTTCACCCCCTTCCCCTAGTGACTGTTGGGAGTATTCAGGGGTCACTATGAAGTCAGAGGTTTCACAGCCAAGAGACGACACAGTCATGAAGGAGGGCAGGTAGGAGGTGGGTACCAGGTGAGTACACGGGTGAGCAAGAGAAAGAGAAAGCAGAGAAGGACGAGCAGACACACAGCCAAGGACTGGATGAGAGACAGCCACCGGGTAGACACATATTGGTCAAGCCCTGTGACCACAGTTGGTAGGACAGGGGAAAGTTTCAATTTCAAACCATTATAAAAACCAAAACCTACTCACTGAAAAATAACAAAATCATGAACGGACAGTAATCCAGGTGGTTCTATAGAAACATAAAGTACAGGTGAGTCACCTGCCTAAAGCGTCTCAATAATTACAGAGCAGGAGACGGCGCCTACTTGCGTGAAAAGGAGGACCGCTTGCTTCCAGCAGCAGACATATGGACCTCAGGAGCGGAAATGCTGCCCGTGCTGCTCGAGGAGCTAAAATCAGCTTCGCTACCTGAAAAACAACAGGGGAGTGAGAGAGAGGCCTGAAGGAAAGGAAACCTGAGAATGTGCTGGCCAGCCTCCTGCCTCTCCGGTCCGGCTCCCGGCGCGGCGCGTGCACACTCGAGCGCAGCAAGTGGCAGGATTCCAGACCTTCTAGGCTCCCAGCCTTTCCCTCAAAGCAAACAAGAGAAGGTGCAAGTACAACGACATCATGTCATAAACACAGCTTAGAAGCACGGTGAGGCCAGTTTCATAAAGACACCCATCATCCAGCTGATCCTGCACAGTGACCCAAGGTTGGGGCAGAAACGCACGCCTCTTCCTGTGTGTCGGGCACTCCTCGACAACATCAACGTGCAGGGCCCAAACTTTAGGCAGAACGAAAAGCAGACTTGTCAGTCCCAAAGGAGTTTTTCCAGGAGAGTTTATCTTTGGGCTTTTGCAGTCAGCTAGCCATACTTGAATCTGGCACATTAGGGTCTGGAGAGAATCAGTCTGTTAGAAGCCGTTGGGAAGAAAGCCTGGGTCCGGATAACTGCTTGAACCGGCACTATCTGATCAGTGACTCTCTGACTCCAGCTGCTGTTTTTCTATTAAGAGCACAACCCTAACAAAAAGCAGAAATGGAACATTTCCAAACAGAATGAAGAAAGTTCAGTGACAGTGATGGAAACTGGATTATACTGATATGTGAAGTTTTACTTGTGGGGGGGGGGGAGCGGGTAGGGGGATTGTTCATTACTTTACAAAAATCACATTCTATTTTGAGCACAGACTACAGTTCAGTATGTAATTAGAAACATGCTGTGTTGCAGAATAATTAATATGAATTCATTTCTAACAAAAAATACATAGTTCTGGAATAGTAATAATGGAAATATTCCAAGGATTGCCTGGGGAAGTTAAAGAGAGTGAAAGATGCAAAAGAGAAGAAGTGGGAAGAAGAAAGAGAAGATTTAAAAAAAAAAGATAATGTTCCATATGCTTTTGGAAAATAAATCTAGGGATACAATTTTATTTGACCTTATCTCTCAACTCCTACAACACAATTTATGACTCTTCTGGTCTAGAACCCAGAGCCAACTCACATTTTTGAGTTGAGGAAAATATGAATAATCTAAATCCTTTGAGATCCTAACAACAATTATCATCACAATAATAACACAAGGCCCTATAAGGACATGATTTCTATTCTTTGTTTCTGTTAATCTTGACAACTCTGTAAGGCAGACATATATCTCACTATTCTACACTGAAGAAGTCAAAGCTGATTTGTCCAATGCTTGTGGGGGAAAAGTCCTGGCCAGGACCAAGTTCCCCTGCCACTTCTCCATACCAGGCTGCATCCTCAGGAAGGCAGCGGGAAGGAGGGGCGCCAGGGAGATTCCTGGGTAAACTATATACTACCATCTGCCTAACTGCCAAGATGACCCATTGGTACAAGACACAGCCAGACTGGCCCACTGGTGAACAGATCCTCTCACTGATGGGTTGTATTTGTTTTGCCAGGTGATGGCAAGGCAGAGAGAGAAAAATCCCTTTCCTGGCTTCCAGGACCTCTCAGGAAGTGCAGCCTCTTGTGGAAAAGAGACCAAGAATGACCTCTTAGCACAGATGTCAGCAGTGAATCCCAATTCCCAGCAGAATTCTGGGAGAACTAGGGTGGCAATTTATCAGGACTGAGACCGGCTATTCCTTCTGGATTTCAGACACTGTCTAACATTGTAACGAGCTCCCCAAATGTAATTAGTTGCCTCTGAGTAATGCACTGGCTAACCTGTAGTATTTTATAATCTCAAGGATTCATCATTGGTAGTGCTGTCCAGCAATACGCCAGTCCTCATGGCCTTAATCAACCAGCCTTGCTGGCTAGTAAATTATCAGGTTGGTTATTAAGTGATAAAGGCAGACATTTTTCAAAAATAGATCCTGTGGTTGCAGCCACCAGGTTTGAGATATTCTTTTCTAACATAAAATTATGGCTCTGAAACACCCCAATTTTCATTCCTTAAAAGAAACACAAAAGCCCATCAATTATAACTTTACTACCTGAATAACAAGAGAAATTCTAGAACAAAAACAGACAACTGCTGAAAATCCATTGTTTCCTCAAGATGACTTTGATCTTTGGTAATTATGTACTCTGAACCGAAGGGACAAGTCTGTTCCATGTTTTATTGCTATTGGAACTCAATATATTGACTCTTAGGTATGGGCAGGGTCCAAGGTCACTTTTTTCGTATACTTCTCTAACATACCTTCTGCACTCTGAAAGAAGTTAGAAGACTCTTTTGGGGTACCCAGTGGCTGCATTCAGGACTGAGTAATATTATAGAGAAAAATGTCTATGCTACTTACGCCATTTCAGTTTCCTATTTTTTAAAATACATTTCCAGTTTGGTTAATGCAATGTAAAGTCAATACACTCTTTTGAAGGGGTACAAGGAAAGGTCAATTTTACTACATCATTTACTAAGCAAGACAAATAAGAGGAAGACCGGAGACCTGAAAAGCCCCGATTTATCTACTAGCTGGCAACAAAGACTCAAGGAAGGAGAGGCACTCTGTTTCTTTTGAATTTGTATGCAACTAGGTTATTGTTGTGGGTGCTGTAGTTCAATGCTCATTTGTATTATTAAAATCATACAAAGAGAGTACCTAACCTAAAAACACAGGCCCTGAGTCAGACAGACCGGGTTCAAATCCTATCTCTACCACTCACTTTAGGCAAATTACTTCACCTCTCTGTTTCAGTCTCTAAATCTGTTAAACAGAGATGATAATCATGGCATCATGTTACTGTAAGCAATGAATGTGTGTGTGTGTGTGTGTGTGTGTGAGATGTAGTAAGGTCTCAATAAGTGTTAGCCATTATTACTCCTATGCAGGGGTTAAAAGGACAATTTTTATTACACATTTCCTTTGTAGAAAATTTAGAAAATAGCAATGATTCATAGGACAAAATGTAGTCTATTATTCCATCACCAAATAAATAAATAAATAACTATAGTTAACCTTTTGGTATATAATTACTCAGCATTCCTAGTAAATACATTACTATGCAACCTAATTGCTTTTCTTTTAATATGTGAGTATCTTTAAACATACTACATTTTGTTTTATTAAATCAATGAATATCTAGGCTATGTCCAATTATTATATTATTAGTAACAAACACTACGTGCCAAAAACCATTCTAAGCATATTTACTTATTTATTTTTAAATGTTTATTTATTTATTGAAAAGTTTTTAACATTTATTCATTTTTGAGAGATGAAGAAAGACAGAGCATGAGTGGGGGAGGGGTAGAGAGAGAGGGAGACACAGAATCCGTAGCACGTTCCAGGCTCTGAGTTGCCAGCACAGAGTCTGACATGGGGCTTGACCTCACGAACTGTGAGATCATGACCTGAGCTGAATTCGGACACTTAACCAACTGAGCCACCCAGGTGTCCCACATATTTACTCACTTATTTCTCATGACAGTACAGACTCCAAGGGGTAGGGGACAATTATCAGCCCCTCTCACAAATGAGGCCAAGAAGCTGAGTGACATGCACAAGGGGACACAACTCCCAAGAAGTAGGGGCAAGACTTGAACCCAGGTCATCCGACCAGGGTCCATGCTCTTAAAATACAGGCCTAATGTTTCATGGATATTCCAGGGAATGCAAATTTATACCCTTGCCTGCTATTCTTTTTTTTTTTTTTTAACGGTTATTTATTTTTGAGACAGAGAGAGACAGAGCATGAACGGGGGAGGGTCAGAGAGAGAGAGAGGGAGGCACAGAATCTGAAACAGGCTCCAGGCTCTGAGCTGTCAGCACAGAGCCCGTCGCGGGGCTTGAACTCACGAACCGTGAGATCATGACCTGAGCTGAAGTCGGATGCTTAACGGACTGAGCCACCCAGGCGCCCCCTTGCCTGCTATTCTTTAGAGTAAACGTCTGCGGGAATTTTTAAGTCAAAGGATATGCTCAATTTCAAAACTTTTAATATACATTGCATCATATGTATTTTTGGATGGCATTAGCCTAAAGCTGTTTTTGTGGTCAAGAATGTGTTTGCTCCCATGTGCCTGTGAATAGATACCCAAAGGTAAATCTCTGATGTCACAGAGAATACTCTGACAAAGCAAAGGACACAATATTTGGCTGTTGAAGACTTGTGCTTGATCAGCTAAACAGGGTTTGAAAATATGCATATCTAAGTCATCCTCATCAATATTGTCTTCGATCAGCTGCTGGCATTTGTGGAGCAGGATTTCAGGACTGAAAAGGGGAGGATGAACTTGTTTTGTCAATGTCCTAGTGACTATACATCCTGCAGCAAAAGGCATTCTCCAACTATCAAGAAGCTCAGCTCGCTGGCCTCCAGAAGCTCTGGTGGTTCTTGTTTGGTAGGTAGTACCACTGTACTCTTGCTAGGGTAATAAGCATTCTGTGCATGTGATGGTGAGGCCAGGAGTTAGAAAAGGAAAAATGGAAACAAAAATAGTATGTGCAAAAACTAATAACTAGACTTATTGTTTTGAAACACTGCCTGCAATCTGGTCTCTTTGGACATTATTATTTTTGCCTGCTTTCAGGAGACTTTGGAGTCCTCCTCAAACATCAGAGCATCACAGGCCTCTGAAGACCGTTGACTAAGCCGTGTTAAGCCATTCTAAACCACTGATTGAAGCAACCCCAAACCTTCCTTTATCCTTTGTCATTACAAAGCTATCGAATTAATTCAGGTTGGCCACCTATATCCCCACCTCAAACAGAGGCAGCAAACTAGAAAAGAAAAAAATAACAAAAAAATAGTTCCCCATCCTTTCATCCTCCCCCTGTCCCCCCAACACACACACAGATACACAGATATTTTATTTCAAAGTCTCTAGGGAGGAGAGGAGCCATTTTCACTGAAGCCAAGCAGAGCGATTAAGGGGCAACTGGGGCGGTGGACACATGTAATTACAGAAGACACTCTAAAAAAAAAGCTTCTCTAAAGTAGATTTGGTAGAACAGACTCTGAGCTGCGAAGCCTTGGGGCACCTAGCCAATGAATCCAAGAAATGCTTCACAACCTAAAGGATTTTTAGTTTAGTTTTTGCAAACTATTCCCTAAAACCCCTATAGATGTTTATCTTAGAAAAGGAATATTTGATCAAAAGATCAATAAACTGATTGAAAATATATACACAAGTTTTCTTGCATTTCAGAAGTCTTTCTGAAAAATTTTAAGCATCATTTTCATTGAATTACAGAAAGGATTTATCTTCATTCTTAATGATGTTCAATAGATGGAGACACTGTAAATTAAAAAAAAAAATATATATATATAAACAATTAAAAACAAAAGGAAGTTCAAATTTAAAGTATTTAGAGAATAATTTTGTATTGAAAAATATGACTACATAACTGTAAAACTGCTTATGGGAAAGCGGCAGTCAAAAACAAATAATAAACTGAAAGAAAATATTTACAACATATGACAGACAAAGGGCCAATCTCCTTAATTTACCAAAAGCTCATACAAATAAGAAAAAAAAAAAAAAAACTAACAGAAAAATGGGCAAAGGACATGAACAGGCAGATGGCAAAGAAAAATAAATGATCAACCTACACAAATAGCCATTCAATCTCATGTATAACATTATAAATGTAAATGTAAACAAGGGTTTTTTTTTCATCTACAAGACTGGCAAAAAATTAAAAAAACAGTTTGATATCGCTACTTCTGTTGAAGGTTTGGGAAAAATACTCCCATAAGAGTTAGCAAGAGTGTGAGTTGGTGTAATATCCATAAAAAAGAAAGCTGTATTGCTAGGAATTTGTCCTGCACCTAAGCATCAAAAAAACAACCTAACTGCCCATCAATAGTGACTGGTGAAATCAGATGATACAGGGACCTAAGAGTATAGTCTACAATCATGACAAGGAGTGAGTGACATGAAGCTGTGTGTGCTGGAGTGAAAACATCTAGAAGACCTGTTGCTACATAAGAAAACCAAGATGCAGAGGCGCCTGGGTGGCTCAGTTGTTTAAGTGTCTGACTTCCAGTTTTGGCTCAGGTCATGATCTCACGGTTTGTGGGTTCAAGCCCCATGTCTGGCTCCACACTGACAGCGTGGAGACTTCTTGGGATTCTCTCTCTTTTGCCCTCTCTCTGCCCCTACCGCATTCTCTTTCTCTCTCAAAATAAATAAATAAGCTTTAAAAAGAAAAAAAAAAGAAAACCAAGAAGCAGAATAGTGGGTATGGCATGCCTGATTTTGATAAACAAATCTTTAAATTATATATAACTGGCTACATGCATAGAACATTTTTATTGAGGGATAAAAAAGATCTGATGATAGTAGTTTCTCTTGGAAATGGGACAGTGGGATATAACAAGACCCTTATTTTCATTTTATATATTTCCGAGCTATTTGGCTTTTCTAACC
This sequence comes from Panthera pardus, assembly GCF_024362965.1. Lineage (NCBI taxonomy): Eukaryota > Metazoa > Chordata > Mammalia > Carnivora > Felidae > Panthera > Panthera pardus. The sequence goes on from NW_026527002.1 coordinate 54,068,078, forward strand.
ATGTGCATATTACTCTTCAAAAAAAAAAAATAGGAGGCACTACAATTACTGGCAATTTATTTTTCCTTTGAAACAATCTAATTTTTTCTAAAGAAAAAGCATTTTATAATAAAAGCAGTCATGCCATTTAATATAGTATTAAGAAGGCCCTGGAGTCTAGTCACTTGGGTTTGAATCATGCCTCTTCTAACTCTGTAAAGCCTTAAGCAAATCATTTACCCTCTCTCTCTGCCTTCGATGCCTCATCTGTGAAATGGAGATGAAGATATTAATAGTAAGTATTGTTAAGGGATTGCAGGAATTAGGTGAAGCATGCAGAGAAGTTAGAACAGTGCTTTGTACATGGCAAGCACTCAGTATATGTTAGCTATTACTATTTCTAGTTAGAACTACTGGTACAGTGGCTTGAAGGCCAGAAGAGAGCTTTTTAAACACTTTTCCCTTAAAAAGTCCCACAATAGGAAATGCCTTCTCTTATTTAAGTCAAACATTTTTCTTTCTTTTTTTTTTTTCTTTCTTTCTTTCTTTCTTTCTTTCTTTCTTTCTTTCTTTCTTTCTTTCTTTCTTTCATGTTTATTTTTGAGAGAGAGACAGAGAGTGAGCAGGGGAGCGGCAGAGAGAAAGACAGACACACCGAATCTGAAGCAGACTCCAGGCTCTGAGCTGTCAGCACAGAGCCCGATGAGGGGCTCAAGCTCACAAGCCACGAGATCATGACCTGAGCCAAAGTCAGATGCTTAACCGACTGAGCCACCCAGGCTCCCCTTTAAGTCAAACATTTTTATAATCACTCTTTACAAAAGGTGGCTCTCCTTCAGCCATTTGTCAGTGGAGAATATGTTTCTATTTTTTACTGTGTGTGTGTATGTGTTTGCATGTACAACAGAGTATGTCTAAAACATCTGTGGTTTTAAAACAAACTCCCTATGGTCTCCTCCAAAAATCTCTAGAGTTGCACCCAGGTTAGAACCTTGCCTTCAGAAAGCCCCCGGGAAAATGTACATAGGTTTGTACATTTATCAGAGGCCAATCCCCTGAGCCTGGTAGCTTGAAGGTCTGAGAAAAGGAGGGGAGGAGCATGAGAAAGGAGGCCCAAGAGGCCTGACAGGGTCGAAGACAACTTCACCTGTTCACTCCTTTATCTTGGGTTGCCTGAGCTGCCTGTCTTGGCAGAAATACAGGGAATACACCTGCTAACCAAGAAAGTAGATGAAAGAAATGAAAAACATAGAGGGTGTAAAGAAACTTCAAGAAAGCAGGAGAAAGTGAACATTTCTGACAGGAACCCAGGATACAACTAGTCTCCCTTTGCTTCACCCCCAGGGAAAATTAAGTCTGTGTATTGACCGACTTGAGTAAACTACAGAAAGGACACCAGGTGTTGTCTGGTTTCGTGAATGACCACCCAGCTTCCCTGGGCTTGCTCTCTTCATTAGTAATAAATAAATATGTGGCCCTTTTAATTTGCCAGAGATGGCCAGGAAGAGAACGCTAGATGAGAGATCCATCAACTCAACCAAAGGCCAATCAGGTGTCAATCTGGGATCCTCCATCACCACTGCCATGCACTACCCAGCATCAGCAGAAGGAGGAGCCAGCCTGCAAAGTCACACACCCAACAAGCTCTACCTAAAGAAGGCACTATAACAGCCTGACTCCATGTATATATGTATGTATATATGTATATGTGTATGTATATGTCTATGTCTATGTATGTGTGTGTGTGTACGTGTGTGTGTATTTAACAAAAATTTCTTGAGCATGTGCCATGTGCTATGTGTCAGCCCCACTCTAGGTGGATAGCAGTTCCTATCTTGGAGGATTGTTGTGAAGCTAAAATAAATGAAAAGTGAAATGCATGAGATGTGCTTGACAGGCTCATAAATATTTATTTTATACTTATTAATAATGCAATGATTCTTAAACCTTACTGTGCCTAAAGATCACTGGAAAGTTGAATAATAGTGCAGACTTCTGGGTAACAGTCACAAAAATTCCAGTTCAGAAGACCTGGGGGGAATCCAGGAATCTGCATTTTCAATAAATCTCAGATGACTGTGCAGCCAGCGGTCACAGACCACACTGGGGAGGAGAGCTCCAAAGATAAAGAGCACATGGAATCTCCCTCCAGGCACAGTCAGATTGCAAAGACTTTCTTCAATAAGAAGTTGAAGGTAAGTAAGAAGTCGAGGTGAACCAGCTGCCAACAGGAGGAGTCAGTTCGAAGACAAAGTGCCCAGAAGAGAAGAATCTAACTTCCAGAGTGGCCTGTACCCTCCTGGCCTTCCGAAGGCACCCTCCTGGGCTAAATCCATCTTCAGAGGGTTGGAAAGGAAGACAGGGACTTGGAGGAAGCACACATTTGAATACTGGCCCAGGTCCAGTCAAACTCATGTGTACACATGTTGGTTTGCAAAGCTAGTGGATAATTAGTAGTGGGTCCATGGTTTGAAGTCTTCATAATCCTGTTTTAAAGAGGAAGGACTGGCCAGTTTGGAGCTGGGGGTGTCAAATACCATTCAGCAGAGAGAATAACTTCACAATCTAGAAAACTCTCCATCTGGGTTATGCCATCAGCCTTAACTTGCTGCCTTGGGTGTGGCCAATGTGTCCAAGGCTAACAGGCTGAATGGCACCAAATGAGCCACATAGGCAACACATCATCTTCCACAATGAATCAGCATCAGACACGAACCCTTTGGCAGGTGGTTCCATCTCCCACTGCCTTCCACCAAACAGGTCTGGGAAGGGTTACATCCACTGTGGCCATGAACTTCATCCTAACTGATTGTTCTGGGAGCCTGGTAATAAGGAAAGCAAATCCTCCCTGAAAAATTTTCCAGACTTTTGCACATTCCTTATCTTTAATTTCTTGTCAAATTCACAGAACTGAACAGACTTTCTGCCCCTTTAAAAAAGCTAGATGGGGAGTCTGCTGCTTCTATTTAAGGAGAAGTGTTGTTTATCCAGTGTTTACCAAAATGAAGTGCCTGCCCTCCAGGTCTGGCAGGAAAACCTAAATCAGGGAAAAGCAAACTGGAGGTGGCTGGTGGGATCAGAGTAGGGGTGTCAATGCAGAATGAGTTAACGGGGGAGGGAAGAGGTGATGAGGCCTGGGAGAGAGAAATGCGCACTGATTAAAGTCAGGGTCAGGGCTAGGACTGAGGTCTGTGACTTTAAGTCCAGAGTGTAAGAGAAAGAGAGAGGATGAGTCTTGTTCGAAGTCACCTCATTTTCTACTCTCAGTGAAGTGGTGTTGTCCGCAGGCAGTTTGAGACCATGAATGGAACAAAAACACCCACTTCCTAGGAGATGACATAATTTACTACTCAATGCAGCGACCTGCAACAACACCCTAAGACAACATGGTGTTTCATTTCGTTTTTTAACTTCACTTTTGTCATAAGCACTGTTTTCCTAATTTACTCCAAGATCTAGGGGCACCTGGGTGGCTCAGTCAAGCTTCTGACTTCAGCTCAGGTCATGATCTCACAGTTTGTGAGTTTGAGCCCCGCGTCCGGCTCTGTGCTGACAGCTCAGAGCCTGGAGCCTGCTTCACATTCTGTCTCCCTCTCTCTCTGCCCCTCCCACTCATGCTCTCTCTCTCTCTCTCTCTCTCTCAAAAAAAAAAAAAAATTAAAAAATTAAAAAAAGAAAAAAGACTCTAATATCTAACAGCCTTGATTGCCTCTCTTCATCCTTGCCACCCCGTGTGACAGTCTCCAGGTCATACCACACAGCTCTTGTTCCGCACTCACAGGCCCCGCCACCTGTGACAGTGGCCTCACCTCCAGGGGTGCCACGATCCACATCTACACTGAAACTGCCTCTGGATCTCAGCCCACTCCCTTGACTTTCTCAGCAGCGCTGAACTTCCCCTTTCCTGCACTGAGACAGTCTGTCAGAGAGTTACATCAATGGACCTTGTCAGCACTCAGTCATGCTCCACTTCTCATATCTTAATGTCCTTTCCTGTTGGTTCATGAATGATGTATCCCCTTTTCTGTTTCTCTCTTGCATTTCAATTTCTGTGAAGTTGTTTCTCTTTGCTTTTTATGAGGTGCTATGGTTTAGTAGCTTCCATTACTAGCTGTGTGACCTTGGAAAAGCCATGTAGCCTCTCTGTGTCTCCCTTTCTTCTATGAGAGGAAAAAAATAATAGCATCTATCTCGTCGAGTTGTTGAAAAGATTAAATAAGTTAATATATGAAAAAGTAGTGCCTGGCATTCGGCAAACACTTTAAAATACTGCCTTCATTTTTATTTTTCTTCTTATGATTACCCTCCCTGAACCACATCTGGATCCCAACACTATGTAAGACCAGAATCAGGGAAAAGGACTTGGATCAGGAACCAGGAGTGAAGTGAGCTGTCCCGTGAAGTGTGAGTAGCAAACCAAAACTAGCATGAAAATAAACAAACAGAAGATGGTTCTGATAGAGAATGGTAAGGATTCGTTCTCCTCCAATTAGATTATAAATCAACAAGGGAAACCTCAGATACGGGCTGTATCGACTGAATTCTCCAATTTCACGTGAGAGCCTGAAACACACGAAAGAATAGCCAACTAGAGAACCTTCTCCTAGAGACTGTGGGTCACACGCACGGTGGGAGATGACATTCCACAAGGGTGAGATGTCATTAGTTCATATTTGAATGCCCACAGCTCTTGGTACACCTAGCAAATGTCAGGCTGAGACACTGATCCTGCTGTCAGAAACAGGCAAATGCCTTAGCAGGGAGCTAACTTAGGTTCTAAAAGAGGTCAACAAAGGGAAGTACTATTTCCTGCTGGAAAGATTAAGATTCCATGGAAGAGGCTGACTAAACTAGCCAGCTTTCAAAACTACCCATGACCATTCAAGCCTGTAGCACGAGGGGCTGTGGAAACAGTCGTGCAGGGTGAAGGGAACAGCATACGAGGGAAGTAACACCAGAGGAAAAGCAATAGCAAGGAAATGAGGCAATAAAGGCACTTCAGAGGCAAGTCGTTTAACATCCTTCTAAGACACAGGCCCCCAAATTTGTGTCTGGCAACAGGTCTTTTGTTTTTGTTTTTTTTTTAAATTTTTTTTTTAATGTTTATTTATTTTTGAGACAGAGAGAGACAGAGCATGAACGGGGGAGGGTCAGAGAGAGGGAGACACAGAATCTGAAACAGGCTGCAGGCTCTGAGCTGTCAGCACAGAGCCCGACTCGGGGCTCGAACTCACGGACCGTGAGATCATGACCTGAGCCGAAGTCGGCCGCTTAACCGACTGAGCCACCCAGGCGCCCCTGGCAACAGGTCTTTTGTACTGGACACAGTCTTCCTCATTTTCTAAAATTCCTACTTTTGCTTCTCTGAGAAAAAAATGTAGACGTGTTACCTTTTTCCGAGAAGTAGGTATCAGAGAAAAGGAACCACATGTTTTTCCTACCCCAGTGATACTACAGCCGTGGTTTGTCTGAATGACTCTGCCGGCGATCTTCAGTGACCTACTGATATTTTCCCTCAGTGACCTTCATTTATAAAGAACCAAATGGACCAAATGACATGAGAGATGGGAGAAAGAGGCGAAGCCTTCAGGCCACAGTGCTGTGTGGGAACCAAGCATGGGCCTAGAAGGTGACATTTCATTATTTTCTCCGCAACTTAGAAATCGATTTCCTCACTCCCTCCTCCTCTTTTAAAAATGAGTCGAGGATGCACAGAATTGGATTAATCAGACTCCTTGGTTCTTGACACACTCTCATCATTGGTCCATGCAAGACTATCTTTGTTTCTTTACTGACTGGTTTGTATGAACCAGTATTTATGTTTATTTGTTTAGTATTCATTTATTGTATTTATGTTTTTGTTTACATTTAACATAATAATCAGGGAAGAAAACACCACCCATCACAAAAACTAGAACATCCACACTAACTTGTATTTACCTCCTCATCTTATACCTTGTTCACCATTTCCTTCCTTTCCTTTTTATAAAGAATTATCACATCTATAAATATTCCAAAAAAACAGATTCTTTTTTATTTTCTGTCTTATCTTTCACTTTTACAACAGGCTACCATGATATCTATAATCTTTGGGGACAATTTTAATTTAAAATCATATTGCTAAGATTCTCCATATATTTGCGGTGCATTCATTTGACTGCTATCTAATATTCCATTGTAATACTCATACCATAATTTCTTCAATCTCCTGGTGATGAGAAAATGAATTGGGTTTATTCCAGTTACTCATCTAGCCAGAGTTTCCATTCTGATAAACAACTATTTGTATTTCCAGAGGCACAAGTCTCCCTAAGGAAAAAACCCAGAGAGCAAATCCACTTTAATGTAATATATTCCACAGACGAAAAGAAATGCTCTGCAGATCGTTCATCTTTCTGTACTCTTACCTCTTACTGCCATGGAGGATCAACAGTTACAAGTAAAACTAGAATGTCTGCCTTACCCTATCCCAATTTTAGGGTCCAACATGCCTGAGATGATCCTCCATTCTTGGGTCATTCTGACCCTGAGTAGCCCTAAACGATGAGAGATTACATGACGTCATTTTGGGTTTTGCTTAGGTTACTCCATGACTTTCCCCCTTAGTGTCGACAATGAGACCAGCCCAGAGACATGAGAAGACCCCCAGAGTCACTGGACTATAAATATATCCTCACCGAGGGAGAAAATCCTTGCTCCATGGTGCTTCCTTAACATAGCCCAGAACTGGGTAAAGTACCTACTTCTAAAGCCAAACACTGGGTTTGAGTCATAGGTAAGGGAACCACCTGGGTTTTAAACCAGGCCCCACTGTTTGGGGAAGGGGAAGAGACTGTGTAAAAGTTTCTACATCAGAAAGCAACTGCCCTGCTTTGGAAATATTAAAGATAAAATAAAGATTTTTATATTTTGATTTTCATCTAACCATCTCCATGTCAGAGCTGACGATTTGTCGCTTCCAAGCGTCTTGGTCAAGTTAAGCAACGAGGTCTGTGGAGCAGGTCAGGCAATCATGGGGCAGATTTTAAACCATCCTCTGCTCCTAAATTCACCAAAATCATCTACTTATTCCTCAGAGATGGTGGTTCTCAAAGTTTGGTCCCCAAATCAGCAGCAGCAGCAGCAGCACCTGGGACCTTGTTAGAAATGCCCACATTCAGACCACATCCCAGACCTACTGAGGCAGCAACTCAGAGGCAGGGGTGAGGCCCAGTAATCTGGTTTTTAACAAGCCCTTGAGATATCTGTACACTCAAGTTGGAGAAGCACTGCTCTAAGACACCCTGACCGAGATGCCCTCAAAGATCATCTAGCGTAGCTCCTGAGTGGCTGCCTCTGGGAAGTGGAGTGCAGGCTTCACTGTGATTTAAATAGAGCTGTATACCACAGAAAACATTTTGGTAATCAATTTTTACACATTTCACATTCAAGATGAGTCAATTTCTTAATTTACTTGGCATAAATCTGAGTGTTACTAACCACGCTCCACTTAACTGACAATACGTATCTAACAGCTGTAGATAAGAGCAGCGTCTAGCTTTGGAAGGTTCTGAGTTCAAATATTTGATCTTTTCTTGAATGACAATGTGACCACAGGCAATCACTTAATCTCTCCACACCTCAGCTTCCTCAATCCAAAAAGGGATCAAGCACGCCTGTTTGATGGGATCATTGTGAGAATTTAAGGACAGACTGGGACAATTGTAAGTGCACAACAAATATCCACCGTTATTATTGGCCTATGTATTCATATGTTTGGTACATGTTGCTAAACACTTATGTTTCTTTAAGAATTCTTGCATATGGGCACCATAAATGTGTGTGTTTTTAAATTCCTATGACCGAAATAAGAAGGTGAAGTGCTTATTAATGACTAACCTCTAATTCAATGATATAAAGTTTTTACAGATTACTGGGCAGTAATGGTCAGAAATGGCTTATTATGTTCATACACTGTTCAACATGGTTTACATGTTTTCTCATTCAATCCTCACACCACGCCCATGAGACAGGTGGTTTAATCTCATTTCACAGATGAGAGAAGGAAAGGACAGCCATAGCCACAGCCATTGCTCGTGGTGACAGCCACAGCCATTGCTCGTGGTGACACAGCTCATAAATGGTGAAGCTGGGATTTGAAACGAGGTATATTGGCCTGAGAAAGATCACAATAAAAAGTGCATCAAAATATGCCTTAAACACTAAGAATGCACACCTGCATGGAACTTCAAGGGTTGGGGAAATACTGTTTTTTCCATTAATGGTCGCTTGCTTGCTCTTGCAAAGGGCATGCTGAAAGCTTTGAAAATTCATTTACAAACAATCTGCACCAGGGGTTTTAACAAGATTACAGCCACTCTGCTTGGCTCTGCATCCCTTTCCGAGAGCAAACAGGGAGGAGACAGCTCTTTTTTTTTTTTTTTTTTTTTTTTTTAGCACATTAACCCTAGGGGCTGAGCCATTCCTGCATTTTCAACAGAGATAACAGGATTGAATCTTCATTCTTAAGTGAAAAGTGAACATACTGTGAATACACTTAAAAGAAGTACTGTCATTTTAAAACATCTAATAGAAAGGGGTTCCTCATGGTGTGGTCTGAGGACCATCTGCATCCGTGTCATCTAGACTATTTGCTGAAAATACACACTGACTCCCATAATCTACATTTTTATGAACTGTCCAGGTGATCTTTTACATACAGTAAAGTTTGAAAACCACTATAATCAATGGCTCTTGTTTTTAATATTTAACCATAAACTGCAAGCCACCTGCTCAGATCTGTTTAGTGACTCTGAACTCCGTCTGCTTCTTCCCATCCAGAATGCTCCACCCCAGACCATCAGCATTTCTCGCCCAGAATTACTGAAACAGCCACACACTGTGCCCTAGCAGCTCGCCGTGGCCCTGAACACTCCATCTCCCACGCTGTTCCAGAGCATCAATCTCATTAGGTGGCTCCCCTATGGAAACCCTCTAATGGCACCCCACATCCTTAAGATCAAGTCCAAATGCATGATTACAAGCCCTTTATAATCTCTTTAGGGGCTACTGTACCCCGGCCAGTGCAACCACCACCATTTCCTGAAGGCAGCACAGTACTCTTTAGACTCCCAGCTTCCACACATGCTGTTCCCTCTACCTGGATTATTTTCCTGTCCCTCTGAGCCTGACTAACTACTACCTGTTATTCAGGTCTCTGGCCTCTTTGACCTTCAGGAAGGGCCCCTCCTTCATGCTCTTACCCTACCCAGAATTTAAGAAGCATTTATCACACTGCACTGCAATGCCTGCTTACAATTTCCCAGCATGTCATCAGCTCCTTGGGCACTCTTTTTTTTAAAGCTTATTTATTTATTTTGAGAGGTAGGGGGAGGGGTAGAGAGAGGAGAGAGAGACTCAAGTAGGCTCCATGCGTCAGAGTAGAGCCCAACGTGGACTTGATGTGGGGCTCGACCCCACAAACTGTGAGATCATGATCTGAGCTGAAATCAAGAGTCAGAGGCTTAACTGACTGAGGCACCCAGATGGCCCTCCTTGAGGGCTTTTGTTCATTGTATACCAGTGTGTAATGCAGCCGTTAGCACACAGTAGGTGCTGTTGCCTCGACAGATTTAAAAGTTCCCCACTCTCAGCATTCAGCAGTGGCTCCTGAAAAAGCTCTCTGAGCTACCTTCCTCTTTCTCTCCCTTCAACTGGACTGACAGACTCGTATTACTTACAATTAGGATAGATATTCCCTCCACCCCTATCTCTACCCCATATGACCAAATCTCTTAAAACTCAAGCTTTCGGGCCAAAACTTGGCATGCAAAAATCACGCAGTCTAGGAAGGCCTGTGTGTCATTCATCCCTGTCTCCCTAGGGCCAAGCACAGTGCCTGGCATATACAGTAGGCTCAGAAGAATATTTGTTGAATGAAGGGGGAAAGGTACTGAAAGAACTTATAGATCTGGCTGAAATAACACCACTAAATTTTTTTAATGTTTATTTATTTTTGAGAGAGAGAGCAGGGGAGAGACAGAGGATCCGAAGTGAGTTCCATGCTGACAGCAGAGAGCTGGATGAGGGGCTCAAACTCATGAACTGTGAGATCATGACCTAAGTTGAAGTCAGATACTTAACTGACCGAGCCACCCTGGTGCCACCCCAACCCCGATTAATTTTTGAGAAACCACAAAGGAAGAGAAGTAACAGGTTGGAGATGAACAAAAAGTATACAGGTATTCAAAGCAGACAGAAAGGTAAATTCTGAAAATTATAAACTGCCAAGTTTGGCGTTGATCTGCAATAAAACTGTAGAGGCAAGTAGGAGCCAGCAAGAGTTCACTAAGAACCAGATAGGACACACAGTTCTCACTTCCTTTTCTGACAGAGTTAGGATTGCAGGCTACCACATAAATCACACGTGTGGAATCCAGTAGGCATTTAGTCACTTAGAACAGTCTTCCGAACGAGGTGGAGATGTGCACTGGGTGATGGCACAGTCCAGTACCCAAAGGATTTGGACTAATGGATTGCCTGTCAACCTTGAGGGAAATCTCCAGTGATGTGTCACCTGACTCTGCCCTTGTCCTTAACCTACTTAACATGCTTTATTAATGACATGCATGAAAACACGAAAGGTATGGTGTTGACAGCAGACTACAGATTACACAGGCCTTGAAGGGATAACCTACTCAAGGAAGGACGGGGTCAGGTACTAATGTTACCAGCTGCTGTGAACCAAAAGCTGAATGTGATAGAAACTCTACGTCTGCCATTTCCTTTAATTCTTCCTCTCAAAAACATTCAGAGTGTAGACGAGGAAACTGAGGTTCTGAGTGTGACATGATTTGCCCCACGCCATGAGTTAGTAAACAGCAGAGCTGGTTGTCTGACTCCAGTTTCTTTTCCACCCTCTCTGCTTGGGACCTCACGATCAGAATTCACAAAGATCTAAGAACTGGAAACCAAGATAATAACATTCAATTTAGTCCATTTCAAATATGCAGTAAACCTTGCACATGCTAAGGCTTTGGGAGTAGAGATTGGGGAGGAGGGGCCTGGAGAAGAACTCCAGGGCCCAAAGACCCTGTCAGGAGATGGGCCACACAAACAACTAGAATATGAGAGGACAAGATGGGTGCAATATAGACAGGGGGGCCTTGAGGGAACACAGAGGGAGAAGAAATACTTCTAGCCAGGTGAGGGTAATGGGGGAGGAGATATGTCATGGATGAGATGCCACTTAAGATGGGCCTCGAACACTGGACAGAATAGGAACAAGTGTTGGGGGTGCAGAAAGGGACAGACCTCAGGTGAAAGGGATGGCCGGACCTGACACATGGAGGAAGGAAAACACAGGGAATATTCAGAATATATTGGATCCCTTGTTTGGCTGGAGGATAGTGATCGGATGAGATAAAGCAGCCACAGAGGTGAGTTGTCCTGGAATGCTGAAGAATGTGAATGCTGTGCTCAGGGAGTTTACTTGGAAGGCAAGAGGGAGCCATGCGGAGTTTTGGATGGAATGGTGATATGAATACAGTGATGTTTTTGCAGATATAGTGACAGCAATATCTGGGGGAGACATTGGAGGCTGGAAGGCAAGGCAGATGACTATGACAGTTAGGAGGTGGGTCATATGGTGAAGGGAGGAGAGCCCTGACAGTGGAGATCCTTCCCAGTTCTGAACCTAGTTGTTAGGTTCAAAAAATTAACTGCATTGGTTCAACGTCATCCAGGTGAATAAAAGAATTTAAAACAGCAAAAGCAGAAAGTATGTGAAGCATTAACAAACACCCTCACCTTGTGTTACATGCTTGACTGCAATGCCACTACATACAATAACAATTGAATGAAGATATGTATGTTTTCTGCCCTATCAGAGTGGAAAAGCAAACCAAACAGGAACTTTCTCAGCCAAATGAAAAGAAGAATGGCTCTCATATTGCCTGGGGACTGTGCAAAAAATAAAATAATCTAATCAGAATGGATTGAGATGCTCTGAGATCAATGCTAGATTTAATCTAGTGCCGTGTAATCCACCTTTAAAGCAAATATCTTTTCTTTGGAAGCACAAATGTCAATAAAATAAAACAAACAAACTGGGTAAATTCTGGCCACTTCTGGCATCTATACAGAGTGTTGGAACAAAAGCAAATGGAGAAACAGAAAGGCTAGAGGGGTTTGTTTTAATTCAGACATGTGTTCAAGGAACTAAAGTGAGAATCAGGGAGAGGGAATAATAGGGTCACATGGAAATGTTTCCAGGAGAAAACCTGGCAGCACAACAGAGAGAATTCTGGATCAAGGGCCTGGCTTGGAGGAGAGCAGGTGCAAAGCAGGTGGAAAAGCTATTGCACTCTGCTCAGAGAGACCTGTTCAAGGCCTAACCCGCCCAGGGAGGGGACACTACCTCGGAGGCGGCCCTCCCACTGTGACCTTGCAGACAGCCGGGTGCATGCTGGGCAGGGAGACAAGGCATTCTGCAAACCGGCTCAGCTTCCATCAGCCAGCTCCAGCATTGCACCTCACACCACTGTTTACCAATTAAAAATTATCTGAACTCTCCAGCTTCTGAACAAAATGCTTTTGCCTGTCCCCCTGAAAAAATTCTCTACTGATTCTTAGGTGGTTTATAGTATTTAAAAAGAATGAAGCACACTCACAATTAGATTAGGCTCCACACACAAATTATGCTCTGAATTTCCATGGACTTGTTTAATGGAACCTTCCCCAGGATCTCCACTCAAAGTGACATCTGGCACGGAGCACAAGTTCCCAGGCCAACACTTTGCTTGCCCTGCTAATCTGCCCCACCCCCAGCCCTCCACAAGTTAACTTTTAAATTCAAGTGTACTCAGTGTTCTCTCTTCTCTCCACCCCTTTCCTCCTCACCCCACAATGTTCTTTGAAAAAGCAAAATGGAATGGAAAAGCAAAACAGACCGTCACAAAAATACTGAGGCCACTGTCTTCAGGACCACTGGAGAATAACTGCACAGTGGTAAGACGGAGATGATAGGTAGGGGAATGATAGTTTGAAAATATCCCCAAAGAACTAAATGGTATGTGACTAATTTCTGTGGACTATATCTATGAGCACCCCCAATGAGGCAAAACTAACAAGGCTCAAAAGGAACAAGCTCACTGAAGCTGAATTCCAATTTCTCCCTGACATACAGCACCACACAAATATCCTCTGGGCTCTGGGGAGCTTCCGTTCATTCACAAACATCTAGAGAGGACCTACAAAGTTCTAGGCACTGTGCTAACTATGGAGAACATAAAGGCAAAGAATACATGGCTCCAGGTCTTTTAAATCTTACCCTTGTGTTCAGACATATTTTTAGAGACACATATGTAATAAGATGTTAAGATTGTTTTTGAAGTGCAAGGCAATACAAAACACATTTCGATATAGTGGTGACCTGTGGGGGGAGGCAGAGAATGGGATCTGGGAGATCACACGGGCAGCTTTGGGGGTGGTGATTCTAAGAGTGGAAGGTGGGTCACAAATATTTGCCTTATTATTATAGTGAACGGCTTACATGTATGTTATATATATTCTTGTTATGCATCACATTTTATACATAACATTAAAAAGAAACAGGGAAGCAGCTAAAATGAATTTAAAATAAAAGATAATAAAATGATAAGGAAAGAAAGAAAGAAAGAAAGAAAGAAAGAAAGAAAGAAAGAAAGAAAGAGGAAAGAAAGAAAGAGGAAAGAAAGAGGAAGGAAGGAAGGAAGGAAGGAAGGAAGGAAGGAAGGAAGGAAGAAAATGTAGTCCATGTCCTAGAGAGGCTCACACCCCAGCAGAAGAAAGAGCCATCTAAAAAATAATTATTAAATATAACATAGTAATCATAACAACAGAATTTTTTTTAAAACTCTAAGGGAGAGGAACCCCTGAGTGGTTGAGTGTTTGACTGTTGGTTTTGGTTCAGGTCCTGATCTTGGGGTTTGTGGGACTGAGTGCTGACAGCGTGGAGCCTGCTTGGGATTCTGTCTCTCTCCCTCTCTCTCTGCCCCTCTTTGACTCTCTCTCTCTCTCTCTCAAAATAAATAAATGAACTTAAAAAAAAACAACCCTAAGGGAGTACATAGTATTTAAATGAACAGCAATGGCTTGTGAAGTTCTGATACTTGAGCGTCTACACATTTAAACAGCTGGTTTAACCCTTTATAAGTGTCAGTACAACACTACTTCCCCTGGGATGATTTCCAGACTCCCAAAGTTTGGGTTCTAAGGTCCTCCTCTCCGCACTCACGGGACCCTGTACCTCCCCCAGAAACATGTTACACATCTTACAGGGAGCCCCATGTTTACAGTTATATCCCAGTACCTGGCTCAGTACCTGACTCATCAATAACTACTTGTTGAAAAAACAAATGAGTAGCATTACAGGTTCAGTACTGTTAAGAGGTGGCTGAGACTAAAGAAAGAAGGAAGGGTGGGAACGCTAAGTTGGAGAATCCCATCCAAAATTCAAGAATGCCCAGCTTCATGCAGACAAAACCCCTTACTGTCCCTGGCAAACCCAGCTTGGTGGGATACGACACCAGGGCACCACTTACAGATCCTAACCCATTGCTCAGTACGCCTAGAGCTTCTCAGCCTGTGGCCTGGATCCTTCTCCTCTTCCAGTAACTGAGGGGAGAAGCATTGGATGTCAGGCAGGATCAGGTTCAGGCACAACCTCCATCTCTCAAGAACAGTCAGGCCCGCCAACAGTCTCGGCAGAAATCAGATCGTCCTGGCAGAGGGTTGCAGAGCCTTACTATCTCAGCCACAGGGGTGAGGACAAGAAGCCAAAGACTCAGGAAGATCCAGTTTCCCCGAATAATGTTGCCGCCACACAAGGCAAGGAAGCATGCCTCCCTCTGAAACTGCCACAAACTCCCTCTGCTGAAAGAAAAGACTCAGCGAACAGAGCTGAGAGCTCAAAATGCTCCTCAGATGTCAACAAAAGGATGTGACCCACAACTCATGCCTGCAGCACCAAGTGCCTAACGGAACACTTGACAAACTGTGCACCATCAGAGCATCTGACTGTGTGGCCGATAACAATGGGAAAGAAAGTGGGGCATTATTTTGGTCACCAGACCAGCATTGTAAAGATAAAAGGTCACCATGCTGGTGGGGATGTTGCTAAGGATTTAACGTTTGCCTTGAAACATTACAACAGAGGGCTTATTCTAGCTCGATTATCTGAGTGATATTGCATATGAAATCATGTTTAGCATAATATATTTAACTATGTATTTGGACATACGTTGATTCTCAAGTTCCCAAACTCCCGAGAGCTCATTTTAAATCACATCGTAAAATGTCTTCCCCTTTTTTCCATTCGAGTGGATTGGTATGGTCCTTGTTCCACATGCCACGTTCTTTCCAGGGCAAACAGATGGAAAGAGAGGATATGCCAGAAAGAAGAAATGGAAAATGAAAATGACATAAAAATAAAAATAAAGCTGCAAAATGTAATCTGGGTCAACTCCTCATGCGTTTTTAAAATCAACACCAGCAGGCTCTGTGCATAGGGCATTGGTTTTATATGTACTTTTTTTTTTTGGCTCAGATGTCACACAGGATTAGTGCAAAAGGAAAAGTCCCAGCATGGGGCCTATTTTTATACAGATTAATCAATCATTCCTGTCTCTTCCTCTCCCATCACCCCCCAAACTTTCAACTTAATGAAACTGTTCTCTTTTCAAAGTATGTCATTTACTACACTCTGAACGGAAATCCTTTCAGGAAAGGAAGTGAATTTAAACTTTGAACCTAGATTTTTCACTGTCATATTTTTAATTTATTATAAATATTAACAACTTATGCTATGGCCTACCCCCTTTTATCTTACAGACCCATTGTGGAATGCTACATATCCACTAGTGGTAGCAAAATGAGTAGGCAAACGCTTTGTTATATGCACGTACAGCCATTTAACCAAAAGAGAAAAGCACACACTGGAAAAGAGAAGACTATTCTCTATCTCACATTTTGTTAGGTACATTATCTTGTACAGTGAATGCCATCATTCCCATCAGAATACTAAGCACATAGTTAGATTCTCAGTAAGTATTTGATAGAAAATTTGATAGGCTTAAGGGAACCAAACCAAAGAATTGTGCAAGCTCTGAGCCACAGCCTCCCTGGACTATATGGCTTCACAAAAATGGTGATGATGATACTCACAGTATTCGTAATACAACAGCTAATAATTACTGTATGCCATGTGTCACTGATGATGTCACTCAATTTTCAAAGCAGCCTTATATCATAGGTCCTATTATTGTTCCATTGTACAGATGAGGAAACAGTTTTAGAGAGGGGGTTCACATATTTTGAGGTCGAAAAAAATCCCATGTTATGCTGGTTTGCAGAGAAGGGGACAGACACATCGAGATGGTGAAATGGGGCCCTATGTTACCAATCAGCTGAAAAACATTGGAAAAGTGTCATTGACATTGTTTCCATGTCTCCAAAAGCATGATCACAACAGAGTTCATCATGCCCCTTTATCTGTCCACTATTCCTTTGACAGATGGAAATTATATTTATAAAATATTAAGCAATGACCTAAAGCTTGACCTCAATGACAAGTCCAGAGTGTGTGGACTTGTCACACACTCTCACAGGGTGATATTTTTTCACCACTTTGGGCAATAAAAATTGAGCCATGACTAACAGTTGTCAGTCATAAGTACAGAAAATAAAAGAAATTTACAATCTAGCATGATATTCTGTGCTCACTCTTTTATGTGATTAAAAATGAATTTCTCTTATACCAATATAACACATACTCTGCTTTTTGTTTAGACCTGCTGGATGCTATCTACTGTGGATGGCCTAAAAATCTAAATTTTACACAATTTTAAAGTTATTGAACTACACTTAGGCTTACCATATGTATAGGCTTCCTTTGTTTCTAGTAATTAATTTTAACACCACAGACATTAATCATTTGCCCACCAGATGAAAATCGCTTTAAGATGACTCATTTATTTTACAACATTGCAAACCCAACCCTTATGCTCTTGGAATGTAGAGTAAAGAGGAAACGTTAGATCAAATCAGTCATTAAAAAGAAGAAGAAGAAGAAGAAGAAGAAGAAGAAGAAGAAGAAGAAGAAAACTTTTCGACATCCCAATTCCATGTACATGAAGAGTTTCAGAGTTTCTCCTGGATGCCACGTGAGAAAAGTGAATTAAAACTGGTCAGAGATGTGCTCTGAATAATTTCCATGAACGGGCAGACAAGAGCACGGGAGCAAGCTCTCTCGATAATAAATACACTGCGTCTCAGCCTACACAGAGGCCCACTGCAACTATGCGCAGTGCCAATTAGCATTAATTGTGGTTGTGCTCAACTATTCCCAGAGCGCACCGCTGGGGAAGGCCAGGCTTTGCATTTACAAATGCAGCATGCGATGCTCAGACTTAGAAGAGCGTTCTAAAATGTAAATGTCCATGGTCAATCTATCTTCACTGCGTTGGCTTTGAATTCCACAAACAGACTCACAGATGACAAGGGGTATTTAAAACAATATATGTGTGTATTTTTAAAAGTTAGTTATAGACTCTGCATTCAGAATATCTGAGAGGCAGAGTTGAAATTTGCTTTTAGACTACATTTTTCGCCTACCACAACTAACTTTACACACACAGACATACACAAAGAGCATATCCTCTGTGATCCAATATAATTATTTACTTACTGTGACTAATACTACTTACTTAAAAGATAAGCTCCGTAGACTTTCATGGCAAACACTGCCTCTGCAAACAGCCTCCCGCCACAGGCTGGGGTATGTCTCGTGCAGAAATACAGTGTGAGCAGCTCATCTCTCCATGGAGTACAGTCTTAGAGTGGGGTATCCATGGAGACAGAGCCTCCTCCATGTGCAGGGCAAGGAAGTTCCTCTGCTGGGCACCATAGCAACAGGAGGCAGAGAGATGGCTGGCCTATCAGGGAAGAGGAGCTTCTCCCTGGTGACTGCAGCATTTCAAATGAAACCATCGCCCTCGTGAATGGACACAAAGCATTTAAAGAAATACCAAATTGTCAAATAGAAGGAAATGCCTGCACAAGTCAGGGCTGATCCTTTGACAATGTTGGAGCAAAACGCTTAGTCTTTCTACAATGACTGTATCCCAATGGGCAAGGAAGAAATTGCATCAAAACCCCACACATTCCTAAATTTAATGGCAAGAATGTGAAGCTTGGGGAAAAAATGCTTGTTGTACTCCATGAATTCCAGCTATTTAAATATGCAAGGCACTTCACAGAGCTGCCCAAGAGAGAGGAACAGGAGAGATCTGTTGTTCTGAAAGGAGGAAAGGAATCGAGGACTCCCTGGGCATAGTCCTTCCAAATGGATTTGCTTAGAGTAGACATGTTTATTAAGCTTTCACCAAAACCCTCCATTATATCAGAATAATTCTTACAAAACAGTTATCTGTGATAAAACCAGACCAATGCAGAGGAGATGGTGAGTAGACATTCCAATGCCTTAATACTGTGCTATTTGTCAACTTTCCCCATTTCTTATTTAATGACAATAATGACAGTGATTATTTATTGAGCACATACTGTGCACCAGGCAAACACCATCACTACAAATGCAGCTTCCTGCCAAATACTGACATTGGTTTTTACAAAGATACATGATACACATGTTTACCTCTAAAGCTGTGCTCTTTGTAAACTTTCCTCATTTCTTATTTAATAGCAGTGATAACAGAGGTAATTCAATAAGTTCAATAAATATATTGAACACATACAGCATGCTGGCAGACACCATCACTACAAACAAAACTTCCTGCCAGACATTAACAATGATTTTTGCAAAGATACAAGATGTGCACGTGGACCTCTCAGTGCTGTGCAGTATGCATATGCTATATACCCGACACATTTTACGATTCTCACAGCAACCTGCAAAAGCTAAGTATTAATTACTCCTCTATATTGTAAAGAAAAAGAGAAGACTTTCTTTTCTCCATAGGTCTGCAAGTGGCCTGGTTCACCCTATTCAGTGTCTAAATATAAGGTGAGGTAACCCTCCTCCCACAATTATCTCTCAGAAAAGGAGAAACCCCATATATTAGAGTCTTTCCATAGCCTCTTATTATAGAGCTCTTGCTCATAATTACCTTCTCTGAACAAAAAGTGCTGTTTGAAAAACACATCAGTCTGACTTGACCTCAATCAGTGCTAGTTTGGGCTGTCTATGGGAGGTCAACTGATGGGATTGTTTAAAATGAAGGAGGCTAAGAAATGAAAAAAACAGATTATGTAATTATTCCTGTGATTTCCCCCCATCCTTTAAAAGAATCTTTTAAATGGCAATATGGTCAATGGTTAAATTGTAGAGATCACAAAAACCCATATCCCTTGCTAACTGAACTCAAGAACCAAATAGCTTTGGATAATGAAGGGTATTTGTATAAATCTACAGGAAAACAGAAAAATCAGCTGTCCTCATACTACAGTGGATGTTGTGACAGCTTGCAGGTTGTCTACCTCCATTTTCCCCTTTTTCCACAGTAACAGGTGCCTGTTTGGCCAAGTGTCCTGGGATATAATTGGAAATGACTTCTGTGTCCTGACCTTAAAGTGACTGAGTGCCCCCCGGTCCCTTTCTCCCTTCCTCTGCCTAGTAGGTCACAGCCAACCTGACATAGGTTGTGATTTGGTGATCAGGTGATTAGGGATCACCCAAATACCTAGGTTTTGTTTAGCAAGAGACAAATAAACTTCTGTCTGGTTTTAACCTCTGTATTTTATTTAATCTTTATATTTAACCTTTGTATTTATAACCTCTTTTTTACAGTAACTTCACTGATACCTTCATCGTACTTGTAGTCTTAAAGAAAATGTCCAATGAGAGCACTAGACGTGGATTCAAAATTGCTTCGTATCAAACAAATTGGGTGGAAGTGAAAATGATGTGTTCTAGAAAAGTCAGAGGAGTTGGAAAGTAGCTCTAGGGATGAGAAAAACTGAATAAAAATCTTACATTAACTGTGAACAAAAACACCCCCCAATGTTTCTAAATTAATAGTACAGTATAAGTAAGTACATTTAACTAAAATAACGAATAAAAAATCCATCAGAAACGGACTCTTCCATTCAGATCTCCTAAGATTTACTCGAGCTAGCAAGTGAAATAAAATTTTTTTATTCTCATTAGGGAAATGCGAGTCCTTCGATTCTGCCATATACACTGCATCCCTAGATCTTTCTCTGTTTCCACCGTCCTTCCTAGGCTAAGCCATCTAAACTTAAGTACATCTTCTTCCAGTTTCCCATCCTGATGATCCAAGCTCCACAGAATAGTCAAAAGGATCTCAAACATTTACCTTAAATTATGTCTGTCTTCTTGAAACCCTCCAATGGCTTCCCAGTAATCAAACGATACAGACTTCACCTGTCACCACTCTCTCCCTTCCTAACTCACTGCCTTACCCCCAACCCCACACGTCCCTAAATATGAAGGGATATGGCTAAGTTCTCAGCTCAAATGTCATCTCCTCAGACACTCCCTTGCCTCATCCCCAGTCACTGTCTATATAAATTACCTTGCTTCATTTGTCACTATCTGAACTCATCTTGTTTGTCTGCTTGTGTATCAGCCATCTCCCCATGTTAAAGGCAGACTCCATGAGAACAGGCATCTTGTCTGTTTCTTCCTTCTATCCTTACTGTCTAGAACAACGGTAGCAGCACAGACTAAATGCTTAATAAATATCAGCTGCATGAAAGCTGGTCAACGTACAGCCAGCATTCAAACCTAGGTTTAGCGGAAACCTCTTTGATGTGATGAAGTGCGGGTTCCCTTTCTTTTCTTTAGACTCTGATGTGAACCTCATGCTTCTGCTATGCCATAAACATTCTAGTCCATGCATCTCCAAGTATATGCAGCCAGGTTCCTGAGGCATTACCTCACTTAAACCATGGGCTGCATCCTTGGCTGCTATCAGATACAAGCTTAGGTGGCAGAAAATGTTAACGCAGTGAATTACCCAAGCAAACATACTATGTGGTTCAACGCATATTCTTTTTCTCTTTTTTAAAAATAATGTTTATTTATTTATTTCGTGGGAGACAGAGACAATGCAAGGGGGGAGGCACAGAGAAAGAGAGAATCCCAAGCAGGCTCCACGCTGCCAGCAGAGCCCAACGCAGGGCTTGAACCCACAAAGTCGTGAGATCATGACCTGAGCCAAAACCAAGAGTCAGATGCTTAACCGACTGAGCTACCCAGGTGCCTCTCAACCTATAACTTTTTGTCTATAGCCCTGCTGTACACCAAAATGCCACACAACGAATTGTACCCACAAAGGAGACAGAGAGATCAGGGTATTTAACTGTCTGGCTCTTCTATCAGGGGTTTCATTCCTACACAGAAGCGCGTGTCCAATTGCTTCACACGTAGCCTCAGAGTTCTTTCCCTCTGGGTTCTGAGTAACTCCGCCCTCTTCTCGGCCCTTCAGGATGTAGAAATAACTCCAAGCTGCTGACAAGGCCAAGTATTTCACCATACCTCATTGGATCCCCTTAATTATGCCCCCACCTCTGCACACAGACAGTGTCTTCGATAAACTCTCCTCAGTTAGTACAAAAACAAAAGTCTAATCTAAAGCATAGATCTGCATGATTTATAACTCTTGGTTTCCACGTTTATGTATAAGGTTCCAGGTTTATTTCTCTTCCGTTGGCAGTCGATAAGTATGTTTAATAGTGAGTGTGTGGTCTGCTGGAACATCTGCTATGTATGGGAAACCAATAATGCTTCATTCTCAACACATTAGAGCACTTAGTAAGCATTTGGCAGGCCCCCAAACTGGTGGCCATAACACTACACATGCAATAAATGCTAGCAGACCCAGGATTTGGATGGCAGTCACCTTTGGGAAGAAGGGGATTACAATTCACTAATTCTTAGGGGAACACCATTACCGGACCATTTGGCACCATTAGCTTGATTGGGTGCATCCTCAAAAGCACAGATGGGAGGAAGGCATGAGAGTGAATATGTAACCTTGCACAAAGATAAACGCTTCCGTCCACTCATCACATTTCAGCTTTATTTTACTGATCTGGTGTCTGCTGGGGAAAAATGACAGACTGAACAATAGTCTACCACAACATGTTCTCTGCTGCATTCTGGGTGAGCATTCTTGCTCTCGGGGTGAAAGAAAGGTTCAGAGGCTCATTTCCGTATAAATGCAAAAGCTCTTGTTTAAATTGACAAAGTCTAATGATCTCTGCTTAGGAAAGTATTCATGATATGCAGGGTAGCACAATAAACATTTTGACAAGCAGGAAAGGACTAGTTTATGATTAAGAGGAGAACACCGAAGATCTTAACATTCCTTTGATGTTCGTATCCTCATAGTTAATTGATCTGCATCCAAACAGTCTTATGTGTTCAACTCTGTGGACTTTATTGAAGCTATATTGAGGTTCATTGATTTTGTTATTGGCAACAACCAGCATAACCTACATATGGACTATATTAGCTAAATTATAAAAATTAATAAGAATTTTTAGAGTTTTACAGACATTAAAGAAAAATAATTTCTGTCTTATTCAACACATTTTTCTCAATTGTCACACTCCCTTATTGCAATTAAAATTATTCCTTTGAAGGCAGACCTTATAAGCAGGGCAATGGTTAAAAGCTAGTACCAAGACTGCCCTGTTTCAGTCTACTTACAGGCTGTGTGACCTTGAATGAGTTACTTAACTTTTCTGTGCCTCAGTTTCTCCATCTGTAACACAGGGGATAATGGTATCCTTTTCTCCCACTGATGTTAGGACTAAATGAGTAATGTGCTTAGAATTTTGACTGGGATAATCAGTGCTTGATAAATATTAGCTAAAAAAAATTTTTAGAGGAACATATTGCAATTCAACAGTTTTTATTTTAATTTTATTTATTTATTTATTTATTTATTTATTTATTTATTTAGACAGAGAGTCAGGAAGAGGGGCAGAAGAGAGAGGGAGAGAGAAAGAATCTCACAAGGGGCACAGAGGGAGAGAGAGGGAGAAAGAGAGAAACAGGGCTCACCCAATGTGGAGCTTGAACTCAAGCTCCTGAGCTGAAGTCTGATGCTTAACTGACTGAGCCATCCAGGTGTTGAGAGAGAGAGAGAGAGAGAGAGAGGAGAATCTTAAGCTGGTTCTATGCACAGCACAGAACTGGATATGGGGTTCGATCCCACAACCCTGGGATCATGACCTAAGCTGAAATCAAGAGTTGGACACTCAACCAACTGAGTCACCCAGGTGCCTCCATCCAAAGTGGGTTTTTTTTTTTTTTTTCAAGTAATTTAATTTTTTAAGTACTCTTTAAAGTTTTTTTTTCTAAAGTAATTTAATTTTTTAAGTAATCTCTACACCCATGTTGGGCTCAGACTCACAACCTTAAGATCAAGAGTCGCATGCTCTACTGGCAGAGCTAGCCAGGCACCCCTAGCTAAAAAATTTTTAAATCCAATTTCAGAGTGTTATCCAAGCCCACGGTTCCATCTAATATATCTTCCAGATATTTTCATAAGGCCTTCAGTATCTAAAATAGATCACAGCCTTACTGCTGCAAGACCTTTGATTGTAACTGTAAGCTGTTAGAAAAATCATGCCTTGCCAAGAATGCTGAAAGTTTCCGTAGAACCAAAATCTTTTAGCTCTAAAATTTTAATTTTTTCCACTCTATGAAAATATTTCTAAAATGCTTAGGACATTTTTCTGCCCTCACACACATCATTTTCTGCCAACTCCACCATCACAATGACTCAGTCTGTTTCTACAACATTAATTACTGCACAAAGTGCTACAAAGCACTTACATTTAAGAGGCCACTGTGCTTTTTAGTGGTCTTTTGTGTGCTCTTTCATATTTTCCCATCTCCTTCCTCATTGTCAAGGCATCAGCTGTCAATTCACACTGTTGCCAGTGTTCTCCTGTGACAAACACTGCTCCCATTTTATGTAAACTAGGATCCCATGACATGCTAGAGTGGGGTTTCAAATAAACACAAGTTCTGTGTGGTGAGAGTTTTTTTTTTTTAATGTTTATTTATTTTTGAGAGAGAGAGATAGATAGACAAAGAGAGACAGTGCAAGCAGGGAAGGGACAGAGACGGGGACACAGAATCTGAAGCAGGCTCCAGGCTCTGAGCTGTCAGCACAGAGCCCAATGCAGGGCTTGAACCCACAAACTGCCAGATCACAACCTGGGCTGAAGTTGGATGCCTAACTGACTGAGGCACCCGGGAGCCCCTGTGGGGTGAGAGTTTTAAAGAGTTTTCTTGTAAAGGTACGTGCACAGAATTTGTGTCACCTATGGTAGCCACAAATGACCACTATGAACATGCACTTGAGGAATTATTTTGTGGAGGGTCCAATGTTGGGCACTTTACATTCATTAGTCTATTGAATCTTCGAAAGAACCCATTTTACAGATGCTGAATACAAGGCTTTAGGGAGATAAAAGTAGCTGAAGACCACACAGTGATAAAGTGGTGGTATGAAAATTTGAACCTAGTATGTTGGACACCTGAGTCTGGTGGTCAGAAAGTGCTCCCAACCCCGACCCACACTTTCTTTTTCCCAAGCTAAGTCAAGCTGCATAACCTAGGGGGCAGCAGCACATGTTGACATTCTCAAGCTCTCAAATCCCCTCCAGGCAGCTCAAGTTATTATCAGGATGGCCTGCCCCAGGTAAGTTGTCTAGCTCTCCTTTATTTCACAGAACTAACTTTGAAGTGAAGGCATGCTACTGATAAACACAGGAACATCTGTAGCTATCAGCTGTATGAGAAACAGCCTCCATCTACTGAGGGAACCAGTGTTGATTAATCGCTAACCTAGCTGGTGTCTTCTGAGTTTTCTAGCATCAGCCTCTGAATGTGGGAAATAGTCTTTTTAAAGTAACCAAGCCTCTGTTATTGTTGTGAGGTTATTATAGTTCATCTGGCCAGGTCTCCAATTTCCATAGCCCGGGTGGTGTCAGATGACAAGGGAATACTGCTTTAGTTTGAATGCTGATGGAGCACAGTGACATCTTTCAAATGCAGATTTCAACATTTCAGTTTCTAAATGTGGATTTCTTTTAAATTATTGTGACCCTAACCATTTGCTTTTTATCTGTCTCCTCAATCAGCAGGTGTGTTTTTTTTTTTCTCCTTCCTTGTCTTCCAATTATTTGTTTAAATCTTGTAATTGTTTCCCCAGCTCTCCACCAAGCCTTGTGGGGAAAGGATTTAGTATTTCTTTTTGTAGAATAATGACACCAAGGTCTTTTTCTTTCTCAAACTAGGATAGACCAAGTAGTAAATCCAGCATTATAGGAGGCTCAGGAATGTTGTTTAATCCCATTAGGCCTTGCCTTTCTGGGTAAAAATCATCAGGAAAACTGCAAACCAAACTTTTTTTTAAATTAATTTACTTTTTAAAATATTTTAGTTAGTTAACATACAGTGCAATACTGGTTTCAGAAGTAGAATTTAGTGATTCCTCACTTACTTACAACACCCTGTGCTCATGGACAAGGCTCCATCACCCATCTAGCTCGTCCCCCACCCACCTCCTTCCATCAACCCTGTTTGTTCTCTGTTGTTAAGAGTCTCTGGTGGTTTGTTTTCCCTCTCTTCTCTTTTTCTGCAAACCAAACTTGAGAGGAGCACCTGGGAGAAGAATTGTTACCACGGCAGATTCCTCAGAGCCCCCAGTCGGAATGCCTTCATTTCTTTCCTTCTGATCTGCACTATGGGCCAGATTTATCACACGGTATTCTGTCTTCAGTTACAAAGCAGGGATGGCACTGAGGTCTTCTTTGCATCCCTCCGACGCTCTTCCCATGCCAAACATAATCCCTTGCACAGAGTGTACACTCTATTTCTCGTTTAAATATTTATTGGACACCTACCTATAAAGACAGGCGCTGCATTAGGCTCTGGGGATTCAGTCTTGAATGTTTGCTGAACTGACTTGTAGATAAAAGGAAACCATGAAAATGCAAAGCCATTATCCAACTGGACCATAGGGATGTTTCCTTTTGCTCTTTGGTGGCAATTTTTAATTAAATGTGCATAGGCATTAAGTGATAGAAGCCAAAATGACAGAAGGCTCACTGCCTCCAAGAAGTTCCTGAACAGGTCCTGCCTGGAGGAAGGAAGGGCTTTCATGCTGTGTGTGCCACGGTGCCCAGCTGGCAAGGTGCAGGCTTGCTCAGCTCACCTTTCTAAGCCTTTCCCGGCATCCTGTGACAGATTTCCCTTCTCCTTCTGCATAGGATACTCAGTGAGCATTATTAGCTCTTTATCTAAATGACTAAAGGGGCATTTCAAGAACTCCTTTTTGAGGTGAATAGCAGTTTTCCAGAATCTAGAACAACGGACCTAAAATTAAATGGGTCTGGGTTATTTAATGTTAAAGAGTCCTGGAACATCTGTAGAAGAGACACTAATTGCTTGCTATTTTAATAAATTGGTATTGGTTCTAATGAGTTGATTTATTTTAAAAAAGTAGAGCACACATCAAGGGCTGAAGATGGGTTTGAGCTGAGGGGAGACTGTCACTTGGGGTTAGGGAGGAGGCGGAACGTTTTAACCTGAGAGCAGAATCTTCTTGTGGTTTAACAGATGAGGTCTCTGCATTTTATAAATTGTGGAGTCATCCAGGGGCCTCGTTTCCAGGATTTCCTCTCTTCATATTTATGAGACCGACAGGTTTATTCTGCCGAAAGTTCAGAGAACTATAGGTCACGGTGCAGATTTTTCTACAAAGAGCTTACTGTACAGAACTGAGTCCCACTCAAAGGCTTGAGCAACTTTTTCGCTGATGACATTAGGAATTTTAGGCAACTAAGAAATAAGCTTTAGGGATGTCTCTGACTTTGGTTAAATGCAAATAAATAAAAACATTGTTAAGATAAAGATTGTTTAGGTGATATGAATGCCTATGAGCAAGTAAATCAGAATTCTGGTGACAAAAGTTGTTTTTTGACAAAAGTGGTGTTTCAGGCTCTGCCTCTGGGCAAGGGTCATTACACCAGGATTCATAATTTCTAATAAAGGAGGTCTAAGAAACCTCAGAAATAGGAAGTGATATTTTGTGCATATGGGTATTTTTCTGGAGTATAGGTTCATAGCCCTCATGATTCCCAAAGGATCCATGAACTAAAACAACATGAAGACTGTTCTTGTTTTCTTCCTTTTATCTTTCTTTCTTTCCTTCCTTCCTTCTCTCCTTCCTTCCTTCCTTCCTTCCTTCCTTCCCTCCTCCTCCTTCCTTCCCTCCCTTTATTTCTTTTTCTT
This sequence comes from Panthera pardus, assembly GCF_024362965.1. Lineage (NCBI taxonomy): Eukaryota > Metazoa > Chordata > Mammalia > Carnivora > Felidae > Panthera > Panthera pardus. Next base: position 54,095,373 of record NW_026527002.1, read on the forward strand.
AATTGTATGCATTTTCTTCAGGATGACCTAAGGCCTTAAACATTCTCAGCAAGCAAGTGGCTGGTCTTTGGCAAGTGGGTACCTACTACTGGAAGATTAAGGACTTGCTCAGCATGAATCCTGCACACACACATACGGATTTAAGTCTTATGGTAACGTATGATTATTCTTATTACGATTATTGAAACAAGGAATGATAATCTTAACGCCCATTTAACCTTAGTTTGTTCTTGCTGCACCATACTTGTCTCCTGTGTTACTCTTTCCTTGTATTGTTACCTCTATAAAATGTTTTTGGAATGAGGAGAGAGGTAGGGAGGGGGGGATGGGAAACCAAAATGAAATAATTTCACGTTGCATCCAAACCCTGCACACGTTGCATACAATGCCTGCACAGTGAAATCACTGTTTTGTTTTTTCAATTCACGCAGCTGGCATTCTTTCCTGCACCATTTTATCTTTTCAATTCCACAGCCTACCTTTGCTGTTGAGCCCCCACTATTCACCGGACTCTGTGTTAGGAATATAAAAAGAGGATGACAAGGCTCCTGCTCTTAAGCTTACATCCCATATGTTAGAGAAATAGATTCTACTGGGTGAGTACTCCCTGGTTAAAAGAAAACTGAGAAGATATTTCCAAAGAACATATACAAATAGCCAATAAGCACATGAAAAGACGCTCATAGTCATTAGCCACGTAAATCAAAAGCACTATGAAATACCACTTCACACTCACTAGAATGGGTATAATAAAAAAGACAGACAGTCACAACTGTCAACAAAGATGTGGCGAGACTGGAACCCTCATACATTGCTAGTGGGGATGTAAAATGGTGCAGTCATTTTGGAAAACTTTGGCAGTTCTTCAAACTGTTAAATATGGTTACCATATGACTCAGCAATTTCTTTCCTAGGTATATACCCAAAAGAACCGAAAGCATATTCATGAAAAACTGTTACATGAATGTTCATAGCATTTATATAATAGCCAAGAACCAGAAACTATGCAAATGTCCATCACCTGTGAATGGATAAACAAAATGTATAACCATACCAAGCAAGACTTTAATAAAGAAAAAGCTGGAGGTGGCAGGTGTGAAGAGGTAGATGGGAACTCTGTACTCTCCATTCAGTTTTTCTGTAAACCTAAAATTGCTCCAAAAAAAGTCCACTTAAAACTGTGGTATAGCTATACAATGGGATATTACTGAGCCACAAAAATGAGTGAAATACTAATGCATGCTACATTGATGAACTGTGAAACATTATGCTAAGCGAAAGCAGCCAAATACAAAAGGCCATGTACTGTATGATTCCATTTATATAAGATGTCCAGAATGGGCAGGCCCACAGAGACAGAGTAAGTTAGTGGTTGCCAGGGGCTGGGGAAAAGGGAGAGCAGAGAGTAGTTGCTAATGGGTAGGAGGTTTCTTTTGGGAGATGATAAAAATGTTCTGAAATTTGATAGTGGTGATGTTTGCATAACTTTTTGAATAAACTACAAACCAGTTAATTGTATACTTTAAAAGGGTGAATACTATGGTACGTGAATTATATCTCAATTTTAAAAAGAACCACTGAGCTGGAGGAGGGAGGGGGGTAGTTCCTGTCCTTGGGTACACAAGGTAATGGTTTATTTGCTGGCTCTAATCACATCACATTCTTTTAACTCATTGTCTCGGTCTTAAGCATTGAAGGTATCCAACACTTTTTCTACAATAATCATCTTTCCCTTTTATATTCTGACTTCCCCCTTTCTTTTTCATATTATTTCAAAGCAAAGGACTATTAACGAACTCATCATGACTACCATTTATCAAGAGCCTAAGAAAGGGGATTTTTTTTTTCACACCGTTTAAGTTGTATTCTGAGACTAAACAACATTGTCTTTGGTTGACCAAACGCAAGATGAAGAATAATCCATTAAGATGCGCTGAGCAAATCAGTTATTCAGGAAGAACAAAAGCAGACAGAGATGGAAGAGGACACAGGACCAAGCCTTGGCTCCAATGAAATAAAGCTGTCTATAGCTCCTTGCACAATAATGCCATCACCAAACAAAAATGAGAAGACAAACGTACAGAATGAGGACTCCTATAAGTCATTAATCTGTCTTTTCAGTCTCATAAATACGTACAGCATTCACTGTGGGTGTCCAAGAAAATAACGCAATATGGCAGCTCTCAATGCCAACGCTCAGAGATTTTTACTTTAAAGTTATAACTTTAGTTTTACTAAAACTGTACTTATTCATATAACGTATATATTTCTGGGATGTAAAATATTTATTTATATATTGCAAATTCTGAGAACTGACATTTTCTGGTGTTCATGGTGTCTCACCCATTGTAATAAAAATCTCCATTTCATCTCATATTTTACAATATTGAACATCTATATGTATACATATAACATCATATTCATATTTAATTTTTTAAAAGCAAATAAAATAACTAGGCCAGTAAGTATGCCCAGCCCTATAGATCTGCATCGAGATATCCTGTTTTCATCATCTGTAGGCACTTTAGGTGGTTCCAAGTAATTTCATCGTATAATTTCTGCTAGAATTACATAGTATAAATGTGTTAGACCATCCAGTTTACATTTCTCCAAATTTGCTCTTTTTTCTATGTCTATATAATGCACACATGTCCCTACACTTACTCAATTATTAACAATAAGTACACAAAATATTCCACTCTCTGCCCACTTCCTTAAAAAAAAAAAAAGAGAGATGTTTCTGGGTAGTGGGTATAACATCAATATAGTATTCTTTGTCTTGATATACAAGTGCTTTGTTTCAAATGTGAAATCACCCCAGTCATATTGTTCTGAGAAAAACATTAAGAGTAAGTGCATTTACCTGGCTTTACAAGGCCTGACTTTGGTTCCTTCTTATATCGAGATGACTGGATGCTTCCTTCACTAACCATTCCAACTGTGCATTTCTTTCTGGAAAAGTCTTCATCACTTCCAGGGCAAAAGCCAACAGGGCTGTTTCCGGTATCCGAGGGTGTCTTCACAGGAGACACTGACTGGCTACTGGGACAGCCTGTGTCATCTGGAAGACAGGAATCAATAAGTGTTTAATGAGGAGGAGGAAATCAATGATGGCAAAGAGAAGCCATGCAGTGAGCCATGCACACGTGCACTCACACACACGTGCACGGCTCAGGAGGCTCTGGGTTAATGCCTGGGGATGCCTCTCCTTTTATTTTCCATATTTTGGCCAATTGTGTTAACAAAGAAAATATCAGCTATCATAGAACATATTTTAAGGCAAAATCTTCTAAGCTTTTTGGACCACAAGTATTCCTGTAGCATTCATGTTGTCAACACGTAAAGATTTGTCTGTTTTAACGCTTTAGGTAGTATCCTTTTGGGTCAAAACTTGTCTATAGATTTTTTCATGCAGTTAGTAATAAAAAGTTCACCATAGCAACTTGGGGGCATTAGTGGGAACTCTTCAGAGGTGTTTGTGTTAGGAAAAAAACGTTACTTGAATATCACTGACCACATCCAGTTTTCGATTACTTGGCTTATCAACTGGTCAATAGAGTTTGAGAGGTAACAGAGTTGGCTTTTGGAGTTCAAGGGAGCAGAAAAAAGTGATCCTGTTTTATTACCATACATACCCACCCAAAATATATTAATCCAATATCTTGCTGTCTGTGCTAAACTGGTAAAATGAAAATAATATTCAATTAGAAACTTTCTATAACCTATAACTTTCAAGTTATAGATTATAACTATGATCATTATTATAAGCTACCATGTATGATATGAAATGACCTGTGTAGATGCTTATTAAGCAAACAGGAAAGTCATAGCTGGCTCCTATAAATGCTTTCCATAATATTCATCGTGGTTGGTTAATTCATTTATACTTTGATGATGAGAACTGTATGGGAATTTAAAGTAAATCAATATTACTTAAAAGTATGTCAAATCAAAATAGTCAATTAGTGGTAAATATTCATTAATAAATAATTCTTCATTATACAGAAATATTTTGATGGCAGGGTTACTTTGGTAACTCATAAGAGAAAAAAATGAATAAAGACTTTTAGTACTAAACTTTAGAACTATTACATTTTTATGAATATTAAAAGAATTAAAATAATTTGCTCCCCATGAAAGACCATCTTAAACTCCATAGCTTTTTTAATAAAGACTGAAAGAGAACTAGGCATGAATAAAATATACTGGTTGCCTGAAATAAGATGACTAGAATCCATATAAAAAGTAATTGCCATTGTTTCATTTTTGGCTTTTATTTCAGTTTTTATGAAACTGATATTAAGAAATATCCTAGTTTCTGGAACAAAGTGAACTTGGCACTGCTAAAATGATTTGTTTCTCCTAATATCCTTTTTTCCTTTTTACTTTTGGACATACTATACACACAGGACCTCAATGGTCCATTCTTGGAAGTGGATGGTTTTTAGTGCACTGTTCATGCCTTCTGCCTTGGCTGCTCTTTTATTTCTTTTCTTTTATTTTTTTTTAATTTTTTTTTAACGTTTATTTATTTTTGAGACAGAGAGAGACAGAGCATGAACAGGGGAGGAGCAGAGAGAGAGGGAGACACAGAATCTGAAACAGGCTCCAGGCTCTGAGCTGTCAGCACAGAGCCCGACGCGGGGCTTGAACTCACGGACCGTGAGATCGTGACCTGAGCCGAGGTCGGACGCTTAACCGACCAAGCCACCCAGGCACCCCTTGGCTGCTCTTTTAAAAATGCCAGTTCTTACCAAACTCCAGAAGAAATTTTGGCCCTGAATTACAGTGATGAGAACCCCTCTGGGCTGCTACCTCTCAACTATTTCATCAAGTATTGTCCCTGCCTTTTTCTCACATTTGCATGCCTCATGCTTCAACCCAAAGAAATCCTAGTTTCCCTCTAAAGGTGCAAAGCTGCTAATTACTCAGACAGATTCCAGCAATTTTACAAGGCTCAACAGGTCTGTACATTGCCTCAGGAGGTCCTCTGTTCTTGATTCCTCCGATCCCAAAACAGATAAACCCAAGCAAATGAGGTCTAATCATTCAAAAATACCCACTGCCTTTAAAATTATTTCCTTATGAGTCACTTCCATAAATTACTCCTTTGGAAAGAAAGATGGCCCAAATAGAAATCCATGCTTCAAATTCTCTACCCTAAAATGTAATTTTTCTTGAAAACTCTCAGACTCAAGGGAACAAAGTCCAACAATGTCCAGTATTGAGAAACACTGTCAAAATTATAATTTAAATAGATAGAAAGCAAATGTGTTTTGTTGGTTCTATTATCATTTTGCCAGGAATATGTATAAACCATGTTTTCAGTACTAATAATGTTAAGGATTAAGTGCTAGGTCTGGTGAAAAATTGGGACCTGAAATTATATAGAAAAGTGGCAGTTTAGGGAAGGCAGAAGTACATGGAATGTGTGCTTCACCTATATTTACAGCTAGTATCTCCAGGAGAAGGGATTTAGAAGATGAATACTTAAATAAATCTGACGTAGGTACTACATACAGCATCTGAATCACTACATAAACTGGTGTTCACCCACATCTCTTAACTGTCTAGTACTGCCCTTCATCTTGAGGGGGAAACAATAGACATGATCTTTCATTGGTTAAACAAACATATACATATATATAGCAAGTCTTGGCACTGAACCAGCCCACAGGCATTATACCCAGCCCCCACACTGATGGAGCTTATAAATAAGCAAAAGGGATTGGGTAAATATCACTTACAATACATAGTTCCTGTAAATTGGCAAGTTTGTTAAAGCAAATCCATACTCAAGAAAGTCGGTGAGTTATCAGAGAAGTTTGGGGGTATTCACCTGTTTTGTCTCATGGGATCAATACTAACAAAAGAATCTGGTTTTAGACAGGGCAAGGCCATTAAATTTCCTACTAGAGAGAATAAACTTTAAGTCATGCAAAGTAAGACCCTAGCAAAGGCAACAGAAGCCCCTGTACCAGGGAGTCATCCGGTAACCTGAGGCACCTGAGGTATTTTCCTCTGGTAGCACTGAAAAAGTCATTATTTTTTCAACAAGTCTTGCTTAAGATTCCTTTCCCCCTTTCCCTCCCCTTCCTTGCTCTTCCTCCTCCTTTTTAACATCATGGTTTCAGTTGGAGGCAGACTACCAGTCCAGATGAAGATGATACTCCTTTCCAAAATTCTATGTAAAATATTCTCCCTTCACATTTACTGTAAGATTCTAAGAAGACTGCAGCCAAGTTGATGGTTTTTGGTTATTCATGTCTAATCTTACTATGTGCCAAACTACATGTGGATCAAGCACATACTTAAAGAGATTTATTTATTAAACCCACTTTAGTTAAACCCTTTGAGTACGCCTTCTGTTTCCTGCTGCTACTAGCTGAGTTTGTCCTGTGGAATCCATAGATTTATAACCACAGAATTTATAATTATGGCTTTTTTGGTTATGTTAGTATAAAGAAATTATCAATGACAAAAATTTCTAAGACAACGCCATGAGGAAACTATTTCAGGGCAGGAAATGACTGAAATCCTGAATGATCTACCCAAAAAGTGTGGAGTGTTTCAAATTTCCAGAAAAATGCCTGAGAAAAACAAGAACATTTCAGCCTGGCTTTGGCATAGGGAACCTTTCCTGAAAGGCTTTAGGAAAAGCATGTGGAAGACTGTCAGTCTATTGGAGAGGGAGAAGTTTTTCTTTTAAAACACACACACACACACACACACACACACACACACCTCTACCACAGCACTTACACAATTGAGCTTTTACACTTCTTTATTATTCACAGTAAGTATAACTTCATTAAAAAAAAAACATACAACAAGACCAAGTTTCATGTTTTACACATTGTGATCCATTTGAAAATACAGGATAACTTCCTTCTGAGGTAAATAATTTTAAATCCCACTTAAATAGGCCCAGGATGGTCCCTGGTGGAGCAGGGGTAAAGGTGACTCTTATCAAAGCTTTTGATCACCACCTCTAATGAAGGAGACTAATTTACATTTCCTTCTTGATTTATATTAAGGAATAGGTTATTTTGTTCTTGTTCATTTGCTCTGAATCTGTCAACACACAGGATTAAGGATAAAGAAAGAATACTCATAGATCCAGGAAGTTCCACAAGCTGTGGCCTATCTAAAGTCCTGTAAAGAAACAGACCTACTAAATAGTTTCCAAATTGTTGTTAAGGAAAGAAAATGTTGAGGTCTATAAAGACAGATGAGACAAAATTATTATAATTTTGTAGCCTGGGGATTGTTTTAAAAAAATGTCCTTTAATCTATTTTTCCTCTTTTTACATTACAAGCTCTTTAAGAATATGGGACATAGTTAATAATTGTACAATTATAATTCTGAAAAAATGTGTATGTAAGTATATTTTAAAATAATTTGTATCTTGGGGCACCTGGGTGGCTCAGTTGGTTACGCATCCGACTCTTGATTTTGGGTCAGGTCACGATCTCACAGTTTATGGGATCGAGCCTTGCATCAGGCTCTGCGCTAACAGTGCAGAGACTGCTTGAGAGTCTCTCTTTCCCTCTCTCTCTCTGCTAGTGCTCTCTCTCTCTCTCTCTCTCAAAAATAAATAAACTTAAATATATATATATATATATATTTAAAATAATTTGTATCTTATTTTAAATGCATTAAAGGAACTTGCTAAGTTAAAGGAAATCTGTTGGGGTTGTTAAAATTTTAACTTACTATTTATTTATTATTTATTTTAATGTTTATTTATTATTGAGAGAGAGAGAGAGAGGAGACAGAGCACAAGCAGAAAGGCAGAGAGACAGGGAGACACAGAATCCGAGGCAAGCTCCAGGCTGTCAGCACAGAGCCCGATGTGGGGCTTGAACCCACAAATGGTGAGATAATGACCTGAGCCAAAGTCAGATACTTAACTGACTAAGCCATCCAAGTGCCCCTAACTTAATCCTTAAAATCATAAAAGTAATAACTCTTAATGCAGAGGATCTAGATAGAGTACAGAAGAGTACAAAGAAGTAAAAAGAGAAAATAAACAGACAACAGTTTCCTATAACAGGAAAAATATTTAACAATTTTGCATATTTCTTATTGATCTTTTAATTATGCATATGGTTTACTTTCTCTCTTGCTTTTTAAAGCTCTGTTTCAACATATAGTATAGACAGTTTCATTACTCTGTTACTGAATACTTTCCCCAGGAACCTGTTAGGCTATAAAGAAAGAAGCTATTAAAGACTGACAGGAGCCAACACAAAAGGGCCCACATTGGCCAAAGATGGGACAATTTGAGCATCAGAAAGAATACATAATTAATGCCAGCTGACTGATAACCACTGGATACACAAAAAAATTCTGTGAGCTCAGAGTCATAAAAATAGGAAACTACAGAGAGAAAGAAGGACCCTTTTCACCTAAAAGAATGCCAACACACTGGAAATCATTGGCAGTGATCTAGGGACCAATTCTTTATATTGAACTGTGGCAATTAAAAGGAAAGAAAAAACTAGCATATATCCTGATTGAAAAACCGTTCCTGTACAAACTATATTTCAGTATAACTGAAATCCCTCACTGATATTGGAGAGTTCTCCTTTACAGAAGCATCTGGTTAATGAAAATATGTGGAATAACAGAAAGTTACTTTTTTGTAACTATTTTTTAAATGTTTATTTATTTATTTTGAGAGATAGAGAGTGCGAGCATGCAGGGGAGAGGGGCAGAGAGAGGGAGAGAGAGAATTCCAAGCAGTCTCCATATTTTGCGTGGAGCCCAATGTGGGGCTCGATCTCAAGACCATGAGATCATGCATGAGCCAAAATCAAGGAGTCAGATGCTTAATTGACTGAGCCACCCAGGTGCCCCAATTTTGTAATTGTTTCTAATGAAAGAATTGATTTAGATAACACACATAATAGATGAGCCATGAGACAATAGTCTGATAGAGAATTTCCAGTGAAGAGATCAGACCTTACCCATCTCTACCCATTCTTAGCATCACCAGTAGTGGGATAACAGACATGATGTACCTTCTGATGGGATGTCCAGATGAAACACACAGATTTCCCCATGAAGTATTCTTGCCACAGAAATTTCCCCTGAATCTAACCAAGTTTAAAGCTAATGTCCACCTTATAAAATATATGGAGAACAGAGAGTAATGAGTTAAAACAGGGGCTGGCAAGCTGCAACCTGCAGGCAAATTCTGCTTGCTGCCTGCTTTTGTAAACAGAATGTTACTGGAACACAGCCATGCTGAATCCTTTAGGTATTGTCTACTGTGGCTTTCCAGCTACAATGGCAGAGTTGAATAATTATGACACAGATCGTCTGGCTAGCACAGTCGTAAATATTTACTATTTTGTTCTTTACAGAAAAAGTTGTTTGGCCTCTGGGTTAAATGATATGAGGAAGCAAACAGACACTTTTGAAACAACTGGAGCTATTTCAATATTCTCCATGATACCAAGGAATCATGGTAATTGTGCAGTAATGAAAATGGCACTATGATTAGGTAAGAAAATGTCAATTTTTTAAAGAAATGCTTGCTGAGGTGTATAGGTAGAAATGAAATGACATGAGGCCTGGAGATTTGCTTTTTAAAATGCTTCAGCAAAGTAAACAAAGAAAAAAGGGAATAGATGTAGCAAATATGACAATATCTTGTTATTGCTTAATCTTGTCAAAGTAGATAAGCAGTATATGGGGGTCACTGTAATATTCTGTTTCTGAGTATGTTTTTAAAAGTTCCTTGGGGCGCCTGGGTGGCTCAGTCGGTTAAGCGGCCGACTTTGGCTCAGGTCATGATCTCGTGGTCTGTGGGTTCGAGCCCCGCGTCGGCTCTGTGCTGACAGCTCAGAGCCTGGAGCCTGTTTCAGATTCTGTGTCTCCCTCTCTCTGACCCTCCCCCGTTCATGCTTTGTCTCTCTCTGTCTCAAAAATAAATTTAAAAATGTTAAAAAATTTTTTTAGAAGTTCCAAAATATTTGATTTAATTTCTCAAAAACTTACTTTAAATGAGTAATTATTTAAAATAAATACAAACATATCATTTTAAAAAGTCAATTCCATCTTGTGGGTTATTTTAGGTTGTTTCTAATTTTGTCACTACTGTTGAAATTGTTTTGAATAACACATTTTAAAAATAAATCTTTGGTCAATTTTTTTTATTGTCTTACAGAACGTATATCCAAAGTGGAATTACTAAGCCCTCAAAGAAGTTTGAGACAACTTATACTCCTATTATTATTGAATGAGAGTGTCCTACTTATAAAATCCCCACAAGTATTGAATACCATTTGTTTGCATTTTTGCCAAATTAATAATGAAAAACATATTTTTGATGTTTTAGCTGCATATATTTAATTATTAGTGAAGCTTAATGTCTTTCATATGTTCACTGGATCTTTTTACTTAGTCTATGAATTGTTAGTTTGACAATTTTTCCACTAAAATGTTATGGATTTCTTATTGATCTGTAAGAAATCCTTATATATATGAAGGGCACTAATCCTTTGTTATGTTTCACTGAGTTTGCTTGTTTTTAATTTACAGTATTTTTAAAAAAAATTTTAATATTTTTGAGAGAGAGAGAGAGAGACAGCACGAGCAGGGGAGGGGCAGAAAGAGGGAGACAGAATCCGAAGCAGGCTCCAGGCTCCAAGCTGTCAGCACAGAGCCCAACGCAGGGCTGAACGCACCAACAGTGAGACCATGATCTGAGCCAGAGATTGATGCCCAACCGACTGACTGACTCACCCAGGCGCCCCTTAATTTACAATGTTTTGACATACAAACCTTCTTCTACTTCTAGTTGTCAAATCTCTCCATATTTTCCTTTGTGATTTCTTCCGATGCTTTAATGATTAGAATGTCCTTCTTCACTCCAAGATCAATTAAACATTTACTTATATTTTCTTCTAGATTTTTATAGTTTCACTCTTCATTTAAATTTAATCCATCTAGAATTCATTAATTTTTTAATGTTTTATTTATTTTTGAGAGAGAGAGAGAGAGAGAGAGAGAGAGAGAGAGAGAAATTGTGAGTGGGGGAGGGGCAGCAAGAGAGTGAGACCGAGAATCCAAGCAGGCTCCGCACTGACAGTGCGGAGCCTGACTTGGGGCTTGAATTCATGAATCATGAGATTCGTGATCTGAGCCCAAATCAAGAGTCAGACACTTAACTGACTGAGCCACATAGGCACCCCTGGAATTCATTTTAAGAGGCGATGGGAGGTTAGATGCCAACTTTATTATTATTATTATTTAATTTTTTAAGGAAATTTATTCTTTCCATATTACTTTGCAATGTTTTTTTGGTAAAAATTTGAAATCAATGAATATTTCTTGCAAAGCGAGTATATATACATTTAAAATCCACATTTAAAAATAATAAGCTTGCCCAGTTAAGATTGTGTGTGTGTGTGTGTATGTGTGTGTGTGTATCACATAATTTCCTGAGATTTAACTACAGTGCCTAACAACCAATGTCATCAAACTTTTGGTGGCAATTATGATGACCAAGTCACTACTTCATCCTTGCACCAATTCCATACAAAAGTAAAACACAGGTTATAAAGATTACAAACAAAATATTTCTTCAAAGTCCAAGAAACATTTCTGAAACTTCTGGTTCATTTTTGAATTTAGATCTTGGAGCTCATTTGTTTCCCAAAATGCTGAACTAAACAATTCCAGAAGATGTACTTAAAAATAACATCAGGCAAAGGAAAACGTGGTTTTATGCCCTGACGTCTTGAAACATTCAGTTATGGTTTGATGTTCTTCAGTGTTCATTTGAATAATTTGGGGGAAAAAAAAATCATTGTTGTTCTAAGGAAACATTAAACTACATGGAAATTTAGTTGATTCTCAGGAATGACTGAAGCATTTACAGACTACTTACTCATCCATTCAACAAATATTTACTATCTATGTGCTGGACACTGCTGTAAGTGTTAGTATTATTTCTGTTCCAGATCTTAACATTTCCCAAGACAGTCTGATGGAGACATAAAACGTCACAGTTTAAACTCATGCTTAATCTGAACCTTGTGAAATTCCTACCACAAACCATTCAAATGCACTGAAAGGATGTAGGTAAGATAAGAAAAGTGATACTTATTAAGTAGCTATCAAGTAACACTAATTTTTAATAATATTTCATAGGTGGGAAAGCTGAGGCCCAGAGAGGTTAAGAATTCCACAGTCTTGGGGCGCCTGGGTGGCGCAGTCGGTTAAGCGTCCGACTTCAGCCAGGTCACGATCTCGCGGTCCGTGAGTTCGAGCCCCGCGTCAGGCTCTGGGCTGATGGCTCGGAGCCTGGAGCCTGTTTCCAATTCTGTGTCTCCCTCTCTCTCTGCCCCTCCCCCGTTCATGCTCTGTCTCTCTCTGTCCCAAAAATAAATAAAAAACGTTGAAAAAAAAAATTAAAAAAAAAAAAGAATTCCACAGTCATACAACTACTAAGTAACTAACTCAAGATTCAAACTCAGGTTTCCCTGACTCTGAAATCTGTTTTCTTCACTACCACAAGCCAGTTTCTTTCTAAAATTTTCTACCTATGTTTGTTCCAAGAGGAAACAGCAGCAATTCTGGGAATGCTCAAATTAAAAACAGACAAAGGAAGCTGTTAGAAAGAAGCCATCCCATAATAAACAGACCACAAAAATTCGAGGCAAGAAGTTCTAGCTGGTTCTAGTTTTCCAATATTCTTGCTTCAACACTGTAACCATATAATGCTTGCCATTCAGAGAATTTTGCTTCTAGATTTGAACAAGACATTTTAAACTTCTTTTCCTTTACCTAATTTTAGCATTTTTTGGAGTGAGAATTCACAAGTCTACAAGGCTTTACACTAATTGCTTCAGTATTACACAGTGTGACACTACCCAACAGCCAATGTTGAAGTGTAAGAATACCATCCATCCATCCATTCAACCATCCAATTAACCATCCATCCATCCATCCATTCAACCATCCAACTAACCATCCATCCATCCATCCATCCATCCATCCATCCATCCATCCATCTACCCATCCATTCCTTCCACAAATAATTACTGATTTCCTATTACATGACAGGTAGTCATCTACATATTAAGGATGTCATGATGATCAAGACTCTCTAAGAGCCTTGTCCTGAAGAAGTTCACATTCTAGTGGTGGAGAGAGACAGTTAATAAACAAGTAAAAAAAGAAATACATAGAGAAGATATCTGATTGTGTTTAATATTAATGAAACAAACTGGGTGATGTTACATAGACTAGCTAGGTGGGGGGGTGGGAAGTATTTCATCAGACAGGATGTCATGGAAGGCCCTAAAGAGGTAGTATGAGCTGAGACGAAACACATGAGAAGACACTAATGGAAAAGGCAGGGAAAAGAACTCCAGGTAGAGGGAGCAATAAGGAGTTAGGTATATTGAGGAAACTTAAGGAAGGCCAGGAAGGGTGATAGGGAGAGAAGGACTAATGATGAGGTTGGAGGGAGGCAGAGGCCAGAGCATGTGTAAGATTATAGGCCAGGAATCCCAAGTTTATGTTAAGTGCGATGGAAGCCTTAAAGTGCATTAAGCAGATGACAACAATTTGGTTTGCGGACAACAGACTGTATTAGTGATGATATATCTAGCTAATATTTACTGAGTGCCTACTAAGTACCAGGCATGTTGTAATAAGTCTTATTAAGTTAACCTAATAACCCTTCAAGACAGGCACTAATATCATCCTGCTTTGCAGAAGGCATACGAACCTAGCACTAGAATTTAAGCCACCTGCTCGAGGTTGTAGTCAGTAACTGGTAGAGCCATGGTATGAATCCAAACAGGCTAACTCCAGAGCCTCCTTTTTAACCATTATGTAGTGTGGCCCCTTTAGGAATGAATGAGCCCAAGCATATAAACATGTGGAGCCCCTGACATGGTGGAAATCAGAGATGATAATGGTTTGACTAGGTGGTAGCTGTGAAAAAATCGAAGAAAGTAGATGGATTTGGGATTTATTTTGGAAAAATAATTGGAAGCATTTGATTCACAATAATGAAAAATAGGAAGGGATCGAGGATGTCTTCAAGTGTTTTTTTGTTTTTGTTTTTTAGAGACAGAGAGAGAGCACTAGGGAGAGGGGCAGAGGGACAGAGAAAGAAAGTAAGAGAGAGAGAGAGAGAGAGAGAGAGAATCTCAAGCAGACTCCATGCTCAGTGCAGAGCCTGACATGGGGCTTGATCCCATGGATCATTACCTGAGCTGAAATCAAGAGTTGGATGCTCAAATGACTGAGCCACCCAGGCGCCCCTCTTCAAGGTTTTTTTGTGTAAGCAACTGGTCCGTGGTGGTCATTTCTGAGTTGGAGAAAAATGGGTTTATGAGCATGTAGGTGCTGCAACCAAGAATTCTGTTTTTGATATGTTAATTATGAGGTACAAACTAACCATGAACTGGAAGATATCAACTAGGCAGTTGGATATGAGAGCCTGAAGCTCAGGGGAGAGGCCAGAAGCATCACCATCCTACAGCTGACAAATTTAGAGGTGGGAGCCCTTGGGGAGGGCAGGAGGAGGAGGGGGCAATGTGACAAGTGAGGACAAGGAGAGGGGGGAGCCAGCAATGGTGCCCAGGAAGTGACTTGAGAGGCAGGTGGAGCCTCAGAGGGGTGGGACCACAGAGGCTAAGGAGGAAAATCCTTCCTAAGGGAGGGGCTTGTTCATTTGTGTTGAGTGCTGCTGGGAAGTCACAGAAAATGAGGGCAGACAAGAGAAAGATTGGCCAGCAAGGCCACTCACATGCCTGGCAAGGGCAAATTATGGAGTTTTGCTGTGAAAAGGAGAAACAGGATGGCAGGCACAAAGAGATGAGGGGTCAAAGGAGCCTATTTCCTTTAAGGATGTGTCTACTCGAGTGAGTGTATGTGTGAGCTGGTGGAAACGAGCTGGGGAAAGTAATGCAACGAAGCCCTTCCACCAACACTTGTCACCTACATCTATAAAAATGGAGAGTGGAGTAATTATTTAATGAATGTCTCCCTGGTTTCTTGGAGACAAAATAATCATCTCCCATGCAAACATTCCTGGGATTTCTGAGCTATTTTGGAGCTTTGAGCGCTCCCTAATGTCATTCTGGTGCATACTTCGGCGGTGGAGAAGGATGAGAGTAAGTGAAGTAAAGGAAGGCAGGTGTCCATTTCTTCATAGGACGCACGCTGTTTTGGAAAGAAGGGCCCTTACTTGGTTTTTCACCAAGCATCAAGATGTTTGATTTGTGTTAGCAGCCAGAGGAGAAGAAGTTTGGAGGGGAAAATATCTCGGTTCCAACTAAACAGTTAATGTAGTGTGAGAAAGGACACTATGGAAGGGTTCTGGTGAGGGGGTAGCAGGTGCAGAAACAGGGGCGCAGTGTGGCTCTGTCACTGCCCCAAGACAGGGGTGCCCGGCAGGTGGTGTGTCGAGGGGATCTGTCCTGCAAGCTTCCATTTTCCATGCTTGGTCCTTTCGGAACGATGGTTCTGAAATAGGCATGTTACTAATACTTCTGATTCCCTCTCCTTAGCAATAGGGGTTTATTTGCAGTTTCTGATGCCATGCCTTTTTAAAGACTCAGTTATTTTTTTAAAGGTTCCTTGGTGGGAGAAGATGAGAGAGAGGGAGATGGGGAGGTGAGGGAGGAGCACTGGAAGGACCATCAGAAGGAAAGAGGAGACAGACAGAGACAGATCAAGAAGCTATCTCATCATCTCTTGAAGACTCTTTAACAAGGACACTGCAAACCTCTCCAAAGACACCTGAGTTAAACTTAGCTGTCTTGTAGCAACGTAAATATCGTTTCCCTTTTGTTCTATTTTTCTCACACTGAGAATCTGAATATAGTGATGGTCAGGAAGGAGGAAGGGATACAAATGAAGAAAAGTTAAGGAAAAAGCGATACTCACATAGTTCCTGTAATTGCTACCTTTGGGTTTTATCTATTAAAAAAATAATAATTGTTTCAGGTAACACATGTGTAGCATGGTTTTACTTTGTTTAAAAAAGGGAACAAAGAGAAAGAGAAATATGCTCACAAACAGTCTAATTCCAGTGACATTCATAAAATAAGGTTCTGAATTTTGAAGGTTAACCCTACAGACAAAATGTCCACCTACGAAGAATGCATTGAATAGTGTCCCTCTCTAGAGTGGAATATGTGCTGTCCTTACAATGAACGAGGGGACGTCTCTGTGCTGACAAGCAATGCCGGGAACAGGTACTGCCTGAATACACCTTCCTGGAGACCAGAGTTCTGTGGGTACTGTTCATCACTCTACGTCAGCTCTCAGGATAGTGTCTTGCTCACAGCAGATGTTCAATAAATATTCACTTAACAAATAAACAGAAAGGATCACCGATCAATATAGCATGATCTCACTTTGGTAAAAAGCAAAGCAAAATAAGTCCTATAAATGTGATTACATCTACTCTATGGGTTTGCACATTTTTATTACTTTGGAATTTTAAAAATACAATAATTAGCATTAAAATATAATCCTCACAAACACCTCAGAATAAATACAAGGGTTGGTTAGGGTCCACAGACTCATGAATTCTGAGGGTTGGGTTAGAGTTTGTGAGGAATGCTAACTGTATGGTCACCCACACAAAAGGAGACAGAATAAAGACAGAGCCAGCCAGGAAAAAGGAGGAGCCCCGGGAAAATTCAGACAGCAGCGGAAAGCTGAAGGATGAGTTTCTGCAGGGAGGGGGGTGAGTGCTGGATGAGCCCACATGACAGCACTGGGAGGCACTGGGAACCTTGGTTTGGGTTCCCTAAAAAGAAAGAGCGGTCATTCAGACCTACAAATACAAAGAACAAATCGGTGGTTGCCAGAGGGGAGGGAAAGGGGAAGAAGGGAAAATTGGGTGAAGGGGAGTGGGAGATATAGGCTTCCAGTTAGAAAATAAATCACAAGAATAAAAGGTACGGCACAGGGAATAGTCAATGGTACTGGAATAGCGTTGTGAGCACAGCATACACAGAGGGTTCTTGAAACACTATGTTGTACACCTGAAACTAATGTAACATTGTGTGTCAACTACACTGAAAATTAAAAAAAAAAAAAAAAAAAAAAGAGAAGAGTCAGCCTGAAAAGGACTGGCCTCCTTCTGGAACCAGAGCAGTGTGACCCCAGGCAGTGGAGCCTGGGGCACTATGACTGTCCAGCAGCTGAGGAGCAGCTGTCACTGGTGTCTCTCTCCCCTCTGGCAGAAGAGGGGCTGCACAGTATCTCCAAAGCAGGAGACAGCCAAACCGAGCAACAGGGGACATGTGGAGCAGTTACTGTGCCCGGGAGCCAGCAAAGCCACCTTCCAGTACAGGCATACTCAGCAGTCTTGTATAGCTGAAGTGCACCCCGTCTCCCCCGGGTCAGTGGGAGGAGACCAGAGCTTTCTCAAAAGCACCTGGGTGGGGGGAAGGGTGGGGTCGTGGCTAGTGTCCAGTTGTAGTGCTGGGAAATGTGAGTATGTAGCTTTGTGCTAAATTCCTTCTTGACTCTAACCTGGGCTGCTTTTTTCTCATGCCTTGCAAGTGCCGATTTGTGAGTGGAGCGTTTTCTGATTTTCTTAGCAAGAGATCTCTCTTCTAGCTACCCAGAGCACTGGAGTCACGGTTCTATTACAGAGATTAATTACTCTTTTTGACATTTGGAGATGCTAAACCGAGATGCCAAACTCTCAAGGACAGGAATGTTTCCTTCATTTAATAAACCCATTAAGTTGAGTATTAGGTACCATTCTAGTTGTTATTCCCCCAACTACTAAGATAGTACCTGCTCTCAGTAAATTTTATTAAATGAATGAAAATACTTCACTTGTCTTACTCATAATTATGCCTTCTATCAAATTTCAATAAATACTTATTAAGCAACTGCTATATGTCAGGTATAGTGCAGGGAACTATATTGTTCCTGCCTTCACGGAGCTTAGTCTACTGGAGAGTCAGGTAACTAACTATGAAATCTAAAAACCAGGTGGGTCATGTGGTATGACAGAGGAAGCATATAGTGGCACCTAACCCAGCTGTGAAATGTATCCTTCAACTACCTACCCTATACTTACCTATATTCACCTCCAGCCTTTCTTTTCTTCCTATACATGTCTTTTGGGGTCCACCCCCAGGTTTGTTACAAAGCTAAACCTTTTCCACTCATTCTCTCAATCTCTGTGTGTGTTTATTTAATTTCTTTCTTGTTTATTTCCCCTCAGCCTAACAATCTTATCAAAATACCTGTCATTTGATAAACACTCTATCTTCACTATAAATAACACTTTTCTTAAGTTTATTTATTTTAAGAGAGAGAAAGAGAAAGTGAGCTGGGGAGGGGCAGAAAGAGGGACAGAGAAGGAGAGCAAGAATCCCAAGCAGACTCCGTACTGTCAGTGTGGAGCCCAATGTGGGGCTTGAACTCATCAACTGTGAGATCATGACCTGAGCTGAAACCAAGACTCCATTCTAACTGATTGAGCCACCCAAGAGCCCAAAATAACACTTGTTTTTATTCTACTTCTTTCCCATCCCAGTTAAGCTTGTTTTAAAAAGCTGTCTACACTGTATTTGTCACCTCCCATTCACATCTCAGCTTGATGCATTTTGGATTCCATCCCCACAATTTCCTGGGATTGTTTCTGCCTAAAATCACTGATACCCTAGTGGTTTTATCCTTGAACATTTTTTAGAGAATACCTTCCTTCATCTTGTGTGACAGGGGAACCTGTTGGCTACACTCTTCTTCACTGTCACTCCTGACTCTCCTCCTTCCTCCCTGAACTCTTTTTTTGGGTGCCTTGGTTTCCTTTTTCTGTATACTCATGCTTGATCTCAGAAGTCTAGCCTTGGGACTCTTATCTTCCTCCATGCACTGCCCTTGGGTAATATTATCAGCTCCCTTGACTTCAGCTACTGACATCTCTGCCTTCTCTCTGGAGCTCCAGACCTTTCGCTTTACCTCAAATGCAACCAAGCTTAATCTGAGCTTGTTAACCTGACTCACTGTCCTTTTCCCCCAGTCCTGCTGCTCCATTTGTGTTCAACCAGAGGAAATTCAGATAGAACTCTTTCCTGCCCCTTCCACTTGTAATTGGTGGACTCATATATGTATGTTCTAGCCCCTAAATCCTCTTACATACCATTTTATTGGTCTTCAACTAGACTGTCACAATGGCCTTCAAACCAGGCAGGCTCCTCGCCATCATTCCTACCTCCTTCCATCTATTGTCCAACATATAATCTGAAAGATTTTTCCAAATTGTAAATACAGTCATAACTCTTCCTTGCTGAAAACCCTTTCATGGCTCTGCAAGATCTTTAGGAATTGCCATATGGCAGCCCAGGAGCCACACCCAGCCATTTATACATGCTACTTAGCTGGCAGTTAGTTAAAAACCTGAATTTTTAGGGGTGCCTGGGTCTCTCAGTCGGTTAAGCCTCTGACTCTTGATTTTGGCTCAGGTCACAATCTCTCGGTTCGTGGGTTCAAGCTTGGGATTCTCTCTCCCTGTCCCTCTGCCCCTCCCCCCTCAAAAATAAATAAATAAACTATATTTTAAAAAAAACACCTGAATTTTTAAATTTGAATATTGTGAGAAGGGGCACATGCTGTCCAGTTCTAGACTCCCCTCTATTGTGATCTATCCAGGTGGCCTCACCCTTTGCATTACTAGCCTAGTTTCTGTATGGATCTTTGATCTCGTGGATCAAGTTAGCATAGCATACAAAACCTTTCCTGATCTGACCTGGCCCACCTTTCTAATCTTATTTCATGCTTTCAACTCAGGTCTAGGATGCCAAGGCTCATGTTTATCCACTACACCACACTAATAAATGCTACTTCTTTGAATCCTTGGGCTTATGAAATGTGAGAGGCCAATGCAGATAATAAACGGACAAACAAACTCAAATTACAAGGAAGAAGTGTGTGTGGAGTGGGCGTAAGTAAAAGGGACAGGGAAACAAGTAAGTAAAAGTAGTCGCGTGGGAATCACATCTACAGACGTGGTATCCCACTTATTTTTTGGTGCCAGGGTGAAGGCAGTAATAGAATTGATTTTTCCGTCTCTCTGTTTTATTCATCATCATGACTTTAGCACAATTCCTGATCCTCAGCAGGCATTTAATAAATGCTTAGTGGACACCACATTTTTGTGGAAGCTTGCAAAAAGGTGAATGTTCTGCTACTCCCAGGCTACAGTTTCTCTTTTTCCTCATTCAGTGAATCCACTGGTTATTCAGAAAGAGTATATCCAGTGTACCTGCTTTCAGAGTACCCCAAATCCTCCTAATATCAAAGAAAGTAAATGCAAAAGAGTTAAAAGTATGCTAGAGATAGTAAATCCAGTGAGAGGATTACATAGGAAAATAAAGGAGGAAAATACTTTCTCCTCCTTTACTTGTCTACCATTTGAACACAAGTTACAACAATAATGTAGATATAAAGAATATTAATGCTAAGACTAATGACACAGGAATTATAAATGCAGAGTGAGAAGCTATCATTTCCAGGGAATGTGGAGGCATTTTCCTTGCCCATGCCATGAGTTTAAACAGCTTGGTTGGCCACCACTTCTGTCTTCTTTGATCTTTCTTCATCTTGCAATGCTACTGGGGCATACCCTTCACGTCCCTCATACAAAATTCCCAAACACACACAGACCACAAAGGATTGAGGCTCAGACTTCAGTAGGTATAAGTCATCTAGAAAGCCTATAAAATACAGATTCCTGGGTCCCTCCCATTCTGTGATAATAGATAATAGGTTAGGGTGGGGCCAAGGCATCTGCATTTCAAACAAAGTTTTCCTGAGGATTAGAAAGTAGACAAATGCCATTCTCTGAATTGCGAAACAATTCAGATCATTTTAGAACAACCTTAGTATTTTAGAACATAAAAGATTCTCATGGTACCATAATCTGCTCTCAGGCCTGGTCCAATTCCATCATGGTTACTATTCACCATCCCCACTGCTCAGTAGGTCTTTTATTAAATGGCAAAAATTTTTGCTCTTGCCCTCCTAATTGCAGTCACCACATCTTCAAAGAAATATTGCCTATATTGTGACCCATATCATTAGGTGCTTATTTCTGTGGCTGAGGCAGTTAAGCACTTGAAATATCTATTATGCAACTGTGCCTGGGTCCTGTACTCATTAAAATAATACTAAAGTCTTAGGGTCTTTGTTTTTTTCTTCACAGCAGGTTGGCAGTCATTCAATTAGAGTGTAATTCAGATTGCAGCTCACTTCACTTTAAAATGTTCATCTCAGTTCTGATGATTATGTTCAAAGATTTACTCTATCCAGATGCCAAGCTTCCTCAACTGGACAGAAGCAAAGCAGAAATATTTGTTTGGCAAGGCCTGGCAAATTTTTGGAGGTATTGTCATGTCACAGCAGGGCACTAGTCAGGTTGTAATTTGCCTTAATTGTTCTTCCCACAAATAGCAACGATGATTACCTCTAGGTCACTGGCACTCAAAGAAGGATTTCTTCCCAGTCACTGTAAAAACCAGAATACTTTCCACAAACACCTTCCTCAGGATTCCACTGCAAAGAATCCTGGATTTTGACCATTTAGTGTCTTGACCTGATACAGGTTTTTAAATTTTTTTAATGTTTATTTATTTTTGAGAGAGAGAGACAGAGCATGAGCAGGGAAGGAGCAGAGAGAGAGGCAGACACAGAATGTCAAGCAGGCTCCAGGCTCTAGGCTCTGAGCTACCCGCACAGAGCCTGATGCAGGGCTCAAACTCACAAACTGCAAGATCATGACCAGAGCTGAACTCAGATGCTTAACCAACTGAGTCACCCAGGCGCCCCACCTGGTACATGTTTTAGTGGGTTAAGTCACAAACCTGCCTATATACCTGTGTGTGCACATTAGCAACATGGAAATAACTCCGAGAAATCACTGGTCTCCCATAAAACAACCTGTGTTCTCTACACATAATTTGTTCCACCTGCCATATTTACAAGGCACCCTAAGGAGAACTAGAGTAAAACCCAGCAATCCATCTGCCTCCCAGCCGTAAGGGGTAATTATTACCTCAACTAAGCAAGGAGGAAATGCACAGCAGGCTGCTAACCATGGCAGGTGACCGATGGAGGTGACTGACTGACTCAGCCAGGTCATGGGCTTTTCTAAGAATGTCTGGAGTCACGGTATTATGACAAACAAAATTCACTACCAACAAAGAAAGGGGAGAAAAATGGGCAGAGGCCTAGATTCAATGGGCCACACCCAGAACACAACTCACAAATATGAGCTTTGTCACTTCTTGTGGGCATGTTAAAACAAGAAACAAGGGGAAAGAGGGTGGGGGGGGAGGAAGTTGGGGTGATGCTATACCAAACCATTGGTTAAAAAAACTTTAAAAGTGCGAGAGTGGACATGAAAGCAGGTGTTTTGTTTCTATTAACCTACTATTAACTATACTTCTGTATGTATTCTTTAAAAAAAAACTTTAGTTAATATTTACTAGGAATATATAATGTTTTGTTCGCCATGCACACAAATAGGGCCTGGCTTCCAATACCATATAAACTTTACTGTGCCCAGTTAAGGTCACAATGACGAAGACCAAATACAAACTGTAAAGAATAGACTGTTTTATAAGAAGAATGACATTCATATCTTCAAAGAAATTCTGTTACTAAAAAGCTATTAAAGGAAGCGCTCTTTGGGATTATACCCCAAATGAATTGCAAAAGGTCACACACAACTCCTTCTTTCTGAAATGAGATAGATACAACACACAAATTAGCATATAGAATATCAAGTCATTAAATGTTCCTTGTCAAAGCTCCCGTGGGAAGATAGGGGAAAGGCAGGGAGTGGGGGAAGGAATACAGTAGGCAAAAATGGACAGGCCACTTTGCAAAGACATGGTTCCCAGTCCTGTAATTTCACAGATCAGTAAAATTAAAAGAAAAACATATGGTGGACGTGGGGAACACATCAACAAAGAGTTGTCATTTATTCTGCTCAAGTTTAACCACCATCCACTATCATGACATTCTGTTATAATATAAAATTATAAAATAATAAAATAATATAATACAATATATAAAGGAGAAAAAGTCAGACTCTCAAAATAAAGGATAATTCTTTATATCAAGTAAATTTAACTTCATGTAAACTCACCACATCCTTCTTTTAAAAACTGAGCATCTTAGAACATATGAAGCTCTTCACAATCAATGCCTTTGATATGAATTTGGGGAAAAGAGTCTCTAGCTTGCAGTTCTGAAAGTGTAATTTTCAAATTAAATCGCTTTGTGTTTGAGGACCATTTTCCTCCACAATTTCATACCTGATGGTAAGAATCCCCCTAGCTCTGCCTGTCCCTTTTCACATTAGTCAGTGTGATGATTTATAAAGAACACAAGCTAATGCAGAATGATCACCGTAAGGCAATGAAGCTATGGCAGCAACAGATCTCTCTAAATTATTTTAATTTAATCCTAACAGAAGATGGCATTTTTAATGTTTGCCTGTACCTTAGTCTCTGACTTAACTGCCATGATTAAGCAGCCAACACATATTCTGGCCTCAGTGTTAAAGTGGCTGGATTAAAACCAGCTATTTCCCCCTGCTGGCTGGACGTGTTTTACATTCTCTACCTCACTGCCTGCAGCTTTAATGCTCCCCATAGTACCAAACCCATTTATTTTCTATCCCCAGACTGACCTCCTAAAGCATCATTAACTCGCCCCCAAAGGGGGCTCCTGTCAATTTTAGCGCAGCACTCAAAGCTGTCTTGGGGTCTATCGGGGCTCCATAGGAAAGGAAGGCACTGAAGGAAAGGCACCAACCCAAACCTTGGGGAGCCCCAACACAGAAAGATGAGGCCTAGGAACAGGGGGAATCCTATCAGAGACTGCATGCAAGGCTAACGATGGAAAGACAGGTTTATAGACACCCATAATTAGAAGCTTCTGCCACTCAATTCTCAGCTAGTTAATGGCAGAAGGATCAATATCTACTTTCGATTTTCATGTACAGCATTAGGGCCTTAGTGGGAGACAGGTCTCCTGGGAAGGAGAAATCACCCAGGAATGGGTCTTGGAGAAAGTGATTCATGACCAAAATTTATAATTTTATTGATTTGCCTAATATATTTTCTAAAATATATTTGGAGTTTCTCTTTTGTTTTGATCAACTTCCTTTTTTTTTTTTTTCCTTGCTAACACTACTCACCTTGAAGTCAGTCACAGAGAAAATGATTATGTGGAGAAAATATCGGGAATAAATGTGGAATGGAGTTATGTAAACAAAGCGTGTCAGTTTGGAATGATATCCCCTGGGTTCATTCACACTCAAACACAGTGATTCCTGAGCTCCAAAATGGAGTGAAAGCAAACAGCACTGCCTTCTGCAAACACGTTTCCAGGTCCTAGGGATCTTTGTGTTCTCTTCTTGCAAAAGTACCGAGCAAAACCATCAGTGGGTCTCCACTTTAAATTAGATTCATAAAGTCCAAATGGTAAGAAATAAGCTTTAAAATATAATATTTTGATAGAATTTTTTTTTCAGAATCAAGCAGAGCATCTGAGGCTTTACAAAGAAAAATAAAAAATTGTCAGTACAGTATTTCTAATGTACAATTTATGCATGGGATGGGGATTATTTTGTCAAAGTATATAAGAAATCCAAAGCTGCACTTAAAAGCACACTGAAAAACATAGATACTGATACTAAAAATAATATTGAATCGTGCTAAATTGGGGCATTAATCATAGCATCTTGATTCCTATGTTCCTTCTCATACATGTGTTAATAGAAAATTACATTTTCCCTGAGTAAGCCCTAAAAATTAGCCACTATGAAACATTCTTCATTACTAACAAGACAGTCACTCTTTTAAAGTTTACCCAATTTCCAAATACTTCTCAAAGAATACAAGTCTTTCCAAGTCACATGCTTTAATGGGTTATAACAGGCTCTGTCAAGTGATAATGGTGGCATCTTCAGAAGCTATGAAGAGATTTATGCCTTTGCCAAATGAGCTCACAACTTTAAGGAAACTTCCTTAATCATGTGCCAAAACTGACATCCATAGTTCATCTTATTAAGAACCATCATTTATTAAGTGCTTCTATTAACCAGGTACTGCATTAGGATTACCTTTAGGTCTCATTCAATCTTACAGCAACTCTACAAGGTAGGTGTTATCATCCCATTTTATGGATATAACTGAGGCTCAAGGAGGTTAAGCAACCTGCCCAAGGTCATTCAACTTGTAAATAGTGAAAAGATCAGGGCTTCCAGCTCAGGTCTGGCACATGACAAAGCCTGTGCTCTTTTCCTCTAAACTACAAGGTCAGGCCCAGCCCTGGGATATAAACCTCCTTGATCCTGACCTCATTCATTAGAAGTTGTTTTATCTTTGGGGATTCCATAATTGGAAGTACACAGGTTTATAAAGGCTGTTGGTATAAAATGCAAGCAAATACATTCCCCAGAGTGAACAAAGGAATAGTTTTTTAAACGGTCAAAGGAAAAGAAGTTAGATTTCACATGGTAAATTATAAACCAGAATAATATGTAAAAATAGGTATGAATTTCCATCAGGACTGAGCCATATGAAACTGCTATATGTGAAGGTCAAAACAGCCAAAAAGGTGCAACCTCAGACAATTCATCCTAATAATAGAAGTGCAGATCTAGGCTCTAAGGGGCACGCTCCAGTCCATTCACAGTGCACCAGCAGAGCACAAACTTGGTGATCGTGTGTGGCTCCCATGGGTACTATACCTGAGCAGAAGCTGTTGCTGCTAATGGTCCTCGCTGAGCGCCCAGAGCTGCTGGGGTTGAACTCTCTGCTCTCTTCCTCAGAGAAGGGAGACTCAGAGGCTGGGGACACTTTGTGCTGTTGCTGGGGCAGATGGGGCCGAAGAATCAAACGGGGAATTCGGCTTCTGGAAATCTCCTTCTCATGATGCTGCACTCTCTGCTCCTTCTTAAAATCGGACATTAAAAAGAAAACAATAGGAAACTTGTTTCCCCCTCTTAACTCCTGTTTGTTCCTTCTGGGTTCGGTTTCTAAGAAATCACATTTCTGAATACTGTATCTTTACAAAGTACTCCTTATCTCAGTTGCTTCAGTGAACACCAAAACTCTGCCACTGAGCTAATCCTTCAAATCTTCTGAAGACCACACACTTGGGCGTGGGTGTGTGTGCACACACACATGTGTGTGCATGCACATGCACACACCTCCACTCATTAGCAGGAAAGCCATTCCCTCCTCCCATGCGATTCCTAACTCACCTTCCCTCTCTGGCTTCTTCCATCACATTCAAGCTTTTGCTTCTCTCAAAGGCTCTTTATTACTCACAGCACACTCCAGCTTATTACTTGATTTCCTCTAGACTTCCATTTTGCTTTCCCTGACTTGTTCTTTCCTGTCTCCTCACAAAGTAGCCCCCTATACCTGGAACAATTCTTTCTTGATGGATCATTCAGGCTTATCTTTCAAATCCCTCCTCTTCCGGCCAGGATCTTAATTATTCATTAATATCCTGGTACACAAGGCTTGTTGCCAACAGAAAAGCAAACAAAAATCCAATACCCAGTAAGATGGCTCCACCTTTTACATCCTGGTTAGCTTTTGTTTTCCTTACAGAACACCCATGAGAAGAGAGTTTTCTCTCTCTCTTCTTAAAAACACAGCATTAAATACAGAACCATGCCTTGGTTTTAAAAATGCATAAAAAAGTAATATTTTGGCAGGGTGTTCCAATTTTTCAAGTGCTTTCCCAACCATTACCTCATTTGATCTTTACAACCCAGGCCATAGAGAGGACACTAATTTAAATCCCTATTTACAGATGAGGAAACTGAGGCTAAAAGAGCTAAAGATGCTTAGCCAACAAGGCATATCATCTAAAAGCAGAACAAGCTTTAAGTCCAGTGTTTTTCGGGGTCACCACCGCCCTGCCTTATTAAAATGGATTCCTAGGAGGAGCTCTTTGCAAAAAACTGACTGCTTCCTCCAACCTCTGCAATCGAAAAAGGCCTTTGGATTAGTAACAAACACTATTTGGAAACATGACCTCCTGCCCATTTCCACCGGCTTACCAGGAAGGGTCGCTGCCAAAGTAAACATCTCTGGGAGGTCTGCACAGTGCAGGAATTGAAGGGAAAGCCTCAGCCGCGGGAACTCCTGAGGTCGCTGAGGCATCTACCCCATCCAGGGCGAAAGCCGCACCCAGCCTCTGGATTTGCTCTGCACATCAGTCACCCAGCAGGTATCACACGTCAGCCACTCTCGGGCACACTGCAGACCCTGAACCAATGCTGGGTCGTTGACATGCTGGGGATCTTATTTCTCAGTCACCAGTACACCAAATCCTTTTTATTCACATCACTAACCGGGCATCATTTGAGAGCTAGATCCCAAATCCCCATTTTCAGGAGATGGATTAACCCTCCAAAGTCAATCTTTTAATCCTCGTGTCACCCCCTCAAATCTTTTCCTCCGGTACCATCTCTCCACCTCCTGGGTCTCATCGTCACCTGAACAAATGTCCTCTGCCTTCCCATCGTCCCCACCACCTCCTCGTCCCTGTTCCCTGCGACTCGTACGCCACCCCTCCAGCTCTCACCTGACCCGCTCGGGGGCCCCGCGGAGCGCGCGGACACTGCCCCCCCGCGCCCCCACGACGTGCCTTACTTACCTTGGTCTCTCGAAGGGGTCCCATCGCTCCGCTGCCCGCCGGGTCTCCGCGCCGCCGCCGCCGCCGCCGTCCAGGAGGAGGCACCTGCGGGCACGGGAGCGAGGACACTGCGCTGAGCCGGCGCGGGGTGCGGGCGGCGGGTGCTGCGGGGCCGACGCGCCGCCGCCGCGACCGCCGCTCGCTCGGCTCCGAGGGCGCGCCCGGCCGCCCCGCCCCGGCCGGACACGTGGTGCCGCCGCCTCTGCCCGCGGCCGCTCCCGGGGCGCCGCCGCCTCCTCCCCGCCACCCCCGTCACCTGCCGGACCCCGGGCGGCTCGTCGGGTCCGCCCGCCCGACCTCATCGCCGGCACTTGCCCCTAGTACCGCGCGCCCCTCCCGCTCTGCCGAGCCCGACCCGAAGCGGGCAGGCCGGGGCTCCGAACATCTCCAGCCTGGAGGTGCCCGACCCCCTCGCTTTGGCACCTTAGGGTCCGGTTTGAAGGGGGTGCACGTCTGAGAGAAAAACGGAGAAAAACTGCGATACCACGAAGAGCCAAAATGGAGAAAGTTTTTTCCCTCGCGGCCCCTCCCTGCCCTCTCGGTTTTTAGTCAACATACGGCTCCCCACAATTACCTCGCCCGAGAGAGATGGGGCGGGTCCCCCTGCACCCGGACCCCAGCCAAGCCAATGCCAATGCTGCAGGACTGACACAGCAGCTCGTGCAGGGATCTCAAAGGCCGAGATTCTCCTTGGGGGATTTACATCAGAAAGTGCAGGGAAAAAACGACGGGGCCGGTTCCCAAGGGCTTGGAGAGCCAGGCTGTTTAAAGGCGAGGGCAGCCTTTTTTCTCCATCTCTGCCTTGAAGCGGTGGCCGGGGATGCGCCCCGGGGCACACTGCTATGGGAAGGGCACTACACCTGAGCTCAGAAACCCAGCGCTCTACTACTCTCTTCCAGCCGATGCCTTTACCTTAAAGTTCTTGACCTCTCTGAACCTCAAGTTTACCCTCGTTTAATTGAGGGATAATAATAGTATCTACCTCAAAGGTAGCTGTGAGGATTAGATGAGGAAAATAAAACAGTTGTACCCAGCTGACTGAACAGAACTTTCCAAAGGGCACTTGAGTCACGTTCAGGTCACCCATTCAGTATTTGCTGAGGCCTCTCACATGACTGAAAAAGCATTTGTGAGACATACAAATTTGTTCAAAAAGCTTAAAATCTGTCCAACTGAGGACTTAAAATAGACATCATCAGCTGGGTCATGGGCCTTATTACAATTACTACAGTTAATCTTACGCAAGTCAACATATATAATAACAGATGTCCTTTACTCAGAATTGGAGGATATTCTAAGTAGCAATGTGGACAGGACACAGTCTGATCCTTACACACAGTGTTGTACATGGGAGGACTATAATCCTTGAAAATTATATTTGAACCACCACCATCCCCATCTGTCTGTCCTGCAGACAGCATTTTTCTGAGTCCTCAAATCTCAAATCTAGGAATGCGCAGTGTGAGTCCAAAGAGAGCCTGAAATCAGAGCATTAGAGAAATCAATTTGCCTTTTTCCTATATTCCTAAAGAGATTTTATCGCATACATCTTCATGACTTTTCAATCTACTTAGATTCCTTAAGCAGTGAGCCTGGTAGTCTTAGGGTTCTTTATTTGGAAAGAGGGGGTGATTAATTCTTACTTTCTATACCCACATTGTCTTGGATAAGGACTTCAGAAAAGTGATGATTCCTACAGTCTATTATTTCCAAAATTATGTGCCCAAGGACATATAGTATGATATAGAAATGCACTGTTAAGGCCAAAATGTGCTTCTGAATTCACTACTGAGAATTGAGAATTGAGTCTGGGGGCCTCATAGTAGAAACACTCCCCACTGAGCTGTTCAAATCAGAACCTCAGAGTCATTCTTGACTTTTTCTTCTCCCTCATAAAGCCCCCACATAGCAGAAACCACCAAGTCATCTCCATGATACTCTAGTAATAATATCTTGAATCTGATTTCTTCTGTCTACCGTTCCACTCTATTATCTGCATTTAGAGTCTAAACCACAAACATCCCAGATGATTGCAGTAATGGTCTAACAGAAGTTGTCTTGTTCCCAATCGTGCCTCTTATTCCTTTCTTGCCAGTTTTTAAATTTTTCCACAAGGCCTTTCTGAATGGCCAAATCAAGCCATGTTTCTTCATTAAAACTCATTAATCACTTCTCAGGTGTCCTCTAATATTCAAACTCTTGAATGTGGCACAGAGGCCTTTCATGATCTGGCCTTCTTTACCTCTCTGATCTCATTTGTTACCATTCCTCATCCACCATCCTCCCTCCTTACCTACTCGTCCTCTCTGTCCCCCCTTCCCAACCTCTGCTCCACCTACAAATGGATAACCCTCAAACTGTAGAACTTTCAGTTCTCTGGAGGTGTCATGTTTTATTTTTCCTCGAAACTGTTCACATGCTGGTCCCTCCGTCTAAAGCATTTCTTGCATTTGACTCCCCTTAACCCCCCTTCAACTCCTAAAGATACATTAAGTTTCATTTTAGAAACAGCTTCTTCCAGAAAACCTTCCCTGACCCTCCAAGGTCAGTCTTTACATATTTCCAGGACACCTGTTTTAAATTCACCCCAGGAGAGCTGTTAAGATCTTGTATAAGAATTCCCTATTTATTGGTCTGTCTTCGCCAGGGATCACAGGCAGTACCTAGTACAGGTCCTGTCATACAGAAGGCACTCAATATACAACAGTCAAATGAATGGTGATGAATGAGTGAGTTCTATAAGCCCATAAGGAGTCCATCAGTACAGGGTAAAGAAAATAGGCAACTTCTGTTTTGCAAACGACTCAGATAAAGCTGCTTCCAATATGTCTTTGTATTTGATGATGGGGTGTGTGCCTAAAAAATCCAACATGTGTTCAGTGAAAGCTTTTACTGCAGAAGTGCAGGCAGTGAGAGGCTGTGCAGTAGCCCCGCTGTCACCATAGCAACCCTGCCGAGGGAAAGGCTGATGATTTAGTGTTCTAACGTCTCTTAGCTCTGTACTTTTGGAACCCAAGCCTGTTTTTCTGCTGTTCTAAAAGGCAAGTTTTACAAATGATAATATCTATGCTGCCTTTAATTTCATTCAAGTGTTTCTCATGTCATTAACAGAAATGTCTTATAACGTTTGGATTATACCACCAAAGACATATAATCTATTATAGCATATTATATTCATCTTTCATCTGCTTTAAAATATTCTCATGCATCATTTTCCATTTCTACTTACTTATTTTGTAGTCTCATTTTGTAATTTTGTGGTTTCTCCTTTAGAGATGAGTGTAATGCTAGGTTTTAGAAAATATCAGCTGCTTTAGAAGACTAGAACCCATCTAGATTATAAATAATATCCATGCCCAGGCCTGGGAAGGAACTGGAAAGATAGGGTGTTATAGTTTGGGGAGAAAAGAAGAATGTGCAGGTAATTATGCCCCCCAAATCTAGGATATATTATTTAATTCTTTGTTTATGTGAAATTTATAGTTATCAAATGAATAATCTCTTTCATTTATACAAAACTTTATATTTTCAGAGCTCTATTTTTAGAACCTCACTTGAACCTCACAAAAATCCTATGAGGTGCATGTGGCCAATTCCTGAAATTAAAGAACTGAAAAAGGACAGGTTTTTATTGATAGGAACCCCCCAGCCTGCAAACTTAAGAGAAAAGACAATATATATAAATGCACTGCAAAGAGAAAACATCTCCACCATACAACCGAGACCTACTGCAGTACCCCCCACCTCTGTTCTCCCTCACAGCTCACCTGCGTGTGTATGCTGAGGGCTTCTCCGGACTCAGTCAAGGCTGACAAAGCACCATCTCCTAATCCTATCAGCTGTGTGAGCTAGCGCTGCCTTCTGTCTCAGTGACCCGATGTTGGGTGATCTGCACAGCAACAAGGAGCAGCTGACGTGCTTTACAACACGTCATGAGGAGAAGAAACTGCATTCTGGGGCATCCTGGGATTTTTTGTGGTGGGGTGGAGACCCATATTTTTCTCACCAGGGAGAGAGCAGTCCATTTCCCCTTAGAAGTGTGTGTGAGTGATCAATCCTCCTCTTACATTATGTGTGTTAATGTTACTTTATGGTTAAGGGATTTTGCTGTTGTAAAACTGTAATGAGTAGAATTCTACAAGATCTCTCCCTGAGGAGGGGGGCCAGAGAGTACCTGGGTCAGAGAGGGGAGTGGGTAGCCTGAAGTAGGGCCGGCTAGAACAGCCAATGGGTTCAGAGTGTGTCACTTATTTCTGCTCTGCAGAGCCCTCAGTCAGAGGCATCTCACAGATGAAGAACGGGAATTAAGGAAAAGTCCAGCTGAAGAGGCAGAGAGGTTGAGGGTTGGGGGCTTTGAAGGATGGTACAGATACCATCTTCCACTTGTCTGATGGGGGAGCAAACATGAGGTAATCCTCCCCAAATGCCATCTGCTGTTTGTGGCCTTTTGCCCATTTTTAAGAATAGGGACAGATACCAGCCAAAGACATAGGGATGGTGATTGTATTGAACAAATTGGGGACACGTGGTTGGACAAGTATGTGTATACTTATTGGGGCAGTAGATTCAAACAACTAAAACTAAGATGCTCTGGAAAGTGTGAGTGTCAAGGTTGTCACCCAAATAGGAGAAACTGAGTCTTGACATTTACCTAATGAAAAGCTTCAAATGACTGGACAAGACAGCAAGATGTGTGGGTCTTACAGATTTACAGAAAGGGCAAAGAAAGTTATCTGTAAGGTAGACATAGGAAGGCCTAAATCCAGAGGCTGAATTCTGGGTGGAGAGAAAATCATCTTCCACTCTTAGGAGACCAAGAGACCAGAAAGTATGAGAAGCACAGGCTGTTGAAAGCTGCCTGAGCCCAGGGCGGGGAAGCAGCGACCTGGAGAGAAGACGAGGCTGAGAGTCTTTTCACACATGGAATGGGCAGAGCAGGTGGAGGCTCTGAAGGATTCATGCAGCATCCACATCAGTCTAGGTTTAGAAAAGAAATGTATGATCTAAGTTCCCAGAAAGCAGATCTGTGGCTAGATTTGAGTTACATTAAGATAAAAGAACCTGTTTTCCATTATATCGTTTATTTCCATGATCTTTCCATTCAGCTTTCTAGTAAATGTTCTTCTCCTTGTCCTTCTTCTTTTTTGAAATTTTGCCTTTATTTCTGCTAAAAGATGGGGGAGTGGGGAAGGATTTTGAGATTGTCTACTCAAGGGGCCAGAGCAGTATAGCAAAATGGAGCAGAGCACCCCTAGAGGCCAACTCCTGTGATGGTAGCTGCAGGAGTCCAGGGGAATTCTTGAAGCACCAAGCAAGCCAGTTATACTTTTGAGAGTCCTCCTAGGACACTGCTGTGAACACCTTTCCCTCATCACCTGAAATCCTGTGACCTAATGAGTAAATTTAGCCCCTGTTATGTAGTTGTAGCCACTTGCCTGCAGAAAAATAAATCCAGAATTTGGGAAACTAGCCAATGTTGTTTCATCTGCCTGTGTGTCCTCTTTAGCTATTTCTAGAATACTGTTTAATCAAAGGGGAAAAGAAGTACTTTTTCTTTAAAGATAGCTTTAATGTTTTCTTTTTAAAGATATAAAAACCACATCATCAAAATTTGGGAAAAGAAAAATATTACTCACCATCTCATTGCCCTAACCTCAGTTATCCATATTCCTTCTGTTAGCATTTTTGTGTATTTGCTTTCAGGCTTATCTATCGTGAATCAAAAACAGGACTGTTGAAATGAGAATAAAATTCTCACTTGGGGCCTCTTGAGGCCATCGCATCTGGCTATTTCTGGATGGCTGTGGTAAGCTCCCATGCCCATTGTTTTCCCAGAAGTTATTCCCCTCTGTTTTCCTATGATTGGGCACTAATACAGGATATTAGGCTCTTGGTCCTCCTTACCACTGTTGACAAACAGCTGGGGCTGCAGCCAGACACTCAGAAGCTCAAGGGTATCTTCCCAGGTTCCTGGCCCTAGTGGTTGCTGGACCAGCCAAATGTTTCATGAAGAGCTGCCAGCAATATGATGGAGAATTAGCAAATTCAAGACTTGAGAATGACCTCAACTCAGAGGGTGGTAGAGAAACATCTGTGTCCCTTTCAAATAGAAGCCCAGCTAGTGGCCTGCCATGATACGATGCTGATTCAAGGGATAACAGGAGAGTGAAATGAGTTTCCTGAAGTCTGCAAAGACATCTGTATTGAAAAGAAAGTAGTTTAATAAAGGACATGGATTCTCTTGTCCCACAGGCCCTTCTTTGCCTCTTTCTGACTGGGTAGCCTTAGATTACCTTAACCCCTCTAGGACTCAGCATATGATAAGTGCATATTAATTAAAAGAAGGAAGGAAGGAAGGAAGGAAGGAAGGAAGGAAGGAAGGAAGGAAGGAAGGAAGGGAAGGAAAGGGAAGGAAGGAAGGAAGGAAGGAAGGAAGGAAGGAAGGAAGGAAGGAAGGGAGGAAGGGATGGAGGGAGGGAAGGACAGAAAGAAGAAAGAACATTTTGTACAAGTTAATGTCTTTGGGGAAATGAACTTCTCTGATCCTCATTTTCTCACCTATAAAATGGACTTAATAACAGTAATTACTTCATAGTGCTATTGTAAGGATTAGATAAGAATAACTGCAAAGCCTATCATTTATGTTGGGCACATGGTACAGCTTAATAGATACCCTCTCTCCCTCAGGATCAACCACCATTTCTATCTCCTGCTTGCTTTTTCATATTCTCCTTATCCTGAAGATTTTTATTTTAACTTTTATTAAAGGGAAGCACTAAGGTTTTCCCCAAGTGCTTGCTTCAGGAGCACATACACTAAAGTTTCTCCTCAGGTGACTTATGAGATAGAAAGAAACTTAATTTTTCATGAGAAAAGATGTTGACAGGACTTTTCTTCCCAAAATAAGATTAAAAATGTGGAAGGCATGATAAATGACCTGATACCTATCATCCAACAATCCATCCATCCATCCATCCATCCATCCATCCATCCGTGTTTATTTCATTCCTATTCTGAGCCACACACTGGCTCAGATACTGTTTCCAGAGTATTCAAAGATGAACAGCTTCCTGTCCTCAAGTATCTCACAGCCCAGTAGAGAAGATATGGGCATGGCCATAAGCTGCTACACTACTCACTGTGTTAGCATCTTGATAGATCAATATCCTGAGGGCTTGCCAGTATCCCCATTAGTCTGGGGTCTGAGGCTTCCAAGGGTGTTTTAAAACGAATTTCAAAGGACGGATAGGTCCTATTATAACTTTGGCCCATGTAGAGTTCCTTTCTCTCTCTCCTGTCCTCTTCTGTTTTCTCTTTTCCCCTTCCTTCCCCTTCCTAGCCCTTCACTCCCTCATTCCCACCCCCACCCCCCCACCCCCCACCCCCCCGGCCCCACTCTTCTTTTTACTTGGAGAGACCTGCTACTCTACATACTGGCCTATGATGGACTGATACAGAGAGAAGCTTTAGGTTTCCCCTTGAATCTTTACTGTTTGACTGTAATCTTCTGGAAGAAAAGGGTTTGTTTCAGAGTTTTGATTACCTAATACAGCATCAAGCACATATCTGGTGCTTCAACCAATATTTTAATTAGCAATATTATTTAAAATTTCAAGAACACCGTGTTATACTGCCACCTATTGGTTCATTAGTGAATTGTTTCCTGACAGGTAAAGTCTTTCCTTTTGGTTTGCAACCAAGTCTTCATAACAAACCTTAACAGTGGCCTTATTCAAACTTCCATCACTTACAGAAAATTTCTAAAGTTTAAGGCTACACGTAACTGAATACGTGGGCGTGATAATAAGTATGTACTTTGTGGTCTGACATACAAATAGTTCCAAATGCTTTTCTTCTCTTTTTCTGCTGAGCCACTGTAGACAAGCAAGGGAAGTCATATTTGTAAGTCATATTCAGATATTCCCTACCCTTTATATTTCCAGATCTATTTCTTAAATTATTAGACTCCATCTTTTAGCAGTTTTAGGTTTACAGAAAAATTAAGCAGGAAGTACAGAGTTTCCATTTACTGTTTCAAAGATCAAAAATAGATCTCAGAATTTTGGACACAATCCATTCCTTTTTTTTTTTTTTTTTAAACCTTTGGACACAATCCATTCCTAATTAAACTCTACATCTGAAGAGGGTGCAAGCAAGTGCCTACCAAATGGATCTACATCCCTCACCTCTTCCATACCCCCTACCTGCTTGGTTTGCCTCCAAGATCTTCTAACTTCATGGTGGACTCAAGGCCAAGACTTCTGGATCTTTCTTGAATACTCCTTAAAATTTTTTTTCAACGTTTATTTTTGAGAGACAGAGACAGAGTGTGAGTGGGGGTGGGGCAGAGAGAGAGGGAAACACAGAATCGGAAACAGGCTCCAGGCTCCAGGCTGTCAGCACAGAGCCAGACACGCGGCTTGAACTCAACAGAACCATGAGATCATGACCTGAGCCAAAGTCGGATGTTTAACCGACTGAGCCACCCAGGCACTCCTTTGACACTCTTAACAGCACTACCTCTCCTCTGACCTGAAGCTGAGCACAGGGTAGGCGGTAAGCCCCACATGCCTGCAGATGGATGACACAGCCAGACTTGCTCTCCAGCTGCAGGGGGACTTCAGTGCTGCCTGGCAATCATTTTAAGGCCCTTCATCAGCATGCTCTCCTATTTTCCACAGGGTCTATCTGAAACCCCCACACTTTAAATCTACTGGCCTACCAACTCCACCTTCATGCTATTCAGATGCCCTTATCTCCTAACAAAATAAAAGCTATTAAGAGAGCTGTCTCAATCTCTTGCCTCCAAACCTACAAATTCACTTGCTTCCACCCCAACCTCTCCATTTCTGGTCCTTCAGAATGGAAGTTATCCCTCTTCTGTACAAGGGTAATTCTTTTACTTGGGCTTTGAGTCCCACTTTTTCCACATCTTAAAGTTATCCCATCAGTTAGTCCTTCTAAGACTCCAGGTTTCTATTTCTTTATCTATAAAATGGGGCAACCATGGTACCTACCTCATAGGGTTACTATGAACATCAGAAGAGTTAATACATGTGTAGAACTTGGAAGAGTGTCTAGGGTACATCAAGCACTCAATGGCTGTTCACTGTGATTATTAGCTATTATTATTTTTGATAACTTTAACTTACTTTTTCTATCAGAGAGTTCACATCATCATTTAAACATGATGAGTCCTTTCCCAACTAAATAAATGACTCTCTTAAACTCTTATATCTCTCTAGTACTACCCAGTAGCTTCTCCCCATTCATCATCAAACCCCTGAAAGAGTCTATGTTCTCATGTCTCACATTCTCCTTGCCCTTTCACTCTACTCATGGATGTACCACCACTCTGTCAAGAGCTCATGCCCAAAGTAAAAAATTACCTCCATTTGGTTTAATCTAATGGCTAGTTTTTATCTTAATCTTGACCTCTCAACGGGCTTTAGGATAAACACTCCCACACTTTTGAAAACTGCTTTCCTTCTGTAACTCAGCCCTCTTGTTTTTTCCCCCCTTTCCTGTATCTTTTCTGGCCATTCCTTAAACGTTGATGTTCCTCAGTTACTAGCTCTGACCCTCTCATATTTTCATCCTATCTTCCCTCCCTAAGTAATATCTTTCCTTTTAATTGCTTCAATTATTACTTATAGGCAGATATTCCATAAATTCTACAAATTCACATCTCTATTGCATGACTATCCCATAAGCCATCTGGGTATCTTGAGTTTTGTATGCTATAGAGTCCACAAACTCACTATATTCCAAACTGAATCTATCATATTTCCTCTAAAAGCTAATCTTCCTTCTGTGTTCTCTATATTAATAAATGCTATTATCCTGCAGACCCAGGAAGCTGGGTGGTACTCTGAGCTCTTCTCTCTCCTCCTTTACAACTAATTGGAACTGAAGTCATAGCTTTTCAACCTGTTAATTATCTTTAAAACATGTTCATTTCTTTACATCTTTTCCTGTCTGGATTTCTAACCTGGCCTACAGACTTGTCTCCTTCAGTACATTTTTAAACAGTAGCCACAGTGATCTCTTAAAAGTGCAGATCTAATCACTCTCTACCCCACCCTGCATCTCCTGGCCCCAGTGGAGGCCTTTCAATGCTCACCATTGCCTTGAATATAACATTCATACACTAACATATGGCTTGCAAGGTCTCTCATGATCTAATCCTTGTATTCTACCTTTGACTTTCACAAATGTTGTTTCTTCCACCTACAACACTTTCCAATCTCTAACTTCCATCTCCCACCACCACCATCTGGTTACTATTGCCCTTCAGAGAGATTCATTGAAAAATATGACTTGTTAGAGTCATGAATTTACTCCAGTCTTGAGTGTGAAATAGAAGAGAATGATTTCTGGCTTTGAAAATGCTTTCTGCTGTAACCATACGGGTGGATAGTATTATGGAAAGATAAATCCATATTAAAGACAAGATGAATATGGGAGTTGTGTTAGCTTTTGGGCTAGTAACATGAGTTGAAGGGCAATTCAAAAGAATTTTTTAGTGATCAAGTGAAATAATGACTTCCAAATTAGTATAACTTGAAAAGCTTCTGCCAGAGATAATACATATGTTTCATCCTATTTATTATAAAATATTAATCTTAGCTTCATTATTCTAATAGACTCACTTCTCTCAAGTGAGAATTCATAGCATGCTCTTTGAAAAAGTATTCCCCTGACTCCTTGTTATAGTTTTCCCTCCTTTCCTCCCTACCACTTATTTGACTTTAAGTATTAAAATAGAAAACAATTTTAGATGAGGATTTATTTTTTAAAAAGACAATGGCATTTATATTTTTAAATACTCATATGGTTGCATTGCTGTATTTTTTTAAAATAATAAACTCAGGAAAATGCAACTTTTTCAACTGTATAAATGCCTTAAGTAGATCTATGTTGAAACTTGGAAAATTTATAATAAATAGTTACTGGGACAAGAGAATACTAGAACATCCCACACTATAAACCCTTCTTATATACACTTGAGAGCAGACAGTTTCCTAATGCTTGAGATGCTAAGTATAGAAGCGTGAGTTTGTTAAAACCAATGTGCTTGCATTTCTCATAGTAAACATCTATAATTTCTGCATATAAATTACGATTTTTTTTCTGTCTACCTTAAGGCCAGTAGTTCTCTCCCCAGAGTTCTAAATTCAGAAACACGTCTATGGGAAAGGACCATGAAGTGCTGCAGATGGAGAATAAATATAGACTTAAGAATCTTCTGTTTTTCATTTTTGGCTTTTAATTATGCAATAACAGATATCCGAAATGGTATTTTTTAAAAATCACACTGGAGCTGAAGCAAATAAAAATTAGGCAGTTTCTGTAATATTCACCTAAGAACTGCCTTACAGAGTTACACTTTCATTGTTATAAATCCTATCCTGTGAATTCCAGACTTTTTATAAATAACTG
Source organism: Panthera pardus (assembly GCF_024362965.1). Taxonomy (NCBI): domain Eukaryota; kingdom Metazoa; phylum Chordata; class Mammalia; order Carnivora; family Felidae; genus Panthera; species Panthera pardus. Next base: position 54,134,551 of record NW_026527002.1, read on the forward strand.
ATTTTATTTATTCAACAAATATTAACTGAGCCTTTCCTTGGTATGTGCCAAGAACCCTGGTAAATATTAGTGGACATTTAAGTAGTTTGGCTTGGCAGTCGAAATAGATATAATTTTTAAATTTTACTCTGTGCCCTCAACAATGCTGGGACTGTTGCCTGGCCATGGAAAATAAAGGCAGAACAATGAACCCCATCCAACCATGCTGCATCCTTTTGGGCAATTTTTAAATAATAACATAAAACATGATCATTTTACATTTATGGGATAATGACATGACCTTAATATTAATAACTTCAATTTCCACCTTTAAACAACATTTGAAGATAAATCAAAAATAAAAATGCAAAGCATAAACATGACAAAATGATACTATTTATTAATGCTGGACAGATGTGTATTTTTTTCTCCGAAATTAAGAAATGTGGTCAAGTGAAAATACAGCAAATCTTTCTTCCCCTTGGTTGAGTCCCATGAATCCCTTTTCCATAGAGCACTGCTATTTCTACACACATTAAAAACTTGGGGCACCTGGGTGGCTCATCGGTTGAACATCCAACTCTTGATTTTGCTTCAGGTCATGATCCCAGGGTCGTGGAATTAAGCTCCACATCAGTCTCCACACTGAGGCCTAGTGTGAAGCCTACCTAAGATTCTCTCTCTCTCTCTGCCCCTCTCTCCTGCTTGCACACTTTCTCTAAAAACAAAAACAAAACACACCTAAATGGACACACAACAACCCCTTAATGATAAGAAGCGTACTCACTTTTTCATTCTATTTTGCCAGAATACTTCTATTAATACACTTTACTGCAAACCAGTCCCGTCTCCATAATTTACAAATAGAGTTAGAGATAATGGCGATTTACAGAGAGAATTTGAGTAGAAAATTCTGCTTCCTTTTTTGTATTAGAAGAATATGGTTCTTCTTCACACCTGAGGTTTTCTGAGGGTCTTTTGCCTAAAGGTAATTTGTTTGTTCTGGTGAGCCTGAAAAAAAAGAAAAGGTTGACAGCAGGTCTGTGTTACATAGTCCTGACACTGGGCCTTCTGCAGAAATCTGCATTAGATATTCAGGCCCTGCTGAAGTATTTTATTCCTGTAACCTGACTTCATCCTTTCCTTTCCACTGTTGCCATTGAAACTGGAAATGACTGCAGAATACAAATCGTATGATAAATATTTGGAAATTTGTCTTTGTAGTTTTTCAGCACCGCTGCCAAATTTCTGGCCTAGAGAGCTGCGGGAGGCTTTTCAACCTGAAACCTTTGAGCAATCCCATTCTCTAGCCAACCGGGAAGCATCCACATGATTTAATTGTAGTAGCCTTTCAAAGGGATTAATAGACACTTCGAGTTCTTTGCATATTTAAGGCTTGCTCATTTGTGGGTCGTAATTTATATCCAATAATTTTAAACACTAAGATGCATCTTCTTTATGGAGCCCCCAAAATGTGATTTGAATAGCATCAGTATAAAAGCATTTATACTTATCAGTATATGAGTATAAACGAGGTCTCTTTCCCTAAAAATTTTAATCACAATATGATCCCTCATTTAATCTGATCCTACTGAAAGATGCTACTTTTGGGTTTCTTTCTGTATTCATTAGTACATCTCCGAGTGCACCGCACAAGGTCCCTTTATAGATCCTCTTGAGAGTGAGGTAGCACTTGTCAAGAAACAAGTGACAGAGAGCAGATCACACTGTCCCTCAGAGAGGCAACACTATCTGGAGAGTAGGTTTAATACCTCAATGAGGAGAAGAAAGTATAGGACAAAGTTTAGACTAGTCAACATCTTCAGGAAGCTCTGGTTTCTCATTTGTAGGACTGGACTTCGGATCTTCTCAGTGACCAGGCTTTTAAACTGAGGCAGTAACACAAGAAATAAAGGCTTTGCCTGCCCTGTTTTCTATGCTATAACTAGTGCATCCCGTCGGTATTCTTTAGTGTTGTTAGACCATCTTCCACAAATTCTGCTAAAGTTTTTAATTCAACAAACAGTGGTTGTTTGATAAAAATTATAAAGAGAAGTGTGGCAAAAATGTCAACAAAGCCAGTGTTTTCAACGTGTTCACAGCTGCTAGCTCTCTAAGTGGTGAAGACAATGTATTGAAACCAGGAAAGGCATTTCCTGCTTGAGCAGGTTGGAAACTTCTCTCTTCATTTAGAGATTAGAGCTAATAGTGTCACCCACTAAACTAATATGCTTGTTTTCACATCCACTCCAAGTACTGAGTCTGTGTTAAGAATTATTCCTCAAATCTCTGTATTCGTCTGCTTGGCCTCTTTTAAGCTCAATAATTTAACATTTGGCAAAGGAGTCTTACCCACACAGAACTTATACTTCATTTTATAGGCACTAGCACTTGTGTTTTTGGACCCAATAGTAAGGATGGAAAAGTACTGGGTTTGCTGAACAGTGATCATGAGATCATGTCTGACGGCTTTTCCAATGATGTGGGTGAGACTTATGTTTACTTTCAGCAGGGTAGTCTTGCCCCAAGTCTGCTCCATGATGGACTTGTAGTTGGGCAATGAGAGAAAATTAGCCAAGGGAATTTCCAGTTTGGCTAATGTGACGTGACAATCTGGTACCTCTTGCTTGCTTCGGCACCTGTAAGACTTCTATTCAGGATTGTCAAATTGAAGTTCTCCATTGTAACAGGGTAGGGACTTTTCAAAGCTGATAACCCTTTGTTGCATTTCCCTGCCTAGGTGTTTATTTATGCTGTCCTTTTTTCAATGAGGAATGCAGAATGTTAGAATGTATTTCAGAGTGGCTCAATTTGAATTTCTTCTTTTGTACACAGAGAACAATAAATTTTACCAACCAAAGCTCCACTGCTAGATTCATAGGGGCTCTTCACCTCTGCTCGCCATATTTAAACTGAAACTTTAAACAATAAGTGCTATTTGTAGTTCCCTTCTGCTTTCACTTAGACTTCCCCCTCTCTTCCAAACCTTATAGCCCTTTTGCAGTTCCTTGTAAATAGGTGCAATCTAACAACAGTATGAGAAGGGAAAAATACATATTTACTATTATTAATCAGTTTTAGAGACTGAGGTGGGTGTTTTTGTAAAATGGTTGCACAAGTCAGTTTTAAAAAATTACATTGCTAAACTCCTAAGTATACTGGTCTTGTGAAAATACAAATGCTGCATGGAAAAGAACAAAAAAAATTGGTTTTGCTCTTATGTCAGTTGTAATGTTTATGAAGCAAGCAGCCAGTTAGTCAATTAGCCAAATAGCTCTGATGAAATGAGTCTAAAATATACCTAATTCTGAGCCATCGTGTGGCAATATCCATTTGGCTTCATTTATTTTAATAAGAAATAGATATCTTTCCACATTGATTTAAAGTTTATTTTTTTTAACGTTTTTTTAAAATTTATTTTTGAGACAGAGAGAGACAGAGCATGAACGGGGGAGGGGCAGAGAGAGAGGGAGACACAGAATCGGAAGCAGGCTCCAGGCTCTGAGCCATCAGCCCAGAGCCCGACGCGGGGCTCGAACTCACGGACCGCGAGATCGTGACCTGAGCTGAAGTCGGCCGCTTAACCGACTGAGCCACCCAGGCTCCCCTGATTTAAAGTTTAAAATAAAACCAGAACCATATTTTTTTTGCTTGTTTGTAAATCAAAAAGTCAAAGCCCTTTTTCTTGTGAGGCTAGGAATAAAGCTGGTCCACAGTTATTCACAATTATAATAAATTGCTTCCATCAGAACTATGGTAGAAATTACAAATGATTTTAATGTCATTTGATTATTTATAAGTATTGGAAAGATGAGTACATTAGAAACTTTGTGGACGTGTACTTAACTATGTCGGGATCTCAAATAATCCAATCAGGATTCCCAACTATTGTCTGATTTTTCAATGCTAAGGTTTATTTTCTATGTCTCAAATGAGAATATATTTCCAAGTGTAGTGTGGCCAGCCTATTGGTGAGATCATTAGTGCCCAAGCATAGGAAAACCTTTAATTCAAGTTTTAAGAAAACAATAACATGATCAAGGCTTAAGAAAACAATAACATGATCAACAAGAAAAAACAGAAGTTAGAAATAAGATAAAAGCAATAAGGGGCGCCTGGGTGGCGCAGTCGGTTAAGTGCCCGACTTCAGCCAGGTCACGATCTCGCGGTCCGTGAGTTCGAGCCCCGCGTCAGGCTCTGGGCTGATGGCTCGGAGCCTGGAGCCTGCTTCCGATTCTGTGTCTCCCTCTCTCTCTGCCCCTCCCCCGTTCATGCTCTGTCTCTCTCTGTCCCAAAAATAAATAAAAAACGTTGAAAAAAAAAATTAAAAAAAAAAAAAAAAAAGCAATAACCTGAGTAAAAATAAAATAAGACACATTAACTGATGTTATTTTCTGCTCATTTGACAAGGATTAGTAAATGTTTCTGACATTACCATTTGACTCTCATCTCCAAATTATTTCACACTGAGCAAATGATCGAGAAGTTCTGACTGTGTCACTACTTTAACTTTTGACAAATAAAAGGCAGGTACTCGTTTCACAGTGAATGGAACTAAAAAAACATGAATTTATGGGTATTCTCAAATGAAATTCTGGAAACGTACAGAGAACATAGATCTTTCCATATACAACTCTGTAGTGGCTTACTCTGAAAATAATTATGAAATTCTCAATATCCTATCCCAAGAACCATAAGATAAAACAGGAGAAAGTTTAAGCTGAAATTATTTAAAGGAGAAAGGGAAACTAAGATGGTAAAAAAAAAAAAAGTGAGGATGTTGCATAAGGAAACTAAATCTCCAAGGCCTCTAATCTGGGAAGGAAAAGATGGAGAATATTTTGGACAGAAGTATGTACACTATACAGTGTACAGATACAGTGATCTCACACCCATCTACTCAGCAGGTGCTGGAACAGGACTATTGAAGAAGCACCTTCTGACCCTTGAGAAGTTAAGACAAAGTCATTGGTCTCCAAGGTACAGAGAAGTTCCCTGGCCAGGTGGAGGACAGCTAAAGAAATGATGGGGGGTGTGGCAAAGCTAGAGTGGCAAGTGGTAAATAAAACATTATGATATTTAATAGGTGGAATGAAACCAGTGCCAAAATTTAGTTCCTAAATCAGATGTTTGGCGCCACCTATGTAAATGCAGTGAGGAGGAGCGATCTATAATTTGTAATAGTAACCAGATGTAGTTTACATGTGCCTGGATAATACAGAAGAGTTTTAACTCAATGAAATGGAGAAATGGCTTTAAAAAGTATTCTGCAAAAGAACTGCAGGTTGAAGTTCCTGCTGATAGTGCCTGCCTTATCTCCCGGTATGAACTCATCATTAGCTACATTATCACGTGAAAACAACAGAGAATAAGTTACATACATAAGGGTGTATGCTCAAAAATCGTGTCTTAGAGGTATGGGATCAAAGAAGTTTGTAGAGCTCGTCTAGGGTCATATAGAATTAAAGACCAATATACAACCTTATCAAATTCATTACCCGTGAGAAATAATATCTATGCAAAAGTGCAGTCTTTGATGTCTTTGATGCATTCTTTTCTCCAGCGAACTTTCAAAATCTCTGTAATGTGTGCTCTCAAATTTAAGACTTCCACCTTGTACAAGCTGAGAGCTTTCATCTCCAAATCTCACCTGGACACGTCTACTTGCAAATACTGTTATTCCACACCCAAACTTTATTTCAAATGTAAGTCATTTCTTACTCTCTTCAAATTAGCTCCTCATCCCAAACTTATCTATGTCTCCCTCATTTCTTTAGGACATGAGACAGAGATTAGCACAGACGTGAAGAGAATGGGATTTGAATCTAGGCTGCCTGGGTTAAAATTTCTGCTCAAGTTATATTTTCTCTATGAATTTGTTTCCTCACCTATAAAAAAGAAGAAATATTAGTACTTACACCAATAAATGCCTCATGAAATTTAGGAAAACCCATGGTAAGCTCATAAAACCCTGGCACAGAGCAAATACTCAAGAACACTGGCTATTATTATTTTTTATCTGTGCTCAAAAACTTGGGGTCATTTATTGCCATCTCAGCCACATATTTTTATTGTCTGTTTCCACTCTGTCACCAAGTCCTATCAGTTCTTCTCTCAAAAGCTGCTCCTGGCCTAGTCCCGTGGTCACTGCCCTAGAGACATGCATTCTTTCAACTTAGGCTAAAGCCAACAATCTCTGACGTGGTCTTCCTCTCCCTGCCTCTCCCTGCTCTAATCTCTTTTCATACTGGCTGTAGGAGTCTCATCTTGCCATAGGACTCATCTTGTGGGCTCTCTCCTCAAAAATCTTCCTGGGCTCTCTGAGGTCTACCAGAACATAATGTAAACCATGCTTCTGGTTTTAATAGCATTCAAGGTTGGCTTTATTTTGCCAGTTCCTTGGTTATTCCAGCCTACTTTCAGTTCCCCTTTTCTGAATGGAACTATTTGTTCCACAGAACTTAGCACTCACTCTCCATTGGTTTCTTAATATCTCTTTGTCTTTTCTTCTCAACCCTCAATGCAAAGGAAGCATTTTCTTTTCTTTTTACATTCCCAAAGCATCTGGCCCAAACACAGTAAATAGATTATAAACACGTACTTGTTGATCTGAGGTCAATTCAAATATTTTACAATATAGAAAAAGTCACAGGTGATATTTATCCTGGGTTATTAAGGGAAACTTGGATCTTCAGATATGCTCTTGATTTTTGAGATGGAAATCAAGAAAAGAGCTACCCTCTTCTTTAACACAATGCTTAATACCACTGCCGAGGATTCTGCAAATATCAAGTGAATTGTACCAGGCACTAGAAATACAGAGTCTCTTCTCTATCCCCTTCACTCATATCTTATTTGGGAATCAAGTTTATAAAAAATATATGAATAAAAACAAGGGAATAGGGCAGAGATAGGACTGACTTTGATAGGACAATAAAGGATGAAATGGATAGGATTGTCTCTGGATTAAACCTAACATGACATTTCCTAGGCATCATCTATCACATTTAACTCATAGCTGGCTTAAATGTTCTTATTATGATTAGTCAATGCATGTACATACAACAGTAATAAATCAATTACACTTTTGAATTTGGTCACTGAGTGCATATTTTTGACAAAAGAAGTTAGAGTTAATATATGACCAAACCAATATTTGATAGAAATTCTTTCTTTCTTTTTTTTTTTTCCAGTGTCATTTAATTAAAATATTTCTGGTAGTACTTTATTATTCATCGTTGTCTTTCCTTCTCCCTAGTATATTTTTAAAGTTCTCTTTTTCACTCTTATTTTCTAGTCTTTTACTTGGCCTCTAGTTTATATTTTTGCAGTAATTTACCCCTTATGCCCTTAAAGAAATACTTGAGGTACTTACTGGCTTTGCTTAGTGTTGCTGACGGTTTTCCCTATTGAACATGTTGCAGATTATCCTATACTTCTACCACTACTTAGAGTTTAAATTTGAAAGTAAGAACTATGAGGTTTGGTTTATTGTAATGTCCACTTAGTATTGCTATTACCACTAACAGGACTAATACACATGTAGTATGACCCCTTAATATATGAAGCTAAATCAACAGGTAATTTGTAATTTTGCATAGCATTGACCAAAATAATTTCTCATTCACTAAGATTCTATAATGGCTCAAATCAAGAGAAACAAAACCGCAAAAGAGTACGTGCTGATTCATGGTATAGGCATTATTTCTCAGAGTGTGTTGCTAGTACGTCAGTCCTGTGAAATGCACGGAGAAAAAAAATGCACTCCATCCATTGTCAACAAGGACTGGGAAATGTTGTATATCAAGTGGCCCTTTAAAAGTTCTCAATCCAGGGTAGTAAAGAGATGAATTTGACTGTGTTTAATCTAGTATTTCCCTAACTCATTTGACCATGGTACTTTTTTTCCCTTAGAAAACCATACTCTGGCAGTCCCAGTGTTAGAAGAAACATACTTCAGGAAAGGCCAGTACAGAGTAAGTGCTGAAGATTTCAAAAATGAGAGAGACCACTCATAGTTGGGAAAGACCATTATGGAAAAGGAATGTTTTGAGTTCGATCTTGAAGATTGACAAAGGGCACATTGTGAGAGTAAAAACAGGAGAGAGAGCCCAAGGTGTTCAAGGGAAGTTTGGAAGAACCTCTTTGGGAGAAGCAGAAGGTTCCTGCAGAGTAGAAATTAGGAAATGAAAGGTTAACGCTATGTAAATGATGCTACATAGTAGAATGATTAGCAAACTATATATATGTTTCTTCTCATATAATCACAATTTCTCAAATGCTTATTTGATCATAAAACTGATTACTTAATTAAACCTGGAAGAGTCAAAAGAAAAAAAAAACACTTGAGGGGCACTTGAATGTCTCACTTGGTGAGTATCTGACTTTGATCTCAGCTCAGGTCATGATCTTCTCACAGTCTGTGGGTTCAAGTTCTGTGTCAGGCTCTGTGCTGATACTGCAGGGCCTGTTTGGGATTCTCTCTCTCTCTCTCTCTCTCTGCCCCTCTCCCACTTGCACATGCTCTCTCTCTTTTTCTCAAAATAGATAAGTAAACTTAAAAAAAAAACCTGAAGGGTCTAGGCCAGTACTGTCTAATAAAAATAATGAGCTACAAATGTACTTTCCAATTTTCTAGCTGCAACATTAAAAAAGTAAAAAGAAACAGATTAACTTAACAATATATTTTATTCAACCCAACATATCCAAAATATTAACATACCACCATGTAATCAACATAAAATTATTGGGATTTTTCTCTTTTTTTGGCCACATATCTAATACTACAATACTGGATAGCACAGGTCTACCTAATAGGATAAATTAGTTCGATAAAATAGTCAATTTGGATACTTGTTTCTAAGAACATTGGCTGTGACCGAAAGTTTTAAACTCTTTAAATTGGTAAGACACATTTGCTTTATTGGTTTCTGAAATTGATGTTTTATTTTTTAGCTGGTTTTGATATAGGCAATTTAGGTGTCATTATAGATTAAAAGAGCAAACCTCAATTTTCCCTCCAAATTAGCTAATTAATGTAAATAAATTACCTTCTTGCTCTCTTTTAACTATTAATAAGTTAAGAGAAGTTAGTGGCTTTGTGACAGTTAAACGCAAAGGCTCTACTACATATGCCAGCTGATTTGTAACCATATACATGTTCTATGAAACTATTTTTCAGGTTTTCAGAATTTTAAATGATTCCTCCTGCTGGTACAATTTCTTCACACTTCATCACATTTCTAAATAAGTGATCATGTAACTGAAGATTTCATGTCCTGAAGGCATTATACCAATCCTTCCAAATGCTTCAACATAAAATACAAAAAAGCAATTTTATTCGCACTTCCCATTTTTGGATCCACTAAGACCATTTGGGGGAGAAAAAACTAGAAACCTGCTCTTCTGTTTTTGTTTTCTATGAATTCTCTTTACTGAGAGCTTGTATGTTTTTTGCTAAGTTTCCAAAAGCACATTTAATCCCCGTCAGAAACTGAGTGAATATGGCACATCCTTTAAATGGAAGCTCTGGAAAAATCTGCTGCTTTAAAAAGGGAAGATGAACGCCAAGGCACCTGCTGTGCCTCTAAGCAGAGAGCTCTTCTCTAAACGACCAGTGTGGACACGGGGTAAGAATGGAAAATATCCAACAGCACAACACAGTCTTTGAAAGTTCATGGCTTTATTCCAGGGTTTCTGAGTGTCAGCACTATTAACATATTGGGCCGGATGATTCTTTGTTGTGGGGGGCTGTGTCCTTTACACTGTGCCCTGCACTTCTGGCCTCTACTCACCAGATGCCAGTAGCACCACCCCCACACCTGCCCTCACTCTGGGCTTGACAAACCAAAAATGTCTCCAGATATTGTCAAATGTCCTCAGGGGCACAAAATTATACTTGATAGAGAACCACTGTGCTGTTCAAAGTCTGAAAATTACAGATTTAAAATTATACTATGAGCTCTAGCTTCAGAGTACAAACCCATTAATATTATCTATATCTGCTTTACCTAAGAGCTTGCAACTCTGGAAAACAGATTAGTTTCACATACTATTTTCTTGTGTCCCACCTTCTCAATCTCAAGGATCTTGTTTTAGCTTGCTCTCTAATTTAAATTTAAATGCCCAACCTCATTTTTACCTGGAATCAATATACCATCATAATATCATATTGGTATATCAACATAACACATATCATTATGATATGTTGACTTTCACAGACAATCATTACATTCAACAGTGAAAAAAATGCAGCAGATTAAAATCCCTTAGATATATTTCAAGGGTATGTATTGAAATTGTTTCTCTAACGACCTGTACTCCCTAAATAAACAAGGACACTAAAACTTCACCGTCTTCAATCTGGTATTCTTCAGTAGTACCACAGAGAAGACGCAGTAATTCATGTTTTAATTAGTATGTAAAACCTCTCCAGCCACATAAAATACCATGTATGAATAAAATACTTCAAAGCAAGATGCATATTTCTCTACCTCCTTTAAAATAGTTCAGAAATGAAGCATCTTATACTTAATACAGCCTATTTCTTGTCATATGTAAAATCTGGATATTTATGAATAGTAAAAACATACTCCAGGTCGTTAAGCTTCTGTATTTATTTTGGAATGACAGAACAGGCAGGTAGATGTATTATGAGGACAAGAACATGGTAATTTCATAGAGATAGCACCTGGAACAAAGCATACACAAGATTTGTTCTCTACTACCCTCTGGTGGCTTGTTAAAAAAAAAAGTAATAGTTAAAAAAACTTTAAAAAAATTCTGATCACTGATCATCTCAATAGTATTTATTGGTAAACACTTGTGGTAGGCTTAATGAAAATTTCTCATTTAACCATGAACAGTTGCTTGAGGTGGGTATTATGACCCACATCTGATAAGGAAACAGAAGCTCAAAGTGTTGAAATAACTTGCCCAAACTGATGTACCTGGTAGAAATGGCATTCAAATTCGTACCTTTTGAATGCCAAGGCTCAAGTTCATTGTGTGTGTGCTGCTGCTGCTTCCTGGGCAACTCTTAATGAGAGCTGGCCTGATACCATGGGCCTTGTAATTCCAGAAGGCTAATGGACTTTTTGGCAAAACAGTCAAGTCTTGTCATATTCTCATTTAAATTAATCAAATTCCACATTCAGTTTGAGAGAGAGAGATTTTTAATAGTGGAGCCATTTTCCAGCTTAGGCCTGAGAGTTAACTTGGGCCTAAAAATGTAAGCAATGTGTTGTTTAATACTGCTTGCTTTTGAGCTTTCTAAAAATGGTATCAAACTGTAAAAAAAACGTTTTTTATTTAAAAAAATTTTTTTTTTTAACATTTATTTATTTTTGAGACAGAGAGAGACAGAGCATGAACCACCCAGGCACCCCAAAAAACGTTTTTTAAATAGGTGATGTGAATCTGTTATTTCTTTCTTTCTTACATCTCACTGGGCCACGTGTGTTTCTAGTGTTTAGGGATACAAATACTTTTATTCAGGGTTCTAATTATAAGCCAACAAGTCACCCAGTATTTAACTAATGGAAGTGACCTGTTCTGATGCCAGAAGGAAATTGGCTAAATAGCGAACTTACAAACAATTTAAAGCAGTTTCAAAGATAATTTGAATTCTATTATTATTGTTGTTTCTATTCTTATTTACCTTGCATGCTTTCTTTAAAACTTCAACCTAAAGTACGGCGTGATCGCGCCCCCTTTGTAGGTGTGTATGTGCTGGGAGAATAGGAGGTAAGAGGTGATTTTGACGGGGTATCACACCATAATTTTCGACAGGAAAAACGAAGCTAAAAAACATATTCATTATGGTATCATTTAAAACTAGAAAATAGTAAACTGTCCTTTCAGACCACTGCTGGCAAAGATGAATATATTTTAGAGGTTCTCGAGATGACTGAGCCAGGGCAACACTGAATGATAAATGTTTTATCTTCAAATAAGAGAGTCCTTCAAAACAGCCACAGTGAAAAAGATTGTGCTGATAGCTCAAGTTTGATAATTTATAAATTCAAATTCCTCTTAATTTTTATTGTGTGTATTTTGTGAGAAATAATAAATACGTGTATTTAACTCCATTACATCAGATTTTAGGTACAAATGGCCTGAGATTCGTCCACATGTCAAATATCTGAGTGCCTATGAAAGGGCAGAATTGAAAACAGAGCAAAGTTTTCACCAGGCGTAGAAATGCAGGTTTATTTCCCTGACTTATTTAATTACTTTATGAAGCAACCGATCTATTGAAGATAATTAGTGACCCCGGTGTAAATACCTATAAAATGTGATGAAGTCAATTACATTTATGGAGTATTATTACCTAAAACATATCAATGTGTTGAATTTCAAGTGGAAAACATCTTGTTGTCATTTCTGATTTAGTACCATGTGAGGTTTTATTCAAACACTGTATGTTTTAATTTCTGGAATGCAAGTTAGAGATTCTACCAACGAAAAGCTCCTTTGGGTTTATTCTTTCCTCATCCCACACCCTTTTCCTCATCCCAACCTGTCCAAGAAAATGCAAGGCAGCAGAGGCTATCATTTCTTAACAAAAAAGAGCAGAGCCATTGATTTTTAGTTTGCACACAAAGGACATTTCTTTGTTAGCTTAAATCAGTGCTTATGCCTTGACTACAACTGTCTTTATGTAAGTTCTATTGACTGAGCCTGGATCCTAGCTACATATGTAACACGTGGGAAATTCATGCACACTTACACTGTCCAAGTCCTTAATAACTGATGGAATGTTCATCACAGGTACTCTTATTTTCAGTAGAAATGTAGAGGACTGGTGGGTTTAGTCCAAATGAAGGAAAGATTAGTGATAATAGAATTGCGAGCAGAACTCTAATAAATACATTAATTTCCATGATGTAGAAATTAGATTCTGTTATTGTCTATAACATATATATATATATATATATACACACATACACACACACACACACACATACACACACACACACACACACACACACACATCAATATACCAAGAAAAACATCTAAACTGAACATGAAAATATAAAATTTTATTTTAAGGAAATTTTAAAATTCAGACTTCTCATATTTACAAAAAGAAAATTCCAGAAAACTACAATGTTACATATATTATCTTATAGATTTTTCATTTTGCAAGTCCTCCTCCCTGTCCATTTGATTTCCAAATGCCTCTTGACCCTTACAATGGTGTTTTTCCTGTAATACTGTTTTAAACGAGCCTATTGTGTAATTATTTTTTGGTTTTATGTGCACTACAGAATGAGGATATAAATGGTGGTTCATTTCTGTCATCAGTGTTTAAATATATCTTCAAATAATATTTTAAATTAGAGAATATTTGTCTTATCTCTGCCAGGATATCAGTTTTTACCAAACAACCCTGATCCCTTCCTTCCTTTTCTTCTTCCTCCCTTCTTCCATCCTTCCTTTTCTTATATATAATATCATTCTGGGTATAAAATATTTTTTTTTTCTTTCTATTTTTCTCTACGGAAAGGAAAGACAGACAGAGATGGGTGGAGGGGAGGGGAGAGAGAGAGAGGGAGAGAGACAGAAATTGGCTTAGCTTGTGCAGGTTATCAAAGGGAATCTCAGTATAGACTTGCTCCTCTTTGACTTCTAAGAGATAAAAGAACCTACAGGTTCTTTTTAAAGGACTGGTCAAGACAGCATCTCTCAAATTATAAATCTTCTAGATGAAGCTACTTGCTCTTTGCAATTCATAGCACAGTAATTAGGTATGAAATTCCTGACTTCAAATGTGTAATGTTGGTTTTCCCCCCATAATAATTCTTTTTGATAGAGTGGATTCAAATTTTTATGCAGAAAAGCATTCTTTATGGTTAAGTCATATAAGTTCAAGACAAAATTTATTTCAGATTTCTTAGGTTTTCTCCTCATTATGGGTATAGCATAGTATTTTTTTTTTAAAGAGAGGAAGGCTATGTGAGTGCATATTTCATAAGCTTCTTATTCATTATTCATACCATTAGAGATAGAAGGAATATATATATACACATGGAGAATTCTCTCAGATGTGTCCTCTGAGAAGTATACTCAGTCTAAACCTCAAGGGTCTCTTTCAGTGAGGGCTGGAGGGAAGACAAGAAGACAGCAGACGGCCTTCCTAGGGATATACTGATAGTAATGCTCCAGTGGGTCCAGTGTCAATGGAATTTAATTTTTGGCCACATGAATTAGGCCAATAGCACTTTACCCCAAAATACTTTGAGTAATTGCAGTATTTGAAAAGTTTCAAACTAGTTTTATTCTATGTTTCAGAAATATTATTTCTTGAAATATGAAAATAAAACAGTCTCTTATTTCGAAGGACTCATGTCACTTATTTATTTACTTATATAAACTGGACTCATGCTTCTTGAAAGAATGTACAGCTGATTTAGGCCTATGAGCTAATTAATATGCATTGAAGATGCTGTGGGTACTTTATAAATATTTCATTATAAAAATGAGGATAGCATATTCCTCCTCCACTTGAATTAAAAAGAACTTATTAGTTCTTTTTGAAAAACCCATTTATGAAGTCAAAATGAGTCAATAAACTGAGTGCTAAAATATACTACATAATTCAAGAATAGGAAGGAAAATCTTTGTCCTTAATATCAGATTATATTTTTACCTGAACAATCTATATAATTTCAGTCATAAATGAAATATTAAAAATAAAACTAAGAAATAAAAATGAATTTTAGAAGCAACCTTTTTCTGCACCTTGTTTCTGCATATACCTGATACAGATTCTTAGTTATTTTCTTAGAAAAACACTTACTGACATTAATAAATTATCATGTAGTTGGTTATCATTATTAGAAAGAATGTAACAAACACAAGTAATTTTAAGGTTGCTGTGCATTTAATAAACCGTAGTTGAGCAACTTAGAATCTGGGGTCTCAGTATCAATGGCAGGTGTCTTAACTCTAAGTTCACAGTACAGCATCAGGTTCTTTACACACAAAATATAAATTAGCAAGAATTCAAATGAAATAGAAAAAGCATAAGTAACTTCAGTATTAAGATTTATAGCTTGATTTCCAGAGGTTGTCTGATTAAAAATGATTTAAATATTTTCTTAATAAATTGGGCTGTGGACATGGCATCCAACAGGGAATGGGATTTTTTTGTATAATTAAGAATGTGTCAGTTTGGCATTTAGTGGATTGCTTTGGCAGTAGTTAGTTGTTATCAACATTTAAATTGGCTAAGATCTTAGAGTGTACATTGTGGAAAAATCTCTCTCTCTCTTTCTCAATCTCTGTTAGGGAAGACAAAGAAAAAAAAGAGCAAGAAATATGTATTTGGAAAGAGGCAAGTGATATACATGTATATGAGTTAAGATTTGGGTTGGAAGCTTTTTAAATAACTTGTGTCAATAAATGACGATGTTCATAAAACTAAGAGAATTTAAGACACTTTAAAATAATATATACAAATTTATCCCTGAGAACTTTTCAATCAAAAAATTTGAGAGAACTCAAATAATTTTAAATGCTTTATTTAAATTTGAAATAAGGATGCTTTTTAGTCATTTCTCTTATTTTTAATGTTTAGGCAAATTAATATACCTTGTATTTTCTGCATGATTTCTTAGTTACTCTGAACTCCTTAAATTATTTTGAAGTGAATTACAAAGAAAAACGCATCATATTCCACACAGAGCTCTGAATTAATCCACTTTAAAAAACAGAAGAGGAATAAACACAATAGATGAGACATGATAGCTTTTTCATACCTATTGCCTGAAGAAAACCATTCTTTATGGTTAAGTCAAATAAATTTAAGACAAATTTTATTTCAGATTTGGAATAAATATTTGGAAAAAATAAATTTAGGATGTTTTAATATTAAAATTAATCAGCTAAAGAAGGAAGGGGAAAACTAACTTAGATCAAGCATAAATCATGCTAGACATTTAAACATCCATTATCCCATTAACTCTTTCAATAACCCTCTAAGTAGTAATCTAGTCATTTGTTCTAGATGAGGAGACTGGTTGGGTGTTGCCCAAACTTCCTGAATGAGATGCATCACAGGGACAGGAGAAGTGTGATAAGCATTGCTGAATAACTCACACTCTACTTTTTACCTTTAGACATAGATATACTGAGATGTGGGAGAGTAAAATTAAACACCCTTTTACATTTTACTTTTCCATACCTGCCTCCAAATACATCAGCATTTAGATAAAACATCTTGTTTTACAAGTTAAAACTAAATATACTTGCACCCCTATGAATTTCATGCATCATTACCTGCAACTCAAGAATGTTGGATTAACTTTGATATCTCCCTACTTCTCTCAAAAGTATATAAATCACTCTAGTATTTGATATTGTTGTCTGGGGTGGAGAGGAGAGCAGTGACAAAAGGCTTTAAAATATCATGCAGGGAAATAATTCCTTCTCAGGCAGTGGTTCTCAACCACTGAGTAAATCTTAGAATTCCCTGGGAAACTAAAAAATACTGATGCCTGGGACCCATCAGGTGATTGTAATGTGCAGCTAAGGTTAGAAAACATTGCTTTTAGTTTCCATCCACAACAAAGGTACTGTTCTTTTACAACTGCTTTGCTCTTTCACTCATGTGACCTCAAATAAGATGAGCTTAGGGACAACAGGGGGTGTGGGGAATTAGGAATAGCTTTCTGTTATTAGCTAGCAATGAGATACCTCGGATAGTAACAATAATTACCATCTCTCTGGCATAGCTTTCAGAACTTTTACTACAACAGTCTACACCTTAATGGAATGCACCATAAGGCGCCCGACAACAACCCTTTTCCCCCTTGCTGAGGTGGGAGTTTAACGGGCTTTCACTTAATGTCAACAGGGATCAGAGCCCCCAGGAAAGCAGCTATATTTAAATACAGATTCACCTGCAAGACTCTCCATCAAGTTGTAAATTGTTAAATTCATGGCAGCTACTTTTGAAAATCTACATACTAGATAATTTAGCAATAAAAAATATAGCACTTTTACTTAACAGCAAACAGAACATTTTAGTCCTGATTGTGAACGTTCTCAACCAGGGGAACATGTATAAATGGTCATAGGCTACAGAAGCACTCAATCTATACAACCTCAAAACAACTAACATAACACATTCAAAATAATTTAGTCAAAATGCTTCTAGATCAAGAGCATTATTTTTCAGTTACATTCTAAAGCAAAGTCTGCAGTATAAAATTGTGGAGTCTGGAATAAACTCTGGATAGAAACTCACTGAGACTAAATTACTCACTCAACTGCTATCTAGCTGGCAAGTGTAGGAATGGCCACATGCCACCGTAGTCAGTTTTCTCCTTGTCAACCAGATCAGAGATACTCATGGTGAAGAACACAAGTAGTTTTACATCGTTGGATAAAAGGAGAGCCGCATTCTAACAAAATGACAAATTAAAATTTCATAACATATGTGGTGTCTGGGTGGCTCAGTCGGTTAAGTGTCAGATTTCTGCTCAGGTCATGATCTCATGGTTCGTGGGTTCCAGCCCCACACTGGGCTCTGTGCTGACTGCTCAGAGCCTAGAGCCTGCTTCAGATTTTGTGTGTGTGTGTGTGTGTGTGTGTGTGTGTGTGTGTGTGCCCCTCCCCCACTCACACTGTCCCTCTCTCAAAAATAAATAAACGTTAAAAAAATTTTTTTTGTAACACATGATTTGTAAATTTTTTTTGCAGTAATCATAAATCAAGCAGTATAAATTCTTCACTGTTTAAATGCTCACTTGGAAACTTAAATTGCCTCCAAAACTAGGTTTTTCTGGAAAAATCAGTGACATCTCATAAAATATGGTTTAGTTAGCCACAATTTAACCTTGAAAGATCTCTGACAAAAATATAACCCCTTACCAAAACAAATATTCCTCCCTCATCACCAAAAGCAAACTTACCTATTGGGAAGGGGAAGTAATAAAAAAAAAATCACTGCTCAGGCAAATATAGTTATATCAGGCTTCAGTTCAGGAGCCAATGGTTGGAGACTTGTTTAAATGAACCCAAGAGTCAAAATGGCTGTGGTTACCCTCTAAAGGGAAACCAGAGCAATCTGTACTGGTAGGTGGTGTTTCTGGGCACTTCCACTTTGTTCTAAGTAGAATGCTAATGTTAAAGTCACACTTTATATTCATGCTTGCTCAGGGAACACTGATACAGCCTGACAAAGCTTCCAGCTTAAATATCCTGATGGGGAAAAACTAAGACCTAGATATGGAACTTCCCTTGTGTACTAGTAAATCTGAACAGTTGGAAATCTGTGGTCACATTAACATGATCTCATCTCCTTTAAAAGATAAACTGGGGACATTAAGAAAAGAAATTTCCCACTTCTTGTAAATGTCCACTAAGGAAGTGAAAGATGTGTCTTTGAATTTTTTTACCTCTTTGTTCTCCTTACTGTGCAAAATTTTCATTGGCAGATAAAAGCAGGTAGTGTAAAAAGAAAAAAAAATTCCTTAGGGCAGTGAAATATAGATCAAGGCATAGCATAATGGGATAAAAAATGCTATGAAAAAGTTAAGGCCATGAAGAAGAAAAAAACCCTAACAATGTAATTTATTCATGTGTTAACATGATATGTTTAAAGTAAGAAGTTTAATTTCAAATCATTTTTAATACTGTTTTTCACTGTACTGGAGGAATATAAAGCAAATCAAAGAGATAAGGCATTATCATGGTCCTAAGAAAATCCAAAATGAAGTTTTTGGAAAAACAGAAATTGACAACCGTTAAATATTATTGATGTTGGTATATCCTAATGAATAATGAAGTGTGGGAGTAAAATACGAAAATTCCCAAGCTCTACTTCAAATAGGTTAAAAAGAAATATTTGCCAATTCAGCCTCCATGATGCACATTATTCAAATACACAAACTTGTAATGTGTGCACATTTTATTGATATGCTAATTATAAAGTTGAAAAATACATTCATTTCTAAGTCAGTATTTGTATTCTTATATGTCATTAACTGGGAGAAACATCAATCCTTTCCCCCCTCCATCTGAGCCCTGTCATAGGGCTACTGAGGGAAAATCCCATTTCAGCACCATGGACAAAGGAACTGAAGCACTCAGCCTTACTCTTGGGATCTACAGGAAATGTTCCCCTTAGGTTAAAATGTAAGAAATAACTTCATAGTAGCCATCTTCCATTTTAATATGTTTTAAGGATCAAATGAATACAAAAGAATGTTCAGCTCGATAATACAAAGTTTATACTTTTAAACCCCTTCTATCTTATGGAAAAACATAATGGCACTCCTAAAGACATGCATCATTGTGATAAATCCATTTAAGTGTCATTAGGTTTAATGGTTCCTACTCAGTCAGACTATTATACTATACCTTTTAGAGTTAACTTAATGCGTATTAATGGTGTGAAATTGAAGAAATTATGAACCGAGTTTCCCTGGGCACAGGTTAAACCAGAGAAGAAGGCAGAGGACAGGTTAATATTACCTTCTACCCCATTCTTCATTTGCACTACAAAATATGGCAGCTATGCCCTTGGGAAAGAAATGCTCACTGTTAGTAAGTTGAACTTAAATTGATTTTTATGGTTTTAAACTTAGGTAACTGTCTTTGACTGGGTCACCAAAGGTTTTCAGTTTTCTTCAGGGAATAAGAAAATATGTGCACTTCTGAGATTAAGTTCATATTTTATTTCATAGTTTCAGACAAATAGATAACTTGCCACTTCCTTCCCTTTCTGTATTCATATTACAAATTCAACTTAGAGGGTCATTCAGGATATTTTTATATTTATTATTTAGATACACATTATTTTATAAGCTCTCCTTCACATTATCACCATGTATCACACAAAATAGTGGTATTTATTTAATCCATTTAAAATTTGAGTTAAATATTATGATAATAAGTACTATTACTATTAATGTAAAAAATTGAAAAAGCCAAAGTTCTGGTCCCAAGCACATTTGATACAGCAAAACTATGGGTCATAATATCAGGAAGATGAGAATTGAATTTTGAACTATAACCTCCAAAAATATTAAGCTTCTGATTTTGGCTCAGATCATGATCTCACCATCAGTGAGTTTGAGCCTTGTGTCAGGCTCTGTCTGACAGCTCAGAGCCTGGAGCCTGCTTCAGATTCTGTGTCTCCCTCTCTCTCTACCCTTCCCCTACTCACACTCTGTCTCTGTCTGTCTCTTTCTCAAAAACAAACATTAAAAAAAAATGAAAACAATATTCATTTTAATTATGTTTGGAGAAAGAAAAGTATAAAATCATTACTTGTTGCAGTTTATCTGTTATTGATGGGTGACTAAAATAAAATACAAAATAGAACTTTGTAGTTACTCTTTTGCTTTTCTATCAAGCAAAAATGATTTCCAAACTAAAAAGGATAGAATAAAACTTGGCAAAGGAGACTAAATCTCAAGTCAAGTGATGCTACTAGTGTCTCTGAAGGTATTTAGTTCATTTGACAGACAAATTATGTTCTAGGTTTTATAATCTTACCATTTACAAATAGGATTATAACACTATTAATGTTTTTCAAGAATCTTGGAGATGAGGAGAGATGCCAAGAGGGAACAAATTTAGAAAGGAACCTATAGTTTTGAGTTTCAAAAATTAAAGAGTCTGTAAAACATTGGTGAGACTAAAATAAAATATTAGGCAATATTCTGTCACAAATTAATAAAAAGATGGTTTGTGAGTTCTTAGGAAAGCAAAACGTAATAGTTAGAAATTAGCTTGGGCTCCAAAGAATAACTTGGGTAAGCTAAGTTCATTTTTCTTTTTTTTTAAAGATGGGGTTAAGACTAGTAAATCTGAAAAAAATATTTAGGACAAAAGTCAAAAACTTAGAAGCTTACTTAATCCAGGTAATTAACACAAGTGAGCTAAGTGGCCCAGTATGCCAGCGCACTATCAAATGCAATGGCAATGGGCACTGTGAAGAAAAGAGATTATGCTCTCTGGGTTATACTCAACTCTAACCGTATTATTTATTTTCCAGGGAAATCATAAATCCGGGATTTCTTTATAAATCCTCTTGATTAAAAAAAATTCTAACTGCAACCTTTTATTAGTGAATACTCCCCTGATTTTTAAAACAAAATACATCTGCAGACTGAATCTGGCTCATCGGCTGCCAACTTGGGACACGTGGCAAAACATATGGAACCCAGTGAGGCATCTGGCAAGGTTTCACATGATATCATTATTGAGAATTTCTGGTTGGGTGACAATAGAGATACTGCAATTAGGTATGTTCAAATTTAATCAATATTAGGATAGTTAGATCTTCCCAATGATGAAATAGACTGCCCTTAAACTAGAAGTATTCACCTTAACTACAATTTGGCAATTCACAAAATCATATGGAAGAATAATCTGGGGCTGAATTTTGAATTTAATGCTAATAATTTCTCATAAATGTAAATACGTTCGTGTGTATATGTACTTAGTCTTTTATTCACTCATTCATTTGAAAGTATTTACTAAAAACCTAATATCGCCAAGCGTTGTTATAGGTGCTGGGATACAACAGGAACAAAAATCTCAGTTCTATGGAGTCTGCATTCTATATTTGCCCCAGTTTGGACATTAAATTATATAGGCACTCTATGAATGTTTCCCTTTGTGGGTTAATTTTATACTGGAATTTTCTTATGTATTCAGCATGGGACATGAAATTATTTGGGTGAACAGCACATTACAATATGACAAACAGGTGTTGTTACCTAATGCGTTTATTCATTCATTTAAATTTTCTTCCTAAAATATTCACTATACAATTGTCACTCCACATGCACGTACATGGTGAATACTTTGCTGACTCAGCCCAAATGCCCTATATTATCTTTGATTAGCCTTTCATAAACTTAAATAAATTAGAGAAGAGGTTGAAATCATCTGTCATCTAGCAGTGACTGTTCCAACAACAATATCATCCTCTTTAAGGAAAAACATCTTGTCTTTATTTTTTAGTCTCTTTGTGCTGTGGCCAACTGTAATCCCAAAACGAGGTGGTCTAGTGATAGACCTATGAATGAATTTGTCCTACTCCAACTTCTTGTCTTTCTATTTGTATTGGTGATAGGGTAAAGAAAACATTTTTAAAAATGTTTTATATCTAAGTATCTATATCTAAGATATTTTATATCTAAGCAATTTTGACATCCAACACGGGCCTTGACTATAACACCGAAATTAAGAGTCACATGCTCCATCAACTGAGCCAGCCAAGCACCCCAAGAAAAGATGCTTTTAAATTACCACATATTAAAAATAATCCAATCTGATTTTGTTAATAATTCAGATTTTTTGAAATAAAGGGTCAGGAAAAAATGGGGGATTTAGGGTGTGACTGAGTTAATCTCTCCTTACACCAATTTAGTCATGCTCAAAGAATGAACATTCTTTTCTCTCAAATATGGATTTTGTGTTAGGTAAGCTTTAGGAAGATATTTTTCTATGGTCCAAGAAGCATGCCAATATTTCTTGAGAAACAAAGTTAAAAACAAAGCAACAGATCCTTTTAATACTTGCAAATAGGTTATTTAAATAAAAAAGAATCACAGCCCTGATGAATGCCTTTGTAAGCCACATGTTGTTATGGTAAATGTTTGTCTTTTCCTTTTAAAAAGAAAGATTTTATATTTAAGTAATCTCTATACCCAATGTGAGGCTCAAACCCACAACCCCGAGATCAAGGGTTGCAGCTCTACTGACTGAGCCAGCCAGGCACTGGTCTTTTCCTTTCTGGTGAGTGAATATTCTCACTTAAGTTTGATGGTCATAAAAGCTCATTTTGGAACCAGCAGAAGCACAAGGAGTTGAAAGCAATTTTAGGAATGCTGTTATATTTCTTCCATATTCATCTACTGATCTTTTCTCATATAGTTTTTCAACTTCACTTGAAGAATGCGAAGGTTTTCTCATCCATGGACATTTTTTAAAGGGATTTCTATACCAAATCAAATGCCTTATAGTTTAAGTAAACTGAGTTAATATACTCTGAGAGACTGAAAAAGCCCACAGACATATGACTTGGTGATTAAGCCTGAGACACAGCTTGTATAGTCATTACCATAAATTATAGAAATAAAAACCAAATATTGATTCTAGTTTCTACAGAGTTAAATATATTTGCTGAGATGCTTCACTCCAATAAAAAATGAAAGTACTTTTAGGAATCGTTTATAATTTAAAAAGCTTAAGAAGGGGTGCTTGGGTGGCTCAGTTGGTTGAGCATCCAACTTCAGCTCAGGTCATGATCTCACAGCTCATGGGTTCAAGTCTTGTGTTGGGCTCTGTGGTGACCACTTGCTCAGAGCCTGGAGACTGCTTCGGATTCTGTGTCTCCTCTCTCTGCCCCTCCCTGGCTCGCACTCTCTCATTCTGTCTCTCAAAAATAAATAAGTGTAAAAAATAAAAAATAAAGCTTAACGAAAACTGTTTTTTTCTAGAAGGGATAAAAGGCCATTTTTAAATGGCTACTAGGACGTGAAGCAACCTAGTCTCTCTCCATTCTACCACTGATCACAGGCTGCTCTGTGGAGCTAGGTGTGCTTCCCTCACCACCGCCTTGGCACCTCATGGAGCTTTGCCATTGTACCACATCCCTGGTGCACTGACTATACCACTGGTGGGAGCCAGGATGATTTTAAATGGCTCATGGATAGGTCTCTTTCAAATTTATACATTTATTTTTATGTATTTGGAGAAATATAACACACACATAAAACTTGGTATTTCATGGATATTATTGCCTAGATGAAGGCTAAGTAAAAAAAAAAATGTATCAATATCAATTTTGGTGATATTAAGCAAACAATAGTACAATTTGTATTTAGAAATGGTAGAAATTATGACATGTACTAGAGTAACTGAAGTTCTGGAAATAGTGCCTCCCCCACTGGAGAATGGTATTTCTTTGGTCAGAAGTGTGTATACGTGAACGTTCCTTTCCTCTGCCAGGACCTGCGAGAACCTCAGTCTACAGGACCACTGAAGCTTTAGTTTTCCATCTCCTTTCAGAATGTGTTCTAGGGCTTCTGCCATTGGTGGCCAACCCCGTAAAAGAAACTTCACCCTGAAATCGATAGGGTAGCTCTAAAAATCTGCAAAAAAACCTTTTCAGATATTTTAATTAGCTTACACTCCTGAATTTCCACAAAGAGAAAAGTCATTATGAGCATCGGATTCTTTCTAAAGGAAGCCTATGTCCTCCCCTCACGTCTGCTTGGTGATATCTCTCCATTCAATCACTTGAAGCACAGAAAACATCCTGCTAAGAGGAGGAAAGACCAATTGTAGACCTAAGACCTCAGTATTTTCATGTAGGAATAAATAAGAAAGAAAAACACCTGGCTGTTATTTTAGCACAATAACTATTTAAAGACAACACTCTCTCCCTATTTTCTAAAATTTTAAATAAATTACCTATATTTACTATCTCTTGCTAAGATGCTATTTAGTATCTCCAAGGATATACTGATATCCTAGCATAAGCAGTAATACCTTAGGAGTGTATATGGTCTTTTTAAATATCAAATCAGCAAATATTCAGGCATTAGTTTGTATCACATACTTAAAAATGGCATATACAGTAAAAAGCAAGGTATTTTGTATACAATTCAGATTTAGCAAAATAGCCAATGTTGGATTTTGAAACACTTACAAAATTACTTTGAAAAGACCTTTTTAGGGGCACCTGGATGGCTCACTCAGTTGGGCTTCTAACTCTTGATTTTGGCTCAGGTCATGATCTTGAGTTTCATGGGATTGGGTCTCCAAGTTGGGATCTGTGTTGGCAGTGTGGATCCTGCTTGGGATTCTCTCTCACCCTCTCTCTCTGTCCCTCCCCTGGCTCCCAAATGCACATGCTCTCTCTCTCTCAAAATAAATTAAAAAAATAAAATAAAAATAAACCTATTTATTCTGAAATAATTATAGATTCATAAGAAGTTGCAAAGACAGCAAAAATCCATATATTCTTCACCCAGTTTCCCCCCAATGACTGTATCTTGCATAACTATGGCATAATATCAAATCTAGGAGACTGACATTAGTGCAATGTGTGTGTATAGCTCTATATTTTATCACATATGTGGATTCATATAACCATCATCACAATCAAGATACACAGCTATTCCATCATCACAAAGATCTCCTTCATGATACCTCTTTATAACCACAGACCTCTATACCGCATCTCTAAGACCTGCCAGGCACTCATCTATAAAATTACTCATTTATGCTTATCTCTTACATATTTTTACTAAAATATGAGAAAACCACAGGACTGGGTATTGGGAAGTAGCTAGTTCTAAGTTTGCCACTAGGTAAGTCATGCCCTTGGACAATTCACTTACTCTCTATAACCTCAATAGCTCATTTATAAAAATGAAGGTTCAGACTCTTTTTACTTTGGGGTGGAGGAGGGCATCAGCATTTAAGAACTCGTGATTATTGCTCTTAATTATGATATCACTTTAAAGATTATTAAATGCAAACCAAGTTAAGAAAATGTGATTTAAAGATGTAAAGCTCAAAAAGAATTAAATGTATTTCAATGTATTCTGCATTAAAATAGTGTCGTTGTCAAACAACTTCAGTAACCAGAAGTTGCATTATGATAATATATTGCTGCTCTAAAATCTGAAGCAAATAAAAACATGATGTGACTTGTACTCATCTCTCAAGGGACAAGGGGCCACTGTTCCTCCAATGTACAGGTGGAGAAAACTTGCCACTGGGATTACCAGACTCCCTTTGCTCCCAAGGTCACCCTTTGGGGAAGAAGCAGCAAAGATGCCTAAAATGTGCCTGGCCAAGTATCTGAGCTGGCAATGCTGCAGCAGAAAACTTAAGTAGAAGATTCTGGACTTTGGGGTTCAAATTCGGCCCTTTTCTGAGATGGGAGATTCAGACAGAGCTGCTCTTTGCTTCTGCAACCAGAGTCTGGGGCCAGGGGTTCAAGGACCTGTAAGGAACCTAGCAGTGGAATTTTCTGCTTTCCTTGAGGTCACTCCTTGCTCCACACTAGAGAACATAAAAACAACAGAAGAGCAGTTTTTCCCAACTGACTCATTCCATATAAAGCTTTAAGAATCTCTTCTCATGCACCATTTTAAGCTTACTGTTGTCTTCCTCTCTACAATTTACTCATCTTAAATTCAAGCCTGCTGATTTGAGCTCATCAGCTGTGCCCTTCAACAACATATTGATGAATATTCGGTCCTCACTCTTCACCTCAAATAGTCTGTATGAAAAATCCCCAAGGAAGCAGAAACTTGAAAGTGTCGTCTGGGGACTATGGGCCATCCATGTCTTTGGAGAGATCTACCAAGGCTTTCTTTTGGGATAGCACCAATTCGTTACTGAAGGAACCTTCCTTATCAAAAGGCACCATTTCCAAGCTCCACTCTCGAGGACAATGAGTAAAGGGGCATCCAAAACCTATGGCCTGGCCAACCTTGCCTGTTGTCCCAACCACCTCAATGATCAAACTGGGCCACTGTGGTCTCTATCCGCGTGCTACGAGTCCCCTTTTTCCACGACCTCTCCTGCGCACCCTGACGCCCCACCTCATCCCATGCGGATCCGGGGAGTCCTCCGCTCTCATTTGACCCAAGAGCCCCTCTCGTGCCCGCGGGCACTGGCAACGGAGCCCGCACAGACGCCCAATCTTACCCTTTCTCTCCCAGAAGGGCCCCATCGCGCCGTCCAGGAGGAGGCATCCACGCGCGCCCGGGAGGCCGGGGCCCGGCTGGGCCGGGGTCGGGCGCGCACAGGACCCGGCGGCGCCGCCGGTGCGCGCTCAGGCTCCGGGAGCCCGGCCCGGCCCGCTCCGCCCGCGCCAGCCCGGGCGGGACACGTGGTGCCTCGGCCGCCCGCGCTCTGGGCGCCCGCGGCCTCTGGGCCTCGGCAGCCTGCTTGGCCGCAGCAGGGGCTGCGGACGCTGCGGGGAGAAAGGCGGGGACCGAAAGGGCGGGCTCCGGGAGGTGGGGCGCCGCGACGTGGGCGCCGTGAGGGCCGCACGCGGGGGGCACCGGGGGCCTGCTTCCGGGGCTCGCGACCCGCGGGCTCCGTCCGGGTCTCTGGAGAGCAGCGGGTTGCGCCGCAGGCTCTTTCCCGGGGCTGCTCCGGGCGGGGGCAGCGCACTGCAGAGGCTCCGGGTCGCCGCCCGTTGAGGGAAACGGTGGGGGGCCGGAGCGTCTGCTCGCACAACCCCCTTCTCGGGCACGCCGGGGATCCCGGAGCGGCTGCGGGTCTGGGGCCGGCGTCCGCCTCGCGGTCTTCACTCACCGCTGAAGACGAATACCCTGTCCGCGCGTGGAGATGCACAGCACTGAAAACCGCAGCGGGGACCCGAGTTGCCCTTTAGGACAGACTGTCGCTCCCTGGGAAGATTCCTCTCGCGACCACAGCCTGTTGTCTGGGGACAGCTAAGGAGAACACTGCCCAAAACTGGACCTGAAGCCACAAGCTCTTTCCAACTTCACCAGTGACCTTGGACGCCTCTGCTAAACAAGGTGTTTCTGTTGAATTTCCTGATATCAAGGGATAAACGTGGCTATTCACTTTCTAACTCTACGGAGGTAATAGCGATTGGGTTAAAATAATAATAAAGCACTCCAGACTTCTTTATAGCAAGTGCAATATAGCTATAATTTGTATTGACTTTAGGTTAAGATTCTTTGCTCAGAATTGCCAGAGCCCCAGGTAGCCCCATCTAGGACTTTCAGCTTTACTAAAGAGCCTCATGATGAGACTGATTGCATCATTTTGTCTTACCTTAGTTGAGGGTCAAAGGGCAGCCACCACAGTCTGGCTAAGGGCTCTTCCTGGTGAGTTTCTTGTTGTGTTATTTGTTCACTCTTAGATCAGTCTTCATTTTTACCCCTAAACAGAGCTTTCTGTACAGAAGAATCCTTACCCTGACTGTTTTCTCCTTACCCTGGCTCCCCTTCTCAACCATATTCACTAGAGTTTAGCACACATAGTCAGCTTGAAGTGTAACAGACTTCTATTTATGTGTGAGAGAACTCAATACAGTTGAAACCATCAGTCTCACATTACTTGGCAAATGTTAAATGCATGAAACATCTTATTCTGTTGTCCCAGCTTATTTTCCTTCGGTATCGCTTCTACTTCTGTCTGATCATAAGGCTCATAAGGCTCATAAGATTTCTTCTCTCTTACATTTCCTAAGTCTTGGAAAGCCCCTCCTTCATGAAAAAAGAAGGTTCATGACACAATGGAACCCCATCACAAAAGAAATCTTCTTTTGCCAAATCTTGACTTTACTAGATCATAGTATGCACCCTTTTCACCTCCATTCAAGGTCCTAGTGGTTTATGCCTCCTTTGACCTTCAACAGAGATAAATCTGCCCCTGTGGCTTCTTGTCAAAACTGCTGTCTGCACCAGCGTCTCCTTCACCTGCTTGGCATATGGTCTTTTGGGACAGCGTCCCAGGAATTTGTTTTTTTCTCTTCCTTCTCATAATCCAGGCTTCCAGGCCCTCTGCATCAGACATTCCTGTATAATTTTCATTGAATCCCTTTTAGTTCTTTATAAGATTGTTGTAAAGATAAAAAGGAAAGTACCTGGAAAGTGCCTGGAAATGTAGGACTATTGGGTTAAAGATAACCGGTCTCATGCCCTTGCAGGTTTACAGCTTCCTTTAGAACAGGGATTCCCACCCATTTGGAAGGAAATATTACTACATTTTTATTCTGAAGCCTTGTGAGCACAGGGAATGTGTGTGCGCGCACATGGATGTGAGGGAAAAATGGGATGATTGGAAGGTAGAGACAAAGAGTGGTAAAGTAGGGATGAGAGAAGGGTGGATATGGTACCGATGTGAAGTTTCTGAGCGGGAAGTGTCATGGGCTAGAAGGTGGCAAGAGAAGAGAGGAAAATCCTATTGGGAATGGTTTTCATCGGAATGGGTCCCCCAGTACTGCCTCCAGTGGAACAAAATGTGATGCTTGTCCATAGGAGCTTAGTTTCTTACTCATTGTCAATATACATCTTCCATAATGCATCTTCTATAAGATGACCTTCTGAAATTAAGAACACAAGAAATATGTAGACGGTTATCAAAGCACGAACTACTGAACTCAATCTTTCCCAGACATTTTGCAAGAATCCAGTGTAATTATAGAAACTATGTAGAATTCATTTTAGAAGGAAGGTTTAAACAGGGAGGTTTATAGAATCTTGGAGCTTAAAGAGGACTTTAAAAGATTATCTAATCATGCCTTTGAGATGTTGCATCAATCACGCTTCTTGGTTCCTGAGTTCTCTGTTTCTTCTGTCTGGCACCCAAGTCCTTCTTAAAACCCATATGTTTGCAAGCCAGGACATTCCTCATGACTACTAAAATGAAAAAAATCCTCTCCCTTATGTAGTTGTTTCTTCTGAGAGTCTGGATTTGAATTAGACTAGAGAAAATTGTCTTTTTATTTCTTCAGACCTGAGTATATTAAATAACCAGCTTACAGGTGGGAGGATTCAACTGGTGTCCAGAAACCACATGGTCCTATAACAAACTCCAATCCATTTATTTACAGGAAAATAAATTCAGTTAAAATATTTACAAAGAAATGCCAGCTTTTCTTTTCTGGGACTAAAGTGTAATTTTCTTGTGCTGAGAATATTTGAAGTTTTTCACTGCTTTTATCAAAATATGTTGAGCTAGTAGTACCTGTCTATAATTAATTTAGTCATTCTGCAACATTTACCCAATACCAAATTCTAAACCTATCTTGGTTTTCTTTTTCCTCTTTCCATTTCCTTAAGGCTTGTTTGTTAAAGTGTGATTAGATTCACATGTTACTCCTCCCAGTTACCAGGATGAGAAGGAGTTCTCATTCTCTGACTTTGTACTGTATATCTGATACCAATTTACATCATTTAATTTAATTTTACACTTTTCTTAAGTTAATCTTAGTACACTTTACTGATGGAGGAACAGAGGCCCATGACTTGTTTACAGTCATAAAGGTGGTAAATGGTAGAGTGGGGATTTGAACCCAAGTATTTTTTATTATTCTGTATTCCTATTAACTGCAGGGGCTTTCTGGAGGCAAAGCCTTTACTCAAAGGAATAAGTCAAATGGGAAAAATAGTAGATGCAGGATGGACAGGGAGTAGATTTGGTCATCTTCTGTCCAGTCAACTAAATCATGCTAGTAATGTTCTTTTTTCCTATAGAAAGGGCTGGCTGGAGTCTAATCAAAGGCCTTGGAAGACTTGAAAACTATGTTCCACTCTCATAAACCACAATTATGATGATTAATATTTCTTAAAAAATATTTCACAGAAAGATTATTTTTTATAATTCCTAGGTCTATAGCATAACTATAAAAATATTTAAAGTATTAGCCAAGATAACAACTTTTATTTATCAACAAATTGATTTAGTGAAATAAGATGCATGGTGAATTTGAGCAACTCATATACCCCCTCTGAACTTGTAGTTATTCATCTATAAAACAGAAATAATAAATGTAAGTTTCCAAGAGTTTGAGGTATCAAAGGAAATAATGGAAACGAAAGTGCTTTGAGAACTGTAATTACATATACATTATTGTATATGTCAATAAGAAAAAAGCTAATGGAAATCACATAGTGAATTGAGTGGACAAGAAATATTTTATGTCAAATAAGCTTTGATCACAGAGTCATGAAGTTTCAGCATAAATCGGAAAATCGTAGATTAATTTTCCCCATTTATAAATGAAGAAACAAATCCCGCCTCTCCCAATAAATTGTCCACAGTCACAGCACATCCTTAAAAATACTGTTGAAAATTCTAAAATAAGAAAGTGGTATCATAGGAATAGGCATAGTCAGGCAGTAAATTTATTGAGTACCCACTGTAAATCTGACACTTTTTTAGATGCTGGGAATGCAGTGGTGAACAAAACAGATTGCATTCTTCCCTGAAATAATTGATAGTCTTTCTAAAGGAGAGAGTCAGATAAAAGATGTGTGAACAAACAAGATTATTGCAGGCAGGCACTGATAAATGTTTAAAAGAAGTTAAAGGTAATAATGCCAAGGCTTTTGGTCTGAATAACTGAGTGGACGGGGGTGGAAGGGGCAGGATGTGGTCATGATGGAGATGGGAGACTTAATTAGTTCTGTTTTGGTCATATTAAATGTCAGATAATGATGAGGCATCCGCATGGAGCTATGGAATGGAAGTCCAAGCTCAAAGGAGAGGTCCAGGCTGGAGATAAACATTTCAGAGTCTTTATCTCGTAGTTTACCTCCAAGCCATGGATTTCAAAAAAAAAAGTGACTAATCTGTTTTTATGTAAAACGTTTTCTTGGTCAGGTTGTGGTGTGAGCAAGGTGATTCAAACACGTCTTAGCTTGTCCACTCAAAGTAAAGCCACCCAAAGCTGCTCAGCCATAGGGTAGCAGACCATCACCATAGCAACAGTGTCCTGTCAAAGGGGGTAGGGAATCTTTTCTCATTTTGAGGCTAGAGTCATGTCTACCATTTTAAAATGAAAGTGTTCATGACCACACAGTTATTCCTTTTATTAAGGCCCAAATGTATGCCTCAATTCCATTTCAGTAACTGTTGTGATGAGAAGAGACTAGAAGCTCCTCTGCAGAAATGGATTTTCATTAGTACATTATGTGTCCAAATAACCCCAACTTCTGAGCTGAACTTACATGATAATGGCTTCCTATTTCTATGTTAAGACATATATACAAAACCTTCACTCCATTTAGATTTTCTTATCAAAATTATCTTAGCAGCCTATTTTGCTTATTTTTTAATTTTTATGGGGTGTTAGAAAATTTTTCTTTCAATGCTTTCACAATAATTGTTATTTATTACTCTGGTAACAGTTGCTGTAATGTGCCAAAGGAAGTTGTTCTTGGGTAAATAGTCTTTTAGAGGAAGAAATAATGAGGCTAGAGATGATTGATTTCAAGTATAGTGTTTCTCAAGGTGAAGTCTGTGATTAAAAAAAGGACCTTAAACCCCCAAATATCCAGGTTTCACACTGACTTAATGTTCTACCTTTAGAGAATAATTTCTGTTTATCCAGCTCTGGATTTTCTTTGTAGTTCTGTTTAATTTTTTAAAGTAAAATTATACATACATATTATAGAAAATTTAAAAAATGAAAAAAGCACCAAGAAGAAAAACATCATTTGTAATTTCCCACTCAAAGATAAATACTAATCATATTTGTGTGCATGTTATTCCCATATAACTTTTCAAATAAAATAGAAGCATACTGAAGGTACTGTCTTGTTGAATAATAGCTTACTCTGGGCACAATGTAGAAAATTTAGAAAATATCTAAGTGCAAAATCCCAGAAAATGATAATTACTTATTATCCTATTATCTGAGGGAAACATTAGTACAAATATTCCTGCATTTGAAATGAATATATGTATTTTATATGCACACATATGTATGATATATGTATATATATTCTATTAAAGTGGGATTTCCTATTTTGCAATTTAATTTTTCCTCAGAATGTCACACATGATTTTGTCTATAATTATTCTGCTACACAGTTATTTTAACAACTTTATAGTATTATACGGCCACATAATGTAGTTGTCTGCTAAAATATAGATACTTATGAGGTGCCTGGGTGGCTCAGTTAGTTAAATGTCTGACTTAGGCTCAGGTCATGATCTCACAGTTTGTGAGTCTGAGCCCTGCATTGGGATCTGTGCTGACAGCTCAGAGCCTGGAGCCTGCTTCAGATTCTGTGTCTCCCTCTCTCTCTGCCTTTCCCCCCACTCACACTCTGTCTCTCTCTCTCTCTCTCTCTCTCAAAAATAAATAAACACAATGGGGCGCCTGGGTGGCTCAGTCGGTTAAGTGTCCAACTTCGGCTCAGGTCATGATCTCACGGCTCATGAGTTCGAGCCCCGCATCGGGCTCTGTGCTGACAGCTCAGAGCCTGGAGCCTGTTTCAGATTCTGTGTCTCCTCTCTCTCTCTGACCCTCCCCCGTTCATGCTTTGTCTCTCTCTGTCTCAAAGTAAATAAACGTTAACATAAATAAATAAATAAGTAAATAAATAAATAAATAAATAAATAAACACTAAACAAATTTTAAATATAGATACTCATGCATATTGCCATAATTTCATGCAAGGGAGTAGGTTCATATCAAATTAAAATGAATGTCTTTAACAATTTTATGCAAGGTAAATCCGGATGGTAAGGTTATTAAGGTAGTTGGTAAAGGAAAAATAACTAGCAAATGAGCAAGTTTGTAAGATATGGGTATGAAAGGATTAGGGTAGCGCTTCCCCCCAGCTTGCTGATGATGCATATATGGGCATAGGGGTGTGATAAAGGCATTTTACTGCCATTCAGCTATAGTTATAAAGGTTGTTCTAAAGGTATTGAACAATGTTAAAGCACTAGTGTATTTGCACATTATGATTATATACACCAGCATTGGTACAGATACAGGAGCAGATATAGGTATAGAATATCATCACCAACTTGATGAGGTTTATGGAAATTAATGTTTTCAGTTTACAGAATGCTTTAAACTGGCACTGAACATAGAGGACTGGATGGAAGAATACCCTATAAGTATTCATTCTTTTGGGGACCAGCAGACCAGGAACCAGGTTCCTACATTTTATGCAGCCTATGTGGCTCTTTGAAAGAGTTAATAATGCATTTCATAGTGAAGTGCATGGACCAGTACTTGCATCAGGGATATTTTGGAGCTTATTAAAAATTCAGATTTCTGGAGCTCACTCTAAACCAAATAAATGAAATTCTCACATTTAACGCACTTCCCAGGTGATTTGTATGGAATTCAGATTATTAGAATGATTGGGCATTAATTTAGGGAACTAAGATAAAATGCCTGTGAGTTCCTTAGCATTAGGGATTGTTTTTTTCTTATTTGTATTTCTGGCACCTAGCACAGTGCCTGGCCCATGGGAAGTGATAGTTATACACACACACACACACACACACACACACACACACACACACACACACACATTTTTGCTTTTAGAGAGAGAATGTGTGTGTGGAAGCAGGAGAAGGGGCAGAGAGAGAAAGAGAGAGAATCCCAAGCAGACTCCACACTGTCAGCTCAGAGCCAGCAGTGGAGCTCGATCTCAAGAACTGTGAGATTGTGACCTGAGCCGAAATCAAGAGTTGGATGCTCAACCATCTGAGCTACCAAGGTGCCCTGATAGTTATATATTTATTACATTGATTATTTGGCTTAATACTTGTAATGCTGTAATAAGTTCTTGTATTGTACTATAACATTTTTCTTCAAAATGTCTTTTTTTTTTAGTTTGTTTAATTATTTTGAGACAGTGTATGTGCCTGCATGAGCAGGGGAGGGGCAGGGAACGAGGGAGAGAGAGAATCCCAAGCAGGCTCCATGCTGTCAGCACAGAGCCCAACACAGGCTCCATCTCACCAAAGGTGCAATCATGACCTGAGCCAAAATTAAGAAGAGTCAGATGCTCAACTGACTGAGCCACCCAGGTGCCCCTCTTCAGAACATCTTGTAATAACTTTTCAAACCACTTTCATAATCTCAGTGATTGCACCTTATATACAATAGGAACTTAATGATTGTTGATTACATGAATGAGTAAAATAATGCGTGGTAACACTTTATCACTCTTACCTCAGAGCAGTGTGCCACCCCTAATTACTTGGGATACTGACTTTTGTCCCTGAAGGTTATCACAGCTGAGAGTCAAACCCTCTGTGTTCAGTATCTGCCACAATTTCCACATGACCATGGATGAGCAACTGCTAATCCCTACTGACTTGGGCCTTGTAATCTATAAATAAAGAAAATTGCAGAGATTCAATGAGATAATACGCATGGGGATACTTTGAAATAAGTAAAGTGCTTTGCAAATATAAGTTATTATTCTTATTTTCTCCATCAAGGTCATCTTCATCAAGAACTTTCCACCTGCCTCAGGTCTTGGGAGAGCCAATCACTGCCCATTTATATGTGGTAAGCTTGGGACAAGAGTATATTTAAGAAATTTGTGAATGTGAGATCCTTGAGTGTCAGGAGTGGCAAATAAGTTGACCCATGTCCACCATTTCACCTCTGGTATCTACAGCCAATGTCACGAAAGAATTATAGTCCTCTAAAAAAAAAAGAAGAATTATAGACCTCTTGTTCTTATGTGCTCAGAAGTTCCCTCCCAGACTTTCTCAACCCAGTGTCACAGGCAACCCCTGTGATTAATTGTCATTGACCCTTCAGTAGAACCTATTTGCCATCTCTAATGTAGGATAAATTTATATACAAGTATGCATGTATTAGATTTGAGTTTTGCATATATTTCTTAAAGATATGAGATTACATTGTATGTATGAAGGATGTGGGGGTTGTATATACATATTGTGTGTATATATGTGTAGATAGAGATGTACATATTATTTGTGACATAATATTGAGTCTGATATGAATGTATGTGTATGTGTAAAATAAAGAGAAACCAAGAAGATATTAAGGTCATCTTTTTAGCTAGGCTTTAGCATTAAAAATTCACAATAAAGTCTTCTGAAAGAAGTAAGAACAATATAAAGATTACATAGGTCTCCCTGCTGTCAGCAAGTGTTATAGTCAGCCTCTCAGGCCCCAGAACCAGATTTTCTTTTTTATTGCTGGGGAGATTCCAGCTGGAGTCTTATTGGGGAGATCCCAGCTGGAGTCAGAATATGAGCATGAAGCATTTGGATAAAATAATTTTACAATGGGATAACTGGAGTTTAGTGTCCTGTAGTGGAAATACCAGTAGTCCTTTGGAATAATGTCCCAGCTATATCTCTTAGCTGCTTGCTCAAGTATTTCATGTCCTAAATGAATTCTTTCCTTCAACAAAAATCAGTTCACTTATAAGCACCTACTAGTATGCCAGCCAGTGCTAGATGCTAGATCAAAAACCCTGATCCCCCAAAGTTTAGATTAAATCATTCTATGTGCTCCAATAGCGCTTTTAATTTCTGCTCTCAAAAAACCTATCACATTGTGGGATAATTACCTGTATCTCCCACTGAAGTATAGACTCCCATAAGAAAGGACTGATTCACTATTGTATTTCTATTGGTAAACCAGGGGCTGGCAACCTTTCTCTGTATAGAGTCATCTAATGAACATTTTAGGATATTCAGACTGTACGTTCTCGTCTGTCTCAATGACTCAATTTGTCAATGTAGTGAGAAAGCAGACATAGACAATATAAAATTGAATGGATGTGACTCTGTTGCAATAAAACTTTATTCACAAAAGCAGGTGGGTTAAAATTTGTTCTCTGTTGCTTGGCATGTGGTCAGAGCTCAATGGATTTTTAGTGGTAGTAGTAGTAGTAGTGCTATGTTAATTTTGTTGAATTCATAATAAAATTCTAATGAAATACAATGTTCGCTTTCATGGATCTTACATTCTCCTGAAGACTAAACAATTGCAACAGAGTATGAAGAGTCCATGGACCGTGGGTGGTGTCTTATGGAAGCCCAGAGAACAGGCATCCTGTGAAACTAGGGGAGTAGATTAGAAAAGGCTTTCTGGAAGAGATAGATCCAGAATTCTATTTTGAAGAAAACATAGAAGATAGAGAAGACAAAAGGTAGAAAGGCTGTTCTAAGCTAAGAGAAGAGCACCAGTACTAATGCAGAGCAGCACAGAAGTCCATGACACATATGGAGAGCTGCAGGTGGTTCATTCTGGGAATCTTGACTATGGAAGATGGTGTTGCAGTTTGCTTCCTCCACCTGTGTGCTAACCTCCTTGTCTATTTCCCTTTGGGACCCATTCCATCCTTTGTTTCTTTGTTCTCTTTCTCTTACTGGTTCTTTCACCTTGGCAGATAAACATGCCCAACTATTTTCTTTATCTAAAACTACTATTTCCATCTCTACTGTTGCCACTACCACCACCATCACCGCCTGCATCATCACTTAAACCACTGCCCCCACTGCCACCAGCATCTTCACCACCACTATCTCTGCCACCTCTAGCATCTTCATCACCTCCAAGACCACCACTGCTACGAGCACCTTCATATCTGTCATCTGCACCATCACTTCTGCCACCTCCTTCACCACCTCCGCCACCATCACCGCCATCGCCATATCCACAATGAAACTTTCCTTCAGTCTTCCGTCCCTCTAAGTCAGTCATGACATCTCCCTATTTCACAGACAACCTTCTTGAAAGAGTACTATACACTTGCTTTTTTTTCTCTTTGACATTCTCATTTACTATTCAGCCAACCACAACCTGGTTTCATTTCTCATCACCCCATTGAAATTATTTGAAATAAAGTCACTACTTGCCATGATCATCGTATTGCCATTCTCAGTGGACTCTTTGGCCCTTAACTTAGTTGACCTCTCCATGGCATTTGATTCTGTTTGAGTTTTGTAATGCTAAAATGTTTAGTTGCCTCCTGATTTTTTATCCTTTTCTTTTCAGTTTTCTCTAAGGGCCACCATCATCTAGTTACCCGTTACATTTGGGCATTTCCTTGGCTGTCCACTGATTTCAAAATCATTAGCCAACTGTGTGTAACCTCTCCTACTTGGTTCCTACATCCAGTGAGTAGGAGCAAGGCAGTTGGCTGCAAGGGAGTGAGAAAACCTGGGCACCGATGTGTTTGGCATAGCTGCTGAGGGAAATGAGAAAAAGAGTTGGCTAAGATGTGCTGGCCAGGGCAGGGAGCCCAGTGGAAGTTGCAGATCTTAAATTTGTAATGTCTTGAAACCACTCAGTGGTATGTTATTTCCACCATGCTAAGAATAGGAAAAAAATTGATTTGATGGATATTCGTCTAGAAAAAGAGATAAAGTCCCTAAATAAATTTCCTTACGATCTTCACTGGGACTGTTCCCTAAACTGACATCATATCCTCAAACAACTGAGAGTGTAGGGCTATCAAAAAATAGTAATCTCTAACTATTTTGTAGTTAAATCAACACATCCTTCTTATATGACGTGATAACTCTTTATTCTACCCTTTCTTCATTTTCAGAGATGTAAGGTTTATATTTATTTTTTTTAAATAATATGGAATAAAGTTAGATCTGTCTATAGCCCTTGATGTAATCTTTGTAGACTTTAAGATGATTTTTTTTTAATACTGAATCCTGGAACAGGCAGAATACATTTTGATGTAAACATTTGGAGCTATCCCCCTGAAAAGGGGCTCCCCTGTATTTTTAGGACTGGTCTAAACCAGTTCATTCTTAACCAGAATCCTTACTTGACAATGCATGGATATTTGCAAGTCTGAATTCGTATGTGTTATTTGGTTTTCTATTTCATGTTGCATTTTCTGTTGCAGATCTTTGAATATACTACTTAAAATTGTTAGAAGTCAGAGGGAATTATATTTTGGACAAAATCCAAACATTTTAACATGGCTTTTCATTAGAGGTCCCAGTCTGTCTTTCCACCTGCAGCTTTTCTAACCTCACAACATATGCTCTAGCCATATTGAATTACTTCTGAATCTTCAAACATGCCTTGCCCTCTCTTACCATCTCATCCTTGTGCATGCTACCCATTCACAGTAGATTATGTTCCCTCTGACTTATTTCTGTGAACTTCGCAAAGCTTCATATTGGGACATCTTTCCTGACACCCTAATGTTAATTGTATCATAGGACTTCATGAATCACATTGTAATAATTCCATTTTTGTTACTCTTACTAGACAATGAAATCCTTGGAGATCTGTTTTTGTCCCAACATCCAGTACCTAGCACAGGGACTTGACAATTGAAGGCATTCAATAATTGATATTTGGCTGAATGAATGAATGAATGAATGAATGAAGTTACTCTTTGTGTTCCATTTTTCTTTTTAAATCACATTACTGTGACATTTTCAATCATTAGTCACAGCTTCTTGAATATAAAATTATGTTTTAGTAATATTTAATATAAATATTGTTTCTGAGTGTTTTTGTGTCTTTGTAGTTGTTTAGTATTATTCACCAGCGATCTTGTTCTATTCCTGCTCTCCTAGGCTTTACCTCCTCTATTATCATGCATTTACTTGCTTCTGCCTGCAGGCCTAGACTGACTTGTACTGCAGCAGGAAGTATAGAAGGCTTCCTGCCAGGGACTGAAGGTTGCCTTAAGATCAAACTCTCCTTTTTGCTGGTACCTGGTATCTTTTCTTCTGCTCATCCTGCTTGTAGATTATCTTGTTGCTAACCTGCCTTGGCTTTTGACCATCTGCCTTGCCTTCTAGCTTTGAGAATCTTCAGTTCTTCTATGCTTTCTTGTCTCTTTACTCACCAGCTGTTTGCTCTGACCTTCCATTGCAGGCATTGATTTTTCCTTTTCTTCTTGGTTTCTGATTTTACTGTAACATCTGACCTCTGACTTATTTGTGTGTTTGAATTATGGACTAAGCAGTATGGTTGCTATTTTATCACCTCACTTAGATCCTTTACTTTGAATATACCTAGACTTTCCTGGTCTTAGATGCATGCATTATTATCTTGAGCTAACAGCCTGGCTCTGTACAAGAATGCTGTTCCTATTTCTTCATGTTGACTTTGGAAATTGAGGCACAGGGGTTTATAAACTCCAAGTCAACTACTGTGCTATTTATGGTCTGTAAACAAAACATATAATCTAATGAATCTGAAAGTGGTGTTTAATCTGTGACATACTAAGTAGCCTTAATTGTGGCCGTGCATCAGAATTACTTGTAGAACTTACAGTATGTTCAGGTGCTTGGGCCCTCCCACAGAGGCATTGAATCAGTATCTTGAGGTGGAACCTCAGCATATATATTTTTGAAAGTTTCTTGATTTATTTTAATGGACACCATGGATTGAAATTGAGCAGCACTGCTACACTAATGATTACTCTAGATGTTGTACATTAGCTATGACAATGAGGATCTCAGATGTTAGAGGACTAATAAAAGTCAACGTTATCCATTGCTCACTGTATGCATCTAATTTCCCATGTAATTAATCTTCCAATCAACACTATGCACTAGGTACTATCTACATAGAGGGTTATTAAACTTAAATTTGAGAGATGTTAACTTAGTAGACGAAGGTTACATAGCTAATTGCAGAGTTAGAGATTCTTACACTTAGACATTGTGCTATATGGGATACCAATGGCGCATTGATTGTGTGTCATCGTAAACAATATATTGTAACTGTTATTAATCCATCAGTTTACTACTAGAGTTAATATGTTCAAAACAAATCTGATCATTTTATTACCTTGCTTGAGGATTCCTATAGTCTCCTCATTGCTGACAAGATAAAGTAAATTTTCTTTGCCATGATATAAAATATCAATCCATTTTCCAACTCCCTCTCCAATTCTATCTTCTCTGTCATTTCCTCTATACATTGGTCATGCTATATTTCCCACCATTTTTGTAACACATCAAACTCTGAAACAATGAAATACCTTTGTAATTGGGATTTGAGACTCCTTTGAAGAGGAAATCAGTTCTTTCCAAATTCTGAAATGACTAAAGGGTCATAGGAGTCAAGGATGGATAGATCAGCTTTATTATGAGTAAAGCAGACTAGGAAGAGGCAACCTGGATCCAGTGTCTTGAATTGAGCCTACCCAGCTGGTCATGGATGAAGCAGCTGGATAAGTGCTGGCGTCCCACAGAGATGGGGAATCCAGGAGCTGGCAGACCACACCCCTGCTTCCTGTTGGAAGTGAGCACATGAACTGAGGCTTCCCAGTGTCATCAGTCCCACAGTCCCATCAGCCATAATTTCATCTAGGGTGGAATGAGTGAGAAGTCAAAGGAGTCTTTCCAAGATCTCTAAGAAGATTGAAGTCCTGTTTATGACTTGAAACAAGAACTTGGAAAGAGAGAGTGGAAGATTCCCCCTATACTTTTCATGTGTAGTTTCCCTTGCTTTGAGTGGCCTCCTCTGCCTTCACCACCAGCTCATGTATTGCTTCTTTGAAACTTTCTTATTTTTATAATGTATAACATGTGACTCCCTCTCTAGCCATAGCATTCAGTTCATACCTCTTTTATGATACAATTATCCCATAGCATATGCACTTATATGCTTGTCCATTCCAAGGACTGTGAGCTTTTCTGAGGCAGGACCCTTGTCTCATTCATTCTTATAACCCCCAGTGCTAAGCACAGTGCCTGGAACATTGTGTTCATTCTTCACAGATATTAAGAGTATTCCAAGGTATGGCCACTCCAAGTTGCCCTGCTCTCTAGAGGTGGCCTACAGTTATTTAGCTTCTTTATCTGTGCCTAGTACAGTGCCTGGAACACAGCACTTGGGACATCACACCATAAAGGTTGAGTGAATGATTTAGTTACAGCAGATCATTTCATACGGTGAAATTTATTGGCTGCCATTTTGTTTTGAGGTGTTGGACTTTTTTGGGGGGGCATTTTTTTAAAGTTTTTATTTAAATTCAATGTAGTATTAGTTTCAGGTATCCAATATAGTGATTCAGTACTTCCATACGTCACCCGGTGCTCATCATGACAAGTGCCCTCCTTGAACCCTATCACCTGTTTAAACCAATCCTCCTTCCACCTCACCTCTCTTTTGGTAATCATGAATTCTCTATAGTTAAGAGTCTGTTCCTTGATTTGCCTCTCTTTCCCTCACCCCCCCTCCCGCCCTTTGCTTATTTCTCTTGTTTCTTAAATTCCACATATGAGTGAAATCATATGAAATTTATCTTTCTCTGACTGACTTATTTTGCTTAGCATCATAATCTAGCTCCATCCATGTCATTGAAAATGGCAGGTTTTCATTCATTTTATGGCTGAATAATATACTGTGTGTGTGTGTGTGTGTGTGTGTGTGTGTGTGTGTGTGTATACATAACATCTTTATGCATTCACCAATTGATGGACACTTGGGCTTCTTTCATAATTTGGCTATTATAGATACTGCTTCTATTCACATAGGGGTTCATATGCCCTTTGAATTAGTGTTTTTGCATTCTTTGGGTCAAGTACATAGTAGTGCAATTGCTGGACATAGGGTATTTCTATTTTTAACTTATTTAAGGAACCTCCATACTTTTCTCCAGAGTGACTGCACCAGTTTGCATTCCCACCAACAATGAAAGACGGTTCCCTTTTCTCCACATTTTGTTGTTTCTTGTGTGATTTTAGCCATTCTGACAGGTATTGGGTAATAATATCTCATGGTAGTTTTGATTTACATTTCTCTGATGATGAGTAATGATGAACATTTTTTCATGTGTCTATTGGCCATCTGGATGTCTTCTTTGGGGAAATGTCTATTCATGTCTTCTGCTCATTTATTAACTGGATTATTTGCTTTTTGGATGTTGAGTTTTAGAAGTTCTTTCTGTATTTTGGATATACTAACCCTTTATTGGATAGATCATTTGTGCAGAAGCTTTTTATTTTGATATAGTTACAATAGTTTGTTTTGCTTTTGTTTCCCTTGTCTCAGACATATCTAGCAAGAAGCTGCTATGGTCAACGTGAAAGAAGTTACTGCCAATGTTCTCTTGTAGGAGTGTTATGGTTTTAGTTCTCACATTGAGGTCTTTCATCCATTTTGAATTTATTTTTGTGTATGGTGTAAGAAAGTGGTCCATTTTCATTCTTTTGCTTGTTGTGGTCCAGTTTTCCCAATACTGTTTATTGAAGAGACAGCCTTTCTGCCATTGGATATGCTTTCTTGTTTCATCAAAGATTAATTGACCATATAATGATGAGTCCATTTTAGGGTTTTCTATTTT
Organism: Panthera pardus; assembly: GCF_024362965.1. Taxonomy (NCBI): domain Eukaryota; kingdom Metazoa; phylum Chordata; class Mammalia; order Carnivora; family Felidae; genus Panthera; species Panthera pardus. The sequence continues at coordinate 54,177,303 of NW_026527002.1, forward strand.
GTTGCATTGATCTATATGTCTGTTTTTGTGCCAAGAGTGTTGGACTTTTAATAGTAAAAGATGTATATTTTGAGAATGGACCAAATATGGATAAAATCAATCAAATGTTACCTTGGAACAAATAAAAAAAAACCCACTTAAATATTAATGAAAAGCTACTGAATTGTGAATCTGTAAAATTCCATGGGCTGTACAGGATTAGTCTTGTAAAATATAGTCACATGCTTTCAAAAGTGCTATTTATCATGCTATATAACTGATGTGAATGGTCACATATATACTAGACATGAACTCATGGGAGATTTATTCATTTGTAAAGCCCACATTCTATTAAATGGAAGCATTAAACTTTTTTTCGAATTACTTATGTCATCTTATTATTTTCACAGTCCAGCATTACAGCTTTGCTCATGTTCTTTCAGACTGGTACTTTATTTGAAAAGTTCTGGGGTGCCTGGGTAGTTCAGTTGGTTAAGCATTTGACTTCGGCTCAGGTCATGATCCAATTTCTTAGGTTTCAGGAAATAAATTTAAATAAAAGTCCCTATTAGGTGTTGTCATGTGAAATAATAAAATTAAACAAATATTGGCATGGAATTTGTAATTATGTTTCTGAGCCTGTGAATCAATTTAATTCATCCCCTGGTCCTTGGAACTAGTTGATGAAATCACTGAAGATAGTAGGTCAGCATGCTTATACTTTATATTTGCCCCTCTAGACACAGACTCTGGAAGCTGGAAGCAAATTTCTTTTCTTTTCCCAGAAAATTTCATTGTATTTTCCTTCATACCATGCTAACCCTTTACTGAAGAAAATAAACCTAATATGAGAATATTTTCTTGAATTTGTTAAATGTGAGAGAATGTAGGTAATGCACAGTGCCTAATATGTGGGTGATGATAAATTATTGTTGCTAGTCCTGCTTCACAGGATATTTCTCTTCCAGTGTTTAGTTCCACAACCTCCTAGGGGCAGTGACCCTGTCTTATTAGCCTTTGTATTGTTTGCATCACCTCCACGGCCCCTTGCACATTGAGATACAATAAATTTTGGTGAACAAATGAGTCCATCAGTTGATTAAAGAGAGAATTGAATGGGGCAACATGTGTGAAAACGGCTTGCAAATTAGAAAATGCTGTTCTAGTAGGAGATTACTATTATTTGTTATGTTGAGTAATTTTTAAAAGTTTTTGAAATATGATGACATTCAGAAAGGTGTCAGATCATAAGTGTGAATTTCTAAAAAGTGAACAAACCCAAGTAACCAGCCCCCAAATAGAAACAAACCAACATCCCAGAAGCCTCTTTATGGTCCCTTCCAGTCACTATCTCCTCCCAGACGTAACTACTATCCCGACTTCTAACATGATTGATCATTCTGCCTGTTTTTGAATATCATAAAATTGAATCATACAGATTATATTCTTTTTGCTTACTTCTGCTCAATATTGTGAGATTCATTCATATCTTAAGATGTAGTTTATTCATTCTCATTGCCATATAGTATCCTTTGGTGTGAATGTATTTTAATTTGTTTATCCTTTTTACTGCAGAGGGACTTGGTTGTTTCCAGTTTTTGATTCGTCTGAATAGTGCAATAATGTTCTTCTAAATGTCTTATGGTAAAGATAAGTACATATTTCTTTTGACTATAGTATACTTAGAAGAGGAATTGCCTCTGGGTATAGACATATTCAGCTTTAGCTGATGCTGTCAAACCATTTGCCAAAGAATTTATACCTATTTACACTGCTATTAGCAACGTAGGAGAGTTCCAGTTGCTCTTCATCCTAGACAAGACTTGATACTTGTCTGGCTTGTTCATGTTAGCCATTCTGGTGGGTGTCTGGTGGTATTCCAATGTGTTTAATTTGTATTCCTGTGATACTAATGAAAACAAAGACCTTTTTTTTATTGGCCATTTGGCTATTCTCTCTTATGAAGTGCCTGTCCAAGATTTTGCATTTTTTAATGGGGTTTTCTTCTTTAAAAAAAATTCACAGGGCGCCTGGGTGGCTCAGTCAGTTGGGCATCCGGCTTCAACTTTGGCTCAGGTCACGATCTCACGGTCTGTGAGTTTGAGCCCCGTGTTGGGTTCTGTGCTGACAGCTCAGAGCTTGGAGCCTGCTTCAGATTCTGTGTCTGCCTCTCTCTCTGCCCCTCCCCCCACTGGCGCCCTGTGTGTCTCTCTCTCTCTCAAAAATAAATAAACATAAATAAAAAAATTTTAAAAATTCTGTAACAGTTCTTTGTATATTCTAGATATGGGTTCTTTGTCAGATATGAGTATGGCAATTATCTTTTAGGTGAACAGTTTTAACCTGCAGTCCATTTAGAGTAAAGCCACTCCATAGCACCAACTACGGGTGGTGTCAACTTGAAATCTACTCCAATTTCTTGAGTAGATTTCACCAGATACCAGTGCCAGGGCCTCATTCCTGAACAACTGAATCAGAGTCTCTGAGGATAGGGACTAGCTCTACATGTTGTCCATCATTGTATCTCCAGTGCTGAATAAACAGTATTCTTGATATTGAAACAGATATTTAAAATTTTATCTTTAGTTCAAGATTCATTCTTCTGCAAACAGTATACAATATAATTTGAATGCATTTTTTTCACATGGTTAAAGTAAATTACATCATTTATAGAATTTGATAAATAGGGAAAGATAAAAATTTATCTTGCATGTTTGCTTTGTGTTCCTGATTATAATAAAACAAACCTTCTAACAGAATGTTTAATGATATCCTCATATAAAATGGAAGAGTCATTTAAAATTACTTTTTTTCCTATTCCTCATAAAATGATATCATGATTTAAAACAGTTTAAGGGGGATTATGCAATTTTATATTCTAGCAAAGAAGGTTATGGTGCAAAATCAGTTGGGGTTTGTTTCTCTGGAGGGGCAAATGGGTAGAAATTAAAAGTCTGTAGGTTGTGGCTCATGATTAAGAATTTGAGGAGAGGGGCGCCTGGGTGGATGAGTCCATTAAGCGTCTGACTCTTGGGCTCAGCTCAGGTCATGATCTTGCAGTTTGTGAGTTCAAGCATCACATCAGGCTCTGCACTGACAGCCTGGAGCTTGCTTGGGATTCTCTGTCTCCCTCTCTCTGCCCCTCCCCCCACCTGCCCTCTATCTCTCTCTCTCAAAATAAATATATAAACATTAAAAAAAATAAAAAGAATTTGAGGAGAGAGCTGCCCAACAATGCAAAGGACTCCTTTCAGGAGGCCTTGAAAGACCCATTAAGAAGAGTAATCACATGGAGTTTGAATTTCCATTCAAATGGAAATTTCTACAGTAAGTCAGATTAGATGACCTTTAACAATGCCTTGCACCTTTGTATCCTATATGTTTTTTGCAATGTAAGACACTTAATATGGGGCAAACACACGTCTTCCCAACCCCATTTCTCTTGATACTCTTGCCTTGTATGCAGAGTCATGCACTGACCTTAGGTTTTTGGAAGTCACCCTTTGAAGGAGTTTTCACTGAAAAGATACCTAACTGTTATTGATTTAGCTGAGAGGTTCTTATTAGACTTCCGTCTTCCTTTCGCATTTATTTTTGCTCTATATTTTTAGGGACCTCCCTCAGCTAGATTCAAGATGTTCTGTGAAATGAAAATGTAGCCGAATGGAAAGCAAGATTGACAGTGAGAATCCTCAATCTGCCATTTATAAAGGATAATTTGTTCAACATTAAATATAAAAAGCTCTGCCTGATGGTTGCATTATAACCAGTGGGGTGTCTTGTCAACCAACGTGCTGGGAAGCAGGTTTATACAACTCACTCCTTTCAATAATTATTGCCTTTTAAGTGAGAGCATCCAAGCATGTTAAATGAGACTTAGTTCATAATTGTCAGATATTAGTATAATGGATTCAGCTAAAAGGATTTTAGACATTTGGGCCAATTTGGCCCTCTGTTCTAGAAGCTGCATGTGGCACGGTATGAACCTGCCTCTTGAAGTTGGAGAGAGGACAATGTGAATGACTGACTACCTGGCTTTAGTTTTGACTATTTCCTGACTCTTTTCCCACCCAATCCTGCATCACTGCATTGAAGCAGGCCTACCTCTAACAGACAGAAACACATGTAGTAAGTTATTGACTCTAGGATGCACTAAAATCAGAGCTTAATTCTCAGGCTGAAAACCCACAATCAAAAATATTTTCATTTGGCTTCTTAGCTTGCATTCCCAAGTGTTACATGGGATTTGTTAGGCAGTTTTTAGTCTTATGTCAGGAAGAGAGCTGTGCTGAATTCCTAGGATGTGTCCTGAACTGCAGCATATTGTACCAGTCCCTACAACCAGCATATTGTACCAGTCTAATTGTGACAATTAAACAAAAATTGTCAGTATTTGGAAATATGTCTCTGTTTACAAACCGAGACTTGGACAAGTTTTCCAAAGGCCTCACATATGACCCTGACTGTACTATTTCACCTCCCCCCACATTGTCTTTGCCATTGTCTCACAGTCCAGCTGCATCAAGAGGGATAATGTTCCATTCAGTGCCTTCAGATTAAAATATACATAAGAGTTTTGAACCAGCAGGGTGAGAAAATGGAAAGAGTTAACAAAGATTCTAATTAAGAGCTAAACAGTGTACATAGATAGTCTGCTTAGGCAGCAAGGGAATATTTCTCATAGCCTCAGAGATGGAAATGGGATAATTGCTAAGAAAAATGGGTCCATCTAACCTATTATCCCTTATTTCTGCCAAATTCTAGCAGCTTCCTTAACCCTTTCTTTATGACCACTTGACAACCTAGCAGAAGGCAAGAGCTCTTCCTGCAACGTTGAGCTTGATTGCTTACAATCTTCTGCCCCTAGGGGTTCTCCCCCCCACCCTTGATTAGGAGAAATGGCCCCCTGCTCATCCTGTCAAGACTACCCGGCTGCACAGTGAATGGGGGAGAAATCTCATTTTGGAGACAAGCATTTTCTGTGAACTCTATTAAGCAACAAAGCAGTCAGGCTTTCACGGGGGTCACATTTCCAGGATATAATCACCAACTTCTTGGGTGCAATATAAGGCCCCTGCCGGAGTCCACTCTTTCCATGTTCGTCAATGTGATTATTTCACGATAACAGCTTTCTCAAGGGAGTCAGAGATGCATTCTGCACATTTTAATGAGCCTGTCATCCGGCCTCAATTTTTTCCCCCTTACTCTTTATTTCTTTTCTGATTCCTTTCTTTCATGTTGTGAGCCACATGTATTTGGGAGGCCAAGAGGACACAGAAATTTTAAATGTCATCCAGCATAGATGAAAATCCATTGTCTTCCCTTCTTGAAATTTAGCAATATTGCAGGGTTTTTTTTTTCTTTAATTCTATAAGGTTAAAAATATTCTGTATCTGGGTTCTGAGAAAAAATAATGTATAATAGTCACGGAATTTCAGTATTTTCCTAGGTAAAGAATAATGTTATTTTTCATGAAAAATTGAAACATGTTAAGTACAATTATAATAAAGAGCATTATGACAAATATCCCTGTGTAATAAAAGATTTCAGAGTCATACCCAAAGACCCAGCAAATTCAAGATTCCATAGTTATAGTTTTACTAGAATTTATTAAAAGAGCTAGATGATCTGTATATAGACACAGCGGTTTTAATGCTAACATTTTAATGTTTAGGTGTTATTTATTTGGTAGCAAATACTGAATTTGGGATCCATAAAAATTTGGTTTTGATTTTTAAGAACAGGAAAAAAAGAAAGAGTAGATTAAGGCTGGTCAAAATATTTGATTTCATTTCTGTTTTCATACCATCTCATATTTTCTAAATTTATACTTAATTTTCAATATGTTTAATTATTTTTCTCACACTAGACTTTGTTTTTTTAATAACTAAATATATCCTGAGGTTTTCTGTAAAAGGATAGTAGAGTAGAATTTGATTTTATAAATGTTTACCTTGAGATTTGCTATGTAAAGAATATGGATTGGAGTATATTTTAGTGAGTTTCAACTAGCCATTGATGGTTTTTTTTCTTCTAGTTTTTTCAGATGGCTTTTGTTAATGAATGATGTCTGTGACTAATGCTCCCTGTAGCTTTACCTACTTAAATTAATCTGGCTCTTTATCCTTTGTAAACATATTTATGATCTGCTTCAATCAGATTTTCTGAAAACAAAGGAAAGTATTCTCCCTCTTTTCTCAGGAGGCTTACAATGATATGCATTGAACTAATCCAGTTGGATTAATATGATTATTTTTGTGTGTATATGCAAAAGGGCATTGATTGCTCAATAACATATGAGAAAAGAGTGATGACTATTTTCCTGCCAGCTTTGTTGCATCTGGAACCGGGGGGAGAAGTTCTCTGTGGGCCAAGAACCTATGTGGCTGCTAGCTCTAAGACTTTTTCTTAGGAGCGGTGCTCTCCTTCTGGAACCAAGGATACATTCCCCAATTCAGACAAAGAAGATGCATTGGCTCACCTTCACTTATACCCTTTTTCTATCAGTGATGAGGGGCTGTTAGGCACAAACTTATGCTCCCACTTGGCCACCAGGTGACAGAACTGAGGCCTGGGTATCAAGGCCAGTTGCCCTCTGTCTGAGCCTGGATATGGCTCCATGAAGTTATCCCTCAAACAACTTCATGTGTGTGTGTTTTGGTCTGTTTTGGCTGCTACAAGGAAGTATCTTAAAGTATCTTAGACTGGGTGGCTTATAAACAACAGAAACTTATTTCTCATAGTTCTGGAGGATAGGAAGTCCAAGATTAAGGTGCTGGTATGGTTGCACTCTGTTAAGAATCTTCTTCCTGGTCCATAGCAGATACCTTCTTACTTACTCCACCTACTTAGGGGTAGAGGCTTGGGATCTCTGTGGTTTCTTTAAGAGTGCTGAATTCCATTCAGGAGGACTCCACCTTCATGACCTAATCGCCTCTTAAAGACCTGCCTCCTGATACCATCACCTTTGGGGGTTAGATAGCAGTGTGCTTCCTTCCTCTGCTCTCTCTCTACTCACCGGAATTCTCAAAGCTCCTGTCAGGGGCACCTGGGTGGTTCAGTCAGTTAAGCATCTGACTCTTGATTTCAGCTCAGATCGTGATCTCATGAGTTTGTGAGTTTGAGCCCCACGTTACACTCTGTATGGACAGTGTGGAACCTGCTTGGGATTCTCTCTCCTTCTCTTTGCCCTACGCCCCTCCTTGAAAATAAATAAACTAAAAACAAAATCTCCTGTCTTCGTTCTCCTCTCTTTTCATTATACATAAACTCCCAAGTAATTTCACCAACGCCATGGTTTTCATCATCTCCTGTTGACTCTGAAAAATATATCACCAGCCTGGATCCTCTCCTGATATCCAGACTCAAATATTCAACACTCTATTGGATATTTTCATTTGAACATATTGGTTCCTCAAAACTATCAAGTTCCAAGATAAACTAAGTATCTTTATTCTCAAAAGTTCTTTTGTGTTTCTTATCTGAGGGAGTGATACCACCCAATTGCCAAAAATGGAGCAGTAATGTATTCTTTCCTCTTGTCATTTCTCACAGTCTAGGTCACTAAAATCTATAAATTTCCTCTCTTAAATATCTCAGATATTATATATATCAGTTGCTGAATTCATGTATGATTTTGTGAAGAAGGGAAGTGAATAGATAGTGTTTTTCTTAGATGTGATATATACTCTGTAGGTTGGGTTAGACACTGAACATATTAACATTCCCATTTTTCTTCTTTTTGCATAGCTTTTGTGAATACAGTTTTAAGACTATAAATTATATTACTTTGAGTAAGATACACCATTTACCTATTGTTGTTATATTCCCTGCATCAATTTATTGTTCCACTAACATTATATGAAAGTGTTCACTCTTTCAATCCTAAATACTATCAGTTTTTAACAATCTGATGGGCAAAATGCTATACTTCATTCTCTTAAAGTCATATTTTCATGATTACCAATAACTTCCAGCATTTTCATGCATATATTATAGTTTTCTGTTTTTTTATGTGAATTAAAACATATATTTTACATCAATTACCTGTTTTCATGATTTGTTCATGATAACGTAATAAAATTTAAATATTTCTACTGAGTTGGAGGAGCTTTTTATGTGTTAAGCATATGAACCTTTTCTGGGATGGGGGTAAAAGGTTTTCCTTTTACTCTGCCACATGCCTCTTAAGGATATTTATGTTATCTTTGTCATCCAGAAATATTTTGCACATAGGTTTTTTAATAGAAGTAGAGCTGAAATATGTTGTATTAGTTTCAGGTGTACAATACAGTGATTTGACAGTTACATACATTATACTATGCTCATCATGACAATCGTTAAACCATCTGTCACCGTACAATATTGCTAACTATATTCCCTTTGCTGTACTTTCCATGCCTGTGACTTGTTTATCTTCTGACTGGAGTATGTAGTTTGACTGTGGTCTCCCGGTCTTTTCCTTTATGCCCCCACAACATTGTCTAATTAGTCTCTCTTTCATGGTCCTCTTGCCTTCCTCTGGGCTCCAGGTTATTCCAGAGATATCTTTCACAACACAAATCAGCCTGTTACTTCTTGCTTAAAATCCTTCGGTGGCCTCCCATTGTCTACACTGATTTTAAAGTACATATTGATTTTCGTACAGCAAAACAGATCTTTCGTGATCTGGTACCTTGCTGCCTTTCTGACTCACAGCCTCTCGCTCATCCCTACCAACCACATGAACCCACCAATGTTCACATATGCCACGTGTAGAGCTCATGTCATAGTCCCCTTTGTCTGGAATGCCTTTCCTCTTTCCTTGTCCTCTTAGGGATTTCCTACTTATCCTTTCAGGCTCAAGCACAGTTGATTATTCCTTTCTTTATGCTACCATATGATGTATATTCCTCTCTTGTACTGTTTTCCCCATTTTTGCTATAATAGTGTATCTGTAGTCTTATTTACTTAACAGCCTTCTTTCACATATATCCATTCTTAACTTAAATAAAACTATTCAGAAAGGAAATGTTTGATCTCTACAGTAAATGGACATGCAGTGCTTTTTGCGATAGCTATGAGAAAACATAAAAATAAAAATATAACTACTACAAAAATCTAACAATTGCCCATGTGAAATCAATGAGCATCAGTGGCAATGCACATGTTACCTTTTGGAGCACACTGCTTAATTGTACAACTTACCAAATTATCCAAAGATTTATAGACCATGGTACAATTATGGCTTACAAAAAGATATAAATTTAAAAGAGTTTAGACAAATTTTTAAATAATCACATTTTTTTCTAGTTATCACCATAATAAAAAGCATTACTCTTAACCTTGTGCAAATGGAGTAAGTCTTGGTTGACTATACCTCAACTGAATTCTAAACAGAGTGTGGTGGAAACCCTTAACAGTGTTTCTTAGCCCATCTTTCCTCTGGCCTTTGTTTTAATTCAGGAGGGAAAGTATTAAATACAGATAAAAGGAAATGAGATCAGCAGGGCAATGAAAATGGGATGTTGTGCCTTAGGGGGCAGATGTCGTAGTGGAAAACTCTGTCAGGCTGAGTTTGTTAGATTATATGGTAGGATGAATGTGAACTTGGAATAAAACACAGAATTATATTTAGATTTGAGAATGGTCAAGGACTATTGCTAGGCTAGACTTAATTACATGTGTCATTTGACTTTGTGGCACTCTATACTCACAAAAATCTCCAAGGGATGCCTTATTTATCTTAAAAGTTTAAATATACAATTCACATTGCTTTACATTATTCTCTTTTGTTCTTTTCATTGTAGTTGCTGATTTGTGCATTTATCAGAAATGCGGGAGCAGTAGTCTAGTTTCAAATGCTTTGATTTGTTGAAAATGAGTCAACATAAAAGCTGAACGTTTAATAAATTGAGAGCTGAAAACAAAGAAAATTATTATTTAAAACTTTTCAAATTTGTTACATTTCACATCCCAGGATTTCAAAGTACCAGTTTTTTACTAAATGCATAAAAGTGCTGCCGATACTAGAAATTTCAGAGAGAATAGTAAGCCTTAACTGGTAGTATAAAAATAGAACTTCGTGACCAGTAATGAAAGGGTGTTTATTTCTCTGAAATGTATAATTTTAGTTGTTCCTTTTCAAATTACAACCGGATACAAAAACCTTTTCATTCAGAAAGGATGTTATTAAGTTTTCCTTAAAAAAAAAAAGACCTGAAAGATGAATGCAATAGCTTATTAACATGATTCTATATTTTAATGAGATGAAGTTACTGTTTAATTATTTATCCTTTGTGTTGATTTTATTACTATTCACCGTTCGTGATCTTAGGTTGTGATAAAGGCATTTATTTTAGACAATGCTGAAATTGCACTCATGAGTCCATGAGCTATTGGACTGATAATGGTGTCCTTTTGTTCTGTTATCCCATCTGCGATTTCAGTTTTTCTAGACTTCTAGCTGGACTTGGAGATCACATGCCGTTGAGGCTTCCCTTCCTTCACTGAAAGCTGTCTGACATCCTCAGTGGTCTTGTTGAGTCTCCCATGACTGCTCTGTCACAGAGGCCAGTGGGGGCACTTCAGGGGGCCATCATCCCTGTCCCCCAAATTATACACAACACAACGGTGTGTTTTTTTCCTTAGAGAGGAGTTCCGTAGCTTCCAGAAGATTCTTGAAGCGTCCATTAATTTTAAAAAGTTTGAAAACTATTCCTGTAATACCTCATTTTGTTGTCATTTAGAGTCCTAGAGCAACTCTTTCCACATTGTTTGACTCTAAATCTTTTTTTTTTTTTTAATTTTTTTTAACGTTTATTTATTTTTGAGACAGAGAGAGAGCATGAACGGGGGAGGAGCAGAGAGAGGGAGACACAGAATCGGAAGCAGGCTCCAGGCTCTGGGCCATCAGCCCAGAGCCCGACGCGGGGCTCGAACTCACGGACCGTGAGATCGTGACCTGAGCTGAAGTCGGACACTCAACCAACTGAGCCACCCAGGGACCCCGACTCTAAATCTTTTGATGGTGATATTGATCAAATTTCTTTTTTTAACATATTATGATATAATACATACAACTTAATATTTATCACTTTAACCATTTGTAAGTACATCATTCAGTGTCATTAAATATATTCACAATGTTGTGTAACTATCATTACTAGCTATATCAAACACACTTTCATCTTTCCTAATAAAAACTCTGTACCCATTAAACAAAACTCCCTCCCCACGCCCCAGACCTTGTTAATTTCTATTCTACTTTCCGTCTCTATGAATTTTTTCAGTTCTAGCTAGACATCCCATATAAGTGGAATCGTACAATATTTGTCTTTCTGTGTCTGGCTTATTTCACTAAACCTAATATTTTCAAGGTCCATCTATGTTGTTAACATATATCAAATTTCATTCATTTCTATGGGTGAATAGTATTCTTTTATGTGTATATACCACATTTTGTAATTCATTCATCATTGATGGACACTTGGGTCATTTCCATCTTTTAGCTATTATGGATAATGCTGCTGTGAACATGGGTATACAAATATCTATTCACGTCCTTACCTTCAGTTATTCTGGAATAATTCCTAGGAGTGGAATTGTAGGGTAGACCTCTTTTTATTAGATTAAAAATCTAAAATTAGTTTCTTCTTTTCACCATCAAGAAAAGTTTTTGCCACACTATTCAAAGTCCATTGTTATTCCCTAATCAATTTGCTGTATGTAAGTTCTCTGATATGAATCCACCTGAGTAGTTAACACCCCAGTGTTGTCTTGTCATACACTTGAAAACAAAATTCATCAAAGAAGAAGATAGTTTCTTTACAAGTTTATAGTTTCCCTTCAGTATAGATTCTGTAGATCCTGTTCTCTTGCACCATGCATGACACAGAGAATATTTTACTTCATGACCAAGATATCCTAGACATATTTCCATACAGGTTTCAGAATTCATTTTGCAAATTACTTGGAATGGCACCTTTCACCAACGAACAGGAATAGAAAATAAAGACACATCATTTCCCTTGTGGAAATGATTATTCTGGACACGGTGCTAATTTGCCAACGCTGAAAAAGTCAGTTTTGTTTATAAAGACCTTGACATATCCACAGAATTGAGAATTTTAAGTAAATATCATGAGCTTGTGTTTGCTGGTCCTTGGGGTAATCACTTAATTCAAGTTCCTCCAGAGTTCTTTATCCTTAGAAATCATATTAAAAGAATGACATTAGCAAGGTGTTGGAAGATAGGAGAAAAAAAAATCAAAGATGGATTTATAGTTGGAGCTCAGACTGAGGGATTCATTTTCATAGAGGTATTTTGTCATTTCTCCTAAACTCACCCTTATGTCCATCAGAGAGGCAATAGAGAGGGAATGGAAATATTCCTCTGAGACTCACAGTTAATTATCCTAAATAATGTGGTAGGGGCTGCCTGTTAATGGGAATGGAAATCAAGTAATCTGGGGAACCTGCAGTGCCCACATCACCTCTCACGCTTCGTGCTGTCAGATGTGCTCCAGATTAGTTTATGTTCTTTAGATTTGCCCATATTCTGGAGAACAACAGAAACACAGAATTGAAGCTTTTGGAGGTGTTCTTATTCATGTGTTTGAATACTCTCCATATCTCTGCCAGGTGGATTTCTGGATCCCAGAATTGTTCAGACAGAGCAATATAGGGTGATGGTTCAAAGCGCCCCCCATGTGGGGAGTCAGGCCCATTTGGAGCTGATTTCCAGCCCTGCCACTTATTAGTTGTGAGCCTTAGATAAGTCACTTAAACATCTGAGTCTCAGTTTCCTCACCGTAACACATTTTTAGAAACTTTTTTTTTAATGTTTATTTATTTTTGAGAGAGACAGAGTGTGAACGGGGGAGGGGCAGAGAGAGGGAGCCACAGAATCTGAAGCAGGCTCCAGCCTCCAAGCTATCAGCACAGAGCCCAACGTGGGGCTCAGACTCACAGACCGTGAGATCATGACCTGTGCCGAAGTCAGATGCTCAACCGACTGAGCTACCCAGGCACCCCTACCGTAACACATTTTTAATAACACCTTGCATGATTGTTAAGAGAACCAAGTAGAATAAAATTTGTAAGTTCCTACCATTACTGAATGGCCTCTTTGTTCTCATCACAGTAGTGAGTACCTTGCATACATGTTGTCCCTTGTTGGAACAATAAATAGGCCAGTATCATGTAGGCCTTGAGTTATCACTCAGGCGGATTACTCCAAGAGTTTCTCAAACAGCATCAAATCACACCTCACCCCCACCTTCAAATCATTCTCCAAAATGTGTTTGCAGTGACACTTGAAGGAGTTTGATCATCTTGTTTCCCTACTTGAAATAAATCAGTATCATCTTATCACCATCAGGACTATGTTTACTTGCCTGCTGGCCAGACTCAAATGTCACTTCTAGATTCCTTCCTGGATACCTGCACATAACGTCACTGCAAGCTTACCTGATCGCCGTAGACACAGAGCTCTGGCTCCCAGTGAGCAAGAAGTCTCTTTCATTTTCTGTATGAAAACACCAAGCATCTATCCTGGCCTTCAGTAGCTCTCAACTAATATTTACCGAATCAATGACTAAATGCATGTCAGTCCTTTGAGAGTAATTAGCATGTCTCCCCCTGTCTCTTGCTCTTAACTTTTTCTTCACATTAAACCAGAGACACATATCTAGTTACCCTTATTAATATACCTCAGTGGACCCAGCTGCCCACAGGATCAGTCCAAGCTTGGCTTATGACTCAGCTGCTAAATTGAACACATGGGTTCATCTCTCCTAAAAAAACATTGACATCATGGTAGAACGTACAAAGGGTGAGGCAGTCTCACAAATACAGAGACCTGGAATAGGGATATCAGCAAACCAAAAATTTTCACCCAATTTCTGGGTGACTCAGAATGCATGGGTTCACATTGCTGGTTAAAGCAGAAAAGAGGGACTCCCGGCTCAATGTATGTAGAATGAAACAAGCGTAAGGTAAACTGGGTTTTGTGTGTGTGTATGTGTGTGTGATAAATCTATCAGATTAAGCAGCAGGAGGAGGGGCAGAATCAGATGACCGAGGTCACTAAAAACTGAGGACCAGCAGCTCCTGTTTACCCCTCCCTCTTCCTCTGCTGCTGCATGTGCAGTGCTGGCATTTGCCCATTGATTGTCTTTCCCAAACGATTTCCCTGCCTTCATGATTTATACAGATTCTCTCCAGTGAACTCCTTTTATTCTTCAGAATGCCACGTGCACATCTTGGGAGTTCTGGGGAGAGTTGGGAGGTCCACAACCCCTTGGGATTCCTTCTATTAGAATGCTTAACGCATGATGTTACAATGTCTGTAGCTGCTATCCTCATGGACTACAAGCTTCTTGAAGAAAGGAATTGTATCTTATTCATATTGTATTTCAGAGCCTGGTCTTATGCTTGCAATAGTGTAGGTCTTCAATAAATGTTGGGTGGAAGAATGAATGAATGACCAGGACAATGTTCTGTGCTTCTTACAGATCTGGCCTCCCTTTGCAGATTATGCTACAGTTGGTTTATAGTTTTCCAGATACAGTCTGAGTATACGTAGGGTTAGGCAGGGAGTGGGCAAGTTGCCCAACTGAAATTATTGATTTTCAAATTTATTTACATAATAATATCGACAACAATAATAATACCATTTGTTGATTATTATGTGACTGTCACTGTGCTGTAAACTTTGTGCAGATAATCATGAATTCTCATAGCCACTCTATAAGATAGCTGTTATGTTTCCACTGTAGTAGTTCCCTATAGCTTCTGTAACACACGATTTACAAAGTCAGTATCACTGGGTGCAAGTTAAGCGTGAGTAGAGCTAGCAACACTCCTTCCAGAGGCTCTACGGGAGAATCCATTCCTTCCCTTTTCCAGCTCCTGGTGGCTGCTGGCATTCCTTGACTTGTGACTGCATCACTCCAAGCACTTCTTCTGTGGTCACAAAGCCTCTTCCTCCTCTGTGTCAAATCTCCCTCTGCTTCCCTCTTGTAAGGACATATGTGATTGCATTTAGGGTCCACCTGGGTAATCTCCCTATCTCAAAACCCTTATCTTAATCAGATCTGCAAAGACTTTACCATACAAGGTAAAGATTATAGCTCCAGGGATTAGGACACAGATCTCTTGCTCTCTTTTTGTTTTTTAAGTTAATGTATTAATTTTTTTCAGAGAGGGGTGAGAGGGGAGGGGCAGAGAGAGAGGAAGAGAGAAGATCCCAAGCAGTCTCTGCACTGACAGTGGGGCTCCAACTCATGAACTCTGAGATCATGACTTGAGCTGAAACCAAGAACTGGACGCTTAACTGACTGAGCCACCCAGTCACCCCAGGACACAGATATCTCTTTGTGTGTGTGTGTGTGGGGGGGGCATTTTTTCAGCTCACCATACCACACTTTGCAGATTTGGAAACAAAGGGATTAAGTTCACTTGCCCAAGTACACACAGGCTTTAAGCAGCGGGGTCTGGATTTGAATTTGCATCTATTTGATCTCAGAGTCTGTCTCTCTGTCCCTTCTTCTCTCCCTCTATCCTTAAATAATGAGTAATAACCCAAGACACTTGCATTGTTGCTTTATTCTGAGTCAAGTTTAAACGTAAAAGCCCCACGTTCAGAATTCAAAGAGCAGGCTGTACCAGGAGAAATCACTGATGACACAGGCCCACACTCTAGGTTAGCTCAACACTTGCATTTATTTCCTTCATTATGGAAGCAGGCAGTGAGGTGTTGAGGAGAGCAGGCTGAGAGGGGCACACTCCTCATGGGGATGGGTCAGTATCTCATTACTTTGGCTGCTGCTGACTCTAAGCTGGTGTGTCAGGGGCCTCTGCCAGCAGGATTTCCTTCTGCCTGGGAAGCTGGAGTCACTTCCCATTCTGTGTGTTGTAGTCTGCATGAAACCTAATCCAGTTCCTCCTTTACAGATGTGGAGAGGCAGAAGCCCAGCCCAGCCGCCATGGTAGAATTTTCTTTTTGAAGTTTATTTATTTATTTTGAGACAGAGAGAGAGAGAGAGAGAGAGAGAGAGAGAGAGAGATAGACAACAAGTGTGGGAGAGGGGCAGAGAGAGAAGGAAAGAGAGAACCCCAAGCCGGCTCCCCATGTCAGCACAGAGCCTGACGCGGGGCTCCATCCCAGGAACCATGAGATCATGACCTGAGCCAAAACCATGAGTCGGATGTTTAGCTGACTGAGCCACCCAGGCGCCCCTGTGCTAGAATTTTTACTGTGGGCCTGAGGACCACAGCTGCAAGGAGTATTGGTCCACTGGCTTTTATTTAAATTCAAACAACTTTTCACATTACTCACCTTTTAGGTGTAAATATGCTTTTCCCTTCTCAAAAAATACTATGTTCAAAACCATACATTTTATATAAAAATATTTATAATATTTCTTATTAACAATCTGTTTAACATACTGTGGTGAAAACACTCTGCCAAAACAAATTCGCTTGAAGGGAGTGACGAAACATCTTTGCAGAATATTTAAATCACACAACTCATACTTGTACATATTCAAACAATGCAAAGGCGGATAGGACATTCCTTCCTTAGAGGTAACCACTGAAAGGTGAATAATTTGGGGTGCATCCTTCCAGCCCTCTGTTTATATATTTTTACATGAGTATCTAATATATTTGTTTTTATTTTCGATACATGGGATCATATTTTGACTACTTGTTCTTTTTTTAAGAATTTTTTAAATTTATTTTGAGAGAAAACGTGCTCTCATGTAAGCTCAAGCAGGGGAGGGACAGAGAGAGAGAGAGAGAGAGAGAGAGAGAACCCAAAGTGCAGAGCCTGACGTGGGGCTTGATCTCATGACTATGAGATCATGACCTGAGCTGAAATCAAGAGTCAGAAGCTTAACCAACTGAGCCACCCAAGCACCCCTTGACTACTTGCTTTTTAAAATTAACAGTGAACTTTAGAAGTGTTTACAGATGAACTTAGAAAAAGTTGTATAGTATCCCAAGATGTGGATATATAATCCCATAATGTACTCACTCCCTTATTGGACACATTTTAAATGGTGCTTTTTCTGTTATTAAGACAGTGCTATGACAGGCATTACTTTACGTGTAGCTTGAGTGTTTGTGTAACAATACACAGGGGTGGATTTTTAAAAGTGGCATACTCTTTCCACTGTACCAAAAATGGGAAGATTGGTACAAAGCTAGCCAGATTTGAGTCAGAGAGCTCCTCTGAGATCTCAAAAGTTTTAAACTCTGCAGCCAGAGTTCATACTATGCTGTAGATGAGTTCTTCTGGCAATTATACTTTCTCACAAAGCTCCTTGAGGGATGTCTTCAAGAATTCATCTTCCGGTCTTTCCCACATGCCCATTGCTGCCCTTGAAGCTGATTGTGGCTCTCTTCATGTTACTAGGATAACTTCGTATTTCTATTGCTTCCTTTCATGGTGTATTAATTATGATTTTGTTTGGCTGCAACATAGCACACTTGACTGTAATGACTTTGCCAAGTGGGTTCAGTTTGCCTACACAGGAACAAATCCAGAGGGTGTTGTATGGATCTGGCATGACAGCTCCATGACACCACTGGAGACCGGGCTTCCTCTGTCTTCCTGCTCTGCCATCCTTTGCATCTCTCTTATCCTCATGGCTGCAAAATGGCTGCTTTGCCTCCAGGCATGGCATCTGCATCCTAAGCTAGAACATGGGAGGGGCAATGGGCAAAGGACAAAGACAAAGTCTGTATGCCAGCTGAGGCTGTCATTTTATAAAGAGCTTTCCTGGAAGCTTCAACCAGTGACCTCTGCTTACATCTCTCTTTCCAGAACTGGAATACATGGTTTTTCTGGTTGCAAAGTTTCAGCGGAGATGAGCATATTTAACAGGGTTCTTTGTGACCAAACTGTGGGTTTGGTTAATAGAAATGGAGGGAAGAATGGAGATTGGGTAGAAACAAGCAGTGCCATACTTGGTGATTCAGGTGAAAATGTCTTGAATAAAGCCCTAAAAAGGTGGAATATTCATCACTGATTCTGTTATAGGTAAAGGCATTAAAATGCATGGTATATATAACACTGTAACAATAATATTGCAAATAAGAAATTACCTCTTCTACTGTGCTAGAAAAAAAGAATCTTTTTCATTTTTCTACACTTCATTCTGGCCCCACTGAATATATGCACTTGTGATTTTTTCTTTCATACCTTCTACATGCATACAGTCTAGGATAAATTAAATTTAATATTCTTTACTTTTTAACTTTCTGTAAGTATTTTAATACTCTGCTGCCCAATTTTCTAAATATTCATGTAAAAGAATTAGAGTAGATTCCACTAGTTTGATTTATTTATTTATTTATTTATTTAAATCCTACAATGTTATATATTTAGATATTTTCCATTTTAAAAAGATAATGTTACAAGGACTTTTTATTTCTTTAGGACTCATCCTTTATGGACACATTTCAATAAAATGAACTATGGTTGAAGTATATGAGCATTTTTATGATTGTCAGGAAAGGCACCATGCTATTTTTGGGAAAAGTTTTTACCAAGTTATATTCTCATTATCACTGCATATGCGTATCCCTTTTATCACATTAAAAAAAGAAGAAGAAGAAGAAGAACGAAATGAAGGGAAACAAAGAAGGGGGGGGGGCGCGGGGAAAGGAGAGTTGTCCAGGATTGAATCAGCCCTGCCCTCTTGTGGTAAATCTTAAAATTTCAATGCAGGCTTTTTCTTTCTCAAGGGCTTGTGTTCAGAATGTTGTGCATAATGCTGTTGTTAGCCACTGATCTTTTCAAATAAAAGTGGGGACCTCAGTATTAGTTTTACAGACTCAGAGAACAAGAATCATTTGGGCTTGAAATCCACAACAGTACCCAAGAAATGACCTACAATAGATCTGTATGGGAGCAGATAAATTCTTGTTCTGTTGATTAGGAATTGGTGGTATTGCTTGGGAAGCAGTCTTCTGAAGGGGACAGTCCTTAAATGATGATTTAAAGAAATGGAGAATATTTGGTTTAAGACTGATCTCTATATGTATATCTATATCTATATCCATGTCTCTCTCTCTCTCTCTCTCTCTCTCTCTGTGTGTCTCTATATCATCTATCTATGGAGAGAGAGAGAGAGAGAGAGAAAGAGAGGGAGAGATCCAGAGGAAACAAAGCCTAATTGTTGTACTTTGCAAGTGAAGAGACAGAATCATAGCACTTAGGGGGCTTTCCCAAATAAAAACTCCAGTAAATAACACAGAGCCCGTAGTTGCTCTGTTAGCCCTGGCTTTTGCTACTGGACTCCATGGTCTTTCTGTTAGATTTCTTCTTAAAGAGTATGAGCACCAAATGAGATAGTATCTGGGGAGTGCTTTGAGAAATATTCAGTACAAGCACAAGCAAGCAGAATTATTAGTAGATATAGCAGAGAGGCTATAGCAAAGTGTGATTTATATCTGTGGCAGAGTTAGTTTGCCTAAAATCCCTGAAATGGCAGAATTCAAAAGGTTTTTGAAAAAATTCATTTTGGTCCACTCATCTTACTGGTAGAATAAATACATCAGAACTAATACACATGTAGTGCTTAACATAGTGCTGGAGCAGAGCATTGATCTGAAACTGTTAAATAATAATCACTACCCCTGTATGTTTGGCCTGTCCTACATGTTTTACCTATATTAATTATATATTAATTTTTCAGTCATCACAACCACCTGATGAAGTAGATCTTTTTAAATTAATTAATTAAATTATTTATTTATTTATTTATTTATTAATTTATTAATTTATAGAGAGCAGGGGAAGAGACCAAGAGAGAGGGAGAGAGAGAGAATCCCCAGCAGGCTCTGTGCTGTCAGAGTGAAGCCCGACCTGGGGCGCAGGCTCACCGACCATGAGATCATGACCTGAGCTGAAATCCGGAGTCAGGTGCTTAACCGACTGAGCCACCCAGTAGATTCTATTTTTAATTCTTTTTTATGAGGAACCTGATGCCTGGAGGAGTTACGTAACTTGCTATGATCACACAGCTTTAAGTGGCAGATCCAGGATTTGACTATAGGCAGTCTTACTGTCTCCCTAAACTACCCTTAATAACATCTAGTGCTCAGACTAGAAGCCCATTTCCTGGCTACTATTTAACACACTGTATCTTCTCTGTTACGCATGGCTCTATCTTATGCTGGAAAATAGGAGAAGGTCTCCTCAGATCTTTTTAGACAAGTAACAATGTAACTTTATGGAGAGTCCATGTATTATAAAAATGAAGTGTTACAGCCAAAAAGTAAATATTTAATTTGTTTCCTTTAGTCATAGCAGTGGAGAAAGAGATATGCCAGGATCTTTTTCTTCTCAATACCAGAGGGGAGACGATGTAAAGAGACTCATTTTTCATTCAAAAGTCAACTAATGTTTACTGAGTGTTTTTTTTAACATAAGGGCTGAGTTTACCTTGATGAGTAAGGTAGATGGGGTGTCTGCCCTCAAGGTACTTAGATTCTTGTGGAAATGAGTGTCAATTAACTGATCACAAGGGCAAATGTGATAATTGTAAGGAAAAAAAGGGAGAATATATGGCAGAGTATAACACTGACCCATCTTAATATAGAAAGTGAGAGAAGGTTTCCTAAGGAAGTGACATTTCAGGAGGAAGAGCACTTCAGGAGGAGGGAATAGGGTGTGCAAATACTGTCACAGGAGGGAATATGACCCCCATAAGGAACTGAAAGATGACTGTGGCAGGAGCATTGGAGAGCAGGAGAATACAGGTGAGATGAAATGTAGGTGATGGACAGATCGCACAAAGCTTTTTTGGATCTGTGAATGGTTTTGATCTTTCTCCCAAGAGCAATAGGGAAATGATTAAAAGGCTTCAAGCTTGTGTGGGGGTGGGGGTGGGGGGGGGTGGGGAGTGGGGGTGTGTGTGTCAATCTTGCGAAAGTCTGAAGAATGGATTGGAAAGAAGCATTGGTAAGAATTTGGCTAGGAGATGCCCTTTTAGCACTGGATGGGAAGATAATGTTTTGGATCAAAGTAGAGGCAAGGCAAAAAAGTAAGTGGAATTAATAGATATTTAGGAGGTAAACTTGAGAAAATTTGGCAATGGAACAAATATGGTAGATGGCAGAAGGAGATTGTCAAGGAAGCCTTCAGGTTTCTTGGAATGCAACAGATGGTACCACCCTTCACTGAAATAAAGAATATGGGAAGGATGGGGATGGGGGAACAGAGCTCCTTTTTAGACTTGAAGTGTTAAATATAAGGAGGTAGTTGGGTTCATGAAACTAGAATGTCAAAGAGATAGCAGGAGATAAAAACTTGGTCATCAATGAAGCACAAAGAATCATGGATGAAATTGCCTAGAGAGTGTGTAGCAAGAAGAGGGGCTGGATGAGTCTAGAAGAACTCTACTATTCAATGGCCAGAAAAAGGAAAGTGAGCTTGTAAAAGAGACAGAGGAAGAGTTGAAAGTCAGAGAAAAACTAAGAGTGGTGTCACAGAGGATGCAGAACAAATATTTTCAAAAAGAAGTAAGTAATCAGTTGTCAAATATGCTAAAAGGCCAGGAGAAGTAACACTGCAAATGTCCATTGGATTTAGCTACATGAGGGTCTTAGATGATCTTAGCATGATGGAAGCCAGATTGGATGTGTTAAAGAGAATAGGTAAGGAAATGGAGATGGGAGAATAGAACGGTAGCTGAATTAGTTGAGGTTCTCCAGAGAAAAAGAACGAATTATGTTTAAAATTCATCTTTATATGAAAACATTTATTATAAGGAATTGGCTCATGTAACTATGGTGGCTGACAAGTCCAAGGCCTGAAGGATGCAAGCTGGAGACCCAGGAGAGCCATGAGTATACTTCCAACCCAAAAGCTGGCACTCTCCAGACCCAGGAAATGCTAATGTTTCAGTTAGAACTTGAAGGCAGGAAAAAGCCAGTGTTCCCATTTAGAGACAACCAGGCAGAGGAATTCTTTCTTGTTCAGGGAATGGGGTCAGCCTTTTTTGTTCTATTCAAGCCTTCAACTAATTGTGTGATGCCCATTCACATTAGGGAGGGCAATCTGCTTTACTCAGTCTACTGATTTAAATGTTAATCTCCTCCAAAAACACCCCAACAGATACACCCAAAATAATGTTTGACTAAATATCTGGCCACACCATGGCTCAGTTAAGTGGACACAAAAAATTCTACTGAGAGACCAAATAACAGGAGAATGGAAAATGCCCACTAGGTTAGTTGACATGGTAGAGAGATGGAATCAAAGTCATACCAGAGATAGCTGAAGAGTGACTGAGAGGTAATGACCTATAGATGTTTTATTTGAGAAGTTTTGCTATGAAGGAGAGGAAAATGGAATGTCAAAGTTACAGTCTCTTTCTTTCTTTCTTTCTTTCTTTCTTTCTTTCTTTCTTTCTTTCTTTCTTCCTTCCTTCCTTCCTTCCTTCCGTCCTTCCTTCCTTCCTTCCTAATAGCAGAGAATTAAAAATGCTTTGAATGGGAAGATCAACCCAAAATAAAAGAGATAATAAATATTATAAAGCTCTTGAGAAGTAGGAGTGGATGAGATCCTTGCCTTTCCTTTTCCATCTTCCTGTCAAATCTCAATCCATAATACCAGTGGGAACATCTGGGACCCTCACTGGACTAAACATTGTTGTCATGATTTTCATCACCACCATCCTTGGCATCATCAAAAAGCATTGCAAATTTCCAAATGGCATAAGGCATAATGTTCTAAAGCTCTAGAAGAGAAACATAATTTTTGCTTTATCTGCTCTATTTCAAACCCTGGCTGGAAGGGATAGTTCAGCCTGGTCTGCCTTAGACAGCATGCACACAGCTGAAGGAAGTACAGAATTTTTTGCTCATCTGTGAAAATTTCTTTCTTCATTCCATGTACCAAGTTGACACCATGTTCAGGAATAGTGAAGATCATAAAAACCCATTCTGAAGATGTTTCAATTTAAAATATTAAGAGTTGAACCATTAGGGATTTCTGAACCTTTGTGCTCAATGTTAAAAATTTGTATAAATGGTAAAATTTGCCTTTATTTTGTTTAATCCTTTTGCTTTCAACATTTATTGAAGAAGCATTTATGGAGCATTTATCAGATGCTACCAGTATGCCTGGCAGTCTAGGAATAGAATGGTGAACAAGAAATGCTTCCTGCTTTCAAAGATTTGCAGTGTGGTATGACTAAGATAAATACAGACAAGTAAAGAAGTCACTTACAAGTAATAGCATTAGTCATGTTGAGAACATGGTGTCACATAAACACATAGAAGGGGTGCTGGTCTTGGAGGGTCTGGGAAGTCTCTTTTTGAGATGTAATTTGGAAGTTGTGACCTGAAAAAAATGATTAGGGTCCTGGTGAAGTGAAAAAGGAGGGAAAAAAAGAGATTTTTTCTTTTTTCTTTTTCTTTCTTTCTTTCTTTCTTTCTTTCTTTCTTCCTCCTTCTCTCTCTCTCTTTCTCTCTCTCTTTGTTACAGAGAGAACAACCTAGGCAACCCAGGTCATGGGGGAGGTAAATCTTGGTGCATTCAGAGTCACCTCAAATTTAGCACAAAGTGCAAGGGAAAATGGCAAAAGGTGAGGATGAAGTAAACAGAGGATAGTTCAGGAAGGGAAGATCCAGCAATAACACTAGCAAATACTTCTCTAGTGCCTAGTTGAGCTAGGCTTTATGCATAACAATTCACTTAATCTGTATAAATGCTCAAAGGTAAGGAATATCATTGTCTCCACCACATAGAAGAGAAATATAGTAAGATGTAGCAACTTACCCAAAGTCACACTAGTGACCAGTCATGCTAGTAAGGGTGGAAGAGGAGCTTAAACAGTCTGTTTACAGAGTGTGCTCTGACCACTACACCGTACAGCCTCTCAAGGATAAAACCTTGGGAGAGAATCAGACCGTGTCCCAAAGCACAGCAGTGATGTGTAGCCAAAACTGTGTTTTGGAAAGATCACTGAATGTACTCTGAAAAAAAAAAAAATAATGCATACGAGCAGGTCTGGAAGCAAGGGAAGAAGTGGAAATCAAAACCAGGAAATCTCCTGGTTGGGAGGAGAGGAGAATGGGAAACCTAAAAATGTAACTTTAAGTAAGTAAAGAAAATGGTGAAATTTCAAATATTCTGTTGGATATTTGAATGATTAGTGTGCAAATTCAAAGAAGATGCCCCTTGGACAGTGATATCAGCAAGATGGCTAAATAAGACATCTTTCACTAGTATCTCCTCAACAGTTTGGCATCCATCCACAGACAAAAGTACCTTTGAAGAGAGCTGTGGGATCCAGGTGGGAGATGGTGAAACCCTGGTGCAGTCCAAGAATGAGGAGAGCTGTTTTGTGAGGATAAGTCTATACCCAGGCAGTTGACTCACTGACTTTAGTCTTAGCTATAGACCTAGAAGCACCTCTGTACTCCTGAGGACTCACCTACAGCTCTGTTTAGCTTTGGTTCTGTCACCAGCACCTCATACCAAGGAACCTAGGAGAAGTCTTACCCAACTATAATAGGCAAAGAGACCTCAGTCCCAGTTGTGGACTCCAAAATGACCCATGAACCAGCTCCAGCCCCTCGCAGCTGCAGTCTGAGAGTCCCTGGAGAAAACCATCTTAGTCAGTCATCCACAGATGAGAAAGCTTTTGTGAAAGTCCAGGAGTCTAGTGGAGAAGTTACAGCATACTGCTGGAGCAAACAATCTGAGATTGGATGTGTTGGAGAGGATAAGAGGGAAAGAATCTTAATGACTCTACCAAAAACTGTTAGAACTAATCAACAAATTCAGTAAAGTTACAGGATAAAAAATCAACATGTAGAAACCAGTTTTGTTTCTATACACTAACAATGAAATATCTGAAAAAGAAACAAAGAGAACAATCCTATTGTTAGCCTCAAAAACAATAAAATATGTAGGAATGAATCTAATCAAGGAGGTGAACTTCTGTACACTGAAATCAATGACTTTAATGAAAGTAATGAAGAAGATACAAATAAATGGAAAGATATCCCATGTTCATGAATTGAAAGCATTAATATTATTAAAATGCACATATTATCCAAAGCCATCTGTAATTTCTTAAATTTTTTTTAATGTTTATTTATTTTTGTGAGAGAGAGAGAAGACAGAGCACAGGCAGGGAGGGAGGTTGCAGAGAGAGAGGGAGACACAGAATATACAACAGGCTTCAGGCTCTGAGCTGTCAGCACAGAGCCTGATGCAGGGACTAAACTTACGAACCCTGAGATCATGACCTGAGCCAAAGTTGGACACTTAACCAACTGAGCCACCCAGGCACCCCCAAAGCCATCTGTAATTTCAATGCAATCCCTATAAAAATTCCAATGGCATTTTTCACAGAAATGAGAAAAATCAATCCTAAAACTTGGATGGAACCAGAAAAGACTCTGAATATCCAAAGCAATCCTGGGAAAGAACAAAGCTGGAAGCATCACAATTTCTGATTTCAAACTGTATTACAAAGCAATAGTAATTAAAACATTCTGGCATTGACACATAGATTAATGGAACAAAATAGGTAATCCAGAAATAAACCCATACATATATAGTTAACTAATTTCAACAAAGGCACCAAAAATGTACAATGGGGAAAAGATAGTCTCTTCAGTAAATGGTGTTGGAAAAACTAGACTTCCACATGCAAAAGAATGAAACTGGACCTTTATCTTACACTATATACAAAAATCCCTCAGAATGGATTAAAGACTTAAGGGTAAGACCCCAAAACTGGAAAACTCTAGAAGAAAATGCAGGGGATAATTTCCTTGACATGGGTCTTGGCAATGATTTTTTGGATTTGACACAAAATGCAAACAACAAAAGCAAAAACAAATAAATGGGACTATGTGAAACTATAAAGCCTCTGCACAGCAAAAGAAATAATCAACAAAATGAAAATATAATCTATGGAATGGGAGAAAATATTTGCAAGCCTCTACATCTGAGAGTTAATATCTAAAAAATATAAGGAATTAATATGACTCAGTAGCAGAAAACTCAAACAACCCAATTAAAAAATGGACAGAGGACCTGAATAGACATTCCTATAAAGAAGACATAAAAATGTTCAACAGGTACATGTAAAGATGGTCAACATCATTAATCATCAGGAAATGCAAATCAAAAATTCCAACTACATATCATCTTACACCTGTTAGAATGGCTATCATCAAACAGACAAGAGATCACAGGTATTCTTGAGGATGTGGATAAAAGGGAACACTTGTGTACTGTTGCTGGGAATGTTGTTACAGCCATTGTGGAAAATATGGAGGTTCTCAAGAAATTAAAAACAGAACTATCTTATGATCCAGAAATTCCACTTCTGGGTATATATGCAAAGGAAATGAAATGAGGATGTTAAAGATATATCTGCACACTGATGTTCATTGAAGCATTATTCACAATAGCCAAGACATGGGAACAACCGAAGTGTCCACTGATGGATGAATACATAAAGGAGATGTAGTACACACACACACACACACACACACACACACACACACACACAGAGAGAGAGAGAGAGAGAGAGAGACACACACACACACCCTATAGGAATATTATTCAGCCATAAGAAAAAGGGAAATCTTGCCATTCATGACACCTTACATGGACCTCAAGGACATGCTAAGTGAAATAAAAAGTCAGAGAAAGACAAATATTGTATGATCTCACTTACATTTGAAATCTAAAAAACCAAACTAATAGAAACAGAGAGTAGAATGGTGGTTGCCAGGCACTGGGGGGCAGTGGAGAAATGGGAAGATGTTAGTCAAAGGGTATGAACTTCCAGTTATAAGATGGAAAAGTTCTGAGGATCGAATATACATCATGGTGATTATAGTTAATAATACTGTATTATACCCTTGAAAGTTCCTGACAGAATAAATATTAAATGTACTAACCACACACACAAATAATGATAATTGTGTCAGGTGATGGAGCTGTTATCTAGTTCTACTGTCGATCACCTCACAGTATCTACATGTGTCAAATCTTCTGTACACCTTAAACTTACACAATGTTGTATGTCATTCTATCTCAACAAAGTTGGAAAATGCTTCAATAAAGTAGATGTATCTTTGTTTAGCAAGGCCCATTAATAATTCTTTGGATCTACAAACGTAGGCGTGGGGCTTTGGTGAAAGGGGGCAGAAGGCAGTAAATTGCCACTGTTCTGAGTGACAACCCAGCAGGAATAGGAAGGTATGTACGTAAACAGAAGGGCAGTGGTGAGGCGCAGACAGGCCATCAGAGACTGGTGATTTTAGAGACCCTACAAAGGAGCAAGCCAGTGAGGAATTCCCTGCAGAGATGGAGAATGGTGGATACATTTTGGGAACTCCAATGTCCACTCTCAATTTGAAGTTGGTGTACCTTCTGTGGTATCTTCACTCCTGAACTCTCAGAACTGGTCTGGCTCCTCCTCCTGCCTTGGATCAGTAGTGCTTGGAGAAGAAAGGAGGTGTGGGGGGGGGGAGGGGAGGACGGTGGCTGGTGTGAGGCTGAATACGGTCTTGGTGGTAGAAGGTGCAGGGAGACCTGACTCGGGTGACATTCTGGAGGAAGGGGACCCTTGAAAGATGGGAGGCCAGCATCTGGGTGACTTAAGCAATAACAGTCAAGAGTTGACGATCATCCTGGTAGAGGAAGTGAGACTTTCTTTGGCAAAACAGAACAGAAGCATGTAAATTATTTTAGGGCATAGTTGGTTTGAATAGTGCACACAGGCTTAAAAATTTTCAGTTTAATGAGAGGCAAAAAACGAATGAAAATATGAGAACTAACATCAAATAGATACATAAGCAACTGTAGTGGCAAAGCACTGCTTTGGGACATTTTGAATTGCAAAGGAAGGGTGTGATCAGGGAAAAGTTCAGGAAGTGAGAAGCATGGTGTTCTACTCCACGTGGTGGGCTCGATTTTCACTGAAGCTTCAGGCTTCCTTCCATTTTCTCGCCTAGGGCTCACTTGTTTATTCCTTTGTTCCTACTCTTTTTTTTCTTTTTAATGTTTATTTTCATTTTTGTGTGTGAGAGAGACAGAGCATGAGTGGGGCAGGGGCAGAGACAGAAGGAGACACAGAATCTGAAGCAGCTTCCAGGCTCTGAGCTGTCAGCACAAAGCCTGACACAGGGCTCGAACTCACAAACCTTGAGATCATGACCTGAGCCAAGTCGGAAGTTTAACCGACTGAACCGCCCAGACACACCCCTGTTCCTAGTCTTTTAGTAGGAACCCCAAGGATGCACAGGGATAGAGGAAGGCACCTATGCCCCTTTACCTGAAAACTCTTGGAGGAAATCATTGGGGAAGAGCAAGCAGTGAGTGGAGGAGAGAGAATAGAGCATTCTGAGCAGCAGGATAGGGTTGTTTGTAGTCATAGAGAAATCACGCAAGAGGAGCAGTGAGCTTGGCTTACCCCTGAGTATGGTGGGAGCAATATCCAGCTCATGTACTCTAAAGGACCTACTATGTGCTAGGCTCTGAACTACAAATTTTACACACATTCTCTCATTCTGTCCTCTCAGTTACCCAGTGAGCTGTGCAGCATTATCATCCTCTTTTTACAGATGAAGAAATTGAGGTCGAAGGATGATTAATAAGTAAGTTGTTTGGTTTTTTTTTTGTAGTTTCAAGGTTTTATTTAAATTCCAGTTAGCATACAGTGTAATATTAGTTTCAGGAGTAGAACCTAGTGATTCATGTCTTGCATAGGAACCCAGTTCTCATCCCAACAAATGCCCTCCTTATTACCCATTACCCATTTAGCCCATCCCCTGCCCACCTCCTCTCCAGCAACCCTCAGTTTTGTTCTCTATAGTTAAGAATCTGTTTTATGAAAAAAAAAAAAACAAGAAAAAAGAAAAAAAAAAGAGCCTGTTTTATGGTTTGCCTCTTTTTTATTCCTGTGCTCATTTGTTAAATTCCACATATGCGTGAAATCATATGGCATTTGTCTTTCTCTAACTGATTTATTTCACTTAGCATAATACTGTCTAGCTCCAGAAATAAGTAAGTTTTTAAAATCACACAACTGGTAATTGGCAGAGGCATTTAATCTCAAATCCTGCTCAGATTCAAAGCTATTCCTAGACCTGTCATATGTGTTGTGGCGTGTTAGATGCACGCCAGGACAGGACAGCAACCTTTCTAGTACCGGCACTTGGAAGGCACACATCAATTTCTTGGGCCCGTAGTTCAGTCTTCAAGTCCTGCTTGAGGTATAGAACACTGTGGTAAATCAAGTCATTCTCGTTTAGTGGCTTGGGGGCCTGAAGTACAAAGATTCAGTCTGTATTGTAAAGACAGTGAGCAGATAGGCCAGTACTAGAGTTTTACTCATTTCCAGGGTAGATTATTTAATTCTGTCGCATACTGTGCAGAATTAGGTTTCTGTGCACTTAATTGTTTTTGGTCTCAGAAGAAACTAATCTATGAATAACAACTATGGAGTGCAGCTTGTGAATAATAAAGTGAGAGCCTTCATTTTCCAGTTGTTTTATTCCACTGCTGTTCCGTTTACATGGGGAGCAAGGGAGCAAGGATTTCAGATTAATTGCAGTACAGCACATTGAATAATGCAGGTCAGTGGCTGCGTTGCTCACGGGGAAATGCTTTTAATGGGTCCTTTCAAAAGTAGATTTTAAACAATGTCCTGAAAGATTTACTTGCAGATTTTTAAAAAGAGTGTCTTAACAAAGCTATTTTGAGGAGATTTTTTTCATTATTGTTCAGTATAAACTACATAAATGCCTTTTACTGATGGCTCAACATTTGAGTGTCTCTCATAAACCCACAAGCCTGGTGAACTAAAATTGGAATCTAGCATTGGAAGTCTAATGCAAGAAGTCTGGGACTGATTGAGGCTACTTTGAAGATCATGTTTTAACTGTTGTGGCTGAGAACATGGCATATTGCCTGTACTTTCAAAATCTCCAGGAATACCATACCACCCGCCCCCCCAACCCTCCCGTTTCCTTTCTTGTTCAGGTTTTCTAGAACCCTTGCTGGGCTTCCTTCCATCTGCAAAGAAGCGGGAGAAGGTGCTAAAGTCATCTGTAAAGGCTAACGACTTTTATTCCCAGTAAGAATATTCTTCCTTCCTTTACGATCAGCACATGCAAAATAACATTCCGACTTGGTGGTAAACTACCATGGAAAAAGATTAAATCTGTTGCCTGGTAAATAAATACAGATAGTTAAAAATGAATTTTTGTTTCATCGTTTGGCCTCTACTAGTTCAGAATTCCACTATCTAGGAAGATTTAATATCAGAGAAGTAAAAGCCCTGTTTCGCCACTATTTCATGGGGATTGCTGTCACTTAAAATGAATTTCTTGTACCTTACCTTCTCTTTCTCAGCCAAGATTTAGGCTGCAGGAAGGAGAGGGATAGTTTTAGAGGCAATATGATCATTTAAATGCCATCTCTAAGCTTTGGGTTATTCAGACAAATTATCCAGATTCTTGATTTTTTTTTCTTTCATGTTGTATGTTTTATACCATTTTTGCCTCACAGACTAATATACTTGGTTTAAAGACTTCCGCAAAAGTGGGTGGTTTCTGCAATTAAGTAGGGTAACAATTAATAACTATATGATTTTTGATCAGATTGGGTCTTTTCTCAAGTTCCCTCAGCCTCATCACTCGTATCTTTTAAAGGATCTTTTTGTTGTTGTTGTTGTTACCCAAAAGGTTTATTTTTCCTTCTCTGTGTTCTCTCTAATACAGAGTTCTGGCCAGCTGTGTTCTGGCCAGCTGTATGACCTTGGACAAGATACTGAACTTGGCTAAGTGGATTGTCCTCATCTATAAAACGAGGACATACTTTGCTGTCTGCCAGAAGACTTCAAGGCTTGAATGAGGCAGCATCTGTGGAGCTCTTTGTGAACTGCAAAGCCTCTTGTACTGTAAAGTATTAATGAACTGTCCATTCTACTCCCTAATGTATATACTTTTACCGCTGGTTGTGATGTCACACAATCCACTATCTCAGATAGGCTTCCATTATTTCTTTAATGCACTGCACAGCCAAACATCTGTCCCTGGCTTCTTCGTGTCTTCCTGAGGGGCAGATCTCTTTAGTCTGCTCCTGGCTAAAGGCTATTGTTAGAGAAAGTACAACTTGCTTTTTCTGAAACCAAAGACATTTCAGCTTTGAATTCCTAGTCATTATGCTATTTATTGATTGTGCACATGTTTATTGTGCCTATTCTGTCAGACCCTGTTCTCAGCACTGAGATTTGGTCACCTGATAGATGTCTTCTGTTTGCCCCTGCAGATCTGGACTCCAGCCTTCTCCAGTCTGCTCTTTACCCCCAGAGGCTGATCTGTGGGGACTGCTGGCTCCCTTTAGGGTTCAGTTCCAGAAAGGGTCAGCAGGCAGTTTAAGGGATGGTTGGAGGGAGGGAGTTAAGGCATGTATTTTCCAGGCTCCCTTCTAAAGAGAGACCATGGGCCAGCAGTACCCTTCCACTATAGGTCCTCTCTCTTGTTGTTGGTCCTCTCCAACAGCCTCTCATTCTCTGGGCTCCAGTGCCCTTTAGGCCGAGAAGTGACTCAGGCCCTGAGTGCTGCACTGCCCCTGTGCGACAGAAGTCATGCAGTAGTCCCTTGGTAAATGGTCTCTTATTAAACTTTCTCCAGCTACTCATCTGCTTCCTGCTGGGGCCCTGGTAGATTTAAGCAATAAACAAGATGTAGAAGACCTTGCTCTTTATGGGACTTACATCCTGGAGGGGAAGATAGATAATTAACAAACAACAATAAGCAAAATCATAATCATAATAAATAGTGATATTACCTTTGTGAAAAGAAAAGTTTATTTGATAGAAAGAATCTAGGGTGTTGGGCAAGGTACAACGTTAGACAGGGTAGCAGGAAAAACTTTTTAAAATTTTTTTCAATGTTTATTTTTGAGAGAGAGAGAGAAAGAGAGAGACAGAGTGCAAGTGGGGGAGGGGCAGAGAGAGAGGGAGACACAGAATAGGAGGCAGGCTCCAGGCTCTGAGCTGTCAGCACAGAGCCTGATGCAGGGTGGACTGTGAGATCATGACCTGAGCTAAAGTCAGATGCTCAACCGACTGAGCCACCCAGGCGCCCCAGCAGGGGAAACTTTTCAGAAGAGGTAATATTTAATTTGAGATCATATTGACAAAGTGATGAGGGAGAATAAAGTGCAGGCAGAGGAAAAGCACTGGTACAAAGGTCCTGAGGTAGGAATGAGAACAAAGAACATAGAGAAGGCTGGGGTGGCTGGACATCATGAATTCAGAGTGTAAGGGTAGGAAATAAGGAAGTCCTGAAAGTGATCAAGTGTCAAGGCACCCAGCCTAACAATGATGAAAATATAGTAGTATAGGATATTTGGTTAGTAAGGTACATGCTCCGAGATGTTTTGTTACGTATACCAGATATTTCTGCCTACCTACCTGGAGATTTCAGAAGGACAACAGATGAATAATAATTTCCCCTCACTGGAAAATACAAGTCTTATTTGTATCTCTGAATTATATTTTTCAAAAATTGCACTGTGTTTTTTACAGGTCAGGGTCAAACATTCTCCATCCCTCCTCTCCAGATTCTTTTTTAAAAAACATGCCTTGGGCTTCTGTCTCAGTCTGCCATTTTCCATCTCTGCGTGTCATCCACATGTCTAGACCTGGGAATGTTTTATGCCTTTTCAAAACTCTCTTCCAGAGAGCAAGCCAGTCATGCTTACAGCTCATTACTTCTCAGATCAAGCTTCCCTTGTGATTTCCCCCCTTAAAAAATGTAGAACCAGTGCCTCTGATACCATGTTTGGGAAGATCAGGCCCCTCACTGCAGGTGTCCGACTCTTGTAAAACTTTCTTATCTCACAACCCTACAAGCCTTGCGGCTGTCTTCAGAGTGGTACTGGGAGCCTCCAACACAGCAGCTGAGTCTACAGTTGGACCGCCTACAATGCCCTGATGATCACAGATATGATGAAGGGGAGCAAAATATACCACTTCAAGATAGGCCTTTTTGGCATATTGATTATTTTGAGCTGGTTATTTTTAAGAGACTGCAGACATGGGAGAAGCACTGAAAACTGAGCAGATGTTACCCTTTTGTAAGAGACATTTACATTTATAAGGGGAGTCTTCATTTGTAAGACTGTCTTCCTCTCTGTTTGGGAAGAGAAGGATGACTAAATTTCCAGAAACTCTTATCAATGAAAAAGGCAAGGGCTTAAAACCTGATGACAACCCTACCCTGTTTATGTGCTTTTCCTAATAACTTCCTATAACTGCCCTCCTCCTCCCCAACATCTTTTTTGTTTGTTTGTTTGTTTTTAGCTAGAGATGTTATTTGAGGTGGTGGCTTAGGCCCTTCCAGGGGACTTACTCAGTTTTCCTGCATTTTTCTTATGTATACGTTATTAAATGTATATGTTATTAATATACATATGTATATGTTATTAATATACATTAATATACATATGTATATGTTATTAAACTTCTGGGGCTTTTTTTTCCTGTTAATTTGTCTGTTATCACAGTGGGGTCTCAGCCAAGAACCTGCAAGGGTAGAGGGCACATTGTTTTTCTTCATATACAATGTAAAACACCTGTCTTTGAGAAAAATTTTTGAAGCAAATTCTTTAAAATTCCAACTTAAAAAAATTTTAAACTGAGACTATATCAAGGATA
Source organism: Panthera pardus (assembly GCF_024362965.1). Lineage (NCBI taxonomy): Eukaryota > Metazoa > Chordata > Mammalia > Carnivora > Felidae > Panthera > Panthera pardus. The sequence goes on from NW_026527002.1 coordinate 54,210,983, forward strand.
ATTGAGTCTCTTTACATCAAGCATAAAAAGGGTAAGTGACGTTTGTGATTAATGAATCAGTACCCAGAGATTACACTTATGTTTGATTAGTATATTTGACTCTTGGGTTTAATAGTACCTTCCAAGAAACAGAATTACATTGGGTCATTCAACATTTAGGAAGAGGAACTTGGTGAAATGCTAGAATTTCAAGATATAATAGTTTTCTGGGAATTTGCTCAATGTGGGGCTTGGTAAGTGGAAACCTTGGAACTTAAAATTCATTCCATATCTGGAGTTTTGGCTCTCTGTTGAAATGCTGTGGGCAGTAACACATGTGGAACATTCACAATCATGTCTAGACCAGAGAGAGAGGGAGGGGACTTGTGGATGAGGTAAATTGTTGGGTGACTGACATCCCATTTAAAAACTTGTATTTGTGATTTCTAATTCTGACTTCCGCATTACTATATTAAAACCACTAGATGGCAGGAGTGAACAACATAAAAAATACAACATGGCTTCTAACTGAAAAAACTAGTTTTATGTATCTCTTGCTCTCCCCACCTCCCCACTTTTCATAAGCTCTTGTCTTGTCTCGTTTTTTTCATTTTTCCTCTTTATGTCTCTCATTGTATTTGTGTTTCTAGTTATAATTTTAAATAACTGATCCTCAAGAATTACACAGCAGTTTGTAAAGAATCAGACCTGAAAACCAGTCACGAGTGCTTGTAATTTGAATAATAAAGCAGAAATTATTTTCTCTAATTCAAGAGGTCTTGTATAACTGCTTTCTATTTGAGCTGAGGATAAAACTTCAGAGACTATTGAGACTCAGAAAGGCTCATGTTTCAGTCCTGTCCTCACAGTGGCATGTTGGGGTGGGGGGCGGCTTGTGTGTTCAGATAAGCGGGACTGAACCAGAGAGAATGAAAAAGCACAAAGACCTTTGGAGCTCTGTGTAAACCGATAAGCCATATTCTTTCTCAAGAGGCGATTTGATAATGATCAAGGTGCTGTGCTGAAGTTATTCCTAAAAACATCCAACACTCACCCCCTCCCCCAACCTCTAAACAAACAAACAAACCCACAACCCTACAACACAACAAATGCAGGCAGCATTTGAGAAAAGAGCTACCATTTTACTAATCCATTCAAAGGAGGAGAAGTCATCAGTCAGAGTAACAGCCATGCAATTGAGCCCCATGTTTGAGAGGTATGATTTAGGCTCTCTGTCTCTCTGTTTCTTGGAGTCATTGTTCTCTGCTCAGTAAATCTTCCTTTCATTTTTAAAATTTATTTTTCTAGGGGCACCGGGTGGCTCAGTCGATTGAGCGTCCAACTTCGGCTTAGGTCACGATCTCATGGTTCATGAGTTTGAGCTCCACGTCCATTTCTCTGCTGACAGCTCAGAGCTTGGAGCCTGCTTCAAATTTTGCATCTCCCTCTCTCTCTCTGCCCCGCCCTCCTCAAAAAATAAATAAACATTAAAAAAATAAATAGTACAATTTATTTTTCTATTCTCAAATCCTTCTTTTGAAGAGTAGGCCTCCAGTTTCAGGAGTGCAGAATTTGAATTTTGCTCCCCAATCCCTTAATAACTCAAAGGCAGGCTTCAGAGAGCTTCTCAGACATTAGCAGTACCTCCTGAGGGTGCTCCTTGAGCACAATTGGTATGTCAAGGATTTTTCAAGGTTTAGCTGTTGTATTTTTTCAGACTCTGGGAATTAAGGAATTGAGGAAGAGCCAACTCTTCTGTGGTGTCTAAATGGGTATCTGTCCAATCAGACAGGAGCCCCAAACATGGGGCAACAATAGACACCTGTGTCCTGGGCAGTGAAAGCATTCTTCTGAGGCAGAACACAAGAGATAGAAGTTTATTGAATACATGGCAAAGGAGCAGTGAGCAGGACAGCAGAGGAGAGGCTGCAACAAGGCAGTGGGTGTGGGCTGGTTTTAAAGGGGCAAGATGAGGAGGTATGGCAGCATCCAGAATTCTCCCTTTTTGGTGTAAGTAACCCCACTGGTCAGTTAGGGCATGTGGATATTTTGAGGTGGGTCACCTGATGGGCCTGTCTTTAGTCAGGGGGTGACTGTGGGCTCTTTCTACATTCCATTGCTCAGGCTTGTTTGCCTAAAAGTGGCCTCTACATCTCCCTCCCTGTAGCCCACTCTCTCTCCTTGCATCCATCTTTCTGTCTCTCTGTCTCTTTCTCTGTCTCTGTCTTTTTGTTTCTGTTTCTCAGTCTCTCTCTCTCTCTCTCTCTCTCTCACACACACACACACACACACACACACATGCACACTGTGCTTACAAACATATAAATAAGAGAAGGAAAATGCTTATTCCAGTTTGAAATTAAACCTGGCCAAACAAATGAGATTATGAAAATCCCCTCTGTGATTGTCAACATGCTGTCAACTCAGTTTTCCCTTGTAGACGTTAAATATCAGGACTTGATGGGAGGTTAAGAGAGAGGAATAGGTTATAAAATGAAGTAATTTCTGGGATCATTAAAACTCACTAAAGGAGCTATATTAGCTCCAGCAAAACTCAGAATTCAAGGTGTAATTGTTCATTCCAACTTTTCTACCTCTGAATTGCAAAGCAGCACATGCACAATTAATATGATTGCTTTATCCATATTGACTAGTTCACACTCTGATACTGTCGCTTACTAGGTGTGGGTTCTTAGTCAAGGTGTTTAACACTCTGAGTTAGTTTTCTCATTTGAAAGAGAAGATTGATAATATCTACCCCACAGTGCTTTTCTGAGAGTGAACTGAGATAACATGTGTAAAGTGTTACACTGCCAGTGTGCCCAGCTCACAGTAGGTGCTTAATGAGTAGAAGTTACTAATTTTGGGGTAGTGATTAAGGAGTAGTGGAATATGGACAATGGAGTTAAACAGACCTTGCTTTAAGTGCTGTACACTCTTTTTTTTAAACGTTTATTTATTTTTGAGAGAGAGAGACAGAGCGTGAGCAGGGGAGGGACAGAAAGAGAGGGAGACACAGAATCTAAAGCAGGCTCTAGGCTCTGAGCTGTCAGCACAGGGCCCAAAGCGTGGCCCGAACCCATGAGCTATGAGATCATGACCTGAGCTGAAGTTGAACGCTCAACCGACTGAACCACCCAGGGGCCCCATAAATGCTGTATACTCGTAAAGGCTACAAGACCTTGGGAGAGCTGTTCATTTTCACCTATAAAAGGGTGATAATATCATATTGTTTACTGAGTTACTGTGCCTGCCATGTGGTAATAATTCTGTAAATGGTAACTAGTATTACTGATGTTGCCTGTTCATTACTTAAAATATGTACTGAAACCAAACCATGTTATGTGTTTAGCACTATGTTGAGTCCTAAGAGAGAATATACGAAAGAATCATGTGATGACACTTGCTTTCTAGAGGTTAACGGGTGGAATGGGTCACTTAATGTGACCATATGATAGTCAAATGTCAGTAGTAAGTGATATGGTGTATAATCAAGTGTGGTGGATTTTGGAAAAAGGAGAGAATTTGGGAGCTGCCATTGTAGGGGAGTCATAGAGGAATAGAGTCATAGTCAAGTCCTAGAGGGCTTTGAAGGATGAGTAAGATTTGCAGATGTGGGGACTGGGGTGGACAAATATAAAGTATATCAGATAGTGACACATAGTGTGTGACACATAGAAAATAACAGAGAAGGGGCAGAGGGAGTGCTGTGGGGTGTTTTACAATTTCAAATAGTATAGACAGGGAAGGCCTCACTGAGAAGTCCTCAAGAGATGTTGCTAGCTGAGCAAAGGAGATGAGGGAGTAAGCCATGTGGATGGATATATGGGGAGATAGTACGCCAGGCTGAGGATACTTTGGGTGCAGAGGTCCTAAAGCTGATACAGGCTTGAGATGTTGGAGAACTAGCCAGGAGACCAGTGTGGCTGGAGTGGAGTAGGCAGTGGGGAGAAAGTCAAAGGAGATGAGGTTGGAGAGGTAGCACTGTGGGGTTGATGGTTGAAGAGAGTGAACAGATCATGCAGGGCCTTGTGTGCCATTTTAGAGACTTTGGCTTCACTTTGAATGGCATGAAGCATCATCAAAGGATTTGAGCAGAGGGAGGGCAAAACTTGAATTCTGTTTGTAAAGGATTATCTGCCTGCTGTTTGAGAAATAGGCTCTAGGGAAGTGGGGAAGCGCTTCTATGGAAGTGGGGAAATCATTTAGGAGAAATTTGCAACAATGATGATGAGAGATGATATCATCTCTTGATATCTTTTGAACCAAAATATCAGATGTGACAAGTGATTGGATTCTGAAATTCTGGATATGTTTTGAACTAGCAGAAGGAATCACACAGAAACAATGATCTCTTGAGGCACTTTTGATATAGTTAACCTTTGAGCCTTTTGGTTTAGATTTATTACAGTTTAGAGATGAGGAGGGACATTGTAGGCTTTAAAATTCTTACCTTTACTTCTACAACACTGTTCTGATTTGAGTCCTCTCTCTCACCCTCCACTCTGTCTCCTTCATTATATGTCCATCCCCTATCTTTCCATCCATCCATCCATTAATCTCTCTACCCACTATGTGCTAATTTTAGGAACTGATCCTGATGATTGACAGATGAATATGGCTCCTGATCCAGCCCTTCAAATGCTTATAGTCTAATAATGGAGACAGGCAGGGAAACAAAAAATACAAAAAGGAAAACAGTCTGACAGGAACTGTGTTGGAAAGACTGAAGACATGATAGGGTACAAGATGTTTATCACTTATCTGCATGTCAAAGAAATCTTCATAGTTGAGATTTTCCCCTGTTCCCTTAAATGTGAGTATTCACTGAAGTTCTGTCCTTCAACCTTTATTTTCTTTCTCCTTTTGAGATCTCATCCATTCCCACAATTTTATTACCCCAATTAATATGTTTTCCAATTCTTCTTTTCTAGCCCCGACCTTTCATTGAATGACCTCAATTAAGCTTGAAATTGTATCTTTCTTGACTATTTGGACCCTCACCCTAATGGCTACTGTTTATCTAATGCACATGGTCTAAACTTCAGTCAACTTTGCTCTTTCTTTTTTGTTTTCTATGCCCAAATACCCAATCAATCATGTAGAATCTATCTCTGCAGTGTCTTTCTTACCCATTCTCTCTTGCTCCATTTCTGTTGTCACCAATACATTACTTCTTGGCTTGACTGTTGTGACAGACACATGTGATGACTATGGCTGGTTTCTCCAGTCTATCCTATTGTTGGCTACCAAACTTACTTGCATAAAAATTCACCTCAACAGCTACCCGCTGCCTGTGTGAGTTTGAACTCTGGAAAAACATGGCAGAGAGTCAGACCTTATTTCCCTACTGATATATGTCCCTCTGCTCCTGCCAAATTGAGGGTCTCTTGGTTTATTCTATCCCATTTCTTCATTTCTTGTTTTTCCAAATGTACAGAATTCTCTCCCTCCCATTTCTACCTTTTAAAATCCTACCCATACTTCAAACCCCATTTCCATAAGTTGCCTTTTCTATTTCTCTCTCAAAAAAAAAAAAAAAATATATATATATATATATATATATATATATAAAACTATATAACAGATAAATCAATCATACAATTATAATGTTTACATATAAATTCAGCAAGCATATATCTACTATGCGTTAAGGTATATCTAGGTTGATGATGTCGGAGATCATCTATGTATCTATACACTATGATACTGGTAGGCATATGTTAGTAATTGAGCTGTGGGAATACACTGGAAGAGTCCTTCACATGACCTAGGTAGAGTTTGGGAGAACCAGAGAAGATTTCCTAGTGTAAGAGAAAAGTCAATTCTTAGGGCTCTTTTTTTCTTTATTTTGGAGTTCGGATTTATTGAAATCAGAAAACTTTGAGACCAGATGCTTGTAGTTCTCCAGTGTCATATTCTTGTACAAGTTCTCTGCAAGTTCCTCCATCTTGAATGAAGTCCCAGGCACATCTTAGAAGTTTGGTGTGATGGGGGCACCTGGGTGGCTTAGTCGGTTAAGTGTCTGACTTTGGCTCAGGTCATGATCTCACAGTTTGTGAGTTCAAGCCCTGCATCCAGCTTTCTGCTGTCAGCGCAGAGCCCGCTTTGGATCCTCTGTCCCATCTCTCTCCACCCCTTCCCCACTCGCTCTCTCTCTCCACCCCTCCCCTGCTTGTTCACTCTCAAATAAATAAATAAATAACTTAAAAAAACATTTAAAAAAAAGAAGTTTGGTGTGATGAAGCCTGCAGGGATTCCTACTTTCATTGTGCTTCTTGGGGAGGTAAGAGTCCTGGGAATGTACATTCCACACAAATGGTGATTGGTGTTGATGGCAGTGTGTATGAATGACCTCTTACAGGACTGTGTATATTGCTCATATTTTCCAGCTTTTAGTCTGCCTTATGAGCTTACCTTATCACCTCTAGTAGAAAGGGCATGCATGAGTTGGGTTTCACTTACTTCAAAACCCCATTTTTTCAGGTTATTGTGATATTATATGAGGTCCCTTTTGCCAAGAACTTAGCACAGTCCCTGGTCCACAGTAGGCACTCAATGTGATATTGCCCATCTGTCTCCTAGGTTTTTGCTCCCCCACTGTTGTAATCTTCTTGAGGAAAAGAATTCGGCCTGACATCCTTTTAATCACTTAGCTCAGAATAAGGTGCTTCTAGCTCACTAACTAAACATAAAATCCTTTATCTTTTGGAAAACCGAATTGAAATCCAAACATGCTGGTTCTCACGTTTGCTGTTCATTAGAATTATCCAAGAAAGTTTGTAAAACATTCAAATTTATGGGGGCTACACTGAAGATATTCAGTAGGTCTGGGGTGGAACCCATAAATTTTCATTTTTAATAAGCATTCTATGTGACTGTTATAGGTAGTCTGAAACAACACCCCAAAATATGACATGATTTGCCTAAGCACACCTAACACACCCAAAAGTCAAACCTAAGTCTGGCTTTATTTGAACATTAGGGAGATTTGATTGAAGTATCAGTAAGTAAGGATGCTGACTAGATGGATGTTCTTCTCTTCTCTTATCTATTGAAACTTCATACACCTGGGAGGTGTTTTGTTGTTGTTGTTGTTGTTGTTGTTGTTGTTGTTGTTGTTGTTTTTCTGTTCACTCAAATCTTAGCTAAGACACCTCATGTCTTAGATACATTTGGCTCTTTGAGTAGGGTTTGTTTGACCAATATCAGCTGATAAGTCAATTTTCAAAATGAACAAACCCTTTGCACTGTTGGTGGGAATATAAATTGATTCAGACACGATGGAAAACACTGTGGAGGTTCCTAAAAAAAAGTTAAAAATAGAACTATCATAAAATCCAGCAATTACACTTCTTGTTATATATCTGAAGGAAATGAAATCATTTTCTTAGAGATATCAGTGATCCCATGTTCATTGCAGCATTATTCATAATAGTCAAGATATGAAACAACCTGAAAGTCCACTAATGGATGAATGGATAAAGGAAGATAGTGTGTGTGTGTGTGTGTGTGTGTGTGTGTGTGTGTACATACAATGGACTATTATTCAGCTATTCAAAAGAAAGAAATCCTTCTTTTTTGTGTGTGTGACAACATGGATGGATCTTGAGGACATTAAGCTAAGTGAAATAAACCAGACAGAGAAAGACAAGTACTTTATGATCTCATATGTGCAATCTAAGAAAGGGGAGCTCACAGAAACAGAGAGTAGGGGAGCCTGGGTGGCTCAGTCAGTTAAGCATCCGGCTTCAGCTCAGGTCATGAGCTTGTGGTTCGTGAGTTCAAGCCCTGCGTCGGGCTCTGTGCTGACAGCTCAAAGCCTGGAGCCTGCTTCAGATTCTGTGTCTCCTCCTCTCTCTCTGCCCCTCCCCTGCTCATGCTCTGTCTCTCTCTATCTCTCAAGAATAAGGAAAATTAAAAAAAAAGAAAGAAACAGAGAGTAGAATGGTGGTTAAAAGGGGCTGACAACAGGAGAAATGGGGAGATGCTGGTCAAAGAGTACAAACTTATAAGGTGAATAAGTTTTGAGGGTGTGATATATGGCATTATGATTATCATTGATAATACTATATTATATATTTACAAGTTGCTAAGAGATAAATCTTAAATGTTCTCATCACAAAAAAGAAATGATAATTATGTGACATGATGAAGATGTTAACTAACGCTGTGGTGGTAATCATTTTGCAATATATGAGTATATCAAATCAATTCTTTGTAAACCTTAAGCTCACACAATGTTACATATCAATTATATCTCAATAAAGCTGGAGAAAAAAGAAAATGAACAGAATCACTTAAAGATCTCAACATATCCCTTTTGATTTCTACATTTTTAGAGCTTTGATATAGAATAGAAGTTTTATTTTGAAAAGGAAGTATATTGGCACAATGTTTTTTATTTGAGATGTTAATTGTTCAAATGAATATCTGTCTATGGAGTTCCATCAAGCAGACAGAAGTGATTTTGTTTTCCTTTTTTTTTACCTCTTGTCAACAGTAATGACAATTCTTAAAAGATGAAGAGACTGGAACAGATTTTTATTATTTCAAAACGAAAACAAAACCTGCACAATTAGTAAAAAGTAAATGGGGAAAGGGAGACCAGAAACTTGGCTGGGTGAGTAATGTGTCTTGAATGAGTTTTGGACTTCATTTGCCACAGGATGAGGAAACTATGCTAGGTTTCTTTGCGAGATTTAACTTGATTAAAACAATATTGGAGAAGATGGATTCAGCGCTAGTATATAGTACTGAGGGCAGAAGAACTCCAGGCTCTTAATTAGAGGACAGTTGCAGTAATCTAATTGAGAGGTATTGGGGGATAGACGAGAATGAAAGCTGACATTTCTGGCTCTCAGGTCATAACCAAACAAAATAAAATCAGAAAGGAACTCTTTAAAGTAATAGAAGAACAAAGCTTGCACGCATTAATTCCCATTTATTCCTTGAGACTTTTTTTGAATGCTTACCGTGTGCTACACCCTGTGTTTACCCAAGGTTTGAGAGATGAATGAGATGGTATTTTTGCCTCCAAGGAGCTCATGGTCTACGAAGGGAGACAAAATATAACCCAGTAGTTACATAAATTTAGAGGATTGTTTTTCTTCTAATAGTGATATAGTTTTCTCTATAATCCTCATTTTCCCTTCGGGTTTTTGCTTAATAATGTTCAGTTAGACTGACCAGGATTAAGGTAAAGTCTGTGATGTGCCATCTGTGGAAAGGAGTCAGCCTCTAGTTGATTTAGGGGTGTTTTTTAGATCCTGTATACTGCCTCAGGCTCCTTGGCTGCTGTTTAGCTAAGGATAAAAGAACTCAGACAGCTGAGGATAAAAGAAAGGGAAGAGAGAGGGGGAAAGCATCAAACACTGCAGACACACCCAACTGGCTGACTTCCAAAACATCCTCAGGTTTCCTCAGCTTTGATGAAGTGTTAAGATCTTGTTTTCATGGACTGAAAGTCTTTCAAATGGGTGATAGATCTTCTTGCCAGGAGTAAAAAAAAGAGAATAGAATGAGCCCTCTCAGTCTGCTACTGCCATCATTTGACTTTATTTGAAGAGCAATCAACTGATGAAGAGGACTCAGACTTCTAAAAAGAAGGGAAGTAGTACTGAGAACACTGGCCAAGTAAAATGATTTAGCAGGTGGAAAACAGTTTAAAAGTGCAATTTCCACCCCTTTCTTCCTGATAGTAGATGATGACACAGACACCAGCAGTATCTCGGAGTGTAAATGAAATCCTCTAGGGATTTCTTGCTGGCTTGCTCAGTGGCACAAGATGGAACCCAGAGTTGCATTGGCTGCGATGCGCTGAAGCGCGTAAGAAGGGCGTAGATGAGTGCCAGGCACACAGTAGGTGCTCAGTTGACTCTTACGGAAGGCTGCAGTGTGTCTTCATCATTTGCATCCCTTTAGGCTCTCTTCTCAACCACTGTAGATTGCAGATAAACAAAAGGTGACAGTTAGAAGGAAAAAGACATTGTATTGAAAATAAAGCAAAACTGATCAAGTGCAGTTTTAGGGGTTTTAAATGCAACTGGGAAAAATAAGTCATATGATATGTGTGTGTGTGTGTGTGTGTGTGTGTGTGTGTGTGTGTGTGTGTATAAACTACGAAATGGAGACAGACTGTGGTGGCGCTAATGCTGTGCCAGCCTTTGTAAGCAACCCCAAACCTAAGCCTATGTATAAATGCCTTAGGGTTATAAAATCAAAAAGCTATGACCATCAGTCACAAACAGCGAACTAGCCTTTAAACTCCAACCAATCAAATAATTTCCTTTCTTTGTTTCCTCATCTTTTCTATGTAAATTTTTCCCCCAACTTTTTTTAGTGGAGTGCTCCTTACCACTTCCGGTTTGGTGTTACCCCATTCCAGTAGATTCTTGCTCAAATTAACTCTTAACATTTTTAATATGCCTCAGTTTATCTGAATACAAAGCATAAACTATTGTATATATTGTGTAGTTTATATTTTGTATATATAAAGTTGCTCCTTCTGTGAAAACATTTTAGACTGAAAAAAATACTGAGTCACCTTTCTCTAAATTCAAGTGCAGTCTCTGTGTGTCTGCATAATAGTCCCTGGACAAGATCAATTTTATAAATTAAATAGATTCACCTCCTTTTTTTTTTTCATTTTGCTATTTGATCAAACACTAGAAAAATTAGTGGATTAAATTCAGACTTTCATGTGTTAACTCAAGTAAAAATCTTACTGCTTTTTTTTTTAAAAAACAGACTACTGTCTCCAAATTAAGTGACCTTTTTAATTGTTAATATTTACTTATGGGGTCTTAATTCCTTAGACATATTTTTAAGCTCAGACTTCTTTCAGTTTGATCTTTCAAGTAAAAAAAAAACCCTACACATTAATAAAAAAGAGGATATAAGATAATAAGGCTAAAAATGATCTTCAGATGTTTTTTTTATCCCAGTTTCATTTATCCAAAGTGGGTGTGCAGGTTATATAGCTCTTCATCAGAGTGCAAGATATTCTGACTCTCTAATTATAATTACAAATTATAATTAAAACTGAAGTCATTATTCTTACTTCCAAAAAGAAAAACAAGGACATTTAATGGCATCTGCCTTATAGGGGCTCTTTCATACCTGGGATGGAACTCCCAGGGCCAGAACAGCTAATTATTTCTGCAGTGATTACACCAAACGTATGAACTTCAAATAGATTTCAGTATTTGCATTCTCCTCAACTTTTAATAGACAAGCAATACTGAAGGAGTACGTTTAAAAGAGGCAAATTCCAATACTCCATCCACACAGATTCTGGTTTTGTAGCTTTGAGGTGAAGTTCTGGAGGCCTACATTTTTCTCTGCTGTTTCTTGGGATAGTCACACTTTGAGAAACACCCTGGGCTTTCAAGCCTGCTCCAATGGCAAATCTTAGTCAAATGCCCACTGTTATCTTTCTGCCACTCATAAATTTCATTCCCCTCTGTACAAATAAAAGCTCCATCAAATTATACTCTTGTTCAAAAATAAAGTGATTGATTTTTATGGTTTTCATATCGTTATGTAATTCTTCGTGAATTTAGGAACAGCCTCAATGACTTTAATTTCTTGGTTTAAAATTTGCATATGAGTGAAAGAATTACTCATGGATTATTCAACATTTAGATGAAATGTGAAATAATCACCTGCCGTTCACAGACCTGACCACAGTGTTTTAGAAATGGAGGAAGAATCTATAATGTTTCTTCAGGAAAAGAGTTTCTGGAATAATTTAGAATTTATGTTAGGCCATTTTAGGTTATTCAAAACTGTTGCTCATTTATTAAAATTAGTAATGTGTCTTCATTATTTTTTGGTCTTTCAAAAGTCAGCTTTAGCCTCACTTGAGTTAAGTTGAAAATCGCAAGGGAAATTTTGAAAGGAGTTTTTTTTCTTTTTTGGGGGGGGGTGTGGACTTTGGCCAAAGAACAGATGAGGTACTTGTAGTTGAAATGAGTGACACCTGCAGTATTTTATAATTTGAGAGAGTTACAAATCTGAGCTCCCTCAAATTTTGGGTGGAAGTATCTACCTGATTTCTAGAATATTCTGGACTGGCATTGTCCAAATGAACTTTGTGCAGTGACAAAACTATTCTATATCTGTACTGCCCAATATGGTAGCCACTAACCATGTGTGCACTTGAAATGTGGCTAATGCAATATAGGCTGAATTTTAAATTTTTTACTTTTATTAAATTTTAGTAATTTAAATTAAAATAGGCACATGTGACTAGTGGCTACCAACTTGAACAGCACAGGTCTACATAATATATTCAGAATGCATCTATAGCCATATATTTATAACTTACATATACCGAGCCCATACAAAATTCAAAGTCCTTTAAAAAATTCTTGTTTCTTTAAAACATGATAACTGAACAGTGACCTATGAAATTAACCATTCAAGAAAAAGGCACTCAACTTTTAGGCCTTTATTTTCCTTAGTGGAGTAAAGAGGAGTGTGGTCTGAAAAGGTTTCTCCAACTTCAACACTTTACGATTTACATTTATGTTGTTTCTAGATACTTAGTGAGGAACACAGAGAAATCAAGAATACATTTTTCTTGGCTTGCTGCTGTTATCTCTGTAGATTTTTCTTTTTGTGGGCTTTTTCACTTTCATGATTTCAGTTACCATCTCAGCTTTAAATCTCTGCATATGACCTCTTACACATACTCTTGTGCTACAATTACAATGATTTAAGGTTATCTCTTTTTGGATGTTCTACACAAATTCAGCCTAAACATATACATTATGTGCTGAATTGGGAACCCTCATCCCCATTTATGTGTCAAAATCCTAACCCAGTACCTAAGAATATAACCATATTTGGACATAGGGTCTTTAAGAAGGTAACTATGTTAGAATGTGGACATTAGGGTGAGTCCTAATCGAATATACCTTGTGTCTTCATAAGAAAAGGAGATTAGGACATAGATACACACAGAGGGAAGACCATGCAAAGACAGAAGGAGAAGTTGGCCATCTGTGAACTAGAGAAGCCCAGAAGAAACCAGTCTTGCTGACATCTTGGTCATCTAGCCTCCAGAACTCTGAGAAAATAAATGTCTGTTGTTCAAGCTGTCCAGTCTGTGGGACTTTATTATGGCAGTTCTAGCAAACTAATATCCAAAACACATTATCCAAAACTTCTTTATTTTCTTAAATACATTTTTAAGTTTATTTTTTTATTATCGAGAGAGAGAACACAAGCTGGGGAGAGGCAGAGAGAGCGGGAGACACAGAGTCTGAAGTAGGCTTCAGGCTCTGAGCTGTCAGCACAGAGCTGATGCAGGGCTCGAACCCACAGACCGTGAGATCATGACCTGAGCCAAAGTCAGACACTTAACCAACTGAGCCACCCAAGCACCCCAACTTCTTTATTTATCTTTTCTTAAAGAGTACAAACATTTTTATCCAGTCCACATTAAGGAAATAAACAAACAAATATTTGAATAATGTGTTACAGTGTTTAAAGCTTTGGAACATTGGTGTTTCTATTACTTTTTTCTTACCTCCTATTTTTGACAACTCTTGTTTTTCCTTACTCTGCTGCCAAGATTCCACTTTCTTAGGATCTCTATATCTCCTCCTTTTATGCTTGTTCTAATTCTAGTTAACTTTTAAGACCTGGACCAGGTGGTCTTTAAATTCAGGGTGAGCTACCGCTGTTCTCAACTTCCACTGCATTTCACATAGCTCTTCATTTGTCTTATTTACTTGAGTACAGGGTCCCTGTCATATTGATTAAAAAAAAATTCCAGTGGGAGCTCTTGATATTTAATGGGCACTCCAGAAACATATTTTGAAATAAACATGCAAAATAGTCTCGCTTCTTTAGATCCTAAGTTCCTTGATAGTTATTCTCTCTCATGTGCTTCGGATATGCAGTGTTCATTGAGTATTTACTATATGCAAGACACTGTAATTGTTTGCCTTTCACTTCATTTGGGCTCTATGCAAAACTTTATTCTAGGTGTGTTTTCGTTTTGCTAGATTGCTTAGTCAGGTAACCATTCAAGCATAAGAAGTGTCTGCTTGATTGTGCCATGTTATTTAATACTGATTTGAAGTGAACTACTTGTAGAAAAGTGGATAACTGTGATAGTTTGATTTGTAGTGAAATAATATACTTTTAAATGTATCTTTGCTCTTAAATTCATCTATGCTTTTAAGTGTATCTTTCATCTGCCTATCCATTCTTGGAAGACATACAGTAGTTGATTAAATTCAAAGAAGTCCTAAATCACTATGGAAAATCAGAAATTAACACCACTTTCAGTCAGGCTGAGTTTATTGATGCTGGTTTTTATTTTAACCACAAATGACCATTTTGGCCCTATCATACATACATGAGTTCTCTGAGCTAAATGTTGTGGGAAATTTAATAGAAGAAATATTGAAAGATGTATGCACTAGTGGTCTCCTTTTATTTCATAATGCAGTTTTATTTTTTATTTTTCTTGTATACATTTCTGAAAAGAAGAGTTCAAAGTGGGAATGAAGGCAAGCCTGAGAAGTAATGGTCCCTCAGTCTATAGCTTCTGTAAATTGAAAGGCATATGGGAATTTCCCAAGGAAATAAGATGAAATAAAATATGAAGCAATAAAAAAGAAGAGCTAAAGTTCATATTTCTGTTCGGTTTACATAGGACATAAAACCATAGACATCATCTGTTTGAAATTTCGTTGATTTGGTATATAATTTCAAAAAAATCATGAGGTATATCTGTGCCTAACTAAATACTCTGCATTCTCCCTCAGTAGAGGGAGCAGCAGATTCCTGATGGATTCAAGATTAGAATCAGGGCCAGAGTAGGGAACTAGCTGAGTTTATTATCCATTTCTGTCTTTACTACACAGCATCATCAAGACGTAAGAGCCTTATGAGGTCTTCCAGTTCAGTTCTCTTAACAGATGAGAGAAGTGAGGCCCAAAGGAGTTAAGATCTGGGACAGAACCAGATGTTTTCTAATTCACCCATGTGTCATTTTCACCATTTAGAGAATGCGAACGATTCACACTCATTTGAACTGAGCTACTGTTGTATGAAAAGTGGACAACTGTGGTTTCTAAATATCTAAGTACAGATTGAGGCAGTTCTAATTTTCACACATATCCAGAGAGAAATGTCAGGCAATTTGATCTTATGATATAAAGGTTGTTCATCATTAACCTGGTTGAACACCAGAAAAGGAAATTTTGATGAATAAAATAAAGCAACTGACACCCAAGTTTCAGAAGCTTAGATAATTTAAATGAAGATGAACTTTCTCTTTTTTTCTGATGACATTTACTGACTGGAAAGTCTGTATTGTTATCAGGAGGATTAATGCAAAATGGCATTGAATTGTTAAAGGTACTGTTTTTTTCATGTGATTCATAACTGAAAAAAAGTCAGTTCAATATTACAAATGTATAAATTGATTAATGTCCAATTATTTCAGCAAATAAACTACTTCCTGGAGGAAAGCCTTCTTTCCTTTTCTTAACTGCTATTATAAAAACAAAAAAAAAATTGCAGTGGTTTTAAATTATGGAAAAACACGCCCATAAAATTATTCTGTCCTAGCACAACTATCATTATTTTGTGTAGTCCCTTGTATTGTTTTAAGTGGCATTTTTTTTAAAAAAAATTTTTAGTGTTTATTTATTTTTGAGAGAGAGAAAGAGAGAGAGAGAGAGCATAAGTGGGGGAGGAGCAGAGAGAGGGAAGGAGACACAGAATCCTAAACAGGCTCCAGGCTCTGAGTTGTCAGCACTGAGCCTGATGCTGGGCTTGAACTTGGAAATGGTGATATTATGACCTGAGCTGAAGTCAGACGCCCAACTGACTGAGCCACCCAGGCACCCCTTAAGTGGCATTGTTTAAAAAACAATCTTAATTTTGGTCCTCAGTGGCAGAGATTTGAGTTTATTACACTCTTTGTCATAGCAGAGTACATCATGGTCTGGGCAAGGCCATTCTCATATTATTTTATCTTTCTCCATTTTCATCCCTACTCCAGTGTCATACCTCCATTAGTCACTTATCTTTTAATCTGTGTTCATTGTGATGTATGCATATACACGTTATGGAAAGATCTGTAGTGCTATTTTGTTTAGCTGTGCTGTTCTTTTATATAAATGGTCATATACAAACCTCATGTACCTCATCCTATATTTTTAAGGTGCTTTCTTCATAACTTTTGCTCTTCAACTCCTTTTTAGAGGTTTGTATTTCAACTATTATATTTCTCATAGTCGTTTTCATACTCTATTCATAATTCCAGATTCTACCTCCTTATGACTCAGTTGCTGGTTCATGTTTATAATATCTCCCCTTGTCTCTTTGAGGCTATATATTTTATTTTAAAATGTTAAAAAAAAAGTTTTATTTTAGCCATTCCATTAATTTGGCTTCTTCTACTAGAGAGTGTTGAGCTTGTTAATCTACTTTCTTTAGAATTTGTGCCCCTCCTGTAGAATTTAGAGAGGAGGCTCTGGAGAGATACCATAAGGTGGACAGCCTCTGATGTTACCATCTGGGCTAGCCTATGACCTCTTTCCATGGCCATACTTTTGAGTGATCCATTCTATCTCTCTTTCAGGGCATCCTTCTGCACTGATAGTTGCTTCTCTTGGATTAAATCACCTAGGCTAGTCGTTCTGTAACTATAACATGCATCAGAATAATCAGGCATGCTTGTTAAAGCACAGAATCCTGGGCCCCCCAGATTTTCTCATATGGTAAGTCTGGAGTGGAGAGGAGTATTTGCATTTCTCACAAGTTACCAGTTAGTGATGATGCTGCTGATCAGGAACCACATTTTGAGAGCTACTGGCTTAAATAATGGGATAGAAAGAGGAGAAGTAAGCAAATAATTAGGTGCTGGCTCATCTACCTGCACCTACTGTTTTCTGCTCCTCCTCACTAGTTCTAGAATCCATCCCTGTGTAGATGTTATCCTGAAACCTCTGTTAAGCTCTGACTTGTCCTTCAACTAATTGGGTAGATAGCGGTCCAGGGCAATGTGAGGCAGGATCAAAGGCCAGGGAAGGAAGTTCTTCTTAGTCTATTCCCATGGTTATGGTTTGGGGCCTTTTTCTGCTCTAGACTGTCCTTCTCCTTTTCCCTCATGAATGCCCCCTAACTGGGACATAACCAAATACTGTTTCATCAGAGCTTTCTGAAAGTTTTGTGTTCTTTAAAAATTTTTTTGATTTATTTACTTTTGGCTAATAAAATTTTATATATTTAAAGTGTACAATGTAATGTTTTGGTATATGTATACATTGTGAAATGATTACTGCAGTCAAGCTAATTAACATATTCATCACCTTTCCTTGTTACTATTTTTGTGTGTGTGTTGAGAATACCTGAGATTTACTCTTAGCAAATTTTAATTATACAATCAATTATTATTATAGTCACATGTTGCATAGTAGGTTTCCAGACTCATTGGTCTTATCTTGAATGAAAATTTGTATGTTTTGATCAGTATCTCCTTTTTCCACCTTCCCCCAGCCTCTGGTTACCACCATTCTTCTCTCTATTATTATGAATTTGACTTTTTTTTGAGATTCCATATATAAGTGAGATCATGAAATATTTGTCTTTCTGTGTCTGGATTATTTCACTTAGCATAATGACTAGGTTCATCCATGTTGTCACAAATGACAGAATTTCCTTCCATTTAAAGGCTATTTGAATAATATCCTGATATATATATATATATATATATATATATATATATATATATATATGTGTGTGTGTGTGTGTGTGTATATATGTGTATATATATATGTGTATATATATATATGTGTATATATACATATATATATATATATATATATATATATATATATATATAACTCTATACTACATTTCCTGTATCCATTTGTCTATTGATGGACATTTAGGTTGTTCCACATCTTAGTTATTGTGAATAATGCTACAATAAATATAGTGGGCAGATATCTCTTTGAGACATATATCCTTTGGATACATACCCACAATGGGGCTGCTAGATTATATGGTAGTTCTCTTTTTGAGGAATCTCCCTACTGTTTTCTATAATGCCTGTACCAGTTTACATTCTCACCAATAAGGTTTCCTTATTCTCCATATCCTTGCCAACACTTGTTATTTCTTACCTTTTTAGTAATAGTTATCCTAACAGGTGTGAGGTGATATCTCATTGCGGTTTTGATTTGCATCCCTGACGATTAGTGATGTTGAGCTTCTTTTCATATACCTGTTGGCCATTTGGATGTCTTCTCTGAAAAAAATGTGTACTTTGCAGATTAAAATTTTTTTTAACATTTATTTATTTTTGAGAGATAGAGAGAGAGAGAGACAGAGTGTGAGTGGGGGGAGGGGCACGCAGAGAGGGAGACACAGAATCTGAAGGAGACACTAGGCTCCAGGCTGTCAACACAGAGCCCGATGTAGGGCTTGAACTCACGACCTGTGAGATCATGACCTGAGCTGAAGTCAGATGCTTAACTGATTGAGCCACCCAGGTGCCCCTTGCAGATTTTTAAATTGGGTTATTTGTTTTTCTGTATTGGGTTGTGAGTGCCTTGTGTATTTTGGATATTAGCCTAAAAACCTAGCCCATAGTTTGTAATATTTCCCCCCATTTCATAGGTTCCCCTTTCATTTTGTCAATTGTTTCTTTTAGAAGCTTTTTAGTTTGATGTATTCCAACTTATTTAGTTTTGCTTTTGTTGCCTGTACTTTTGGTGTTGAATCCAAAAAATCATTGCCAAGCCAAGACTAATGTCAAGGAACTTACTCCTTGTGTTTTCTTCTAGGAGTTTTATGGCTTAAGTTAAGTCTTTGGTCCCTTTTGAGTTAATTTTTACATATGGTGTAAGATAAGGATCCAATTTTATTCTTTTGCATGTGGATATCCAGTTTTCCCAGCACTATTTATTGAAGAAACTATCCTTTCCCTGTTGTATATTCTTGGTGCTTTTGTCAAAAATTAGTTGACCGTGTATGTCTGAATTTATTTCTGGGCTCTCTACTCTGTCCCATTAGTTTGTATGTCTGTTTTTATGCCAGTAGCATACTGTTTTGATTACTATACATAGCTTTGTGGTATACTTTAAAGTCAGAAAGTATAATGTCTCTAACTCTGCTTGCTCAAGATTGCTTTAGCTATTTGGGGTCTTTTGTGATTCCATATGAATTTTAGGATTGCTTTTTCTATTCTTCTGAAAAATCCCATTGGAATTTTGATAGGGATTGCTCTGAATCTGTAGATTGCTTTGGATAGAATGGACATTTTAACAATATTAAATCTTCCAATCCATGGACATGAAATATCTTTCCATTTGTGTCTTTTTCAATGTCTTTCATCTATGTTTTATTTTTTTCAGAATACAAATCTTTCACCTCCTTAGTTAAATATTTTGGAGTATTTATTCTTTTTTTTTTGCCTTTGTAAATGGGATTGTTTTCTTAGTGTCTTTTTTGAATAGCTTGTTGATAGTGTATAGACATACAAATGAATTTTGTATGTTGATTTTATATCCTCAACTGACTGGATTCATTCATTAGTTTTAACAGTCTTTTCATATTCTTTAAGGTTTACTACATAAGATCATGTCATCTGCATAGTTTTATATTCTGAAATCCATTGATATACCTCTCATTTGTGCAGCTTCTAGGGTCAAGCACAAGGTCAGAGCCACCATCATATGTTAGTTTGCCATCTTGTCTAGCTTCCTAATATTTGTATGTATTTTTAAAAAACATAGCACATGTATAGTTTCACAATGTTTTATTTTCTACCTAGCACCTTTAATTTCTATTTTAAGGTTTATAATTATGGAACGTAATAATCTTAATGATTACAGAATACTGTAATGATACATTACTTGGATAAACTATATTTTACTTAATTATTCCTTACTGTGGACATTTGAGATGCTCTCCATTGTCTCAACGTTAGTAGTAGCATTAAATGTATTAAGTTAAAAAAATTTTTTTTGATGTTTGTTTATTTTTGAGAGAGACAGAGACAGAATGCAAGTGGGTTGGGGCAGAGAGAGAGGGAGGCACAGAATCTGAAGCAGGCTCCAGGCTCTGAGCTGTCAGCACAGAGCCTGACGTGGGGCTCGAACTCACAAGCTGTGAGATCATGACCTGAGCCAAAGTCGGACACTCAACCGATTGAACCACCCAGGCGCCCCTAAACGTGTTAAGTTTTTAATAGCTACACAGGCATTTTTGGATACATTCCTTTTTGTTTGTTTGTTTGTTTTGTTTCTCAGTATTCTGAAAGAGTTAAGGCAGCTTTCAGAAGTGCTTTAAGTTCTGGGAGAATCTGGCTCTTTGTGTCTGATTCATTTTCTGAGTGGGTGGTGTATGGTTCTAACCTTGTCACTGACAGGAAAGTTCAGATTTCACGCTGTAAAGAAAGAAGAAGTCTGTCCTTACAGATCTCTTTGACTGAAGTATTTGCCTGCAGACAATGATTATACGCACTCTTCCATCATCACCCTGGTAGTTGCTAGTGTCAGTTCTTTGAATTGAAATTGCAATTTCCTTTGTTCATCTGGGCTATTTTTAAATCTTGGCAGCTCATTTAAAAGGCACAAGTTGTGTTTCAGGTTAACCCTGTCCAAATTTTGTAATAATGGTTTATACCATTGAGGGCAGCCAAAATAATCAAATGAAGGAAAAACACATATTTTCTAATTTATTTGACCAAAATGAATGTTCAGATAACATGACTTTAGTTTTTATATAAACATAGTGTTTTGGTAAACAACATCTGAGAATAGGTTAATGAATCATCATGGGAGGAAACTAGAGAATCTTTGATTTTATAAAGGATGTTTGCAGTCATTTAAGTGAACCTACCACCCAAAGCAAAACTCCCCACAGTGTGCCTGATGGCCTATCAGTTTTTGACTAAACCCCTTCCATGACTGGATTACCACCTCATCAGAACACCCATTTATTCTTGGACAGCTGTAATTAAAAATTCTCCTTTTTATCTTTTCTTGAGTTGAAATCTTTTATTGTTTGTTTTTAGATATTCACTTGTTCCTTTTTTTTTTTTTTTTTAATCTCTACCTTTACATCCATTTTCAGAAATATTATTGATTCTTAAATGTTTGGTCTTCTCCAGAACAACTAGGCTGCTAATCAGCTTTTCTTATCATATGTTCAGGACCCCACTTTCTCAGATCGATGGTTAGGGTGAGGGTAAGGGTTAGGGTGAAGGTAAAGGTTAGGGTTAGGGTGAGAGTTAGGGTGAGTGTGAGAGTATGTGCCTAGCATCTTGCAGTTCAGAGACCTCTCCATAGGGTTAGGTTTAAGTTAGGGTTAGTGATTAGGAGTTAGAGGTTACAGGCAATGTTAGTGTTAGGGTTTGAATTAAGTTTAGGGTATTTGCCTGGTATTCTGCAGTTCAGAGGACACTTCAGAGAATAAAACCCCAGACTTCTGCCGGGGTGAAATGAAACTTGTCCTTTTGACACCTACTGAATGATACATTGACTTCTTTTTAGAGCCTTACAGAAAAAGGTGTTTTTCTTCTCCTTATAATCCTTTAAATATTTGAGGACATCTATATGGTTTTATTCTTTGATACAAATATCTTTAGCCCATGCAGGCTTTTTTTTTTCCTAAGATGATGTTCATATTCCTACTCATCCCAAATGCTTTCCTGGATATTTTCTAATCTGTCCATGTTCTTAAAATAAGGGCTGTAGCGCACAAAATATTGGCTCACTGATTACAGTGAAACCACTTTGCCTTCCTACTATCTTGACTTGAGATTTTTGCTTTACAAATATCTTAGGGACTTCCTTCAAAGTTTGTTATAGTGTAAGATTTCCCTGTTATATACCTATAAGTACATATTATTTCCAACAGTCTTATCCTAGAACACAGTCTCTGAGACATGGCACCTTACTCACAAGAGTTAGGTGTAAAGTTGGTAATTATTAAGCTCTTTTATAAGGGCTCTATCATAAAGCCCAGGTGCTTTTGATAGGAAGTGTGGTTCATAATAGATAAAAACATTATCATTTACACCTGAGAGCTAATCTTTAATTGCGCCTTGAATTTCATGACCCATAATGGGAGAAAATTAAAAAAAAAAAAAGAATTTGTCAACACACCACAACTAGCAATAGACAGTGTTGTATGCCTAGAGGATTTGTGGTCTAATTATTTGTAAAGCATATCAGACTTAGATTAAAAGGGATCTTTCACATCATATCCTCTTATATATATGCTCAGGTCATTGATCACTCCTGACCTATCTCAAATACCTAGGAATCATTTGTATTTTGAGAGATTATTTGAGAACGGATTTCGCTTTTTTACCTTTTTGTTTTCTTTTTTTTTCGACTTCCTACTCTACAGATCATTATTTTCATCATTTTGAACATCTTGATTGAGTTCAATCAATCTGTCTATTTAATAGAAAACAAAATCAGTTAATGTTTAATGACATTTATTAATCAAGTTAGCCACAAGTGTCAATCTAGCTATTCCTTAAAGATATAAAAATAAAAAATATGTGGTATACTTAGTGCCTTGTCATTTTTTTAATGTTTATTTATTCTTGACAGAGAGAGAAAAAGAGAGTGCATGAGCTGGGGAGGGGCAGAGAGAGAGGGAGACAGAGGATCTGAAGCAGGCTCTGTGCTGAAAGTGGAGAGCCCAATGTGGGACTCAAACTCATAAACTGTGAGATCATGCCATGAGCTGAAGTTGGATGTTTAATTGACTGAATGACCCAGGTGCCCCATTGTGGTTTGTTGAATTAGATTTTCAGATTTTTTAAATTGTGAAATTTATATACAAATACAAAGTGTATATAATATGTAACATGCATATAATTATATATATATACACACACACATATATGTATATGTATACACTATGTATACAAACATATACATATATCTCATATAACTCAGTTGAAGAAATAGACATTATTAATGCCAGAAACACCTCTCCCTTCCCCCACCGTGAACACCTCCTGATTCAGACCTCCTCCCAACAACCATCCTGTCCAAAACACAATCTTGGCTTTTATGATAATCATTTTCTTACTTTTTTAAAAAATGGTTTTATTAAGTAAGTATGTATCCATAGGCAATACATTGCTTAGTTTTTCCTATTTGGGGCCTTAGTATAAATACAATTCTATTTTGTATATTTTTCTATGGCTCGCTGCTTTTGTTCGATGCTATGTTTGTATAATGTATCCACATGGATATGTGTAGTGTGTTTCATTTATTTTTTATTGCTGTATGGATACATTACAATTTACTCAGTTTACTGTCAGTATGTAATTAGATTATTTCTGGTTTTTGTTTTGTTTGTTTTTGTTTTTATCTATTAAAGGTTTTTTATCTATTAAATAGATTATCTATTATCTATTTTATCTATTATCTATTATTATCTATTATCTATTACCGCCACTAGTAATACTTTTTTTTTTTATTTATTTTTTTTCAACATTTTTTTATTTATTTTGGGGACAGAGAGAGACAGAGCATGAATGGGGGAGGGGCAGAGAGAGAGGGAGACACAGAATCGGAAACAGGCTCCAGGCTCCGAGCCATCAGCCCAGAGCCTGACGCGGGGCTCGAACTCACGGACCGCGAGATCGTGACCTGGCTGAAGTCGGACGCTTAACCGACTGCGCCACCCAGGCGCCCCACTAGTAATACTTTTTATATATCAACTGGTGCACAGGTGCATGTTTATATTTAAAAATGGAGAGTGCTGGGTTGTAAGGTATGTGAATGTTCAACTTTACTACATTAGGCCAAACCGTTTCAAAGTGATTATATTAGCCACATATGTTAGTATAATCTCTGATTACTAACAAAACTGAGCTTCTTTTCGAGTGTTTACTGGTGTTTGAGTGGTCTTTATTTTTGAAGTGCCTGATTAGGCTGTCTTTTTCCTTTCTGATTCATAAACTTCAAAATGAAAAAATTTTTTTAAGTTTATTTATTTATTTTGAGAGCGACAGAGGGGTGTGCACAGGGGAGGGGCAGAGAGAGAGAGGGAGACAGAGAATCCCACAGCAGGCTCTGCACAGCCAGTGTGCAGAGCTTGACGTGGGATTCAAACTCATGAAACCATGAGATCATGACCTGAGCTGAAATCAAGAGTCGGATGCTCAACCAACTGAGCCACCCAGTCGCCCCCAAAATGGTATCTTGATATTGGTCATTAATTGAGAGCCAAAGCATAAGAGACTCTTAAAAACTGAGAACAAACTGAGGGTTGATTGGGGGTGGGAGGGAGGGTAGGGTGGGTGATGGGTATTGAGAGGGCACCTTTTGGGATGAGCACTGGGTGTTGTATGGAAACCAATCTGACAATAAATTTCATATATTGAAAAAAAAAACAAATATCTTTTACTAATATAATTTTTTATTGCCTCTAATTTGTATATTTTTGGAACTGATGTTCTTGATTTTAATGCAGTTGAATATATCAGTCTTTTGTTTTTTGGTCAGGATGTTTGGAATTTTGAGTTCTGTTTGAAAATTTTTCTTCTCTATGTTGCGATTGAAAATAATTTTTCTAAAAGGTGTATCACTTTGCTTTCAATTATTATGTGTTTGAATGGCAGGAAACATCTATCTGTGTTATATATGGACAGATTAAAGACAAAGAAAGATTTCCATTTCTTTGTCCTAAGCGTAGGACATTTGGTATTTATGGAAGACACTTACTGTTCTATCTAGTGCTTAAAAACCAATTTTATAAATAACCTGTTTCCGAGGGTTTTTTTCTGTGTATTTCACTGCTTAGAAACAAACTAAAAAATCTGATTCTTCTAGAGCCTATTGTTATATTTCACAGTACCAAACAATTTCTGGAAAGTGCTAGAAAAGGGTAGCTACAAACTGTGCAGAACACCTGTTCTCTGAATATTCCAGAAGACATCACTTAGTCAGGTACAGATACATACTTTGTAAAGTCACACTGCCAGCCACTCTGACAACTAAGTGTAGCTATTGGAGGGGAGTTTCTTATTGTTTTAAGCTTTCTATGTAGGTGATGATAAATAACCCCTTTTAGCATAAAAAAGTAAAATTAACATTTAAGTTCATGAAAGCATTCCCCAAAAGAGGTAATACTTCCGAATGGTTTAGAATACTCTCTTGCCTTTGGTGTTATGTCTAAGACTTTGCCTAACCCCAGGTCACAAATATTTCTATGTTTTCTTCTTAGAGTTCTATCGTTTTAGCTCTTAGAATCAGTCCATGATCCATTTTAAGTTCATTTTTATGTATGATGTAAAGAAGGGGTCCAACTTCACTCTTTTGCATATGTGGATATCCACTTCTTCTAGCACCACTTGTTGAATAGACTATTCTTTCCTATTGAATTGTCTTACTTAGCACATTTGTTGAAAATCAACTGACCATGAATTTGAGGATTTATTTATGAACTCTTTCTGATGTTTCATTGATCCATATGCCTGTCTTGTCTCAATTACTCAATTACATTGTCTCAATTACTATAGCATCAATGTAGGTTTGAAATCAGGAAGTGTGCTCTAACTTTGTTCTTACTTTTCAAGATTGTTTTGCTTGTATTTTCAAGGTTCGGTAACTTGTATTTTCACATTTAGTTTAGGATAGGCTTGTGAATTTTCATAAGAAAGTTAGCTGGGGTGCAGGGGTGCCTGGGTGGCTCGGTCAGTTAAGTGTCAGACTCTTGATTTCAGCTCAGGTCATGATCCCAGGGTCATGGGATTGAGCCCTGTGTCATGCTCTGTGCTGAGCATGGAGTCTGTTTGAGATTCTCTCTCTCCTCCACTTGCACTTGCTCTCTCTCTCTCCCTCTAAAATAAAATAAAAAATTAAAAAACAAAAGAGGAAAGTTAGGTGGGTTTTGACAGGAAGTACATTGAATCTGTAGATTAATTTGGGGAGTATGATCATCTCATAATATTAAGCATTCTGATTCATAAATACGTATTTCTTTCCATTTATTTAGGTCTTCGGTTTCTCTCAGTAATGTTTTATTGTTTTTGAGTATAAGTTTTGCACTTCTTTTGTTAAATTTGTTCCCATATGTATTATTCTTTTTGACACCAAGTGAATGGAATTGTTTTCTTAATTTCCATTTTTGGATTGTTCTTTGGTAGTGTGTACAAGTGCAGTTGGTTTTTGTGTATATTGACCTTGTATGCTGCAATCTTGTTAAATTCATGTATTAGTTCTAAAAATGTCTGTGGGTACATTAGAGTTTTCTTTTTTTTTTTATTTATTAAAATTTTTTTTTCAAAGTTTTTTATTTATTTTGGGACAGAGAGAGACAGAGCATGAACGGGGGAGGGGCAGAGAGAGAGGGAGACACAGAATCGGAAACAAGCTCCAGGCTTCGAGCCATCAGCCCAGAGCCTGACGCGGGGCTCGAACTCACAGACCAAGAGATCGTGACCTGAGCTGAAGTCGGTCGCTTAACCGACTGCGCCACCCAGGCGCCCCCCTTAGAGTTTTCTACATACAAGATCATGTCATCTACAAATAGAGATAGTTTTAAAACTTTCCTTTTCAATCTGGATGCCTTTTTTGTTTCTTGCCCAGCTGCCCTGGCTGGAACATCTCATTCTGTGTTGAATAGAAGTGGCAAAAGTGGATATTCTTGTCTTACTGCTGTTCTCAGAGGGAAAGCATTCAGTTTCTCACTATTAATTATGTTAGCTATGGGTTTTTGTAGATGCCTTTTATCAGATTGAGGAAGTTTCCCTCTATCCCTAATTTGCTGGGTGTTTGTATCATGAAAAGGTATTGGATTTTGTCAAATGCTCTTTCTGCATTATTGATGCCCCTTATCAGACTGAAGAAGTTTCCTTTTCTTCCTAATTTGCTGAGCATTTTTATCATGATAGGGTATTGGATTTTGTCAAATGTTTTCTTTTTCTGCATTATGGAAAAGGTAATACATTTTCCTCCACTTTATTATATTGATGTGGTGTGTTACACTAATTTATTTTCAGATGTTAAAGCAAACTTGCATTCCTAGGATAAATCCCACTTAGTTATGGTATATAATTATTTAAATGTTTTAGGTTCAGTCTGTTAATATTTTGTTGAGGAGGTTTATGTCTCTATATGAAATATTGGTCTGTAGTTTTCTTGTGATGTCTTTGTCTGGTTTTGGTATCAGGGTAATACTGACCTCAAGGAGTGAGTTAGGAAGTATTCTCTTCTTTCCTATTTTTTAGAAGAGTTTGCAAGGAATTTGTTTTTCTTTAAATGTTTTTTTTTATATTTATTTATTTTTTTGAGAGAGAGAAAGAGAGGGGCAGAAAGGAGAGGGGCAGAGAGAGAGGGAGACACAGAATCTGAAGCAGGCTCCAGGCTCCAGGCTCCAGGCTCCAGGCTCTGAGCTGTCAGCACAGAGACTGATGAGGGCTCGAACTCGTGAACCATGAGATCATGACCTCACCCAGAAGCCAGCCACTTAACTGACTGAGCCACGAAGGTGTCCCTCTTTTTTAAATGTTTGATAGAATTAACCAATGAAGTTATCTGAGCATGGACTATACTATTTAAGAAGTTTTAAAATTATTAATTCTATATCTTTACTTATTATAGATCTATGCAGAATTTTTATTTTTTTTCTTCAGTCAATTTTGGTAGTTTGTGCTTTAGTAGGAATTTCCCCATTTTATCCAAGTTATCTAATTTATCAGTGGTTTAGCTCTTTCTTCATGTTATTTTGCAGTTAAATGAGGGTTCTCAACAGTGTACTTACTGTTTGCAATGGGGTTTTGATTTAAAAAACACCAGAGCCATCTCAAAGCTGGTAAACTAATCTGGTATAACTCCACAAAGGCTATGGGGTCACACTTTTTCTTTAGGAAGTGAAGTCTCTATTACTTCAGGCTATAAAGGGGAATACCAAGGGGGAAGAAGAAATGTTTATATTCAGTCTCTTCTATCAGGATTTTTTTTTTCCTGAGGCTTCAGGTTCAAGGATTTCTGTTTCAAGGATTTCCTGATTCCCATGATTGTACAAAGTCTCTACAGAACCATTTTTTTTCTGACTAGATTGGGCTGGGTGAAGATAAGGAAACAACTATGGTGCTATTTTTATGAAGGAAGGCCATTTTTTAAACATCCTTCTTATGCAAATTATATATAACTCTTGGGCCACAGAAGTGCATTTTATCCAGGACTAGCCTCCTGAATAGCTTAGGACTATGGAGTTTCCAGATCTGTTAGGGTCTTATGTAGTCCTGGGTCACCTGCCTGAGGATGTAGCTTGAGTTAGTCTCCCTGGCCACAGTGTATCCAGCTGAGGCCAATTATGTACAGTCAATCCATATGCCTCAACAATGTAATAGATTCCAAAGGCTTTGAGAGCCTAGCGTGTGACATTCAAGCCTGGGGAACCAGCAAGCTGAACAGGAGTAAATGCTAGGGGTCACAGATTACTGGTCAGTTCAGATACAGGGTGCAGGGGAGACCTCCTTTGGGTCCATCTCAAGGACTTTTTATTAATACCCTTCTGGGCTTTGGAAGCTCTAGTCCA
Organism: Panthera pardus; assembly: GCF_024362965.1. Lineage (NCBI taxonomy): Eukaryota > Metazoa > Chordata > Mammalia > Carnivora > Felidae > Panthera > Panthera pardus. The sequence goes on from NW_026527002.1 coordinate 54,239,516, forward strand.
GGGGACATCAAGTTTCACAAATTGTTTGTGACTGGATAATGGCTTCACAAGGGGACAGGGACAGCCGTGCCGAGGTCAGAAAGTCTGTTTGGGAATATATTGAAATGTCTTCAAAGGAAGAAAGAAGTGCTGAAAGTCAGTGATTAAGTGGTCCTAATCCTTCATCTTGTAGTGAAGTAGGGCTAGGAGCTAGCTCATTTCTGTTGATTCAGAGAAAATAGACCATTCCTAGGAATTGTACAGTCTGGAAATGTTTACCTGTGAGGAAATCATTCCATTTTAACTTCACAGATTTATGCCTGTGCTTGTATCAGAGTTGGCAAACTTGGGGGTTTGAGAGATGTCTTTATGCCTACCTGTGAGTTTAGCCAAAACCTGGGTGACGCCAGGCCTGTGCTCTTGGAATACACATTTTCCACAGCTGTCCAGGAAGGGTTGCAGGAGATGTCATCTGAAGTCAGCAGGTGTAGTTTGAGGTTAGGTGAAGGGAAAAGAGGCTGGTTAAAATGAGCTCAGCCAGTTCCTGTTCTTATCTGGAAACCACATCTTCCAAAATTTTTAATAACTTTGTAAGTTTAAACTTTTTTTTCTCCCTAGCGTGGACCTTCTGGGTTCTGAGTCTCAGTCTTCACTTGATTTTAGCCAAAAGGCCAAGAAGCGATTTGAGTCTCAGTCTTAATAGGGAGTTAAATTTCCTTTAGAAAAATAGTGTGTGTGTGTGTGTGTGTGTGTGTGTGTGTGTGTGTGTGTGTCTTTTAATCTGACCTCGATCTCTCTTTTCCTGCTGTTTGCTTGATAGGTCCTCTCCCTCCCTTCAGTCAGCTTGCTCGGGACCAAGAAAAGCCAGGGGAACATTTGTTTACCTTCCCAGGAAAGGCCTGATAATTGATCTCTGCTCTGCTTTGGAGACTCTGCTTTGCTTTGGAAGATCTCTGCTACTTCAACTTCGAGGCTGTGGCTGCTTCCTTCCCTCCTGCCCAAATCCCTCCTCTTACTGTGCCCCCATCCCTCTTTCTCTCAGCTTTTCACATTTTAGTAACAGATCATGGACACTTTTGCATGTTAGTCTCTCTGTGGATACTATGTGGATACTGTATACATACAATGAGTCTTATATATTTGACATTGCAAGGCGATTTATTCTAATAACTGAATCAAAGTCTTATAGTATGTGCTTAATTATTATTTTCTCTTCTTATTTTATGCTAGTGCTACAAAAACGTACATTCATAAATTATAGTAACTAAGAATTTGGATTAGAACGATAATCGCAGTATCAAAGATTGGTGGTGGGGGGAACCCCAGACATCATTATACCAGCCTCTTTTAATTCTTACACATTATATTTTAGTTTTTGAAGATGTAATTTTTCAGTGTGTGTGTGTGTGTGTGTGTATATATATATATATATAGTTTTATATTCCAGTTTTGTAAGTAATCATTATTTCTATAAGTCTACATAATTATTACCTAATGGACTTAATCCTATCTCTCATTTACATACATATGAGCAATTCACTATTTAGGTGATTTTAATTTCCTTTCTTCCTGCCTTCTTCCTGCCTTCTTTCTTCCTTTCCTGTATTAGAACTCCATTTGGAATAGATCTCTTATTAATGTAGGTGTTTGCTTTTGTTAAATGTATTTCTTCCTGAAACATTCCTGTGAACAGGGTTGCTAGGTAAAAGGATATGAACAGAAATGGTTTTACAAACAAAAATAATTTTTAAACTTTTAATGCTTCCAGCTGTGTAAGTCTATACAAGTTTCACCATGGCCTCGAGCATCATATAGTATCATTTAAAACATATTTTATTAATTTGATATGATTAAATTGTTACCTCTAGTTTGCTTTAATTTGCTTTTCTTCTTCTTTTCCTGTTCCTTTAGGACCATGGTGAGCGGAGGTTACAGAGCTATTCTGATTGGCCTCGCAGTGTCATCCACTCGATTGGTTGTAAGAAAGTAGGCTCATTGTAAAAGAAAGAGGTGGCCTGCATGGATGGCCTGCCATTGCTGTACCTGGGAAACTTGTTCTACTCTCTGAATTTGTTCCTAACCCTGGCCACCAAGGATTTATTACAGAGCCCTGGTGGCCCCACACATGAGAATGCCCTTTAGCCAGTTGGGAGCTCTCCCAGGGAGTAAGTACCATAATATTGAAGCCATTCTCTTTTACCAGTGCAGCCTCCAATCAGAAGTGCTGTTTAAAGGGGCACCTTGTACGGGGTGGGGGGGACTGGGTGGCTCAGTTGGTTAAGCGTCCAACTGTAGCTCAGGTCATGATCTTACAGTTCATGAGTTTCAGGCTCATGTTGGGCTCTGTGCTGACAGCTCAGAGCCTGGAGCCTGCTTCAGGTTCTGGGTCTCCCTCTTTCCCTGCTCCTCCCCTGCTCATGTTTTGTATCTCTCTGTCACTCAAAAATAAATAAACGTTAAAAAAAATTAAAAATAAATAAGTAAAGGGGCACCTTGGAACCTCGAAAGACTCTATGATCAAGCAGGAAAAAGGTATAGCCATCCAAAAAAATAGGAGGGAAGGAAGTTGTCTCCCAGCCAGAGGCTGCTGGGAAAACAAAAGGCTTCTAGATGGTTCCCTCTGCCTTCAGAGCTTCTTGCAGCACCAGAGGAAATTCAGAGATACCAGTTTGATGGACGTATGCCAGTTGGTTCCAGAGGACTTTTGTCTCTGTCTTTCCCGTGCACATCTGACCCAAGCCAGTCCTCCACAGAAGGAAAGAGGCTGGGGGCGCCTGGGTGGCGCAGTCGGTTAAGCGTCCGACTTCAGCCAGGTCACGATCTCGCGGTCCGTGAGTTCGAGCCCCGCGTCAGGCTCTGGGCTGATGGCTCGGAGCCTGGAGCCTGTTTCCGATTCTGTGTCTCCCTCTCTCTCTGCCCCTCCCCCGTTCATGCTCTGTCTCTCTCTGTCCCAAAAATAAATTAAAAACGTTGAAAAAAAAATTAAAAAAAAAAAAAAAAAGAAGGAAAGAGGCTGTTTGTTTCTCCCAGCCCTCATCTTCCACATGTGCTTCTCTGCCTCATGAGTGCCCACAGCCTGAGTAAAACAGGCTAATGGCACCACAGACCAGCAGGCATTTTCACCTTGACCTTTTTCAAAATGTGAACACACGAATCCAGACTAAGCTCCGGAAGAAGAAGCTGACTCCAGAAATGGCCATCCACAGCAATAAAAGCCAGGAGCCAAAGACTAGGGAGGAGCACCAAGACTTTCCGCCCCCTGTCCTGGGCCCCACCATAGAAAGTCACAGAAAAGCACAGGTTGTCTTATGTCCCTAGTGAAGGTCACAATTTGGAAGCCAGTCTTAATTCTCACTGTGACTCAGGTGAGACTGATAAACGTGAAAACACATCCTTAAGCTTACAGTTCTGCTCAGAAGCAACTAGTGAAACTTCTTATTTAGATACAGCTCTTATTTAAATGATGGCTCCTTAAATCCAGAAGCCATGCAGCAAAGTGGGCCATATCCACCTATAGTTGCCCATCCCGCAGATAAGTTCAAGACATGTGAACCACCCAATAGTCTCCTAGATCTCTTAAAAACAATGATTTCTGCTAACCTGTCAGCTCCATTGAGCCAAAAGCTCCAAGTAAAACATGGCTTACACTTGGCTTCTGTCTTCAGTCATAGTATTCTGATGCCTCGATCTGAGTCAAGCCCTATGTCCGGAGATGCATTTGGCACAGAGGATGATATGAGCAGCTTTTTCTGGGAGAGAGCTTCTTGCTAGCTCCTATTTAGGGCAAAATGCTACCATTGGCCAGTCTTGCAACAATCTACAGGCCATTCCAAAAAATCGTAGGTCCTCTCTGCAGAAGAGCTGTTGTCCACCATCATGGTGGTCCGGGACTGGCTCTGCACCAACCATAGCTTCCTACACATTGTCGGGGTCCACTGAGTCTGTGAGGTCACCAGTCTGTGCTGCTGAACCTGCTGCCCTCAGTGGGAGACCTTCAGAAACTAGGCGTGGGCATGTCCCACCATCTCCATTATCTGTTGCAGAGCTGTAAGGGTCCAAACCTTCCTAGGTTCCTGCAACTCCCTGGTTATGCCTTCACCTTATTTTATGGCCTGTTCAGGTTTTCAGTCTTGGCTAGAGCTGGGTCAGTAGCCAGACTGCTATGGTATGATTTCATTTGTTCTATCTAAGCATGATAGCAATAGTCCAAGGACTGTGTTTGATAATCTGAGAATAGATATTTGTATTTTTCCCTACATCTGCTGCTCAAATTTTCCAATTTTGGCTTCTATGACATTGTCTCTTACTTTTTTTTTTTTTTAATTTTTGGTTCCCAGATATCTTTTGGGACTTCTTGTCAACCTCCTACTTGGCATGTACTCCAGAGGATAGGTCTTTTCCTACCATTAGTAGACCTCAAATGTGCACTCCGTAAATACTGGACATCAGTTAAAATTCACAACTGCACTCAGATTGGCATATGTTGAAACTGGTAACATCAGTCTCCTCCCCATCACCCATCCCCAACGGACTTCATTGATAAACCATCACATTTCAAGCCCAAGTTTAATACTCTTTCAGGATCCCTAGTTCTTGAGGCATCAGAGTCCTCCTGTGTCCAGTGCACTTTTCACTAACAGCCCCAGATCCAGTTGCTCCCCTGAGGAGCAGAGAAACTCCATTCCTAGCTTTCCTTCACTCTGGGGTTCTCACTTCTCAGTTGTCTTAAGCTGAGCCTTTGTGTTTTGGTTAAACTTCCTGTTACTTCCCTTTCGCCACACTTTTAAAAGAATTTTATTCTATTTCTTAGAAAAATTTCGACAAACTAAAGAAAAATAGAAAGAAAAAAAAAAAAAAAAAAGAAAAACCCAAAGGTAGTTTCACCCAAACATTGCCACTTCTGTTGTTTTGAGTTATTTATAACCTGCCATGCTTCCTCTGCATACATGTTTTTCTTAGTTGTAATTTAATCTAAAAATTTTTTTAGCCTATTTTTCTTCAAATTACAAACACTTCTTATATTACTGCATTATCTTTGTTGCCCCTTTAGTGGCTACTTCCTAGCATCATTTGCTTAACATTCATTTTTCTTTTCTAACATTTATTATTAAATTATTAATAATAATGTGATAAAGATCTTTGATCCATTAGGATTAATTCCTTAGGATAAATGACCAGACATTGATTTACTGAGTTAAAAGGTATAGATCTATATGTAGATATGCATATACTTTACATTTCATTATATTTATGTGTCTATATATAGGTGTATGTACATATGTATATAAATATAACTTTTCATGAAATATTGTCAAATGGATTTCCAAGAAAGAATTTTTTTCCAAAAGGAGAATAAACATTTTATATAGTTTTATAGCCTATATTTTTCACTGAGTGTATCATGATCATTTTCTTACATATTTATTTTTTAAAGATGATTTTAAAAAGTGACCATCATATAAGTAGACTGTAATTTACTTAACTATCATATTATTTTGGGGCATTTGTTTCTACATTTTTTCTGTTATAAATGATGTAAATAAATTTTTGTATGTGTCCTTGATTATTAGAATAAATTATTGGAGAATTACTGAGACCTTTAATGATACTAAAGGATTAGAATACATTAAGGCTCTTAATGATACTAAAAATGATACTAAATAATAATGACAATGATACTAAATTGGCCTTCAAAAAGATTGAAACAATTCTTACTCCCAAGAATGAGTGGACATATTTCACTGCATTCAATTCAGAGAATTTTAATTTTTTTCTTGCCAGTGGGATAAGTGAAATTATCATTGTGTTATTGACTATAGGAGACTGAAGTTAATAGCTTAGTGGTTATAATATTTTTTAAATTTATTTTTATTTTATTTTATTGAGAGAGAGGGAGAGTGTGAGCAAGCAAGAAGGGCAGAGGGAGAAGGAAAGAAAGAATCTTAAGCAGGCTCTTACCTCAGTGCAGAGTCCAACGTGGGGCTCAATCCCATGACCCTGAGATCATGACCTGAGCTGAAATCAAGAGTTGGATGCTTAACTGACTAAGCCACCCAGCTGCCCCAGAGGTTATGTTATTACTTTAAAATTTTTGCTCATGTCTCTTTTCACTTTAAAATAGCGTTTTGTTTTTGTTTTTCTTATTTCTTATTGTTATAACGTGCAGCCAATTAAAAGCATATGAGCGTGCAAATTTAATTGGACCCTAAATACAATTGTCTAAGTAGCTGACTGTCCTCCATGTTCTTTGCCTTGTTTGCTGCAACCTGTCAGGTACAGTGGTTCATTCAAATGAGAGAACTGATAATACTTATGGCTTTGGGGGAGGGGGGCGCATAAAGTAACTCAGAGCATGCTACAGAGCAGAAGAAAATACAAGAAAAAGAATAAACTATTTTTAAAAACAGAACCAGAATTGTTTTCCCGGTTGGAGATATTTGGTGGTTTTCACATATGTAAAAACTGCATTCATCACTATGGAAGATTCTCCCTTCAGGAAGTTTAGGTGGGAGGCTCCAAATTGCATTTGGGAGGTTCTAGGGTAAATAATATGAATGGAGTGAGAGCAAGAGAAGCTAAGGCAGTGCTTACTGTCAATACAGTGCAAATTTTAATTGTGTGTCACAGTGGGTTTTGGTTCTTTTATGCCCAGGACCCAGTCCCGGTTCTCCAACTTACTGCTAGAAAGGGGTAACTTGAACATGCCTGGTTAGCTGCGGATGCTAGTGCCAGGGCAAGCTCTCAGAAAGCAGCAATCGTAGTACCAGCCAGATCACCACTGGTCTGCCAATTTTTTTGTTTGTTATTTTTTTATACGCCAGGATCATGCAACCCAAGAAAGTCTCCTGTTGTATTCTGTGATATTTCCTTGCTCACCCTTATAGGCATTTTGGAACTTCAGGTGTTCTGCTACCATCAGCAGATATGCTGCTCTGGACTTGGGGAAACACTGAGAAGCACCAGTGGGCCACCTTGAAGATGTCATTGTTGTGAATTCATGACACATGTCACAGATATCTCTTGCAAGGCTTGCTGATTCCTGGATGCCATACCAAGAATCTTGCTCAGTCTGTGGATGAGCTGTGAGGCAAAGAGCAAGAGAGTTTGTCATTAAATGATTGAACTTCATTGGGTTTACTTGGAGGATAAGCGCCCTCAAGTCAGCCTCTGCCAATAGATCACGGAGATAAAGCCCTTTAAAGAAACATCTTACATTACTTATTGTTTCTACTCATCCTGGAAGTGTTTGTCTCCTAAAAGTATGGTCTTTTGGCTTAGGCCTAAGGGATTGGAAACAAAATTTTATATACTAGGAGACTTAAATTTTCTCTTCGTGTAGTTTTTTTCTTTTTCCCATCAATACATGTTAGGAATGTTATACAAACAACAGGTAAAATTTTAAGCAGAATAAGTACCTAAACCTTAATATTTGTATGGAGGCTCGGCTGAGGAGAACTTTTCCTCAGTGCATTAAACAGGATGATATTGTTTAATGCACACAAGTTTAAAACTAGATGTGGCTATTGCTTAAATGGCTGTAGTGAAAAGGGGATCTTCTTCTTCTTTTTTAAAAATATTTATTTATTTTCGGGAGAGTGCAAACAGGGGAGGGGCAGAGAGAGAGGGACAGAGGATCCAAAGCGGGTTCTCTGCTGACAGGCTGACAGCAGTGAGCCCAAGGTGGGCTTGAACTCACGAACCGTGAGATCATGACCTGAGCTGAAGTCCAATGCTCAATGGACTGAGTGAGCCACCCAGGTGCCCCAGAAGGGGACCTTTTATGAGCAATTGTTTTCTAACTCCTTTTACTCTGGAATGTAGAAAAGAACCCTTATTTTACAGATTAGTAAGGTAAAATCAGTCAAGTTAAGCTGCTTTTTCAGAGACATGTAGCTACTAAGTGACTTACCTGAGATTTGATTCCAGATATACTTGGCTCCAAATTTATCTCAAGTAGATTTGGCTCCCTTCTAGGTGCACAAAAGCATAGAGTGTCCAATAACTAGGCAGAAAGAAGACTTTTAGTGAGGGTCAGTGACAAACTAGAGGGCAGCTTGTGAGGCCCAGAAACCTTTACTCCTTCCCCATCCGACTGCCCAGGTGATACACAAATTTCACCTTTATCTAGATGCCCCTAGGGAAGGGAAGTTTAGCGGAGGGGAGAAATAGCCCCGAGAGGGAGTTTCAACTCTGACTTGAGAGAGTATTTACCGAAGAAAAAAACTGCTTTAAATGGGAAGACACTGAGTTATTTTACTAGGTAAATTTACATTTTCAGTAGAATAGGTTAGAAGGTAAGATAGATTCAGACGAAAACTAGAGCTAGATATTTCTTTCCTATGTATGAGTTCTGGTGCATAAATTTCAACCTCACTATAAATGTGTGTTATATGTGCTTTTCAAGTAGCTGGAACTGTATTTATTCTGGTTGAATAATATATCTTAACAATAATAATTTTTCTTATGAACCTAAGACTCATAATTCCATCTGCCCCCTCTACATATTCTGCTGGAACTTTCCATATATCAGAAATTCAACACATCTAGCAGTGAAGTTATTATTTCTACCTCAACTGGCCTTTTCCTTGTAGGCATTATCTTGATAAGTTGCATTTAGGTAGGTTTGAAACACTGTTTATTTTGAGACAGAGCAAGTGCACAAACACAGCAAGGGCACTAAGAGAGGGCTCTGGAGACAGAATCCCAAGCAGGCTCCACCCTGTCAGCACACAGCCTGATGCAGGGCTCCATCTCATGAACCATGAGGTCATGACCTGAGCCAAAATCAAGAGTTGGACGCTTAACCGACTGAGTCACCCAGGTGCCCCTCTGATCCTTTTTAAAAAAAATTGAGACTCAATTGACATATAACATTACTACAGCTTCAGGCATATAATATAATGATTCAATATTTGTACCTATTGCAATATTGCCTGATCTAAACTCGACTCATTATTGCCCGATCTTATCATTCTCAAAGAAAATCTGAGATGAATTAATACAAATATGTATTCCTGAAGTTATTATGAACTCAAAATCAATTTTAATGTACCAGGTAGAACTGTTTGTCTTTTCAAATAATTCGTATCTTAAGTAACTCTTTCAAATGTATTGTTTATAATTTTATACTTTGTTAATTGAGAGAAAAATATTTAGTAGTTCATCTCATGTATGTCTGTCTTGATTTTGCTGCACACCTATTACTACTTCCCGGCTCCTTAGGAAATGCCAACACATACCTTTCCAAACACACTTCTGGATTTTCCTACTGAAAGTAAGTGTGTTTTTAGTTCTTCTTTTCTTTAATTAAGTCTCTATAATGCAGTGCTGAAGAGTATGGGCTTTGAGTCAATCATTCTTACCTCAGTCACTTTACTTTCTAAAGCTGAAAAAATGGATAAGTTTTTATTTTTCTGAGTTGATTTCCTCAGGGTTGTCATGCAGATCAGATGAGCCAACATATGCCAAGCAGTTTGTAGGATGCTGAGCACAGAGTGACACAAATACAGCTATCAGTTATACCTCTCTTGAATTATAACTAACTGGAAAATCTGAATGGTTTGTTCACTATCAAAACCAAATAGAAAGGATCCTGGGCAGAGTATTTATGGATGAACATTTAATTCTATGTTCTCAGTTTTCTTGCCTCTGACTTGGAATAAAATGAAATAACCTGAATCTGATGTCAACATAGAAAAATTTGTGATCATTGAATGATCACTGAATGTTAGAGCTGGAAGTTCCATTACAATTGATCTAGGACAATCTCTTTTCCTTAAAAATAAAGCATCTGAGACATAGAGAGGTAAAGCAATTTGTTCATGGTTATACACTAAGGAACAGCAAGGTAAGAAGCTCCCCTTTGGGTCATTCTCGTAAAGAAACATGACTCACAACTTTTTTCCTCTTTAACCTACGATTGCAGCACACTTATCTAGTAGAGGAAACTATGTTTTTCAAATGAGTTGGTATCTATACAATATCTATGCAATATTTAAAATATTAAGGACTCATAAAGGTAAATGAAATACTTTACAGAACACACCTCCACAACTAATTTATTTATATTCTTTATTTCCTAATACAATGGAGGTGTATCAGGTTGGATGAGTTTATCTGTAACTAGCTTGACTCTGATTAATTTATATGGTACCCAGTTTAAGCACGCCCACTCTCTGCTCTCTGAGGGCTTAGTGTCAGGAACAGAGGCTGGCATTAAAGTCAGAGCAGATGTGCAATCACTTCCTCCCCTGTAGCTTGGCTTGAGCTGCTCGTATAATCACTAGTCTACTGTAACGCTCAATTTTTGGATCACTGCCTTAAAAAGTAATAACATTCTGAATGAGACTCTGGTTCAGAAATCCTTTCCCAGATGGTGTTATCCTTCTTGTATTTCCTTGACTGGAAATTCTGGGAGGAGCAGACAGGTTGGATGGGCGTGTAGTTAATATAATTCCTCTTCTTTGTGTGGAATTTGCTCTGTCCTTAAGGAAGTCTGCCTATTGGTAACTTACATCTTGTACATAATATTTGTTATGTGCATCCAACCTTATTTCCTTTTCTGGGTGTATAATACCTACTTCTCAACAGGGGTGGCTATTCATTGTGTGTGTTCTTTTTATTTTTCTGAGTCTCCCGGGAAAGTTTAAGCAAGCAGCAAATTCTGAAATAGGTTTTACCAAAGTTTAAACATGTTAATGGTTCACAGCATCTTAACTTGGTGGAGCAATGTTTTTTCATTCTAGCTGAGTGGATTCTGAGGAGTCTTTTTAGAGTTTTCAGTTTGACTCCTCTGTTGTCATTTGACATTGCTATTTCTATTGATTATGCTTTAAAAGAGAAAGGGATGCAAATTCATGACAGAAACTGTGGACAGTACTCTGGAGAAGCCACGCAAAGTCATATAAAAGCCAAAATGATGAGTTGTAAACAGGGCATTAAAAAACCTAAGAGTAAGCCTATTTGAAGTAGGGAGAGAATGAAGACATGTTTTAGCCATTTTAATTTATGAAGAGAAATCCTGCCACTTTCACATTGGAAGGTGGTTCAAATAACGTGGAAATAGATGAAGGTCACTCATTTGAACAAGAAGAATAGTCAAATTTTTGAGAGAAAGATGCACTAGGATTTTTTTTTAAACCATATTCTGTTCCAGTAGGAACTAGCTTGTTTCCATCTTGATGAAGTGCCTCCAACCTTTTACTGAGTTTCTTCTATAGCAGGAACTCTGGATCAGAAATGAGATCAGATTTTTAAGTTGCCACTAAGTGAACATCATTTAGCATTTTCATTCTTCTAAGAGAGCTCATCAAGTAATTGCCCTCTAATAGCAAGCGAGCAGGATGACGAACAGGATAAGGCATCATGAAGCTAATGAAACTTTAAAATGGTCTCCATTTTCCATCGATTGGGAAAAGCATATTAGAGCAATGACACACACCATAGAAAATGACACAACTCTGAAAAGACCTGCAGAAAGCAAGATGCGTCTTCTGGTTTCCCAAAGCATGGCAGTGGCTTGACTTGACAAATTCAAAGGCCAAAAGTCAGAAATTAAGATCCCTGTAACTGAAAAGAACGGAGCTTGTCTTTAAGTAAGCATCTGCATAAAGATGTCTATGAAACTTTCAATAAAGCTATCTCCTTTTAGGTACTGTATCAAGACTAAATATTTCTGAATCTTTCCCAGATGAATTTTCTTAACTCTAACTTGTAGTCCTAAAAAATACTTAAGTTTTTTTTATTAACTTGTTTTATTGTTTTTTAAATTTACATTCAAATTAGTTAGCATATACTGCAACGATGATTTCAGGAGTAGATTCCTTAGTGCCCCTTACCCATTTAGCCCATCCCACCTCCCACAACCCCTCCAGTAACCCTCAGTTTGTTCTCCATATGTATGAGTCTCTTCTGTTTTGTCCCTCTCCCTGTTTTTATATTATTTTTGTTTCCCTTCCCTTATGTTCATCTGTTTTGTCTCTTAAAATCCTCATATGAGTGAAGTCATATGATTTTTGTCTTTCTCTGACTGACTAATTTCACTTAGCATAATACCCTCCAGTTCCATCCATGTAGTTGTAAATGGCAAGGTTTCATTCTTTTTGATTGCCGAGTAATACTCCATTGTATATATACACCACATCTTCTTTATCCATTCATCTGTCGATGGACATTCGGGCTCTTTCCATACTTTGGCTATTGTTTATGGTGCTGCTATAAACATGGGAGTGCATGTGTCCCTTCAAAACAGCACACCTGTATCCCTTGGATAATGCCTAGTAGTGCAATTGCTGGGTGTAGGGTAGTTCTATTTTTAGTTTTTCAAGGAACCTCCATACTGTTCTCCAGAGTGGCTGCACCAGCTTGCATTCCCAACAGTGCAAAAGAGATCCTCTATCTCTGCATCCTCGCTAACATCTGTTGTTGCCTGGGTTGTTAATGTTAGCCATTCTGACGGGTGTAAGGTGGTATCTTATTGTGGTTTTGATTTGTATTTGCCTGATGATGAGTGATGTTGAACATTTTTTCATGTGTCGGTTGGCCATCTGGATGTCTTCTTTGGAGAAATGTCTATTCATGTCTTTTGCCCATTTCTTCAATGGATTATTTGTTTTCTGGGTGTTGAGTTTGATAAGTTCTTTAGAGATTTTGGATACTAACCCTTCATCTGATATGTTGTTTGCAAATATCTTCTCCTATTCTGTTGGTTGCCTTTTAGTTTTCCTGATTGTTTCCTTTGCTGTGCAGAAGCTTTTTATTTTGAGGTCCCAGTAGTTCATTCTTGCTTTTGTTTCCCTTGCCTCTGGAGACGTGTTAAGTAAGAAGTTGCTGTGGCCAAGATCAAAGAGATTTTTGCCTGCTTTCTCCTCAAGGATTTTGATGGCTTCTTGTCTTACATTTAGGTCTTTCATCCATTTTGAGTTTATTTTTGTGCATGGTGTAAGAAAGTGGTCCAAGTTCATTTTTTCTGCATGTCACTGTCCGTTTTTCTCAGCACCACTTGCTGAAGGGACTGTCTTTGTTCCATTGGATATTCTTTCCTGCTTTGTCAAAGATTAGTTGGCCATACATTTGTGGGTCCATTTCTGGGTTCTCCATTCTGTTCCATTGATCTGAGTGTCTATTCTTGTGCCAGTACCATACTGACTTGATGATTACAGCTTTGTAGTATAGCTTGAAGTCTGGGATTGTGATGCCTCCAGCTTTGGTTTTCTCTTTCAAGATCGCTTTGTCTATTTGGGGTCTTTTCTGGTTCCATACAAATTTTAGGATTATTTGTTCTAGCTCTGTGAAGAATGTTGGTGTTATTCTGATAGGGATTGCATTGAATATGTAGATTGCTTTGGGTATTATCAACATTTTAACAATATTTGTTCTTCCTATCCAGGAGCATGGAATCTTTTTCCATTTGTTTGTGTTTTCTTCGATTTCTTTCATAAGCTTTCTATAGTTTTCAGTGTATAGATTTTTCACCTCTTTGGTTAGATTTATTCCTAGGTATTTTATGATTTTTTTGTGCAACTGTAAATGGGATCGATTCTTTGATTTCTCTGTCACTTCATTTTTTTTCTGTCGCTTCATTGGTGTATAGGAATGCAACTGATTTTATATCCTGCAACTTTGCTGAATTCATGAATCAATTATAGCAGTTTTTTTGGTGGAATCTTTTGGGTTTTCCATATACAGTATTATGTCATCTGCGAAGAGTAAAAGTTTGACCTCCTTCTGGCCAATTTGGATGCCTTTTATTTCTTTGTGTTGTCTGATTGCAGAGGCCAAGACTTCCAATACTATGTTGAATAACAGTAGCAAGAGTGAACATCCCTGTCTTATTCCTGACCTTAGGGGGAAAGCTCTCAGTTTCTCCCCATTGAGGATGATATTAGCGTTGGGTTGTTCATATATGGCTTTTATGATCTCGAGGTATGCTCTTTCTATCCCTACTTTCTTGAGGGTTTTTATCAAGAAAGGATGCTGTATTTTGTCAAATGCTTTCTCTGCATCTATTGAGAAGATCATATGGTTTTTGTCCTTTCTTTTATTGATGTGATGAATCACATTAATTGTTTTGTGGATATTGAACCAGCTCTGCATCCCAGGTATAAATCCCACTTGGTCATGGTGAATAATTTTTTTAATGTATTGTTGGAACCAGTTGGCTAATATCTTGTTGAGGATTTTTACATCCATGTTCATCAGGGAAATTGGTCTATAGCTCCCCTTTTTAGTGGGGTCTCTGTCTGGTTTTGGAATCGAGGTAATGCTGGCTTCATAGAAAGAGTTTGGAAATTTTCCTTTGGTTTCTATTTTTTGGCACAGCTTCAAGAGCATACATGTTAACTCTTCCATAAATGTTTGGTAGAATTCCCCTGGAAAGCCATCTGGCCCTGGACTCTTGTTTTTTGGCAGATTTTTGATTACTAATTCGATTTCCTTACTGGTTATGGGTCTGTTCAAATTTTCTATTTCTTCCTGTTTCAGTTTTGGTAGTGTATATATTTCTAGGAATTTGTCCATTTCTTCCAGATTGTCCATTTTATTGGCATATAATTGCTCATAATATTCTCTTATTATTGTTTTTATTTTTGTTGTGTTGGTCGTGATCTCTCCTCTTTCATTCTTGATTTTATTTATTTGGGTCCTTTCCTTTTTCTTTTTGATCAAACTGGCTAGTGGTTTATCAATTTTGTTAATTATTTCAAAGAACCAGCTTCTGGTTTGTTCTACTGTGTTTTTGTTTTTGACAGCATTAGTTTCTGCTCTAATCTTTATTATTTCCTGTCTTCTGCTGGTTTGGGGTTTTATTTGCTGTTCTTTTTCCAGCTCCTTAAGGCATAAGGTTAGGTTGTGTATCTTAGATAGATACTTTCTTTAGGAAGGCCTGGATTGCTATATACTTTCCTCTTATGACCACCTTTGCTGCATCCCAGGGGTTTTGGGTTGTGGTGTTATCATTTTCTTTTTTTTTTTTTTTTAATGTTTATTCATTTTTGAGAGACAGAGAGAGACAGAGCATGAGTGGGAAGGGGCAGAGAGAGGGAGACACAGAATCTGAAGCAGGCTCCAGGCTCTGAGCTTTCAGCACAGAGCCCAACGCAGGGTTCGAACTCACGAACTGCAAGATCATGACCTGAGCTGAAGTCAGACACTCAACCGACTGAGCCATTCAGGTGCCCCTGGTGTTAACATTTTCATTGACTTCCATATACTTTTTAATTTCATCTTTTTTTTTTTTTTGGAAATTGTTGTACCTATTTATTTTTTATTATTTTTTTCAATATATGAAATTTATTGTCAAATTGGTTTCCATACAACACCCAGTGCTCATCCCAAAAGGTGCCCTCCTCAATACCCATCACCCACCTTCCCCTCCCTCCCACCCGCCATCAACCCTCAGTTTGTTCTCAGTTTTTAACAGTCTCTTATGCTTTGGCTCTCTCCCACTTTAACCTCTTTTTTTTTTTTCCTTCCCCTCCTCCATGGGTTTCTGTTAAGTTTCTCAGGATCCACATAAGAGTGAAAACATATGGTATCTGTATTTCTCTGTATGGCTTATTTCACTTAGCATCACACTCTCCAGTTCCATCCATGTTGCTACAAAGGGCCATATTTCATTCTTTCTCATTGCCACGTAGTACTCCATTGTGTATATAAACCACAATTTATCCCTTCATCAGTTGATAGACATTTAGGCTTTTTCCATAATTTGGCTATTGTTGAGAGTGCTGCTATAAACATTGGGGTACAAGTGCCCCTATGCATCAGTACTCCAGTATCCCTTGGGTATTTTTAATTTCATCTTTAACTTCTTGGTTAGCCCATTCATTCTTTAGTAGGATGTTCTTCAGTCTCCAATATTTTTTACCTTTCCAAATTTTGTCTTGTGGTTGATTTCAAGTTTCATAGCATTGTGATCTGAAAATATGCATGGTATGATCTCTATCTTTTTGTACTTAATTAGGGTTGATTTGTGTCCCAGTATATGGTCTATTCTGGAGAACGTTCCATGTGCACTGGAGAAAAATGTATATTCTGCTGCTTTAGGATGAAATGTTCTGAATATATCTGTTAAGTCCATCTGGTCCAGTGTGTCATTCAAAGCCATTTTTTCCTTATTGATTTTTTGATTAGATGATCTGTCCATTGCTGTGAGTGGGGTGTTGAAGTCTCCTACTATTATGGTATTACTATCAATGAGTTTCTTTACATTTGTGATTAATTGATTTATATATTTGGGTGCCACCACATTTGGCGCATAAATGTTTACAATTGTTAGGTCTTTTTTGTGGATAGACCCCTTGATTATTATATAATGCCCTTCTGCATCTCTTGATACAGCCTTTATTTTAAAGTCTAGATTGTCTGATATAAGTATGGCTACTCTGGCTTTCTTTTGTTGACCATTAGCATGATAGATGGTTCTCCATCCCCTTACTTTCAATGTGAAGGTGTCTTTAGGTCTAAAGTGGGTCTCTTGTCAACAGCATATAGATGGATCTTGTTTTCTTATCCATTCTGTAACCCTACGTCTTTTGATTGGAGCATTGAGTCCATTGACATTTAGAGTGAGTACTGAAAGATATGAATTTATTGCCATTATGTTGCTTGTAGAGTTGGAGTTTCTGATAGTGTTTTCTGGTACTTTATAATATTTGTTGCTTTTGGTCTTTATTTATTTGTTTTTTATTTTTATTTTTTTTCATCTTTTCACCCCTCAGAGAGTCCCCCATAAAATTTCTTGCAAGGCTGATTTAGTGGTCACAAACTCCTTTAATTTTTGTTTGTCTGGGAAACTTTTAATCTCTCCTTCTATTTTGAATGACAGCCTTGCTGGATAAAGAATTCTTGGCTGCATATTTTTCTGATTCAGCACATTGAATATATCCTGCCACTCTTTTCTGGCCTGCCAAGTTTCTGTGGGTAGGTCTGCTGCAAACCTGATCTGTCTTCCCTTGTAGGTTAGGGACTTTTTTTCCTTTGCTGCTTTCATGATTCTCTCCTTGCCTGAGTATTTTGTGAATTTGACTATGATATGCCTTGTTGATGGTTGGTTTTTGTTGAATCTAATGGGGGTCTTCTGTGCTTCCTGGATTTTGATGTCTGTGTCTTTCCCCAGGTTAGGAAAGTTTTCCACTATGATTTGCTCACATAACACTTCTACCCCTAGTTCTCTCTCTTCCTCTTCTGGGACCCCTATGATTCTGATGTTGTTCCTTTTTAATGAGTCACTGATTTCTCTAATTCCTAAATCGTGCTCTTTTGCCTTAATTTCCCTCTTTTCTTCTGCTTCATTATTCTCTATAAGTTTGTCCTCTATATCGCTGATTCTCTGTTCTGCCTCATCCATCCTTGCCGCCGCTGGATACATCCGTGATTGCAGCTCAGTTATAGCATTTTTAACTTCATTTTTACTATTTTTACTTTTTTTTTTATCTCTGCAGAAAGGGATTCTAATCTATTTTTGACTCCAGCTAGTATTCTTATTATCGTGATTCTAAATTCTGGTTCAGACATCTTGCTTGTATCTGCGTTGGTTAAATCCCTGGCTGTCGTTTCTTCGTGCTCTTTCTTTTGGGGTGAATTCCTTTGTTTTGTCATTTTGAAGGGAGAAAAGGAATTAATGAGGTAGAAAAATAAAAATTAAAAAATATTAAAATTAAAAAATATTAGAATTAAAAAACTTAAAACACACACACACATACAAATCTAATAAATGATGCTAGATCCTAGATGTGTTTTGGTCTGGGTGTTGAAAGTAGTTTGACAGATTAGAGAGAAAAAGTGGGGGAAAGGAAGTCATTTGAGAATTTGAAAAAATGAATACACTAAAGTAGACTAAAATGAGATGATGGGAGTAAAATAGAATTTGAAAAAAATTTACACAAAAGTAAAGAATATAGCAGGAAAAAATTAAAGAAAAAATATTTTTAATAAAAATTTAAAATAAAAGTGAATTTTTTTCTCTTTCTGTATTCAAGAAAAGAAAAGAAATGAAAAATAAAAGAGAAAAAAAGAAATCCTTTGAAAATTTGAAAAAGTGAATACACTGTAGTAGACTAAAATAAAATGATGGAAGTAAAATAGAATTTTAAAAAATTTACACAAAAGCAAATAATATAGTGAAAAAATTAAAGAAAAATATTTTTAATAGAAATTGAAAGTAAAAATGATGTTTTTCACTTTCTGAATTCAAGAAAAACAGAAGAAACAAAAAAGAAAAAAAAAGAAAAAGAAAAAAGAACACAAGGAAATCATTTGAACATTTGAAAAGGTAAATACACTGAAGTAGACTAAAATAGAATGATGGAAGTAAGATAGAATTTGAAAAAAATTACACAAAATTTAAAAATATAGTAAAAAAATTAAAAATGTTTTTTAATAAAAATTGAAAATAAAAATGAATTTTTATGTATTCAAGAAAAAGAATAGTGTAAAAGAGAAAAAAAAGAAAAAAAATAAAGAAAATTGAATAGATGGACCTGCTAATAGATTGAAATAGGACTGAAATTACTTCGTTTTCCCCTAGAAGTCAGACTATGTAGAGCTTTATAGTCCATAAACTAAGTAGGCAGTGAGACCTGTGTTCTTGAAGAGCGAGGTTGGCCCACTTGGGCGGGGCTCAGTGTAACAGCTCCGCTCTCCACTAGATGGCGCCGCTAGCCCACTGGGGTGGACTGCTGCAGAGCTTGTAGGTGCGTATGCGCATGTGCAGGAATGGTGAAAATGTCGTCACCCAGTTGCCCAGTCTCTAGTATGGGAACTCCTTTCCCTCAGATCAACAATTGTGCACCCGTCCTCTGTCTTCAGCTTTTGTCCACACCCTGCTTCTTCACTATCCGTGACCAAGCCCCAGGTAGTACCCCTCTCCCAAGTCTTGTCTTAGATGCGGCTATTTTTCCCGGCCCCCTACTTCTGAAGGACTGCGGCTTTGACCCGTTCCGCCCCTCTGTGGGAGGGTCTCACCAAGCAATGGCCGAATGCAGGCTGCACCTAGGAACGCCTGCTGGACCCTGCTGCTGCCATTGAGACTGCGGCCAGGTGCCAGCCTGCCCAGAAAAAGTTCATGAGATATTGTAGCAGCAGCTTTTCAGGGATTATGGAAAATCACAACGCGCATCTGGCACCAGGCTTCACACTTAACGACCTTGTTCCAGCACCAGCGAATGTGGCCGTTTTCTGGGGTCTACTGGGACCAGGTGGCTACAGTCTCTACGAAATGCCCTTCCAGCAGTGGAACTTCTTTTCCCCGTGCGGCTCGAGAACCTCCCGGACCCCACTCTGCTCCTGGGGATTCGCCCTTCCCACCAGAGCACTGCCAGGTATCGAGCTGCGGAGCTGCAGACTTTGCGCTCCCTTTGTTTACAGTCTTGGAATTTAAACCCTCTCCTTTCTCCTTTCTCCCTTTTTAGTTTAGTCCCTGCGGCTGTTTCCAACTTTCCACTTTCTCTCCAGCTGCTTTTGGGGAGGGATGCTTTTCCCGTATTCTCCCCCACCCAGTCTCCGTCCTCTCTCCGCCTGCAAAAGCAGCTCCCTGCCACCGCCAGCTTCTCTCTCCCCAAGTTCACCTCTCTGCGCCACATACCTGCTGAATTCTGTGGTTCAGGTTGTGCAAATTGTTGTGTTAATCCTCCAATCAGTTTTCTAGGTGTGTAGGATGGTTTAGTGTTGGTCTGGCTATTTCACAGACGCGAGACACACAAAAAACGTCCATGCCGTTCTGCCATCTTGGCTCCTCCCAAATACTTAAGTTTTATTAAGGGTGGAAGGACACTTTTTTAGATTAGGCTGACCCAAAATCAGAGCCTGAGAAAAGGAAATAATTACATATGTTACATTTGGGAGTTGATCCCAGAAAGCACACAAGAAGGTGTGGGGAAATTAAGAGAGCAAAAGGAGAAAGCCAATGAAGCAAGCATGAGTGAGTGGGTTACCAATGTGGACACCTGGGATTCAGTTCCTCTGGGGCTCTTCTGAAAAACCATGAAGGACTTCAGTATTGTCTCACCAATGGAAGGGGAAACTGGGTTATTTGTCTATCAACTCTCATCCCTCATTGGTGTAGGGTTACCTGGTGTCTTGGGCTACCTTGCAAGTAAATTGAACCAGCTCTTGTGGTACTTGAAAAAGCCCTCAGACAGAGAAACAGAATCACACTTGACAGCACCTTCCTCATGACCTCATAACCTCCCCAGCACCCCAGATCTCCAAACACCATCACATAGGTGTTTAGGTTTCAACATACGAATTTTTTTTGTTGAGGGGGGTCAGAATCATTCTACAGCATTCTGTCCCTGGATGTCCGAAATGATGTGTGACCTCACATACAAAATATTTATTTCATTTCCCACTCCCACCCCCCCCCCCCCCCCGGATCTTAACATGTTCCAGCATTAACTCTGATGTCTAAAGTCTGAAGTCTTATTTAAATTTTGTCTAAATTAGCTATGGGAAGACTTAGATATGACTTGAGATATGCTTTTTCTTGAGCAAATTTATTCTCCTGCTGTGGACCTTTGAAACCACACAAGTTACATGCTTCCAGAATATACTGGTGGGACAGACATAGGATAGACATTCCTGTTCCAAAAGGCAAAAGTAGGAAAGAAGTGTTAAATTAATTTTAGAAGGAAGCTATTGCCCTGAGGTGGTTTTAATGCCTTAGTAGCTTACATAAGCAAACCAAAACCTAAACCTGGAACACCTCATGTTTAAGAAACTGCAACCTAAAGACAACCAGTTACAAGCAGCCAACTAGACTTTCCCAAATAAGGCAACTGCTTAAGCTATAGCCAGTTAAATAATTTTCTTGCTTTGCTTTGTTTCTTTATCTTCTCTATACAACATTTTCTGCTAGCTCCTGTTGGTGGAGCAGTCCTAACCACTTCCAGTTTAGTGATATTGGATTTAAACTGTTTTTTTTTTTTTTTTTTTTTTGTTAAAATAAACTCTTGCCATATCAATATGGCTCAGTTTATCACTCAACAGAAGAAAGGAATGATGGGTCCCAAGCAAGCCCAAAGCCTAATGAGGCAAATTTCATCAGACCATAAGGCTCAAAAAGAATGCTCTTTGACTCAGAGTTCAGCTTCTCAAATGCGCAGGGGGTAGCAATCCACTCACACACCTTGGTGAGCCCCACTCATGCCAAGGCTCTCTGCTGGAATGTAGTGGCTTTGTCAGATGACGCTGTCCTTTAAAACCTAGGTGAAGGCGTCATTGATTCCTCAAAACTATCAAATCCCAAGATGAATTAATTATCTTTATTCTCAAACATTCCTTTGTTTGTGTTTCTTATCTGAGGGAATGACACAATCCAGTTGCCAAAAATAGTCATAATGGATTCTTCCCTCTTGACACCTCCCACATTCCAGGTCACAAAATTCTATAAATTTTGGGAGGATGTTGGTATTCCCTTACTAGTACATTCCTTATTTTTTAGTGAAGGAAATGTCATTCAGACCTTCCCAAAAAACATAGATGTTGGCCTTCTGATTTCATTCTGACTTGCTTACGCCTCCATTCCTTCTGATCTTTTCCTTATTACTTTACCAAGGCAGTTCTGCATCTCACTTTTGGTGACTGCAGGCTATCATCATATCGAGTCTCTAGGGACATAATAATATCAAGGGAGAGTACTCCCGTACCAATAAACCTCACCTCCCCAGTCCTACACCCTAACTATTCAAATCCATGTCCCCATTTCTTGCTAGTATGTATTTGCCAGATGCTACAGCTTTTTTTGGTGGATAAGCTATTTATTCACATAGGACTATGCTTGTCTGCTCAGGATATGCTAGTTATTGATCTATAGCATATACTCTAAACCAGAGTAAAATGGGTTTTGGGAGCATGAAAGATATTTATATATATTACAAGTTTGTGTTGTCCTCCAAGGGACTACAAAACATAAACAGATATATGGTATATCTGCGGCACTAAAATTTAATCAGGGGGGTTAGTAAGGGAAAACTATCTAAGAAGGTCCTTAGGTAGATGATAATGAAAAAAGATTGAGAAATTTTTGTCTAGGTGCTACAACTGTGTTCTGCAACCTTGGCAATATTGACATTTTGGACTAGATCATCTTTATTCTGGGGCCTGTCCTTTGCATTACATCCCTGGTCTCTATCACTAGATGCTAGTAGCATTTTTCTCCTCCATCCCAAGGATTTTGTAACAACCAAAAATGTCTCCAGACATGACAGTGGTTCTCAAACTTTAGCACACATCACAATCCCCTGCATAGATTTCTGGGTCCTACTCCTTGAGGAGTAGACCTGAGAATTTGTTTATCTAAATAACTTAAGGAAAGCATGGGTGATTTTAGTACCCCATAGGATTATTTTGAGGATTAAACAAAATGAGGCAGAGGACAGCCAGTACAAAAGCCCTGCAGTTGGAGTATGCTCAGTTTGGTCAGGGATACCAGTGGCTGAAGCAGAGTGAAAAAGGAGGAAAGTAGAAGTAGATGAATTAAGAGCAGTAGTGAGGCACCGTATCAAGCAGAGCATATTGACCACAGTTTGACTTTAAATTTAACTCTGAAAGTGATCAAGAGGCGCTAGAGTATTTTGAACTGATGCACGGTGTGACTTGACTTACACGAGGAGGTTTACCCTATCTGCTTTGTAGGGTGTAGACTGAATGGAAGCAACAGCAGAAGCAAGAATACTAGTTAAGAGGTTATTGCAACTCACGAAGAAATGTTGGGGTGTGGATTTATTGTGGAATTGAGGGAAAGCATCAGGTTATGGAGATATTTCCAAGTAAGAGTTGGCAGAATATGGTGGTGGATTGTATATGGTGTGATGGAGAAAGAGAGGAGCCGTGGGTCAAGGACGTCCCCAAGGATTTTGGCCTGAACTGGAATATGAAGTTACCATTTGCTAAATTGGAGAATAATGTGGAAAAGGAAAGTTTTTGGAGAGAAGATCAGGAGTTTAGTTTTGGAATGTCAAGCTTGAGGTATCTCAAATGGTGATATTATGTAGATGATTGGATATATATGAGAGCACTGAATCCTAACCACTAGACCACCAGGGATGGTGATGATTGGATATATGAATCTGAAGTTCAGGAATGGATCTTGGATAGAAATACAAACACCCAGTTATATTCCCACAGATAATGTTTAAAGTTTTGATATTGGAAGAGATTATCTAACAATGAATACAGATATAAAAGAAGTAACATCTGGGGTCTGAACCAAGTATGCTAAGAAAATTTTAGTGTAATTAGAAACTAGGGTTATTATTAATAAAATGGATCATGAAGAATTGTTTTGCAAAAGTTTACAAGTAAGGTGATTGAAAAACGCACCAAATGTCTCCTAGTAAGACAATTGGGGCAAAAGCCAAAAGAAGTTATTAACCTTGGTCTTTAGAGTTTAGGGTAGGTTAGATTTATTGAAAAATTGAATTTGCATGTGTATCCATGGGCTATAATAATTACCTCTGGAAACCAATTATAGGAATTAGGAGTAGTCTAACACAGTTATTATTTTACTTGAAAAGGAGTACTGAAATTTGTTTTATGCTGCATAAAGAACTTGTTTGATATATATTTCATGAGCCCCAGTTGAGAGGGAACATTTTATATTGGAATATATGAAAGCTTCTAATCAAACATTTATGTCAGCAAGAGTTTTCTTTTGTGGAAGAAAGTTAACGTGATAAAAAAGTAAAAAGGGCATAATAATGCCCTGAAGATGCTAATCCATTTTAGACGAGACAGAGGGCAGGGAGGAGCCTTGGTAATGGACAGACCTTGACAAGTGGCCTGAAGTCAAGAGCCTGAGCCATAGACATGGTGTTTGACCTCTGCTTCTGCAAGAAGCCTCTTACCCTTCCGTTCTCTTAGCTAACTCTGAGCTCATTCTGTTACACCTGCTTAATGACACAGCACTTGTGAGTGGTTGCCTTTAACTCTTTTCATACTTTTGCATTTGAATGGGAGGAAACAATGAAGTTTAGTTTAAATGAATATAGGATCTAACATGAGCAATTTCTGAAAGGGAGATGAGATGGTTTAAAATGTATTTATTTTACTCGGTGTAATATGTTTCTTTTCAACTTCTGTCTTTTCCAGCTATTCCAAGCTGACCCTCTGATGGCTTCTGGCATAGACTCACTCTCCCTGGAAAAGTGAAGGAATTTTCACAGACCTTGTGCATGACATCCACATCTTCACCAAGGCTCTCTTTTCTCTATCTTCCTCCATCTTCTCCATGGCTGATTGGAGATTGGAATAAATCTAGTGTTCTAGTAATGACCACTGGGCTCTTGATTTCAATTTCTTTATCCCTGTACCATGCTCCCTTCTCTACTCCAGTAAGTTTTTTTCTACCCATAGACTTGGGATCTGGTACACAAGGGAAGAACTCTGGGTGTATGTGTAGGTCAGAAGATCAAACATCCTCACCTGTTTTCCTCTTCTCACTGTTTTGGTCCAGTCCCAGGTCTGGGTATTGACCCATGTTCCCATCTCACTCATTCTAAGTAGTGTCCTTCTCTGGTGTCCCCTCCTCTCTAGAACTGGAGTCCTGACCTTAACTATGTATTATTTGACTAGCTGGACCAGTTCTCCTGAGAGTGGACCATCTTTCTGCTTGGGGTTAGTGTATATTTACAGATCTCGTGTTAATCAACTATTTCTTACTTGACAATCAAGTATGCAGCTATCATCTGGTTGCTTTCTTCTACCTTCTTAATTATAAATCATAATGCTAACTAGTTCCAGAACCTTTGTTGGTGAAAGTTGGATCGTAAAACACTGTGTCTTGACCACGTGGGCTTCTTCTCTGGAATGATCTGGGAATATGTTCCTCGGACTCCCTCCTTCTTGTCTGGGTCTCAGTCTTGTCCTTATTCGACCCCCTTCCCTTTCTCTCCGCCTCCCTTCTGGCACACTGTAGGCTTTTAATCATCTGTTAAGTAATGAAAATAACTTGAGTTAATAAAATATTAACACAGTAACATTCATTTATTATAAAAATTTGGTTTTAACTAACACCAAATTTTAACTTCCAGACTTAAGTGGAACCCAATTTTGAATCCCTCTCGGAGACTCAGATTTACTTTCACTGAGGTTGTGTCAATTTCATGAACCTTTCTGAAGTCAGAAATGTCTTTTCAGGGGGCGCCTGGGTGGCGCAGTCGGTTAAGCGTCCGACTTCAGCCAGGTCACGATCTCACGGTCCGCGGTCCGTGAGTTCGAGCCCCGCGTCAGGCTCTGGGCTGATGGCTCGGAGCCTGGAGCCTGTTTCCGATTCTGTGTCTCCCTCTCTCTCTGCCCCTCCCCTGTTCATGCTCTGTCTCTCTCTGTCCCAAAAATAAATAAAAAAAAAAAAAAATGTCTTTTCAGGATGGAAGTGAGAACAATGATAGATCTTGTGTGTATTCCCCATGAGGATCAATCAATGCACATTTCCACGCACTTTCTTCCAATCAGAAGTGAGTGGTTTTTCCTATTTTTTTTCCCTTTAGCTTAGGTTGGAAAGTGATTTTTACTGGTAAATTTAATTTTACATAACCTTGGTTCTATTACTGTCTCTGATCTAATCACTTTTAAAAAGAGAATTGAAAGGCACCTGGGTGGCTCAGTCAGTTAAGCATCTGACTCTTGATTTCAGCTCAGGTCATGATCTCATGGTTCATGGGTTTGAGCCCCACGTTGGGCTCTGCATTGAAAGCATGGAGCTTTTTTGGGGTTCTCTCTCTCCCTCTCTCTGCCCCTCTTCCTCTCATACTCTCTCTCAAAAATAAATAAATAAATAAACTAAATTTAAAAAAGATTTGAAACTACTTTAATGACAGCCTACCCAAATGCCTGACATTTGACCATTATCTGATAATATTTTAAGACAGAGATATAATTTCTTTACATCCTACTCCCAAAGTTATGTGCTTCAAAAGTACAGGTACCTTTGTTATTCCTGGAAGTGAGAAAAGCTTTGAGAATACTGTGCCTCTGCTCTCTGATTCCCAGAGCCTTTAACATAATAATGATGCTTGCATTTATGTACCATTTTATGCATTTAAAAAATGCTTTCACATACTCTTCTTGTAGCAGCCTAGCATAATAAAAGAGCATGAATTTTGGCGTTAGGCAACCTTAGACTTAAAGCCCAGTTAGCATCCTACCATCTGTGTGGTCTTGGTCATGTTCCTTAATCTGTCTGCGCTCATTTTTTCAATTCAAAAAATGGGGGAGATGCTACTTATTTAGGGAAGTTGGGAGGATTAAATCACATAATATATGCACTGTTACTGGCACATGTAGACTTTCAGTACCTCCTGGTTTGATAGCAACCTGGGGAGATTGAGAGGAGTTGAAATAATAACCAACATAAATAACTTGCAGGGACTTTTTATATGTATAATAGGTAAGTATTTCCTCCTCACACATCAGCCCAAGAAATGTTATTTTGGTTTAATTTTTTAAGTCAAATAAAATCTCTATGCCCCTACTCTCTGTGGAGGTGAGAAATTAAATCTCAGTCATATGTTTTAGTGTCTTCTCACTCCTTGGATTCCAAATTTGGAGGGGGAAAAGAAGCATGCTTGTGTGCATATAGAAAGATGTGGGAGGTGGAATGGCCCTCCCAGTTCTTATAGCTCCTCTTTCTGCAAGAGCTACTTTCCATTTTTCCCTTCAGAGAGCACTGATGCTCTCTGTAAGCTCAGAAGTGCATTCCCTAGAGATCCTGTCCATGGACCATAGGCCTGGTCACTGAAGACCTTTGCTGATCAGTGCTTGGCCTCCATCAGTATTCCATAAGGATAATCCATCAGAGATAATCTCTGTATGTATGTTATCTCCCCAAGTCCCTAGACCCTACCCTGTCTAGGACAACTTCTCTTTCACTGGTCTCTAGTACCAGCACCAGCCTTTTATCCCTGTTCACTCCAAGGGTCTTCACCTAAAATTAAGCCCAGGGAGAGGGGTTATTCCTTACGCACAGAAGATTTTACTTTCAAATATCAGATTCTCTGAGATAGTGGAACTCAGAGCAGAGGGGCAAGTTTTGGTAACTTTTGGGAGAAAGGGAAGGAAACAGTAACACTCATTGTTTTGAGCACCATATATTAGTGAAAATAATATGTATGTTAATACCATAGTAGATCATTCTGCAATGATTTAGTTCTTTCACCACTTCGGTGATGTAAGTTCTTCAGCCACCATACCATGCTCAATAAGGAAAGAGGTAAATCCTGGCTTCCCACCCCATGAGGATTTGCCTCTTCCTAGACTGCAATACTGCTTCACTGTTAAGAGGGAAGAGGTCCTTCAGTGACTGGTAGTTCTGATCAAAGTCTTCTGAGAGGGTGTTCACTTATCCCTTGGCCTCAAGACATCTAACATGAACTATTTCTATGTTTCTAATAGAAACTAGCTCTTCCTTGATGTCACTTACCTCCTTCAATCCTTTTAAATGGAGGAGGTGTTTTCTTCTAACTTTCTTACCTCAGAACCTAGAAGTGGGGTAAATATGTTCCCCTTTACCGCCATTGTTTCCTATTGATTCCAATGAAATAACGTCTAGAGAATGTCATCCAGTTCTTTGTTGTCACCTGCACTTCATCATTCCAGTCGAGGGGCTGTGGGGACAAGGATACAGTCATACAAAGCATCCCCAGCACATGTTTCAGTGGCAGGAAAAGGAAGGCATCGTGCTTAAGTTATCATAGGAGCAGAGCCTGAATTTAGACAAAGAAGTCGTATCATATGTCAAAAGAATATTTGGCAGCCAAAATGATTTTTGAGTAAAAAAATGAACCAAATGTGTTTCAATGAACTTTTCTATCACCTCTGGAACCAGATTTTTAGATTAAAAACTATTAAATTTTCTATAAATTTACTTCTTGTTAATTACATAACTATGTTCATAAATAAAGCAAACAAAAGGAACAAAGGAACGAAGCAGGAGAAGATGATAAAAAGGAAACAAATGATATTCCTATTGCCTCATATTAAATATAGGACCGAGGTCTGGTACTGAAGGCTAATTATCATGAGTAATTGCTATATGCTGAGTACATATTTTGCTGAATGTTGTCTAAGTATAAACTCAACTTATCTTTTTTTTAAATTGAGCCTACACCCTGAATAGCAAAAGAATAATTCCCAGACACAATTTTAGTAGCAGTTCTGTTTTCTTGCTTGAAACCTTAAAAATTAAAAAAAAAAAAAAAAAAAAAGGTCATTGTTAGTGGATTGACTATAAAGAAAATTTTTACCTTGTCTTATTCTGAGAGGTAATGATTTTGGTGGATTGCTTATTTTCAAGACATTTTCCCAAAAGACACTGGTTTGAGATCTCAGCCAAAGAAGATGAAGAAGGAGCCTGCTTTGCCACCAGATGGAAGCCTGTGGTAATCAGAGAAGTCAGGTTTCTGTCACCAGGCACACGTCACCCAGATGATGAAATCCCCTTTTTTCCACTATGCGCCATTTCCAGAAAGCATTAGTTAAAATTGGCTAATCTTTGCTCTGCATATATTTTTTCAACCTGATTATGTTATTTTCGGGGAACAAGATGAGATGCTAGGATCAAAATGTTAGACTCAAAATGAGACGTTTTCCATATTCATAACCCTTAGGTCATTGCCATATTCAGAACTATATTAGATAATAAAATTTAAAAGCCCATTTTCATTCCAAGATGCTCAATTTTAGTAACTGTTGAATTTCACACACCACCTCTTATCCCTGCACCAACTGCCTACAGGAAACACAGAAACTTAATTATTGACAGACCAAATATTTGCATCCTGTGGAAACCAGAATATTCCATAATTTAAGAATGTAGCAAATATTTTCTCTAAAGCCCGATCTTGCCCTTCGTTGTGGGCTGCATTTAAAACAAGCAGTATAACTTTTCAAGCTGCAATTGGGATCTTTTATCTCTTTTGAGGTCTGAACACGGGTTATTAGCTTTTCTTCCTCTTTAAAATTTTACTCTGCCTGCTCCTGCCACTTCTTCATTCATACGCTATGAAATATCAGCTTACAAACTGGTAAAGCGCTATGTACTATTTTATTTCAACATGTGAGTAATTTCTGTGCCATCTATTCACCAATTATGGTTTTTCTGTGCAAGAAGATCTCGTTTCAGAATGCCCATGATCAGATTTTATTTTTTCTTGCTTCACCTGCAGCTTTCTGCAAAACGTGTGCTTGAGGCACATGTCATTGCTGTGAATACATTGATTTGCTTAAAGGGGCCGGTGCTACGAAACTACAATTATATGCAAGTGCTTGAGAAATGTAAAGTGCTATGAAAATAAAAAACATCATTATTTTCTTATGGCTTATAAGTGACTTGCACTATAAGAATGACCTTTGGGAAGTCCTCCAAGTTTTTACTATCGTAGAAACAGCTCTGCTTCATGGAGACTTTCCAGTCTGGTGTTTGTACATCAAAACAAGGCTGTTGAAGAGGGTTGCTGTCCCCGAGACACAGAGGCTGGAGTCCTTTCTGTGCTTTGCCAATGGTTTGGCCATTTCATAACAGTGCTTCTGTGAAAAGGAAACAGGATTAGAGAAGAAAGGGCCATGAGATTAAGGAACAGTCTCCACTCTGTTATTTTTCTCCTACATAACTCTGGGCAAATCATTGAGCCTGTTTGGAGTCTACCTGTTTCCATATCTGTAAAATGAGGATGACTATACTTGTTACACCTACCTCTGGGAAATAGAAATAATCATGAATTTCAAAGTACTACCTAAAGTTGGTTATTACTAAGATTTAATTACTGGTGTATTGTTTCTCATCAGAAAGTCATTCATCCAAGCTGTACTTTTTAAAAATTGTTTTCACTAAACTGCATTTTAATGGTATTCCAGTAACCAAATTTGAGGGATATTATAAGAAAATCAAAACTCTTTCCTATTTGTTGTACTGTAAAAAAGTAATAGAGGAAATTGTTTACACCTCACATAGTGTCCTTTTTTATGAGGACCTAAAGAGTTGACACATTTTTCTCAGATTATTTGGGTTTCTTTTAAACACAGCTTTCTGTTTTTTTAAAAGTCACGTAACTGGTTGTGTTTTCCTCCTCATACTAGCTTCTAGGCAGCTCTGAGTTAAATCCATGGTTCATATTTAGCAAAGTCTGTATGACTTTATGACATGTATTTTAACCTCACAACTATATTTAACTTACTGTTTCTGTGTTTTCCTTTTCTTCATGATTTCCTCACTTTACCCTCTTCATATGCTGCATGTATTTTGAAAATGACATGATTTTTGGAATGAGGTTGTATCTAAATATAAAATGTAATTTCTCCTATAAGACAGAATATGTGAGGGGAGCCTGGGTGGCTCAGTCAGTTAAGTGTCTGACTTTGGCTCAGGTCATGATCTTGCAGTTTCATGAGGTTGAGCCCCACATCAGGCTTTCTGTTGTCGGTGAAGAACCCACTTCAGATCCTCTGTCCACCCCTCTTTCTGCCCCTCCACTCATTCTCTCTCTTTCAAAATAAATAAGTAAATAAACTTAAAAAAAAGATAGAATATTTGAATTATATAATAATAATTGCTAATATATATCGAACACTTACTATGTACTAGGACCTATGAAAAACCCTACATGATATGTCACTTATTCTTCACCATGAAAATGGTGTTATTTCCTATATTTTACCAATGAAGAAATTAAGCCTTTAAGAGTTTAATCAGCTCATCAAGGGGCTCACCACTGGTAAACGGAGGTGCTAATACATTTACCTGATTCCAGTATTCATGCTGACTAGTCATTACACTATCCTGCCTTTTCATGCCAATTATAATAATGTGACAAATGATTGATATTGTAGAATTATCAAAGGTTTTTGATGTAGTAGAATATTTAATCTTTATCAAGAGCGTATGCAATTTAAAGAAAATTAAGTGTTTTAAGACCCTATTATTCATATCTTTGCTTGAAAATTTGATAGAGAAGATGTTTTGCCACCCTTGTCTCTATTGCCCAAAATGGTATCAGTGTTTGTCTCCATATGTGACTTGGTATTAAAACCAAAAGAAATGCATGCCTCTTAATGACATATGGAGAAACATATCCAGCCATCTTTTTTTAGAATGTAACAAATACCTTCTGGCACTTTCTGGCAATCTTCTGCCATGGTTTGTTCCTTCAAGTTGTACTTCAAATACCTTTACTACTCTGTCTCTCTCTTTTTTTTAAAGTTTATTTATTTATTTTGAGAGAGAGAGTGTAAAAGCAAAGGGGAGGGGGAGGGACAGAGAGGGAGAGAGAGAATTCCAGTGCACAGCCTGACATGGGGCTCAGTCTCATGAGAACATGACATTATGATCTGAGCCAAAATCAAGAGTCGGACACTTGGGGCACCTGGGTGGGTCGGTTGGTTAAGTGTCTGACTTTGACTCAGGTCATGATTTAATGGTTCCTGAGTTTGAGACTTTTGGGATTCTCTCTATCACCCTCTCTGTCTCTGTCCCTCCTCCACTTGCTCTTTCTCTGTCTCAAAATAAATTAATTAAAAAAAAAAAGTCAAACACTTAACTGACTGAGCCACCCAGGCTCC
This sequence comes from Panthera pardus, assembly GCF_024362965.1. Lineage (NCBI taxonomy): Eukaryota > Metazoa > Chordata > Mammalia > Carnivora > Felidae > Panthera > Panthera pardus. Next base: position 54,271,043 of record NW_026527002.1, read on the forward strand.
CTGAGGCAATGATTTTTAAGAGAATTGAAGGAGACAAGATGTGTGTCCCTTTAATGTTCGAACAGGTCTGTGTGTTAACTAATAGGACTGGGAGCAGCTGGAGCTATAAGCATATTGTTCATAAAAACTCTTAGAGAGATGATTTTTGAGCATGATATTCAGGAAGAATGAAATGCCTTTGCTACTGTGTTATCATTCCAGTACAAACCTGCATAGGACAAAGATCAAGAGGGAACACAAAAGATCTGCCAAGGACAACAAATCAGACCATGAAAAAAAAGGAGGATAAGAACAGAACTATCAGGGAAATTTTTTGCTTAGCCAAAGTTTGCTAAAAGTTTCATTAAATCCTTATTGAAATATAATGAAAATTGAATTTCTCAACTTTGTCTTTTATTTTTAGAATTTTTTGTGTGTGTGCAGGGCCATTTTATCTATTATGTAATATAGGCACAGTTCCTGGGGCTATAAACTTTCAGAAGATCCACAAATAAATGTGTCACCTAAAAAATGATCTATTAGCTCTAGAATATGAAAGAAACCCCTGTGAGTCAAAAGGAATTAATACTTAATGAAATATCCACAAAACATAACATCACATTACTTGTCTGGCTGCAATTTCACCCAACAGTTATATCTTAGGATAGAATAATAATAAGAAAGATGGAATATTTGTCGTCAAATACATAAAATTATGAAAATACTTTCTAAAACTTTCACAGCAAAAATATTCTTAGTGTGTGATGTGGGTGTTTTAAAAACACGTTTGAGGGGCGCCTGGGTGGCGCAGTCGGTTAAGCGTCTGACTTCAGCCAGGTCACGATCTCGCGGTCCGTGAGTTCGAGCCCCGCGTCAGGCTCTGGGCTGATGGCTCGGAGCCTGGAGCCTGTTTCTGATTCTCTGTCTCCCTCTCTCTCTGCCCCTCCCCCGTTCATGCTCTGTCTCTCTCTGTCCCAAAAATAAATAAAAAACGTTGAAAAAAAAAAATTTAAAAACACGTTTGATATGCAGGGAGATCTTTAAATTAAGAAGATTAAAATTAAGAAAGTTGTCATAAAATAATTCAAAATGAGTTTATGTACATATATGTTTTAGTTTTCTATTGCTATGTAACAAATTACCACACATTTAGGAGATAAAAACATCCCATATTTATTATTTCACAGTTTTCCTGTGTGAGGACTCAGGCATGTGTTATCTGGGTCCTTTGTTCAGGGTCTAACCAGATTGAAATCAAAGTGTCAGTCGGACCTGTGATTGTACCTGGAGACTTAATTAATTCAGTTGGTTAAGAGTTATCATGGGAGTGACATCCATCAACTTGGTCACATTATGTAACATAGTTAGGAGAATAGCATCCATTACCTTTGCTATATTTTATTGATAAGAAGCTAGTCATAGGTCCCACCCACACAGAAGGGGAAGGGATTATGCAAGTGAGGAGTGGACCATACATCCTAAAATGACTTACTGGGGGTTTCCTTTGGATGTGTCTGCCACAGTGTTTAAAGTTAGCTTTTTTCCTTTTTTAAAAAGATTTTGAAATAATTGACAATAACTGACCCCTTACGTGTGTGTGTGTGTGTGTGTGTGTGTGTGTGTGTGTGTATAAATGCATGCTTATATATCTGTGTATAAACTTAGTGTATTACAATCAGATTACATTTGGTACAAATTACAATTAGTCCTTACAGTTTTGTGTGAGTATATGTGTTCTTGCACTCCAGGCTGGAGGATCCAGGATCGCTCAACTTACAGTGTGAGTGATTCTTGAAACCTACCTATTTTTGGAATGAGTCTGGTAACTGGAGCAGAAGCTTTGTTGGAGAGGCCTTGCTTGTAGTTAGGACTTCACAGATGGAACAGAATTCTGAAGATGAAGTGCAATTTGGTAAGTCTCAGAAATAATGGAAGTTTGTTTGCTTGGATTAGATTCTTGAATTTTTGAAAGGCACATGGTCTTGAGGGGTAGAAATATACATCTAACAGCAGTAGCAAAATTTTAAGATGAAGATGATGACTGCTAGAAGGGAGGGTCTCTGAGTGATATTATTGGTTTTTAACCTATCACATTTGTAGTCAAGCTGTGAAGCAATCCTATATGATAGGGAGTTGCATTTGCCAGAACCATAAAGCATTAAGATGGCTGTATATGGTCATAGCTCCCAGTTAAAATTTCTACTCTGAAGAAATAAGCAATATGTATTTGGAAAATAGTTGCTTCTCTGTAGATGTGCTTTACACCACAGCCATCTGAAGAACTTTCAAATTCAGTATATTTTGATGTCAGAGCAAATAAAAACCACATCTTTAATTAGTGAAAATGTCTAGTCTTCTCCATTTTTATTTTCTCTTCTACCAATTATTGCAGATGCTTGAACTAGCCTCCTCAGCTGCAAATTGATGGATACAGAGAACCAGCCACATGGAGTGTTCATATGATTGTTGCCATCTGTCTTTAAATATAACATTCTACCATGCGTCTCTAAGTAACAACAAAATCTCCACCTGGAACCACTAATGAAGCTTAAGTCTACATTTCCCAAACATACAGATTATGGAAAGATCAAGAACTAAAGAGAGAACAAGATAACTTATATGAAGAAAATATGAATATTATAAAAGAAGATAGGAAAAGTGAAAGAAAGTAGGGAATTAATTGAACAGCAGGAAGAAGATGGACAATTTCCAAGAACAATATATTCCTCCCACTCTAAAACTGGGGAGTTTAATTTCCTCCATTTCTTTCATAATTACTGGGAGAAACTCTTCAGAGCTAATACATTTTATTTGTTTAGTTAGAAAATACTTATTATGCAGGACCTACATAAATGTCAATAGAGTTGTTTTGACTCTTTATTAAAATTTTATATTCTTAGATACTATATACTATACTACATTTTAAAATAGCCTTCACAAATAAAATTGCTCTACTTTTGTTGCTAAATTTGGAATGAATTAGAAGAGATTTAGAATGCATTAAAATTAACTTTATGCGTATAAAATCACCTTTTGAATTTTTTTTAATAAAACTGGTTTAACCAAATTTAAGCTGAAGGAGACTTTATGAACTGATTTAAGAAAAGCAATTGCATCCTGGGACATCATAAAATGAGCAAGTTTCAAAATAATTAAGCCCCCTCTTACCTGTAGGGAGATTTCTAATTAGAAGTTTCTTCTTGGAGAGTATAGTATTGTGTCATCAAACTTCAGTCCCTTCTTAATATGTCCTGGATATAGACCTTCAATTAAGGAAATTCATGTCCAAATACTCCATTTAAGAGAGTAGATTTGCACTGCCTACTTCTCAAACTAAGTGGGATTTTGGAAACTCCCCAATTCTTTTTCAATTCCCAAAGGAACATTACAATTTACAAGCTAGATAATACTTTTTAAAGACAGAAAGTGCTTCCTCTATATTGATACTTTATTTTTTTTCAAAAAGCATTAGAGGCCATGAAGGGTGAATCTTTATACTACCTAGACAGAAATTGGTAGCTATGTAGAGAATAAAGATATTATCTTATTTGAGTCATCTTCATATTTTGAAACACTTTGTGACTAGAGAATAAATGCAGATGCTTAGCTTGACTCAGAAGTCTTAGATGGAATGAGAGCATATGTAAAACTAAGTCTAAGAACAATACACTCCTTGTTATTGAAAGAAGAAAACCATCCACATAAAGTCATTAGAGTTTGACATTGAAGATCAGTCCAGAGCTGGAAGATTCTAAGTTGGAAGACTGATGATCTATCAAGACTGGAAGTGAAATGTTCAATGACTAGGTGTCACTGAGAGAAATACTCTTGGCCCTATAAAATACACAGGAAATGATATTTCATGGAAAAGCCCTATACAGTACCCCAAATGAGTCATTAATGGAGTCAGGATAAAATGGAAACTTATGATGAGCTTCTTTACTAAATTAAACTGACTTTAAAAAATGAATTAACTTCCTAATATTAAAATAGAGTTCATTATTAAGAAACCGGAAAACATCAGAATACTGGTTGAAAGAATAATCTGAAATCACAGATTAGAACCAATTAAAAAAAAACTACATGTATCCTCTTATTGGGCATTTTCAAAATTTAGAATATTATTATAGTTTTTATGTTTGCTATGAAAACAGCTAAATCTAGTTTCCTGTTGTTTCCTAGAGTGTTTTAGATGCCACAAAGGTGAGGGGCTGGCCTTCTTCCATTTATAACATTGTGGTTGGGAATATGTTTTTCAGTTCATTAATTCAATAGAGGAGGAGAGATAAGTAACTGAGTAAATAAAGGGATTATTATGTTGCTCGATTGAGGCAGCATTATGAAAAGGAAATAATAGATTTGAGGTGAGATTAGTTGTATGGATTTATAAGTAATTTGAACTTTTTGATTCTCAGTTAAAAAAATTTAAAATAAGGATAACAACACCTATTTAAACATGTTAGTTGGGATGTATATAGAGTTTGCAGAAATCATCACGTGAAAACTTATACTGATTTTTTATTATTGAGATATCTAGTAATCTGGAGTTTACTGGAGGAAATGAAAGGTAATTCTTTCAGATACCTTGAAATTATAGACAAAGCCCACAGTTAGATTTTATTCTCTATATAAATAAAGTTGAGCTTGATCATACAAAAGAGATTACATGGTTAAATTTTACAGCAAGGAATAAAGTTTAGAACATTTTGTTTCATAGGCATCCAGTTACTTAGGGCTTTCTGTCAGCTGGCTCACATTGTATCTCCCTGTCTGCTAAGATTGGTTGGGCAAGGGGCGCCTGGGTGGCTCAGTCAGTTAAGCAGCGACTTCGCTCAGGTCACGATCTCGCGGTCCGTGAGTTCGAGCCCCGCGTCGGGCTCTGTGCTGACAGCTCAGAGCCTGGAGCCTGTTTCAGATTCTGTGTCTCCCTCTCTCTCTGACCCTCCCCTGTTCATGCTCTGTCTCTCTCTGTCTCAAAAATAAATAAACGTTAAAAAAAAATTAAAAAAAAAAAAAGATTGGTTGGGCAAGTTAGTTGAGCTTTTTTTTTTTTTTTAGCAGGGAAGTAGAACATGAGGTGAATTCTCAACTTAAAAGAATGACCTTGGGATAAGTTTAATTGAATTATTCTATCTTGGCACATTTTGGGAAGGTATTATAAAAGAGATATAAATAAAGTCTTGAAAGATGGTAGTTCACATTTTGTTGGTCCCAGGGACTGTATAAGAGCAATGGTAACATAAGGAGGCAGTCTAATACACCTTGTCATCCAATGTAAGATCAAAGATTCGGTTGTGAATTTAGCGGTAACAGGATGAAGGAGGATGTTCAGCCTGATTTAGTTTCCAGCAGTGGGTCTACCTCCTGCTATGGCAAATGTAGTTTTCTTTGTGGTCCAGCCAATATATCAGGGAACTAAATTAGAGTTTGGAATCAAAACCCCAGCTAATAAGTATTTCTCTACCTCTCCTTGGTCTTTATGCATACACATCACTGAGAGGTGTTTTATGGAGGGATGTGTGGTCAAAGACAATGTGGATTTGAGATCTTAGGTTCCTTATATCTCTGTCTATGTATTTATATGGATACATTGCTTATCTGCAAAATAGGGTTTAGAATGTCTACCTAACTTTTTTTCTTACCTTACATAATTGAGTGAGACTTGTATGTGGAAGAGGTTTTGGAAAAAGTTGATTATTCAATACAAACCTGAGGTTACTAGCAAGAACTTTTGTGAAAATTGTACAGAGGATGAGATAATAAGAAGCCCTCTTTCATTTTTCTCTAGCTCTTTGTTTACCCCTTTTGCTTTATTTTCAAAATAAGAGGAATAGGAAATGAATTTATATTCAATATTTTTCTCTTTTCAGAGCTTGCTTACATAGTGATTTCAATGTCACTCTTCAAATGAAGAGTTGAAGGACAACACGTATAATGGTTGAGTTCAGTGTCACTCTTCAAATGAAGAGTTGAAGACAGCATGTATAATGGTCAAGATCAGGGATTCTGGAGCCAGGCTTTTGGGTTTGAACCTTGTCTCCGTCACTTATTCTGACTCCACAATTTCCTTTTTGTCAAATGGGGATAATTCTACACAGTTGTTGTGAGGATTAACTGAATTATTTCATGTGTAATACTGAGAATCGCGTCTAACACTTCCTAAATTCTCAGAAATTGTCAGCTATTTTTCTTCTTCTTAATCTTATTACTGCAAAGGTAGCCATTAATTTTTTCCAGGAAATTTATGACAGCTCCAGGCTGATCAACTGATTTTTGAACTTGTGGGGAGAATGTAGAAGGATATTTGAAATTAGTTACTTGACATTTGCGGTACCAGTGCCTTGTTCTCCAGAATTGTGGCGTTCTGACTCACAATAAATTAAGACTTTACTCCACATTATTATTATTATTATTAGTAGTAGTAGTAGTATATTTGGTGATGAGTTCAGCTTTGGCAGGAGGTACAAGGATTATGTTAGAATTTGCTCTATATGACAAACTGAAATCAGATTAATCAGAGGATTCTGTCATAGCAAGAGGTTGCAACAGCTTGTGTGGTATTGGATGCTGAACATGACTAAGGAGTATATGACTCCATGATACCTTCCTCCTTCTGGTGCCTGTGTCTATTGTGTAATAAATATGGCTTAATCTCTATAGCTACGAATTGAGGCTAAACATTCTTCCTTTCAGCTAGAAACGTGAGAGCTTTAGGTTCCTTATTGATATTGTGTCCTGCAGAAAGAAGTAAAGCTTTAAAATTAAATCAGTTGCACCTTTGATTGGCAGATTGCACCTTGGGAGAGAAATCTTCCTATACCTATCTTTTTATCTTTACTACTTTCTTTGCTAACTTACATGTCTCACAAATTAGACACATAGTTCAAAGATGAAAAATACTCAATAAACAAGAAATTCACATTAATTTGTACAGAGGAGTCACCTGCCTAAGTGGAAAGAAGGAGCCTGTGGTTTCCTTGTTCTTGTTTACAATGCAGGAGTCACTGCAACACAAAATATATTTTGTGTTGTTGGATTTGATAGGAATTAGATGTCATATTTCTCCCCCATAAGTTTTATCTCTGATGAACAAGCTAGAAGCATTGATTGGGAGCTCCATTTCCAGACATTATTTTGAGATACAAATGTTCATCTGAAGGTGACTGCCATTATAGGGGCAGCATGCATTGAAAGACTGACCTTATTTCCTCTTCTATTAAAAAACAAAACAAAACAAAAAAACCATGCAAACTTTAAACAGAGAATGGCATACACACAGAAATGTGTACAAATTATAAGCATATAGTTCAATGAATTACCATAGTGTGAATCATAACATTGTAAACATCCCTAAGTCTTTCTGTGCCCTCTTCCAGTCTCCCCTCTCTCCTTCCCCAAATGCGACCACCATCCGGACTTCTAACACTTTTAGTTTGCCGAGTTTTGAACTGTATATCAATGGAAACATACAGTATATACTTTTTTGTTTCTGGCTTTCATTTCTCATGATAATATTTGTGAGAGTCATCTGTGGTGGTATGCATGACAGAAGTATGGCAGACTCTGTGATTATTACTCTATGCACACTCTCTAAGACCTACCGCTGTAGTGAAGGAGGCAGAGTCCTACCTGCCTGAACGCTTTCTTTGGCATCTGAGGACCTGAAGTCCAGATTACTGTGGATTTAACTCTCCTGCAAATCTCAGTCAGTGACTGACAGGAGCTTGTGTGTAAACAAACTCTCTCACTCCTTGGGTGGAATAACTCTGGGGCATGTATCTTATACCGATTCTTAGAGTTCTCCAGGAGGAATAAGCTTTACCTACTCACAACAGTAACTGGCTCTTTCTGGCCAATGTACCTTTTACTGGCTACATTCCCTTCCCTGTCTCATTTTTGCACTTCTCTAGTAATGTTTCCTGAATTCAACTTCCAAATAAATGAATTGGGCTTGGATTCTTATCTCAGGGTCTGTTTCTGGAAACTTGATCTAATAACAAGTAATTTGATCAGTTTCATTGCTCTGTGGTATACTATTATATGAATTTATGTCATCATGTCAATAAGCTATTGTTAATAATATTGCTGTGAATAGTTCTTACACCTTTTGGTTAAATGTATGATTCGGGAATTTCTGGGTCAGATTTATGTAATATATTCAACTTTGGTAGATGATACTAAAATATTTTTCAATGAGGTTGTAACAATTTATACTATAAAGAGAATTCCAGTTGCTTATCGTGCTGGAGAATTTCAGTTGCTGCATATCTTTGTCAATTTGTTATTTTCTTTCCTTTTCATTTTAGCCATTTTGCTAAGTATATAGCAATATTCATTGTGTTTTTATTTATATCACCCTGAAGATAAAGGATGCTGATTACGTTTTCATATGCATATTTGCCATTTGGATATTCTATTTTGAAGTGTCCTTCTTACGGACTGGATGTTTGTTCTTCTCCAGACTATATATTGAAGGCTCAGTCCCCAGTGTGACTATATTTGGACATAGGGCTTTTCTGGATATAAAGTTAAATGAGGTCATAAGTGGGGGACCCTGATCTGATAAGATCAGTGTCCTTACAAAAAGAGACAAGAGAGTTCTCTGGCTCTCTTCCCCCTGCCCACATGCACCAAGGAAAGACCATGTGAAGGCACAACAAAAAGGAGGCAATTTGCAAGCCAGGGAGACAGTCTCATCAGGAAGTGCATCAGCTGGCACCTTGATCAAGGACTTCTATCCTCTAGAACTGTGAGAAAATGAGTTTCTTTTGGTCCAGCTACCTGATTTGTGGTGTTCGACTGACTAATACAGATTTTGGTACTGAAAAGTAGGGTGCTACTGGAACAGTGGAAGTGGATTTTGAAGTACACACTAAAAAAAGCAGAGATTGCCTGCTTTTGTGAAGGGATTGTTGGTAGAAATATGAACGTTAAAGGTCGTTCTGGTGAGAGCTCAGAAAGAAAAGAGGAGAGCTGCAGAGGAAACCTCTACCTTTTTTAGAGAATAAATAAATAATGCTGAACAGAAGGTTGGTAGAAATATAGACGTTAAAGGTCATTCTGGTGAGAGGTCAGATGGAAATGAAAAACAGGCTTAGAAACTGGAGGAAAGGCGATCCTTGATACAGTGGCAAAGAACTTGACTGATGTGTTCTACTGTTTTGTGGAAGATAGAACTTGTGAACAATGAAACTGGAGATTTATCTGAGGCGGTTTGTAAGCAAAATGTTGAAGGTACTGCCTGGGTCCTTCTGACTGCTTATAATAAAAAGCAGGAAAAGAGACATGAATTGAGGAAGGGATTGTTGATCAAAAAGGAACCAAATTTAAAGATTTGAAAAATTCTCTTGAGTCTCTCCGTATTGCAAAAAAAGAGGAAGCTTGTTGTGATGAAAACTGTAAAGGTGTGGACAAACCCATCTGATAAGGACATCATGGGTGTGACTCATGGACTTAATCAGCCATCTCCGCAGGAGCCAGAAATAGAGATGGAATTATACCAGCAGAGATTCTGCCAGTTTGCCAGTTTGAACTAAAGGGGAGAGAGAAAGCAGGATGGAGTGAAGGAAAGCTGTCAGATGTCTTGGATTCTACAGGACCGGACCATAGAGCTATCTGGCTGTGAATGTGCCTGCCCCAGGGGAAGGGACGAATGACCAACAGAGGTCATCCGAGCTGCCACTCATCACAGGCCCAGGGAGCTGGCTGTTTCCTGTTTCAGAAAGCCCTACTGACACGGTTCGCACATTGGGCCAAGGTGCCCCACTGAGCCCAAGAGATGCTGCTGTCCCCACAGAGCTGTGGGGGTAATGCTGCCACACTGGTGAGCCCGGAGGGTGGGACACTGAGCCAGAGGGACAATTCTTAAGTCTTAAGATCTAATGGAATTTGCTTTTTTATCTTTTAAAGCTACTTGTTCAATAAATTTATTGTCTTTACCTGAAAAAATCTTCAAAGAAAATTGCAGCTTAGTTTTTTAGCTTTTAGAGGCCCACTCCGGTGCTCGGAGGAAGTTGGTCTTCTGAGCTACTCAGTCTTTCTTCTCGGCAAGAAGCATTTTGAGATGATTCCACTTTCCCTTCTTAACATCTTTCTTAGGCTTCTTTTCATAGACTGGATTCTCTTGTATAGCAGCCTGAGCTTTCTGATACATTTCCTCTCTTACATTTGGAGCTGCACTGTTCTTTATATATTGACAGAATTGTTTCTTGTAAGCATCTTCATCTTCTTCCATGAGGGAAATGCATGTAATCTGCAACGTTCTGACCCATAATGTGCTTCTGATGTAATTCTGCATTGATTTCCTTGTTTTTTGAATCATAACCAAGGAGTCATTTTGTTCTGTGAGTGACAAACAAGCCTCTGTCCACAGCTTACCTTCAGGGTCCCATTCTGTTCTAATGGAATTAGCTGGGTTCTGGAATTGTTTGGGATCTGCCACCCCTTTCTTTGTTCTTATCTCTCCCTTTTGGAATGGGCATGTCTATCCCATGCCTGTCTCACCATGGTATTTTGGAAACACATAACTTGTGTGGTTTCACAGGCTCATAGTAGAGAGGAATATTGCCTTAAGAGAAATTATTCAGTGAGTCTCACCTATATCTGATTTAGATGATATTTAGATAAGACCGATCATACTTTAGAGTTGATGCTGAGGGGCGCCTGGATGGCTCAGTCAGTTAAGCATCCGACTTCGGCTCAGGTCATGATCTCGTGGTCTGTGAGTTCAAGCCCCACGTTGGGCTCTGTGCTGACAGCTCAGAACCTGGAGCCTGTTTCAGATTCTGTGTCTCCCTCTCTCTCTGACCCTCCCCCGTTCATGCTTTGTCTCTCTCTGTCTCAAAAATAAATAAATGTTAAAAAAAAATTTAGAGTTGATGTGGAAAGCAGTTAAGAATTTTGAGGCTGGTGGGAGGGAATGAATGTATTTGCGTGTGAGAATGACACAAATTTTGAAGGGCCAGGGTCAGAATGCTATGGACCAAATTATGCCCTCCCCCAAATCACCTGTTCAAGCTCCAACTCCCATTGTAACTGTATTTGGAGAATGCAGGGACTTTATGGAAGTAATCAAGGTTAGATGAGGTCATAAAGGACCTTGTTCCAATAGGATCAGTGTTCTTATAAGAAAAGACAAAAGCGAGCTATGTGACAAGATGATATGTTAATTAGCTCGAACTGATGCATGTTCTTTTTCCTTCTTTCCCTCTTTCATTCTCATTTTCTCCACCATGAGGGGGCAACTGTCAGCAAGCCAGAAAGAGACCCCCACCAGGAATAGAATTGGCCAACACCTTGATCTTAAACTTCCCAGCCTCTAGAATTGTGAGAAAATAAATTTGTTTCTTAGTCCATACAGTCTATATAGTGTTTTGTTAATGGCAGCTCTAGTAGACTAATATAGTCCTTTTAAATTAAATTTAATTATAGTCTTTAATTATAATTAAATTATAGTCTTGATTTTTTCTTTTGTATTGTGAGATTATACATTTTCATTTGTTTTTATTACTGATTTGTGTATTCTTTATATAGGCTGGGGAACACTTGATTGTGTTTCACATACCTTCTCCCACTCCATGGCTTATCTTTTAACTCTCTTATGGTTAATTTTGATGAAAAAAATAATTTAAATGTAATTTTTGTATCTTTATTCTTTTATTATTGTTTTTCTCATTTTTTAAAAAAAATGTAAATTTTAGTTAGTTAACTTACAGTGTGATAATGGTTTCAGGAATAGAATTTGGTGATGCATCACTTACATACAACACCCAGTGCTCACCACAAGTGCCCTCCTTAGTTTTTACGTATCTTTCTATCATGATTAGTTATTTTGGAGTCTGTTTAAGAAGTGTCTACAGAGCACCAGGGTGGCTCAGGGGGTTAAGCGTCTGACTTCGGCTCAGGTCATGAACTTTCAGTTTGTGAGTTCCAGCCCCACATTGGGCTCTGTGCTGACAGCTCAGAGCCTGGAGCCTGCTTCGGATTCTGTGTCTCCCTCTCTCTCTGTTCCTCCCCACTTGTACTCTGTCTCTCTGTCTCTCTCTCAAAAATAAATAAAGAATAAAAATTTTTTTTTTTTTTTAATTTTTTTTTCAACGTTTTTTATTTATTTTTGGGACAGAGAGAGACAGAGCATGAACGGGGGAGGGGCAGAGAGAGAGGGAGACACAGAATCGGAAACAGGCTCCAGGCTCCGAGCCATCAGCCCAGAGCCTGACGCGGGGCTCGAACTCACGGACCGCGAGATCGTGACCTGGCTGAAGTCGGACGCTTAACCGACTGCGCCACCCAGGCGCCCCAAGAATAAAAATATTTTTAAAAAATAAAGAAAAGAAGTGTCTTTCTACTCTCAAATCACCATGATAGTTTCTTATGTTGTGGTCTGTGTGCTAACATGGTGACCACTAGTCACGTGTGGTTATTAAGCATTTGAAATGTGGCTATCTGAACTGAGTTGTACTGTGAGTATAAAATACACATTTCAAAGACTTGGTATGAAAAATTAATTTATTAACACTAATATTATATATTGATTACATAAAAATTCTATTTTGAGTACATTATGTATACAAAATATTATACATATGCTATATATATTGAGTGCATTAGGTATATATAATATTATATGTATATATAATTATTAACACCTATTATAGCTCTCTTTGGTGTGGTGGAATTCATTGTCCATGAACGTTTCTATTCAAAATCTTTGGTCATTAGCATTTAATGCTGTAGTTTGGAAATCTGAGGTCAGTTTGACTTTTGTTCTGTCATGTTTTTCCTGGATGCAAAGATTTTCCTTGATCTTGGAATTAAAATTGTTCTCAAATGTGTTTATTTTCATTAATTTTCCTTGGTAATTACTTATATGCATTACTTGAAATTCAAGTATCTCCTCTGTTATAATTTCTATTTTTTCTGTCATACCTCTCCTTTTGTAATTAATATTATGAATTTATCTTTTTTTATTCTGTTTTTTGTCTTTTTACTTTTTGCATATTTTAATATTGCATACTTATCTTTTGACCTCCGAGTGAATCATTCTGGCTTATCTTCTGTCAGTAATTTCATTTTCTACTGCATCCAAGATGTTCTTTGACTTAATTTAGTTTTTGTTTTTAATTTTAGCTTTTTTATTTTGGTCTTTTCATTTTGAAATAATTTTAGATTATAGAAGTGTTGCAAAGATAGTAACAGAGAGTTCCTGTACAGCCTTCACTGAGTTTCCACTGATGTTAACAGCTTACATAGCCATAGTACATTTATAAACATTAAGAAGTTAACATTGGGAAAATACTATTAACTAGGTATAGACATAATTTTAATTTCTCCAGTTTTTAAACTAATATTCTTTTTCTGTTCCAAGGTTCAATTCATGATACTGCATTACATTTAGTTGTTATGCCTCTTTAGCCACCTCAAATCTGTGACAGTTTGCTGGTTTTTACTTGTCTTTTGTGACCTTGACAATTTTGAAGAGTACTTTGTAGACCCGTATCTTGCAGAATGTCCTTCGATTGGGATTTTTCTGATGTTTTCTTATTTTACGTGTCGCCGGGGTTTTGTTTTAATCAGGTGTGGTAAGATATGCAGACATGGAAATGACTGCTATGAAGGAAGAGGTTTATTATTAGATTCCTGGAAATAGAATGTGTGGCATGCCAGGGAGTGCTGGCTACACGATGCAGGAAGCACCAGTTGGTCAGGAAGCAAGGGAAGCAAGTCTAAGAGGTGGGGTGGGAAGAAACATGGGCAAGAGAAATTATTGTGGTTTCTGTGGAAAGGAACGGAATGCAGGAGAAGCAGGCTCAGAATGGGCTCTTTTGAATAATTTCAGTGGACTTTGGGGCATAGGGCCTGTCTCCAGTTATCTGGTACCTGGCCCTGGGATGAGTGGGCAAGTGGACAGTGGTCTAGGGTATGAGAGCCTGATAGAGGAGGTGGTGGGGGTATGAGCTCTGGGTTGGTTGGTTTTCATATGAAAGGTACACTAGAAGGGGAGTCCTTTATTTATCTCTAGGAATTGACCAGCCCTGGAAGGGGGACCCTCTAGGGTTAGTAAAACCTTTAAATATCAAAACATCAAAAAAAGGAAATAAAAAGACATGATTAATACATTTCTTATGATTGGACCGAGGTGGTCTCAATTTAGATGTAGAATTAGCAACCATGCTTTTCATCAAAAAATCTTTCCTGATTTCAGAATACTCTGTTTTCATTATTTACTAGTTTGAGTATCTCCCATATCTTTTTGAGGAGTTGGAGCTTTTTAAAAAACATTTTTTTAATGTTTATTTATTCTTGAGAGAGAGAGAGAGAGAGAGAGAGCACACCAGCAGGGGAGGGGCAGAGAGAGAGGGAGACACAGAATCTGAAACAGGCTGCCTGCCATTAGCACAGAGCCTGTTGCGGGGCTCAAACTCAGGACCTGTGAGATCATGACCTGAGCCAAAGTTGGCCACTTAACTGACTGAGCCACCCAGGTGCCCCGATAAGTTGGAGCTTTTAATGATTGTCTCTTATTCTTGTTGCAACTTCATTTTGTAAGAGAAGTTTACTTCCATTCTTCCACTTTTGTTGAAACAATGTGTTTTTCCAATGATTGGTGTCTTCCTTTCACTACTTGGTGATCCATACACAAAATTGTTTGTATAGTATTGAAAACAAGATGGCTTCTATAGCAAGTTGTGTGGGTCTTTATCCAAATCTTTCCTTCACATGTAGAGGGAAATGGAGATGTTTATATTTGATGCGTTGTTGTTGTTGTTGTTGTTGTTGTTGTTGTTTAAGCTATAAAAGTGCAGCAGCACATTGGCCAAGGCCTGCAAGTGAATTTACCTGCAATGGTTTGCATTTCTTCTAAGTTTTCCACAATCTGATTTTTTTTTCTAGAACTATATTGCTGGTAAATTTACCATGTTATTTAAAAGAAAGTGTGAATCAAATTTAAAGCTCGTGGAATTATTAAAATTATCATTTTATGTGTTGTTAGGTCCGGTTCCCTAGATGCAGTCTGAGATGGCAAGTGATTTATTGAGGGAAGGCTGGGGCATGAATTGCATTGCAAAGGTTGTCCTGCATTGAAGAAAGGAGACTAGAAGTTTGCACCCCTGCATCAGTCACTGTTTGTGGATTTCCCACGGGGGCAGGAAGTGGGGAGGCAGGGTGTAACTCTTGGGGTGAGTCTGCTTCCATGTGTTGAGGACAAGTTTCCAGAGAAGGCAACAGCTGGAAACCATGAGCAGACAGTACTCACAGCGGCTGAAGAATGGGCAAAGGGCCCCGGGCGGGCACCAGTAGTGCTTTCTGTGTGTGCAATAGCTCCAAGGGTCAACCAAAAAGATATAGTTTCCTTTTATATTTCTGGTCACTGGATGTTAAATAAAGTCGCCTTTTCAATTATGAGTAAGTGAGCATTAAGGTTACAAAGGACTGTTAAGGTTGTAAGATCTCTGACAAAACAAAAATCCTCAATGGCTGTGTTTCCCATGACACGAGTTCATTTTAAGTTTAGCAGAAAATAAGAGTTTATCAGAAATATACCTTCTTCCCAGAGGTAGTATAGTATGCTAATTATATACCAGAGTGACTTTTATATTCAAATCCCCAACAACCTGAGCTGTAATGGAGGTTGTCAATCTAGAAACAGAAGCCAATTTAAAAAGCATTAATAGGAAAAACAACAGCTGTTATACATAGTGCTTCCACTGCCATCTAAGTCTATAGTGTCAGCTGCACCTGAAACTGAAAAGAAGTGGGAATGTAGAAAAATCTAGTAACATATCCATTCAAAATTCAAATAGATATTTCAATTCAATACATGAATTCAATAAGGCAATCGATTAGTGCTCAGTGATGAACACTGATCTGGGTTCAGTGGGGGATCAACAGAAAGAAAGCCCTCAGTGGGTCTTGCGGGCTTCTACCATTATTAGAAAATCAGGATAACAAATTACCTTTTTGTTTTAGAAAACTTTTTGGTTTTCTAATAACATGTCCTGACTCCTAACATGTACAATAAGTATCCACTAATCTTATAGTTAAGCTATGGTTAACTTCCATAATTCAAAATATAATTGTGATAAAATGTGTTCAGAGGAGAGAAAAATTACTGCCGTGAAACACAGAAATTCTGTTCTTAAGGAGAGATAGGAAGTTGTGCTTTAAAAGTCTAATGACCTAGAGACCTTTCTTAAAATAAAGATTTGATTAAACATACTTATTTATATTTTTTAAATTAGGAATCCTAAACTTTTCATAGACTGTGGTAGAGTAGAATTGCAGTTGTGGTGGTCATGAAAATTTGCTGCTCAGGTCTCCGGCTATAGGGAGCAGAACTGACTGATAGCTTCGTCTCCTGTCCCAATAGATCCAACATTGCCTTTGTGCTGAGGCCATACTTCTTGTGAGCTGCTCTCAGCCGATGACTGAGTATGGGGAAGGTACTACAGCAAAATCATTCCGAAGAGACACTGGGCTCCTCGTATATGTTTTTGGATCAAGAACTCCCCATCTGCTGGACTCCATCTTTCTTCAAACTGTTGCTATCAATGACTCCTCCCACCCTGTCCTTCTTCCCTACCTTTTTTCACAGGAGTCATGGTCTGACGTCTCCTTCCCCACAAAAATCTCTTGCATGTATATACTTCATATTGATATATGGTTTTCAGTGGACCTAACGTAACACAAGTGGTTATGAATGCAGTTTAAGCAAACAGATGGTGGGGAGGGGGCACCTGGGTGGCTCTGTTGCTTGAGCTTTTGACTCTTGATTTTGGTTCAGGTCATGATCCTGGGGTCGTGGGATCGAGCCCCGCATCAGTCTCCATGCTGAGCATGGAGCCTGCTTTTAGATTCTTTCCCTCTGCCCCTCTTCCCGGCTCCTCTCCCTTGCTGGCTTTCTCCCTCTCTCCAAAAATAAAAAATAAAATAAATTTAATTAATTAAAAAATAAAAATAAGAAACAGGTGGTAGGATGAAGATGTGGGACTAAGTCACTAAGCACGTAGTGAGCAAAGAAGATGCCACCTGCTAAATGTTCTACCAGTGGTAACCTGGTAAGACGTCCCAGTACAGGGCAGTGCTCTCATAAAAACGTGAGGATTCAGACATTTGAGAGAAATGTGGGGGATGTTTACAATGATGGCAGCACTGGATTGCCATCCTGCCAAGGGGTAATAACGAGAAACTGAGAGCTGGTAAGGGTAAAGTGTGGGAACCAGGGGATCTCCTTGGTAGCTTACAAAAGAGTTACATTTTCTGAGTAGATCAAAGACAGATGTATAACAAAAATGCAGATTTGATAGTCACAGAGCTGCAGAGACTTTTGAAGGCTCATCATCT
The DNA here is from genome assembly GCF_024362965.1 of Panthera pardus. Lineage (NCBI taxonomy): Eukaryota > Metazoa > Chordata > Mammalia > Carnivora > Felidae > Panthera > Panthera pardus. Next base: position 54,288,365 of record NW_026527002.1, read on the forward strand.
AAGACAGGTCTGTTACGCTAAGTTCAGTGTTCTGCATTGGGACTCTGGTCTCTGAAGCATTTGATATTTGGGTTGATACTCTGAAAGAGGTTTGCTCTGCAAATTCTCTAGAATCCTCATAGCTTGAAAAATAGTCCACCCTTTGCTAGAAGACTCTGTAGAGGCCAAATGTAAGGTGATAAGTGTCCCCCTCAGGAACTGTTCCTAGTTACTTTCCTGGCTTCCAGACTAGTTAAGGTTAAATCCCAGCAAATCCCAGCTGGTGGGCCTGATAAGGGAGAAAATATATACTGGAGGCATTATAAGACTTAGTTATAATGTACTGGCAGGAACCAGAGTATTATGCCTGGGATTGGATTTCCAGGGTGATTTGTCAAGGAGCTGGAATATAAAATAGAACCAGCAAGAATTCATTTATTTGGTGGTACTTGCTCTGGACCAGGCATTTAAATCTCTTGCCCAGACTATAGGGGATGAGACAAACTCACTGATAAGGTGGCTCTTAGAGGCTTGGAAGAATTGAGGGTCAATGCTAAGCCCCCCGTATGACATGATTCTAAAAGGCACCTCATGGCAATCATCTACATTAGACTCTTCTGTCCGGAATGGCCAGCAGTTTGCCTTTAGAGTGGTAGATATATACAATCTGGATATAAATTTGCCTTTCTTGCCTGGAGAGCCTCAGCCAGCACTACTATCTTAGAGCTATGGAATGATCCATAGGCATTGAATCCCACACACAACACTTTACAGTTCAGGGGAGGAGTAAGTCCATGGGGTACACCGTTTGTGTCATATATTCTGTCATATGCAGAAGCAGCTAGAACACCCTTCCAAAGGCACAGTTTCAGAGGTAACACTCTGAAAGAATGGGATACCATCTTTCAAGATACATTTATCAAACCAGAGACCTCCATATGGTGCTGTGTCCCTAGTAAGAATACATGGGTCCTGGAATAAAGGCCACCATTTCTAACAGCCCATTGGGGACTTAGTGTTTTGTGTCCCTGTAACTCCAGGGTTCATTGAAGATCTTAGTCCCCAAAGCAGGCTTACTCTTGTAGGGGACACAGCAAGCGTCTCCTTGAACTACAAGCTTCTTCTGCTATCAGGGCACTTTGAACTCTTTCTGCCCAGAGACCAGAGGCAAGGGATTGCCATCATGGCAGGGGTTAATAACATTGGTCAGTGGGAGGATATAGGGCACTTTTCTACAATGGGACAGCAGGTATATGTGTGGCACTCAGGTGATCCTGGGGCACCTGTTGGTATTCCCTTAACCCACTGGAACCATGAATGAACATGTTACAACAGTGTAACCTGAAAAAAGCATGAGTGATAAGGGCTCACACCCCTCAGGAAGGAGGTTCTGGGTCACACTACCAGGAGAGACACCCACACCTCCTGAGATAATAGGTTAAGGTGCAGGGAGTGAAACGTGGAGGAGGACAAGGATGACTGCCATTTGTGGCCCTATGCCAAACTTCATGCTGAAGTTCTAGTTTATCCCACTAACCTTCCTCAGAGGTAGAGATCCACAGGAGCCTTCATGGAGAAGAGATCTGTAAGATACAAAAGTGGACTGACTGTGGTAGCTATAGAACGTACTGCTGAGCTCTCCTCCAGGGAGCATAGGGGACTGCTGCCTCTGCTGCTGCCTGGGGAGTCTACACTGTGTTTGCGTGGAGACCATGATTCCTGATGGCTGCTCCTACTTAGTGACTGAGCATGGCAGGGCTTCCATGGCAGGATCATTCTAGTGAGGTATGGGACAACTCATATGGGTGACATAGGACATACTAAAAATATTTTATATATAAATACACACACACATACTTATGTACATCTGGGTATAAAGGGAACATCTTAGTTTCTTATTATTTCTTTAATAAGAGGTTTAAATTAGTTTAGTGATTGTGGTGATCATCTTGCAATATGTCAAGATACTGATTCATTAGGTTTTGTCATTATGTTATCATTATGAATCAAACTACCTGAAAATAAAGTAGTATTATATGCCAATTATATCTCAATAAAAGAAAGAAGCCTCAGGAGTATCACAGTTAAAAATGAGCAGAATATGGGGTGCCTTGGTGGCTCAGTTGGGTGAGCATCTGACTCTTAATTTCAGCTCAGGTCATGATCTTGTGCTCAGTGAGTTCAGGCCCCACATCCCTGTGCTGGTAGTGTAGAGCCTGCTTGGGATTCTCTCTCTCCCTCTCTCTCTCTGTCCCTCCCCTGCTCTCTGTCTCTCAAAATAAATAAACTTTGAAAAAAATTAGCAGACTAGATATCAAATAAATATAGTCATGGAATCAAAAATAAAAATGAGCAGAAGACATGAAAACAGACACAGATAGCTAATAAATATATGAAATCTGTTCTTCTTTCATAATTAAAGGAATTTTAAAGGAATCTCTTGTGATTAAAGGAATCATAAAAACAATGAGATATTTTTTCATCTTTTAGATTTTCAAAAATTGGTTGAATTGACCCAGTGCTTTGAGGATATTAGGATGACGGTAAGCTCATATACCATTTTTGGGGACTTAATTGTTAATTATTAATTGTTTAAAGTTTGGGGGAGGGCAATTTCTATTATTTATATAAAATTTAAATGACATTTCCTTTGACCCAATAACCCTACTTCTAGGAAGTATTCGTAGTGGCATACATACAAGCCCATTGAACTCTGCAGCATTGTTTGTAACAATAAGAACTTTATGGAGGCTAATATTCATTGAGTACTTACTTTGTGTTAAACACTGTTTTAAGAATTTTACATGTATTAACTTATTGAATCTCCATAGCAGTCCTATGAGGTAGGTAATTTGTTATTCCATTTTGGAGATGAGGAAACTAAGGCACAGGGAAATTAAGTCACTTCTGCTTAGTCTGTTTAGTAGAGGAAATGAAATTGAACCCAGACAGTCTAGCTTCAGTGTCTATGCTCTTAACTACTATCTACATTATTTCTTGAAAAATGGTAGCACAGATTCACAATTGCTTACCCACAGTTTTGCTATTCAGCTCTGATAGCTGAAAGCTCTAATTATAGTATACTTGATGGAAAAGCTGACCTGACTGAATTCAAACGGCAGCAAAGCCTGAAATGAAGTTACATGAGCTATTTATAGCTATTATCTATCCCATTTAGTGACATATTAATTAATGTTTCACTGAAAAATATTATATTAATGTGTTTGATTGTAGGGTATGTCCCATACCCTGCCATGGATGTTTCATAATATATGGTATATACTGTGTATATGGATGGGCTAAATAGATGCTTAGGAGATAAAAATTAGTAATAGTAGAAAATTGGGGTAGGGTGAAGGAAAGGCAGGCTTGAAGAGAGACTCATGGATTAATAACTTGCAAACCTATATCGATCACTGAGCCATTCACTGAAACAGAGAACATTACAGTGGGATGGGTCTGGAGGAAGCATAAATTCAGCTTGATGTGCCTTTGAGACAACAGCAGGGACATCAGGTAGGCAGTTGTGTATATTGATACAGAAGTCAAGGACAGCTCTCTGATGGAGATAGAAATTTGTGTTTCAGGAGTTGGGTGTGTGAAATGCTGCTGACATATCAAGTAAGACAGGACTCAGGTTAGCCATTTGTAGATTACTGATAACTTTAGTACAAGCTGTTTCCATGGAATGCTATTAGTGGAATCCTGGACTGAAGAGGGAGTGGCAGTGTGAGATAAAATGGAGATAAAAATATGGAGATAAAAATACAGGTAACACTGTCAAGAAGTTTGGCTCTTAAGGGTAGAGAGTAAGAAAAGCTCTAATTGGAGGAGACTGTGAGGCAGGAGGGAAGATTAGTGAAACACAAGCTGGAAATGGCATAATCAGTAAGCATGTTTTCTGAATAAATGAGGTGGGGTAGGAGCCAGCAGGTGGGCAGAGGGATAGGCCTTAGACAGGAGGAACATGTACAAATCCTGTGTACACATAGAATGTTTAAAGTCCAGAAGAGGAAGAGATCCCATCAGGTAGCTTGGAGTTAGTGCCTCATCTTATGGGCGCAGGTGTGGGCATGGGATGCACATGTAGGTTTCATGAGCAGAGAAGAGATTTGTCAGTTGTGGCAGATCATTAAAGAGACCAGTAGAACACTGCCTTGCAGTTTTAATTAAGATCTGTTGAGGTGAGAGTTAATCACTTATTTTGGTACCAAATTGTAGCATTGTCTCCAAAAAGGCTTTCTCCTAATAAAGCTGTGAGGGTACAGATGTAGAAGCATCCCCTGCAGAGAGGGTTATGCCCTGTCAGCAGACTTTTCTCTGTTTAAAGAAGATTGTTTGCTGGTCCCCAAAAGCATAATTGCCCATTTATAAATAATTATTGTATCCAGAGTACTAAAATGAAAGTTATAGTGTGGCTATTAAATCAAGTTTGGGCCCTGAGTTAAGTGGTTTTGATTGGAATTTCAGCTCTGCATTTACTTAGCTGGATGTCCTTGGGCAAATTAATTTACTTTCTGCACCCTGACTGCCTCATCTCTTAAAACTGGTTAATTAATGGAGAACAGAATAGTCCTTGCACATAAGAAGTACTCAAAAGATATGAGACCCTGTCCAGTACCTAATAGATAGTAACTGAAGGAGTCAATAAACCAGGCAGTCTGGCTTCAGAGTCTAGGTTCCTAAATAGTATGCAAGACTTCTCAAGGAGGTCACATGTTAGCTGCCATTTTTTAAATTTATAAGTATCATCTAAAGAAATATGGCCTTTCAAAGTATGCTCTTATATTTTCAGTTTGTTCACTAAAAGTCAATGAAGAATAAGTGGTTCATAAGATATGCCCTGCAAGACTGTTTTGGGTGATTTAGTGGCTACGTGTAGATCTCTCTCAGTGTGTTGACACAGAGAGAGAGAGATAAAGAGAAAGAGAGAGACAAAGTGGCAGAGAGAGACAGAGAGACAGGAGACAGAAAGCTGTCTGGTTTCTGTGTCTTTTCTTATAAGGGCACTAATCCTATTCATGAGAACTCTACCTTCATGACCTAATTACCTCCCAAAGGTCCCACCTCTCAATACCATCACATTGGGGTTAGGATTTCAACATATGAATTTAGGGGGAACTAAAACATGTAGTCCCTAACATTCCTGGATACTATTTTGTGACTTTAAAATATTTGTTAAATGAATCAACTCATTTAATGAGAAATAGAAAGTGTCAAGAATAGTCCTACACCAGGGTGAACTCTATTTCATGTGGCTTTCAGCATCAGGTTGATTGAGTGGTTTCTTGGTATAGATTTTTTTCTGTATGGGTATTATTTTAGCTCTTTCTGTTCCTCTGCTTCACTATTTTGGCCCCAAAAGTGCTTCCTGCCATTTCTTCTCTGCATCTCAGTTCTCAGTATTTATGCATATTTCTAGTTAATCCTCAGATCTTTGAAACCTGATTTCTGGAGATCTGTGTTTCCCTGTGAGATAACAGCCTACTTTTCTTTCTTTTATTTTCTTCCTTTTTTTTTTGAATGTTTATTTATTGATCTTGAGAGAGAGAGAAAGAGAGAGAGAGAACAGGGGAGGGGCAGAGAGAGAGGGAAAGAGCGAATCCCAAGCAGACTCTGCACTGTCAGTGCAGAGCCCAATATGGGGCTTGACCTCACAAAGTGCAAGATCATGACATGAGCCGAAATCAAGAGTCAGATGCTTAACTGGCTGAGCCACCCAGGTGCCCCCAAATAGTGATACTGAATGATACAACCGTGGCTTCTTAGAATACTTGAAATGAGTCACTATTCTGCTTACAAGAGTCTTCTGTGGGCATCTAGTAAACACTTTGGGTATTCCATGTTGTGTGTTTTAATCATTTTGGAGCAAAATACTTTATTAGTTTGATTTACTTATAAAAGCATAATGTCATTTTGCCATATAGACAATATGATCTTTAGCAATAATTATAAAGATTCTGATTATTTCTTAATTTGTTACCTTAATACAATTTTCAAATTGAAGTATTTAAATTTATTTTTTGGAAATGGTGATACATTTATCTCTTGAGAGAAAGTCAGTATTTGACTTTGGATAAACAGCATAAATTATGTTTTCCTCATCCTTCTTTTATTCCATAGTTCATAACCCATGTTTATATATATATATCCATAAATGTGTTTCTTTAGGATGTGATACTTCATTTTGTTGTGTATCAGAAATGATCATTTAAAATATATCTTTCATGCCACAGGAATAGTTTTATTCATTTGATATCAATGATTTGAAACAAATAAAGATGCATTCAATTTAAATCATTTGGCTCTTAAAGTTTGCTACTTTGTGTTTAATTTCAATCATGGCTTTCTCCACTCACCCTCTACCTTCTTCCAAAAAAGACTAGGATTAGAACCACAGATTGCATTAAAAGCTACTGAGGAACAGTGTTTCATCTTTATGTTTGGTGCCATGCCCAGTATGTGGCAAGACTCTACAGATCATGAAAATCAACATTATTATTAATGTCTTAACACCAATAATTTGAAGAACGAACAACCCTTAATTTAAAAATAAAAGTGAATCAGCACTAACGATGTTGCTGCCACCAGGATTCTTATACATCAGAATACTTTTAACATAATACTTTAAAACTATGAATTAGGGGAACTTGTCTTCACAAGAAATGTAAAAGAAAGATAAAAAGGAAAGAACATTTATGAAGTTATTATAGGGTAAACACGAGTAAAGTTTGAATATTTCTCCATTTCAAGAATTGCTATGACTATAATAAAAAGGACTTTCTTTCATACCTATATTTACTATTGTGGACAAAATGGAAGCTGTTTTATAGTCACTATATTAATCACCATAAAAGTAATTTATTCAGTTTCCATTGCATGTAGTGCTCTCGAAGGTATATATGGAGAAGTGTGTGGGTTTTGATTATATTAGGAAAAACTTGATTTGATTTTTATATTGATTATTGATCAATCAATATTTTATAATATTTTATAAATACGATATAATTTTTAATATATAATTTTTATAATTTTATAATATAATATAATTATAGGAAAAAATATATGAATATTCATTCTACCAGGGAAGATTACACTTTATCTAATACAATGTTATAACCGTCCATTATTTAGTGTAAAATACTGCATTAAATAGATATCTACTGACTTTGGAAAACTTTATCTCAAGAATGAAGAATGAATCTAAGTAGTGGAATAATACACAATCTTCTGACTTCACTAAATCCTCTTTCCAATTTCTACAACTTTGACTGACACCATTAATTACCTCCTCATTCTGGGAGCCTGAAGGCCTCATGATTTTTGCTACAATAACCTTCACATTTCTCTTTTTATGTCATTTCAGGTTGTGCCTCTTTCTTTTGTGCTTTAAATGTGGCTCCCTCCTAGGGATACTTTTTAGTGTTTATTTTTTTCTGCACATTTCTTCTCAATAATTGTCTGGTGTGAATTCCATAGCTTTAAGCTGTACTAAATCACACACAAAAATCGTTTTATAGATTCTTGAATTCATTCTTTTATCAAAAATTATAAAGAATTTCTATGTATCTGTCATAGGTGATGGGGAAGTAAAGATAAAAGGTACAGTCTCTGCTCATTATTATCTCAGAGTCTCGAAAGAAAGACAGACATGGAAACAAACATTCCCCTCCGGTGTTTCAGTGTTTCATAAGGACTACATTAGAAATACAAAAAAAGTGCCATAGTGGAACAGAGAGAGTCACCTTACAAAAAAGGGAAATTGAATTGGGAATGCACCAGCAACCAGCTTCCAATCCAGGCAAGTATTTCCAACAACCTGCTGGCTACTTGTACTCAGGAATTCCAAAGAAATATTTTCCTCAGTCTTCTTTTTTTTTTTAATTTTTTTTAATGTTTATTTATTTTTGAGACAGAGAGAGACAGAGCATGAGCAGGGGAGGGGCAGAGAGAGAGGGAGGCACAGAAGCTGAAACAGGCTCCAGGTTCTGAGCTGTCAGCACAGAGCCTGACGCGGGGCTCGAACTCACGAACTGTGAGATCATGACCTGAGCCAAAGTCGGACGCTTAACTGACTGAGCCACCCATGTGCCCCTCTGCTCAGTCTTCTTAATGTGCTGGTCTGAACCAAGAATCATGAGAGAAAGATAATCAAGTTCAAAAAACGACTTGGGGTACCTAGCTGGCTCAGTCAGTACAGCATGTGATGCTTGATCTCAGGTTCATGAATTCAAGCCCCACATTGAGTATGGAACCTACTTAACTAAAAAAAAAAAAATTAATGACTTGAAGAAGATATTAGTCCTGAAAATTTTCTAATTCAGCACCTGCTCTTCTCACAATTGGGAGAAGCTTGGCAAACTCAGAAAACATGTGATAAGGAAAATCCCATTATGAATGTGTTTGTTATGGTGTGTGTGTGAGTGTGTGCATGTGCACACGCGGTAGGTGGGGAGAATTGGTGTTTCAACAAGTGTGGACAGATGGTGAGCTTGCCTTGTACTTAAATAGGAAATTTGGATATTGGGATGAGTTGTGAGCTTCCAAGTGAGAAGGAAAATTGAAGCAAAAAAATCTGGGCTGCTAAATGCTCTAGGGGATTCCCTATAAACTTAAGAAATTTCTCCCTGAGGACATTTCTCTTTGATTTCTCCCCCATTTTCTGTGTTTCTGTTTTGCCTTTTCACTCTTTACTTAATCTTTTCCTTAATTTTCATATTGTCTTGATTGTATTAAATTTGGTTTATTTCATTTAAAAATATTATTTTGACAGCTCTTAATATATTTTGCATTTCCTCCCCAAAATTAGTGGTTATTATTCATCTTAATCAGTGATATTTAATTAGTTCTTTTCAGATATATTTCTTATGTTATTTCTAAATGCATATTTTGTAATTTCTTATTCTACCTTATGAATGGTATTCCTTGATTTACTGCTTGTTAATGCTAGGGCAAAACTCCTTTTCCTTATTCTTTCATTATTTTTACTTTATCTGGATTGAATTCTTCTCTGTATCTAGGTAATTTGTGGATACACTACACCCACCAATGATAGCACCACAGATCAATATGAAATATATGAATTATAAAGAAACTAACTCTCTATAAAAAAAAGTTCATTCATGCAAGAGGGATCTCTATTTGGGTTAGACCTAACTGTGAAAGGTAAACAATAATTGTTAATAGGAAAAAAAATAGTCTCCTATGTTATAAAGAAAAACTCCTTAAATTTTCAACGCATAGACCAGAAGGCAAAGAAATTGATGAACTGAATTGCATCCAAATAAAATATTTCTGTTATGTTAACTAACTGGAATTTAAATAAAAACTTTCAAAAAAGGACACTAGAGAGAAAGTTAATAGATGATACAATGGGAGAAGAAATTTGCAATGTTTATGCCTACCAAGATTTTAAGTTTTCTTAGTCATTTAAAATATCATGTCTTTAAAAAAAATCCTATTTACCTTACCAAGCCTTTTAAAAATGATTTTTTTTTTTCCAGTTCTGTGCTCACAGCTCAGAGCTTGGAGCCTGCTTTGGATTCTGTTATCTCCCTCTCCCTCTCTGTCCCTTCCCTGCTCGCACTCTGTCTCTCTGTCTCTTAAGAATAAATAAACATTTAAAAAATTGTTTTTAATAAAATAAAAATGATTTTTCTTTTCTTACATGCGTGTATATTGTTTTTATAATTTTATAAATAATTAGTTTCAGGTAGGGAGTGTGTGAATATATATTAACAGTGGAGAAAATAAACATTGTGTTTCTTAAAAATTATCTCTTTTGGAAATTGGTTAATTGTTTAAAGTGCAGATTCCTGCTCTCATACCAGCCCTATACAAACTCACTTTGGCTTTGGGTAATTCTTTTCCACACTGTAGGAGGTGGAAATAGTTTTTTCTTCTAGCTCTTTCTCTGTAGTGAAGAAGCAGGATTTGTTGCTTCCCAGCAGTCCTCACAGAGATCCATCATTTCTCTAAATGGTTGATGCTACAATTTGTTCTCCAGAAATCCTTACCACCTTTTGGCTACTGGCACTTACATACATGGTTATTTAATTGTAATTTTCTCTGTATAGGAGGCACAAATGCTTTAATAGAATCGTGTTTTCTTTGGGTAGGTTGAATTGTTTAATTTTTATATGAGTAGCTATATGTTTTAAAATCCAGACTCTGAAGAAATTGTTTCTTTTCTCACAATATGCCCTACCGTGAATGGTATTGCTGGCAGAAGAATGAGCAGAAAAGTGAGTAAGGTAAGGAGGAAAAAATTAGTAATTTTGGGGAATGAAGATGGTCACTTTCACATGATGATACTTCAGATCTTGGACGTTCTGCGTTTTCACTTCTTTAGAATAGATACCTCTTATCCACGTTCAAATTCGAGGATACAGCAAAAGCCTTAGAATTCAAGAAAAGAGCGTTTTGTATATTGCCAAAATCCTGCTACTATCTTGGTAGCTACTCTGATGATCACAAATGAGGGTAATCAGTTTGATTTTAAATGACTAGGGAAGATTAGAGGTTGTCAAACTTCTGTAAACAGCCAGAAGACAAATATTTTAGATTTTGTGGGCTGTATGCTCTCTGTCACAATTGATTTTTACCTTTGTAGTGTGAAAGCAGACAAACAATACAGCAGTGGGCATGGCTGTGTTTCAATAAAACTTTATTTATAAGAACAGTTTGTAGATTTGGCTCACAGGCAGTATTTTCCAGACCTCTGGCTCAACTATAAATCACACTGGCTCATATTTAGTTGTGGTGTGTAATTCAGGATTGGTTATTGACCCTAAAGATCAAGTCAGGAGTTCAGCAGAGGGATTGGGGTTGGTTGCAGAAAAATAGATATCTTGGAACGGAGACGTATCAACTCAGAGTTTATTAAATGTGAATGTGTTTACAATGACAAATTAATGCCCTTTAAAAAGATAAACTAGTGGGTTTCCATTTCCATGGAGATTTTATGTAACACAATGGCCTTTTCACTATGCCATTTTAAGTAATTACCATTAGCACCGAGGCTATTAGTTCAATATAATTAAGGACTGTAAAGGTCAGATAGCATTGCACTATATCCATCACTAGAATTTCCCTATATTTTTCTACATTTTATAATTGAGTTTTCTTGTCAGACTTTTCAGTGTTATTTTGAGTTTTGGCTATTCCTACCAAAATGAAATGATATTATTAGCAAGAAGTAGTCAGCATTCATTCACGTTAAAAATTCCATTTAGTATATTTTTCCTGTTACGTTAATCAGAAGAGGCTTTCATTTATCTCCAGTGTCCCCTTGCTCAGTGTGGGTGAATGGAAGGGACATCACTTATTGACCTCAGTCAGATTTAATGAGCTGTAGTTACTTGTTAGCTCATGTTCTTCTAACACCTTTCTTCTCTTGCCCAGTGACCCAACAGCCATTGTAATGGACTTGCTTTGAACATTTATCATGTCCTTTCCTGATTGGGCTGCTTTTGAAAGTCAGGCATTTTGAGCTTGCAACCCTTACTTGCTACACATGTTAGTCTCCATATGTAGAGTTACACGTAAAACATAATCACTCTCCAGTTCCTTACCAAATGAAATAAAACTGGAAATTATATTCCTCATATAATATATAGCACGGAAAAAGTAAATTGATTAAAAAATTACTTAATAGGAAAAATACTTTAAAAATTGCTAAGAGTTGGGGCACCTGGGTGGCTCAGTCGGTTGAGCATCCAACTTCAGTTCAGGTCATGATCTCATGGCTTGTGAGTTTCAGCCCTGTGGTGGGCTCTGTGCTCACAACTCAGAGCCTGGAATCTGCTTCAGATTCTGTGTCTCCCTCTCCTTCTGCCCTTCCCCTGCTCGTTCTCTCTCTCTCTCTCTCCCTCAAAAATAATGAGTAAACATTAAAAAAAATTGCTAAGAGGATAGGGGTGCCTGGGTGACTCAGTTGGTTAACTGTTCAACTTTGGCTCAGGTTATGATATCAAGGTTTGTGGGTTCAAGCCCCACGTTGGGCTCTGTGCTGACAGCTCAGACCCTGGAGTCTGCTTTGGATTCTGTGTCTCCCTCTCTTTCTGCCCCTCCCCCGACTCACACTCTGTCTGTCTCTCTCTCTCAAAAATAAATAAACATTAATAAAAAAATTGAAAAAATTGCTAAGAGCACAGTCTTGTTGTAGACTCCCAAATTCAAAAGGGTCTTCTAGAACTCTCAGTTTATCTTTGTGAAGTCTATGTTTAAAGCATCCCAGAAAAATGGGTGCCAGTTTTATGGAATTTCTTGAGAAGCAGGTGCCACAGTCTTTCTGGATTTCGGCATATCACTCTTCCTCTTTGAGAAACGGTGGACAGTGCGTCACAGTACCTCAACAATAAAATGGGCGATATTCTCCCCATAGCTGTTTCACTAGCACCTATCCGCCCACAGGACAACAGAAGCTTACCTCTCTTACTCTGCAGTGCTTATAAAATGTTCATGATTATTTCACAATCCCTACTTTCTCTCTCATTCTGTTTTATTCCCTCTCCCTCTCCATTTTCATTGCTGTAGTTTAATTACTCATTGTTATCTGGCTTACTGGATTTATCTGCTGACTTGCTTTTATAACATCAGCCTTCCCTTCTTTTCTTTTTTTAATTCTTTTTTAATGTTTACTTATTTTTGAGAGATAGAGACAGAGCACAAGCAGGGGAAAGACAGAGAGAGAGAGAGAGAGAGAGGAAGACACAGAATCTGAAGCAGGCTTCAGTCTTGGAGCTGTCAGCACAGAGCCCGATGTGGGGCTTGAACTCACGAACTGTGAGATCATGACCCAAGCCGAAGTCAGATGCTTAACTGACTGAGCCACCCAAGTGCCCCGGCCTTCACTTCTGTAATTCTTCCTTTACACTATCATCAAAATGAATTTTCATCCTTGCAGAAGTGATTAGTCCACTTTTCTGATCAAAATTCTTCAGGCAATCCAAATTGTTTATAGGAAGAAGATTTGGAATCTTAAACATGTTATCTTAGTCTAGGTTTCTTGGAAAACAGACTCTAAGACAAAGACTTTCGTGCATGTGGTTAAGTTGGGAAGTGATCCCAGGGAGTGTGAACCTTCTCTGAGCAGATATGGCCTGTGTTATTTCTGGGCAGAACTGTTTCTGCCATGTCCCCTTCTCCCTGCAATGGTGACTGGTGACATATCACATGACAGCCTGATGGGTTTCTGAAGTTGTCGTTGCTGCATATTTACCTAATGAATATACTTACTGATACAGATGCCATAAAAGACACAAGCTTTATCTTCTATGTTTTTCCATTTTCTGTTTCTACCCCGTGCTTGTTTGTTACCTTATATTCTCAAGATGGCTGCCGCCACTCCAGCAATCATTTCAGTGTTTAAAGCAGGAGAAGCAATAAGGAAGTGTGGTACCAGGGGCATCATCCCTTCATACCGAGAATGCAAAAAACTTGAAAATGTTTTCAGATTTCCTCTTACGTCTTCTTGGCCAACACCAAGTTAAATGGCCTCCACTAGTTAGAAGGGACGTTGTGAAAGTGAGCACAATGCCACCCCAACAGAAATTGGGAAAAAGGCGGTAATGATGTTGAGCAGGCAATTGACAGTATATGCCACAAGGGTAAAATCACTGTGAGAAAAGTTCCTTTTCCAAATTAAGAAGAAAGCCCTCAATACCATAACTCAGCCCAACTCCAATGGGATAAACTCAAAATCTCCATTTAATTATAGAAAACTAGCTTTGTAGTAATTCTCTGCATTATTTGTATGCCAGCCCATGATTTTCACGAGCTAAACCCCATTTTCCGGATTGTTATTGTACAGTTATAGGAGGTTTAGTAAAAAAAAAAAGTCTGGCTAAGGCAAGATGAACGTGATCTGTCACTTTTCCCCATATATAAGAGCACTTCATTTTGGTATGAAGTAGAAATAGATTGATCTGCTTATGATATTCTTCCATAAAAAAGTATTAAAGGGACTTAAATATTTTTTGAAGACTCTTATTTTTTGAAGACTCTGATTTCAGTTATGGTACAAACCTTATTGATCTTTTAGAGATTCAAAATTAACTGGTGGTACGTTCCAATATCCTAATAGATATTAGGGTTGCTGAGTTTTATATCTACATTACTATACTTTCACTTTCTTTCATATTTTCCATTTTTGGGAAATCACATGTACTGCTCTTATCCTCCTTCTTCTTTTTAAAATAAATGTCTTTAAAATGGCATGCTCTTTTTTAGAAGAGTTCCACTTTTAATTTGGACTTCTTGATGTACATTATACAAAATCAGTGATGCTTTTTATATTTTAAAATCCTCCGTTGATGGTATAATGTGTTTAGCATATGTATGGGGGTGGTGGCTGAGAAGATAGGCATTTCAGCCACAGTTTTTCCTAAACTTGAGGGCTGTCCTCTGATGTGGTTTGAAAATCTAATCACTAGTCATTTTTTGAGTTCCTTGAAGATCTTAAATAATATGGAAATGTACGAAGCCTGCTAATGTTTGCAGCTCCATTTTTCCTTAGTGGTTAACTAATAATGCACATTCTTTACCCTGATTCTGGTATATGAAAGTTTGGGCTGAGGTTGCTGTTTCCTTTCTGTGTTTGATCATCAAGGTTACGATTTTGGAAGACATGTGTATGGTTCACTTTGAAGTGACTTCCCTTCAACAAAACATCCAGTGGAGGCTTTAGCAACCTGAACACCGGGCATTCTTTTCAACTTTTCTGGTCTACTTTATCACAGGAATGGAAATTATTGGTCACTTAGAAAAATGTGACCAGAGACTGGATTTACTAGAATCCACCTGAAGCCCATGAGGCCCTTGACCAGATCTCAGTCCTACAAATGTGTGAAACTCTTGGGAGAGCCATAGGAGATTCTTAGAAGAAACTTGGAGTAAAATATTCTTGTCTTAATTACATTACAATTGACATTAAAAGTAGTAGAATATCCTTTAAAGTACTGAAGACTTGAAGACCCATCAAGTTGCTTAATGCTATGAGCAATATGAAATTTAACTGTTAAAATACTTTAAAAAAAAAAGGTTTATAGTTTTTGTGACACTACTTGTTCACTTGCTTAGCTTGTAGTAAAAGATTAACTTTGCCCAAAGAATAGTTAAGCCCTTGACTAGCATCTGAAAGATAACTTCAAAGTCCTTAAAATGTCCTGCCTGATTAACAGTGCTTGCCAGAGGGTGTTGGTCCATGCCAAACACTCTATGTCAACAATGTAATTTATGGTGGGGGCCTTGGGCCATGCAGTATCTACTGGAGGGTCTGGGGACTGAGGTCACTCACATCTATGTGCCAGCCCTGACGAAATCTTGCACACCAAAGTTTAGGTGAGTTTCCCTGTTTGGCAATACTTCCTGTGTGTCACCACACATTATTTCTGGGAGGAATAAATGCCATCTGCAAGATTCTTAGGAGAAGACAACTGGAAGTTCTGCATCTGGTTTATCATGAGTCCTGCTCTATGTGCTTTGTCCTTTATTGATTTTTATCTGTATCATTTCACTGAAATAAACTGTAACTGTGAATATAATGACTTTCTGAGTCCTGTGAGTCCTTCTAGCAAATCAGTGGACTGCAGGGGTGATCTCGAGGACTTCCTGAATTACACTCAGATTGGCATCCTTTGTTCTAGGAAATTTGCTCTAGGTCTAAGAAAATGTACAAATAATCCCTGTCCTTCCTCCCCCATTCCCTGTCCACAATAGAGTCTTTGGTGGGCTCAGAAATGCCGCACTTGGATGACTTGAATGCTTGTGACACCTATTTCATTGTACCCCTTCAAGGGGAGATTGTGGCTCATTTCTGATGCAAGTCTTTCTTTCCTTCATTACGAGTGAATGTGACCCTCACACATTCTATCCTCCATTGCTGCTGCTGTGGTCAACTCTACGCTGAATTTGGAAGGAGATTAGGATTGTTTCCATCCAGTGATTCTCCTTCCAACCCAACATCTCATTGTATTAACTTCTAATTTCCTAAACTATTGAGCTACAGTGTCAAATAACCCTCAACTAAACCCTGCTGGCATTAGCTAAAAATGGCTTAGGACACTTCTTTTGGGAGGCTTTTCTTTATGATTAAGGATACAGAACATTGGCTTTCTAAAGAAGAAACAGTTGAGGAAGTATGTAGGGAAAAGAATTTTTTGATGCCTATTTACAGTGACCCCAACTGGGTCAAAGCAGTGTAAGGAAGGTGTCCTCTCTCTCTCTCTCTCTCTCTTTTTAATGTTTATTTTTGAGAGAGAGTAAGAGAGAGGGCAAGCAGGGCAGAGAGAAAGGGAGACAGAGGATTCTAAGCAGGCTCTGTGCTTACAGCAGAGAGCCCGATTCAGGGCTCAAACTCATAAACAATGAGATCATGACCTGAGCCAAAGTTGGATGCCCAACCGACTGAGTCACCCAGGTGCGTGTCTGTAGTGCTTATCCTTGTGTTCCCAGCACCTGGCCTAGTTCCTGACATAAAGTAGTTGCTTGATCATCGTTTCTTGAACGAATGAATGGATGCTAGGCAGTCAACTCTACTTCCCTGCTCACAGCTGCCTCCAGGAACATCACTTTAGGTCAGAGACTTGGCCCTTTCCATTTCCTTATCTGGGCATTTTGATAATTTACGGGATATGATAAAATGGCCTTTCTTTTAGCTTAATGACTAAGAACATCAATGCTTTCTTTTTTTTTTTTTTCAAACAGATGGCAAACCATCAACAAATCCTGGAGAATATTTATTTAAAAATCAATACCTAACAAGCAGATCAGAAGTAGAATGATTGCTACATATAATGTAAAATAAAAATTGGGTCACTAGAGACGGGGGAGAGGGGAAACAGAGAGCCTCTTACAAGTTGTCATTCTTCAATTAAAGATTACATTCTATTTTGGTAGCGTCTCTGTGAAGAGCATTCCCCCAGTTTTTAATAGTTCAGTCTCAGCTGTCAGGAACATTTGTGTTAATTTCTCCTGTTCAGCACACACAGGAATTGCTGTGTCTGTTGTTTGCAGATACCAGAGTTGGCTTCCTAATAATGTGACTGAAAATGTCCATCAAATATAGCTGTAAAAATTCCCTTCTGTTTCCTGAAAACCTGGGGATGTCGTAAGATTCGTCTGCTGGAATGACAAATCATATAAAAATTAAATGTAACAACAGATCTATTTAGAGATTATATTTCTTTTTCTACATTAGCTGACTGGTAAAAATGAAGGGAAGATACCCTGTGATTATCTTGTTAGGCTGCATTATTATTAGTTTCATGGACAAGGGCATTTGTATATCATTCTGATAACAACTGAATGTAGATGATAAGTGTAGTAAGAAGTAGACAAAGATTTCTCTTGAATCTTTTAGTGAGTTCAAATATTTCTTGTTTCCAATAATCTTTTGAATCTTCTCCATGGGAAGATTCCTGCCACAACAAAGTACCACAAACTTAGCTGCAAATGGGTGTTCACACAATACCCATTTGTTACTTCCTGGGCCTGCAGTTCAGAAGTCCAAGTACAGTGTGGCTAAACTGGTTCTCTAATCTGGGTTTCACAAGGCCAAAATTAAGGTGTTGGCAAGTTGTGTTCTGGAGGCTGTAGGGATGAATCTGCTTCCAAACTCACTGGCATTGTTGGAAGTGTTTAGTTTCATGGGGTTACAGGACTGAGGTCTGATTTTCTTGCTGGCTGTTGGCTGGGAGTTCAAAGCTTCTATAGGCTGCCTGCATTCTCTGGTTTATAGCCACCCCTCCCCCGCCCCCTTGTCCATCTTTAATGCCAATAGTGGAGGGTTGAGTCCTTTTTATGCTTCAACCCTCCCCGACCTTCCCTCTGCCTCCTCTCTTCTCTGCCTTCCTCTCCTACTGAATCTCTCTTCTGATTCCAGGTGGAGAAACTTCTCTGCTTTAAAGGGCTCATGTGATGCTATGGAGACCACTTGGATAATAGGATAATCTCCTCATCTTCAGGTCCATAACCTAATTACACCTGCAATGTACCTTTACAGCACTAACTAGGTTGATGTTAACTGAATAACCAAATGTCAGGAATCCCGGGGTGGGAACACATCCTTACAATTCTGCCTAATGCAGGGATAGCAGGTAGAAACCAATGTGGCTGGATGATGGTTACAGCTTCATGGCTGACCGCGTGTGGAATACCACATGGGTTAACTCCCATAACCACTGTGCACTGAGGTCATACTAGGAGGCAAGCACTTTGTACACATGACCTAAACCTCAAAACAATCCTGAAAATGGTGTGTTTTCACTTCAGTGATGAGCAACACAGTTCCAAAGATAAAGGCATTAGATAACTTTCCTACAATTATACAATTTTCAAGTTGTAGAGCCTTTCAGCCCAGATCTGATTGACTTGATCTCATTATCATGTGGATTAAAGGAAACAGTGTGTACATAGCATCTAACAGAATGCTTGACCTCTATTTTGTAATAGCTGAGTGGCAATTGATGGGTTCTTTTCATTTTTTCATTATTTTTTAAAGTTTTTTTTAATGTTTGTTTATTTTTGAAAGGGACAGAGTGCAAGCAGGGGAGGGGCACAGAGAGAGAGGGAGACACAGAATCCAAAGCAGGCTTGAGAATCCAAGCTGTCAGCACAGAGCCCAACACAGGGCTTGAACTCAAGAACCATGAGTCAAACCTGAGTCGAAGTCAACTGACTGAACCACTCAGGCACCCCAATGGGTTCTTTTTGAATTTTCATTTCTTTTATTGCCACTATTTGCCGCTTTCCCCCAACCTCCATCTCACTTTTGGCTCACTACCGTCACTTTGTAAAAATAAAGGAGGTGCTGTCCTAATCCACAAGGAAGAAAAGGAGGTAGGAAATTGCAGGTGTTAAGAATTTACTATATGCCAAGTGCAATGCTAGATATTTATTTCTCATTTATGTGCATTGCATTTGAGGATGACTGTAAGATAATGAAAGTGATATTTTAAGAAGATGGAATGGTGTGTGAATAAGGAAAGTGTATTTATTTAATGCCACAGCAGACGTTAGAAGCAGTGATGGCAGCAGTAGTGGCACCTGCTGCAGTCCCAGGAGAGAGGTGGGGCTCTACTTGGGAGCAGTGTGGGCTTGCCCATCAGTCCCTAGACACCCCCCCCCCCCCCCCCCCCGGACCTTATCCCCGTGGCAACTGCATGAATACTAAGTCTCTGGCTTCAGCGATAGGACAGAAACTGCTGGCGCTCAGGCAGTAAACTGTCAGCAAATTACTGCAAAATAAAAGCGTATACATGGACGCTGCAATAAGGCCTACCAGAGTCGTTAAAATTCTTCTAGAGTTTAGCATTTCTGGTTTAAAAAATGCTACAGCACTGTAAGGCAGATATTCACAAGCTTACAAATAGATGTTAAATTTAAAGATTTCTGCATTTGATTGAAAAGAACATTATTTTTCCATGAAGCTTCAAATAAACCAACTATTGAGAAGGACAACTTGAATATTATTTTTGTCCGTGTTCCTGAAGATACATCAACAGATGCATTAACAGTACTTCTATACAAATCATGAAGCTACTTGTTTTCTTGAATGCCCTCCACGAGCTGCAAAAGAATGTCAGAGGAGACATGAAAATGGTCTTGTGTACATTCACGTTTAAAATTAAATTCAGTCTGACATGAAAGGGAAGAGTTAAATACTTTTAGAAGAAATATTCCACAAGAGATACCATCTCTAGATGTACTGAAACCTATATTTTAAGTAATTTACTAGAAATTTGACCTAATTTGTCACAGCCTGTAAAGCACTCTCAACAGCTCCAGTAACAGTTGCATCAGCAAAAAGATCCTTTTCCAAAGTAAACAATACTTTTTCAAAATTATAATTTTGCATTTTCCAGGACTGATATCACTTTCAATTTTATTAACTGAAAATGAAGTTGCTAACAGTATAAATTATGATGACCTAATAAAATGAGTTTGCAGAAAAGTGAGCTAGAAAACTCATATGCACAATCAGGATATCATAATAAATTATTACTTGTTACTTTGTGTAGAGAACCATGACCCCAGGAACATATATTTTTGGCAATTTGTAAGGTTAGGTTGTCATGTGTGTATCACTATTATCCCTCTTACATTTTATAAGTAATAAAATATAATTTTTTAATTTTTTAGTCTTTATTTTTGAGAGAGAGAGAGAGAGAGAGAGAGACAGAGGGAGGGAGACACAGAATTCCAAGCAGGCTCCAGTCTCTGAGCTGTCAGCACAGAGCCCAACGCAGGACTCCAACTCACGAATCGCAAGAGCATGACCTGAGCCGAAGTCGGACGCTTAACCCACTGAGCCACCCAGGTGCCCCAGTAATAAAATATTTTTAAAGAAAAAAAATTGATGTTTTAATACCTTTAATTGCACTTTTCTCCCTGCCTTTCAAACAAGGGGCCTCACGTTTTTATTTTGCAATGGACTCTGCAAATTGTGTGGCTGGTCCTGCTTTCCTTTACCTAACTTTTAAATTTCTTTCTCCCCCTTTGTCCTTCTTCCACATCACCTGTCTGCAACATTTCTCCCCTCATAGATTTGGGTTTCTTAGCCAGCTCTTAGGATATTATTATACATAATTTACGTGTAACTGTGGACAGCTAGTGGATAGTGGCAGTGGCTTTAATACCCGAATAGCAGGGTTTATGATTATCATATCAGACTTTTTTTATTCAAATATATTTTAGAGAGATATATTACAGTTCATAAAAATAAGAAAGATTAAACATGCATCAGATTACTAACTTAAAAAAGTGTAAGATTTAAAGAAATAAATTGGAGTGTAATCTCAGCTCTAAAAAGATATTTAGGGATCATCTCTAATTCACTAATTTTCAGGTGAGTAAATTGCAGACTATAGAGTTTTCTTCAAGCCAACTTGGTACTTTCCTTCTTTCATTCTTTCTTTCTTTCTCTCTCTCTTTCTTTCTTTCCTTCTTTCTTTCTTTCTTTCTTTCTTTCTTTTTTAAGGTTTATCTATTTATTTTGAGAGAGAGAGAGAGAGAGAGGGAGAGAGAGAGAGCATGAGTAAGCTCACACCAGAGGGAGGGGCGGAGAGAAAGGGAGAGAGAGAATCCCAATCAGGGTTCATGCTGTCAACACAGAACCTGACCACGCAGGGCTGGAACTCATGAATTGTGAGATCATCACTTGAGCCAAAAATCAAAGAGTCGAAAGCTTAATCAAGTGAGCCACCCATGAGCCTCAAACTTGGTTCTTTTCTTCTCCATTAGTAGTTCATGTGATTCTAAATGATCTAATTGTATTAAATGAACCCATATGACTCCATTAACCTGAATCTCTTTCTTAGAATTAAGGTCTTCCCGTTCCTCTCCTCTGTAACTTAATAGCAGTGGTGCGTAGAAACTGTGTGTTCTTTCTTACCATTCCTTTTCTTGCCTCTCTGCTTACCTTCTTCTTCTAGGAACAAAACTTTTTTTTTTCCTCCTGTTTCACACTTTTTACTTACAAACTTAGGAGACTTTCAGAACTGTTAGCTATGTTGACTGATGACCAAGAATGTCTGTGACTGGCTTCTGTTTGGACCAGGAAAATTCTTCATGTGGTCCTTGTGGACCTTTATTCTGTGTCTTTTTATTCTTATTTTCCTGTTAGAAAAAGTAAGCTTATAGACATACATTACTCTCCATGAGGAGTGTGATTCTATCTTAGCATCTTAGTATCTTTTAAGTTACTCTGAAATTTAAAGTTTGTATTATTACTTAAAAAAAAAGACTTTTGAGTCAGATAACTAATTTCCAATACTAGCTATACTATTTTTTAGCTTTATAACTTTGGGAAAGCTACTTAATTCTTTAAAAATGGGGCTAAACAAATCTACCTCATAGGGTTTAAAGACCAAAAGATCATAGACTCTTGAGAAGCATTTGTTCTCTGCTCACCACTTCCCTTCTCCTTGTTTCAAGAAAGTAATTTAAATGTCTTGTTTATAATTTTAACAAAATATTTGTCTTCTTAATAAATATCTTTGGCAAGAAGAATTGAGTCAAAGAATGAATCATTAGTTTTATAAGTTATATTCCTGCTTCTTGAATAAAAATAATGCTGGATTTATTATACTGATTCTTATATGTATTTGGAATAATTTCAGGACCTTGGTTTTTATTTGTTTCATTGGTATGTGTCTTGAAAACCATTCGGTTTTCTTTATATGCCTGTATGCCTGATAGTGCTAACACCATTCAATATCCATCTTTTTTAGATTTTTAGTAGCTATTCTTGCTTGTTTACTTTGTTTATATGAAATTTCATAATTGTCTTTTTTCAAAAATACTTCTGTCATTTTTGTTGAAATTCAGTTAAATGTATAACCCATTTTAATGAAAATTAACATGTTTATAATGGTAAGTGTTCTTATCCAATAAAATAGCATGCGTTTGATGAAGACTGCTTTTGTATGTGTGTTAGCAACTTGGAAAGTTTTCCATATAGGTCTTGGAAATGTTTGGTCATCTTTATTCTAGGAATTTAATCTTTTGGGCTGCCATTATAAATTGCATCTTCGCTCTCTTCACACCCTTTTATTCATTGCCTTTTGAATTTATGAAAGTTTAGTTTTAGTCCTAGTACCTTAGGATCCATAGAAAAGCATCAATTACTAAAGAACAATAATAGACAGTCTCACAACAAAACAACTGTCAAAAAATAATCCTCTATCATGTATTGAAAATTGTCATTTTTATGACACTGGAATGAATTCCCCAAAGAAAATTTACACTGTAATCCCTTGTAGTAACCACATTTTCTCTGAACATATTCCTCAGCTGACCCAGATGATGGTTTCTTGGCATGCTCCGTCACTTGCTGTCAAACTAACATGAACGCGTATTTTCTGGTCTTCTTTTTTTTCTTGACACTGGAGTCAGATGGAAGAAAAACAAATCACTGCATGACTAATTCACACTTAGGGTAGAATGTTTATTTAATGCTGTTCAAGCAGATTCACCTCTTAAATATCATTCTGTCCTCACCCATGAAATTATTAAATGTTAAAAATAGATCTTAGAGAATACCATGAGCCCAAAAAAATCAAATAATAATTAACTTTAGATTTTGATCAAGTTTTATTTGATAGATTATTTTTCTGAGCTACCTTACTAAAAAAGAGTCAGCTATATATGTATGGTTGCAAGCTGCTGAAAAGGTCTAGGTGAAGCCTTTGAGAAATGTTACTGAATCAAAACAAGAGGAGCAACCAGGAAAATATGGGACATTTGTGCTCATTTTTCTCTTTCATATGAATGTACTTGGAATGTGATTAGTTGCTTTTCAATATACATATGGACATTTTGGTCTAAAATAGATATGGGCATGAGCACACACAGAACAAATGGCCATGAAGGCCTGAGTCACATAGCAGACAACACGTGCTTTGGTCAAATGCAAAGCTCTTGCCTAACATAGGTGCAATGGACTGAATATTTATGTCCTTCCCAAACCTATTTCCCCAATGTGATGGTATTAGGAGGTGAGACCCATGGGAGAGGATTTGGTCGTGAGGGGAGTCCTCATGAGTGGGATAAGTACTCTTATGAAAGAGATCTCATGGAGCTCCCTAGCCACTACCACCATGTAAAGTTCCAGTGAAAAGAGTGCCAGGGTGCCTGGGTGGCTCAGTTGGTTAAGCTTCCCACTCCTGCTTTTGGCTCAGGGCATGATCTCACAGTTTGTGAGCTAGAGCTCCACATTGGGCTCTGCACTGACAGTGTGGAAGCTACTTGGGATTCTCTCTCTCTCTCTCTCTCTCTCTCTCTCTGTCACAATAAATAAATAAAAGAAAAAAAAAAAAAGACAGCCATGTAGGAATCAGATTCTCACCAGACACCAAACAGGCCTGTGCCTGATATTGGATTTCCCAACCTCCAGAACTGTGAGAAATACTACCTATTTGTTGTGTATAATCCGCCTAGTCTGTAGTATTTTGTTACAGCAGCCCAAGCTAAGAGAGTAAACTTATAAAATTAGGGTTTTTTTTTTTGTCCTTTCCTTTTCTTTTCTTTCCACGGGAGTTTATGGAGACAGGTAAAGTAAGGAAGATATTGCAAAGACTATCATAACAATAATACAAATATCCTCACTGAGAATTTGCTATATCTCAGGGAAATTTCATTATGAATCATCTCTCAAGTCTTTATCAATTAGAATTCACTTGGTGATTATAGAAAAATTATACAGAGAGTAAAATCAGAATAATACTATTAATGTTTGTGTAAAAATTACACACAGAATATGACTACTTCTACATATATTTCACTCAGCATCCTACAGGCTGTTTTGGACTGGCTAAAGCCTTTATTACAGTAGTTGAGATGAACGAAGGAGAACTTAAGGTTACTTAGTCTAATTGAGAAAAACTAAGGCAGAAAAGCAGAACTAGAGCTGCTAGCTTTTACTTTTATTTTAGCCAATAAATATCTTTTCCCAGCCCTTAATGTAGAGTTTGATTCTTTTGCCAAATTTGCCTTCTCTGTAAATATTAACAAAACTTTTAGGACTTAAAATATTATACTGACTATTATTTGGCTGACAAATGATATCAGTATCATTATCTTAAAGGGAAATATGTATATGGATATTTTAATTGAAGTACCAAATAATTTATAATTGAAGTTTTTCACAATGTGGCACAGATGTCTTTGTATCTGAAGAAATTATACATGAGATTTCATCTCTGTGCCTCTTAGTAAACATGAAAACCATTATTACTTCCAGATGCAAGTGTTATTAAGTAAGTAATTTGAGGATAAAAATACAAGCAGTGGTATTATTTCAAATATGAAAATTTAAAATTAACTTGGCATCAGTATATTGGCTATAATATTTTCTATGAAGGATTTATTGTTACTCATTTGTAGAGAGATTCTAATCAAGTGTATCTCTGAAAGACATGGACAATGATTGACAGTTTACATGAATAATAGTGGAACCGAAATTTTCAACATGGTTTTGCAATATATTTTCTGTATAAAAACAAGATAAGATTTCTTATTTAAAATGCTCTGTAAATATGAGACTAACATCTTGCCAATTTGTTGGAGATACTTTTCTTTCTGAAAGGCTACTCTGAGAGTATGTCATCTGGTTGATTCAATAATATTTGGTTGGGGTCCATTTGAGTTACTGCTGACTGAATAAAGTTTCAAATTAACTAGGTGGCTATAAATATTCCCCAAGCCTCAGTCAAGTTAGGTTAGGCAAAAGTTTGAAAGTCACAGTCAGAATAGAAATAATGTCATCCCACCACTCTATGGAAGGGAGTGATATATGATTCTGCCTTTTCTTTCATCTGTAGGACAAGTTGAACATTCCAGAGGAATTGAATTAAATTTTATATGAAGTCTTAGTAGCTTACTGAACTGTAAAAAAAGAAAAACCAACTTACTGGTTGTTTTACCTACAGTGGCAATTAACTAGGCAGATATTTTTTTCCTCCAGTTCATTAGCATTAAATAAAAATCCTTTCACTAGAGCAAATTTTGAAAATACGGCACCTAAAGATGCTCGTTAACTTTTTTAAATTGAAATATAAGTGCCATACAATATCTTATTAGTTTCAGGTATATGTCATAGTGATTCGATATTTGTATGGATTATAAAATGATCCCCAAGTCTAGTTACCATCTATTATCACACAGAGTTATTACAATATTATTGACTATATTCCTTTCTGTACATTGCATACCGATGGCTTACTTACTTTACAACTAGAAGTTTGTACCTCTTAATCCCTTTCACCTATTTCGGCTGCTCCCCCACGCATTCCTCTTCTGGTAACCAATGGTTTGTTTTGTGTATCTATGAGTCTGTTTCTGTTTGTTTGCTTGTTTGTTTAGATTCCACATGTAAGTGAAATCAGGTGCTATTTGTCTTTCTCTGCCTGACTTATTTCACTTGGCATAGTACCCTCAAATTCCATCCATGTTCTTGCAAAGAGCAAGATTTCATTTTTTTTTTATGGCTGAGTAACGTTCCATTGTATATATATATATATATATATATATATATATATATATATATATGTATACCACATCTTTTTATACATTCATCTACCAATGCTTCCATCTCTTGGCTTTTGTTAATAATGGTGCAATAAACATAGGGGTGTATAAGTTTCTTCAAATTCATGGGGTTTTTTTTTCAGATAAATACCCAGAAGTAGAATTGCTGGATCATATACTAGTTCTATTTTTAATTTTTTGAGGAACCTTCATACTGTTTTCCATAGTGGCTACACTAATTTACATTCCCACCAATAGTGTATGAGGATTCCCCTTTCTCCACATTCTCACCAACACCTGTTACTTTTTTGTCTTTTTGATAATAGCCATTCTGACAGGTGTGAGGTGATATCATCTCATTGTGGCTTTAATTTTAATTTCCCTGATGATTAGTAATGTTGAACATCTTTTCATGTTCCTATTGGTCATCTGTAAATTTTCTTGGGAAGAATGTCTATTCAACTCCTCTGCCCATTTAAAAAAAAAATTTAACATTTATTTATTTTTGAAAGACAGAGACAGACCACAAATGGGGGAGGGGCAGAGAGAAAGGGAGACACAGAATCCAAAGCAGGCTCCAGGCTTTGAGCTGTCAGCACAGAGCCGGACACAGGGCTTGAACCCACAAACCATGAGATCAAGACCTGAGCCGAAGTCGGATGCTTAACTGACTGAGCCACCCAGGCACCAACTTCTGCCCATTTTTAAATCAAATTGTTTGGTTTTTTTATATTAAGTTGTGTAGGTTCTTTGTACATTTTGGATAGTAATCCTTTATCAGATGTATTCTTTGCAAATATCTTCTCCCATTCAGTAGGTTTCTTTTCATTTTTGCTGATTGTTTCCTTCGTTATGCAAAAGCATAATGTAATGTAATCCCATTTGTTTATTTATTTTACTTTTGTTGCCCTTGCCTGATGATATTGGTCCAAAAAAATATTGCTAAGGCTGATGTCAAAAAACTTACTGCTTATGTTTTATTCTAGAAGCTTTAGGAAAAAATTAACCAGGAAGATAAAAGGCCTGTACTCTGAGAACTAGAAAACAGCGATGAAAAAAACTGAAGATGACACAAACAAATGGAAAGATATTCTGTGCTCATGGATTGGAAGAATTAATATCATTAAAATGCCCACACTACCCAAAGCAATCTACAGATTCAATGTAATCCCCATCAAAATACCAATGGCATTTTTCACAGAATTTGAAATTCTTTGTTTTAGAATGAAGAATCCTAAAATTTGTATGGAACCACAAAACCCCCCAAATAACCAAAACAATCTTGAGAAGGAATAAAGCGCCCTGATTTCAAACTATACTACAAAGTGACAATAATTGAAACAGTATAGTACTGGCATGAAAACTAACATATAGATTCAATGGAATAGAACAGATAGCCCAGAAAAAAACCCATATATATATATTTTTTCTTACCAGTAACATGGTAAACAACAACTACCAAAATCATAATTAAATAACTGTGTTAGTTTAATCAAAATGTTATAAATTTGAGCTCCTGAATATTTCTCAAAACTTTGCTCTCCTGTTTATCCTCATTGCCCTTGTCTTGACCTTTTATGAATCTTCTAGTTTCTCTTCTTGCAGTTAACTTCTTGCCCTGATGATCCAAATTTCATACTCACAACAGAGTTGGTAGTTTAAAACAGAAACTTGATGTATTTTTATCTACCTCTTTAAAGCCTTCTGTGGTTCCCTGTGGTCCTATAACAGATAGGGTGGTAGCTAGAACTCTGGCCTGTCTAATTTGTCATGAAACACCATGTGACAGGCCCTCTGCTGCACTGCATCACACAGGTGGATATTTGTTTTAGTGCGTTCATTTTTTTTTTTTTAATTGTCGTTGACCTTTTAATTTATGGTCACTTCATTTAAAATGCTCTCCTCTCCCTTTACCGTCTTTATAAATGTTACCAATCCTTCAATACCTTGCCCTTGGTTTTCAGTATTCTCTAGAAAGAGCCAGTTGTCCTCTCCTCAGTGTTTCCATAATGTTCTGTTGGTACATCTGTTATTTCACTAATTATATTGAGTTGTAGTTATTTGTTCATGGGTCTCTTTGCCCTACAAGATTATGACCTAAGTGCAGAGACTGATCTGAGTTACAGTCTTAGCCTCTCTCCTATGTCTGCAATGTCTATACTTCGTCTGTCAAATGATTAAGATCAAGTGGCTATAAATATATAAAGAGATTTGAATATACCCAGGGTTATAGAGGTGCCTCAAAAATTATGCTCAGGTGATCAAGATGAAACCTGTAGGACCCAAGGACATGCAGAGTTGAAAAGGAGTTGGTAATCATCACTAAAAGCATATAGGTTAGGTGAAACCAAACAATTCAATTTACAATAAATTTTTTTGGTGTTTCTAAAAAGTTACTTACATTGCCAACTTATTCCTTCACTTTTTTTATGGTGGGAATATTCTGACTGTTAAAAAAATGCTGTTTTCAAAATGAATAAAATAGTGGTTTTTTATATTCATATCTCAAAATAACTCCACAGATGGTCTTCAAACTTTCCAAGAAAATAAACTTTGGAGAGAAATCAAACATGAGATGTTTCAACCTAAAAATATACCCCTCAACCCCAACAAAGTTATAGGTATGAGGTAACTAGAGAGGATTTGACTTTGATTAATTAGCACTTTTGTTGGTACCAAAATTGTCATTTACTGGAGAAAGCTATCGCTGAACTCATGATTTAAAAAAATATACACTTGAGTTAGTAAAATTATTCACATATGTTCAAGATTTGAACTTTTATTTCATCAGTAACATTAAATCATCATCATTGTCATGATTATCATCATAATCATTGTTAGCAGCTCTCTTAGTTACTGAGTATGTGGTATTTGCCAAGTATTTAAGTAGTTGTTAAGTAGTTATTTTGCATACTTTTCCTCATTTAATTTCTAGATCCATCCCCTCCCCCCCATAAATGTAGTATGGCAGACACTGAAGGGACTCACTTAATATCCATTCGAATACCTTCTCTCTTACCTTTGTATATTGCAGTGGTTAGAAAGTGAAGTAATAGAATTCCCAGCCAGTCCTATAATGAAATGTGCTCATGTGGTACAATTCTAACCAGTGAGATACAGGTGTGATGCGTGTTGGTGAGTGTGATGGTAAAGAAAGAATTCTTGAGATGCTTCACCGTGCAAAAGGTACTTTTACTATAGCACAGGGACAGGACCCATGGGCAGAAAAAGCAGTAGTTGCTATTGTGAGGAGTGATTGATTATATACTTTTAAGCTTAGGTGAGGGTAGAGATAACATAAGTCTCTGAGGGGTTTCTGTATGAAAAATAGGATCCTGGAGGTCTGGCTATTATCAAGATAAGGTTGCTTTTAGTCTCTAGCAAAACATTAACATTAAGGCAGCCATGAGTTCCTTGAGGAAGGTCTCGTACTTCTTGTCTCAGGTATTTATCAGTGGGCGGCACGTTGTAAGGAGATTTAATTTTAGCTGCATTTCTCTGGTCTTTGTTCTCCTCCTCAGGTGGAAATCTCACGGAGAGAATCTCTTCCCAAAACCTTTCAAGGAAAAGAGTTTCGCCTCTTGCCTTTCCCCATGTTTATTTAAAACTTTCCTGCCGCCTAGAAGTATAGCAGACTCTCTGAAAACAGGAGGGAAGAAGGATCATAAGGATAAAACATCAGGAAGAATCGTTTGGGACTTTAGACGAACTACCAGGAAATAACACCACCCAAAAGCAAACCACTTCCACGGTAAACAGCAACAGTAACAAACAACAAGTCAGCTTCATCAGGACTCTATAGACTGAGCTCTTGAATAGGTCTCAGAACTTTGCCCTCCACTCCTTCCCCACTGTCTTTTCTGTGTCTTCTGATTGCTTCTTCATGCTGTTGACTTCCAGAAACTACAGCTTCACCTTTGTGTTCCCAACCTCTGTATTTTTAGTTATGTGAGAAAAAGAAAGCCCTTATTTAGTTGGGTCACTGTGGTTGAGGTTTCCTTGTACAACTCAACACAAGCACGACTAATTCAGATTGATTCCACCCTTCCTGTTTTATTGATGATGCAATGGAGGATCAGAGAGGCTTTGTAATGTGTTCAAAGCTGCACAGGTTGTGAGTACTTTCTGCAAGATTCAAATCCAATCTATCAGAATCTGAAGCTGATCTTCTTTACGTTATAGTGGTTTCCTTTTTCAAATGTTAGGCTGAACCATTTAAAATTGTCAGTAGCAATTTCATACAGTGTACCATAACTGGTTGAGCAATGTAACAATAACTTGTATACACACACACACATATACACACACTCACACAAACTCACTCACTAGCATTTTTAAATTGTACCTTGATGTTTCCTGTTTAATTCATAAAATTCAGATTTGACTAATTCAGTTGATGAATAAGGAAATACTATAGTGACTAAATTAATTAAATTATTACTTCTAAAGCCATTATCTTGTGTATATAAATATAACTGTAATGTTAGAATACCTGGCACTGTGCCTAACACTCACAAGCGTCTCCAAAAATATTCACTGAATAAATAATTTTAATTTAGTAATCTCCTTTGCAGATGACTTTTTTAAAAAACATACATTTTGACGGAGGAAATTATTGCATAAAATAAAGTTACTGGTCTGATGCTCTGTTATCCCTTAGAAACATATTATTAGTTCAATTGGAGTATTCTTCACCTGATCTGACTCTTTTTCTTATTTTAAGAAAATAAAATGACTTAGGTCATCCACACTGTGAAGTCTTCATAATAATTTGTATTACTCTGTATTACTCTGTATTTTGTATATGCATCTGTTATTGCATTAATTATAATTTCATATTAATTTTTTTTATTAATTTGTGAGCTTATTAAAGGCAAGAACTTTATGTTCTTTATCTTTATATTCCTACGACTTGGATGAAATTTGATAACTAATGAATGTAATTACTATGATTTAAATTCGTTTAATGCCAACTATACATTTTATGAAAATGAATTTATTTGAAAACTTCTTTTTGAATATTTATTTATTTATTTTGAGAGAGACAGAGAGGGAAAGAGAGAGAGAGAGAGAGAATGAATGAGTGGGGAAGGCGCAGAGAGAGTCCCAAGCAGGCTCTGTGCTGTCAATGCAGACCCCACACAAGGCTAATCTCACAAACCATTAGAACATGACTTGAGCCAAAATCAAGAGTTGGATACTTAACTGACTGAGCCACCCAGGCGCCCCTGAAAACTTTTCAAATGGGATAAGATGACAATTTATTTTCGAATTTTGGAAAATCATTCATTTGAAGGAAAAAAAAAGTGAGCTAAAGTTGAATTTTGAAGGAATATTTGAATATTTAGAGATATTTAAAATAATTCAAAAGAGGAAGAAATGGAGAAGTGGGTGACAACGGATGTTTTTGGCTATAAAGGACACCCAGGCAAAACACATCTGTGATTTCAATGATGCTTCATCATTTTTCAGGTGAAAGTAATGAGATCTGTATAGTCTGTATAATAAGTTCTGAGATCTGTATAAGTTCTGAAGGTTGGCACCTGAGCAGGGAGGAGCTTGATAGTTGTGAATATGGTCAAAGGTTGATCTGCTTTCGAAAGTGCTGCTTTGTTGCAGTGTTTTTTGATACGAGGTCATCTTCAATGGAATTAGAATCAATGGAATCAAGATTAGGTAACTCTCTGTGTGATAGAAATATCTGATTTGTGGTGTTGGGCAAGGCAGTTAGCTATGGGCTCTGAGCATCTCTAAGGGTTTTTGCTGAGTTTTATAGACCCTTAGGCTTATCAGTCTCTTGATCCTGAGCCATCTTAGGAGCTACCTTTACAGACAACAGAGGACGTCCAGGTAACCACAGTGCATCATCTGTGTAACCTGCTGCTCTCTAGGAGAGGGGGGACAGGGTTGCTTGCTGATTGCTACTATATTTGCTGCTCACTCAACAGCTGTTGGTCCCTCAGCCTCTTTCCTGTGATGCAGCTGTGGGAGTCAAGGGCAGGTTGTCCCCCAAATAAGCTCCACTTTGAGATATGGTTGATTATTTTTAACTAAAGTTACTTAAAAAAAATGGGGCACTTGGTGGCTCAGTCGGTTGAGCATCTGACTCTAGATGTCAGCTCAGGTCATGATCTCAGGGTTCTGAGATCAAGCCTCACATTGGGCTCCATGCTGGGCATGGCCTGGAGCCTGCTTGAGATTCTCTGTCTCCCTCTCTCTCTGCCCCTCCCCTGCTCACACTCTTTCTCTAATATATATTATATAATATATATTAGGTAAAAATAAACTTAAAAGTTACTTATAAAACAACCAGTACAAGAGGAATGCCCTGATCTCCCTTCGTCTTCAGAAAGCAGAAAATAAATCTCCTACCTAAAAGGTGCCCTCCCTGTACCAGGTGGCAAAGAGATGTCCTCATTACCAGAGATAAGGAATTCAGGGCTGGGAATATTATATAAACAAACCTTGTTACTTTTACTAATTTACTATTCTAAATCCTGTTTATAATTCCTTACTAACTGGAGCTCCCAAATATACATTTTCTTTGTCCTGTCAACTTCTCACAGATTTATGTCTTTTAGTCTACAACATATAAACACAGCATGATTTGGTCATTTCTTTGGGTCTCAATTTTATTATTGGGCCTTCCTGAGCATGTAACTGAACTTTGTTTTTTTTCTCCCGTTAATCTATCTCATGTCATTTTAATTCTTAGAGCAGCTAGAAGAATCTTGAATGGTAGAATGAAACTTCTCCTCCTCAATACAAGCCATGGTGTGTGGAGGTGTCATCCAGCCCTCCATATTACCTTTTGGGAACTGGGGCAAATATACAGAAGTTTCTGGTGCTTGCGGTGCTGTCAGTAATAAAGTTCTCTCTCTTGGACCCAGGAACCTTGCGTCTTCTGTCAGCATGACACTTTTTGCTACCTACCACTGTGGTAGATAAATTGTTAGCTTGCAAGAGGGGTGAAATCTCATACCCTTCCTAGTTCTTGAAAGTTGATGTCTCCCTCATAAAAGCTGTGCTTAGTGGATAAATAAAACTTTATATCAAGACTGAGTGGTATCTAAGGGATCATCTGTATCTATTTACTGGCTTACAAAAATGAAAGCCAACATGGAAAATGTTGAACAAACATCTTGAGGTAAAGTGAAATATTCTGATCAGTCTGTAAATTTTTTTTCACCATAATGAAAATATTCTTTTTGTTTTCTTTTATTAAGTTTAATTATATACTTTGAGAGAGAGAAAGAGAGAGTGAAAGGGGAGGGACAGAGAGAAGGGGAGAAAGAGAATCACAAGCAGGCTCCGTGCTGCCAGCACAGAGCCTCATCCACGGTTCAAACCCATGGGATCATGACTTGAGCTGAAACGAAGAGTTGGAGGCTTAACCGACTGAGCCACCTAGGTGTCCCTGAATGAACGTATTCTTGAACAGATGTTAAATAGATTTTTGACATACATAGATCATTTATTTTTTATTGTATTTATTTATTTTTAATATTTATTTATTCTTGAGAGAAAGAGACAGAGAGAGAGAGAGAGAGAGAGAGAGAGAGAGGACAAGCAGGGGAGGAGCAGAGAGAGAGCAAGACACAGAATCCTAAGCAGGCTACAGGCTCTGAGCTATCAGTGCAGAGCCTGACGTTGGGCTCAAACTCACAAGCCATGGGATCATGATCTGAGCCGAAGTCAGACACTTAGCTGGCTGAGCCATAGGTAGGTCATTTAAAGCACTGGATTTCAAGTTACTACTTGCTGGGTGTGATAAGTAAAAGGCATAGCTGAAAGAAAAGAAAGACTGAACATTTGCTGGAACATTCGGGGAATTTCACTTACACGTTTATAAAAGCCAGGAAATAATTCTATTCAAAAAAGTAACAGTATGTTGAAGGACGACCAAGTGAGTACTGCAATAAAAGTAAGATGCTTTTATAGACACTGGGAGATATGATTATACATATAAAGAGACAGTAAATTGTTCTGTTCAAACACTAACACTGTATTCAAGGGCAGTCAAGTGGATAATGAAATAACAGTAAGATT
Organism: Panthera pardus; assembly: GCF_024362965.1. Lineage (NCBI taxonomy): Eukaryota > Metazoa > Chordata > Mammalia > Carnivora > Felidae > Panthera > Panthera pardus. The sequence goes on from NW_026527002.1 coordinate 54,322,421, forward strand.
TTTTTTTTTATAGCACCGTGAGACATGGTTAGTTACAATAGTCATTGAATTGTAATCATTGCTGACTTGTGAGTTTTTTAATGCCTTCAAATGTTGCATCAAATATTCTAGAAGAAAACAAAGTGCAGGAACAAAAAATGTTGGGAACTGCTAACAAAAAACCAGAAGTGGAAATAAGGGAACAAGAGAAACAAAAGAGAGAGTAATTTAAGTTTGTTAGCATGTATGAAAAAACATACCATAAAAAAGTGTTCATTAATTCAGAAACTCACAATTATGAGAGGACAGATTCCAAAGTGGGCAGATCTATTTATAAACATTTAACCATCTAGAAGCAATAACTATCCAGGGAGGTAGAATGTTAATTAAACGCCTAGAGGCAATCTCAATGATGTAAGTGAATTTAAAATTTAAAAGGACGTAATCAGTTAGAATTATAAATATAGTTATAGATAATTAGACTGAACTTCTATAGTGATATAATTAAATGAATGGCATGTCCTTCAGTCTTTGGTTCATTCATTTAATAATTGAGTTGCTCCCAACATACCATCCATTGTTACTGTCTTTAAAGAGTTTCATATTCTAGTGGGGAAGAAAGTATATAAACTTCTACAATATTCCAGATTTAATTAGCTTCTCTAATAAAGGTACAATGGAGTTTTGAGACTAATTTCTGACTCAAGCAATCACAGAGGGCTTCATGGAAGAGCAATATTATTTCTTGTTAAGACTTAAAAGCTCAATAGAATTTTTAGACAAAGGAATTGAAAAAGGCATGAACCAAGGCACAAAATGTGAAGGTGCTGGGCATGTTCAAGAAAGGCTGCCTGAGTGGTCTAGATTGTTGGTGGAATATCGGATTTTGTTTTGTTTGCCAATTTTAAAATCTTTTTCAAGTTCTCTTTAAAAGATGAGGTAGGCCCAAGTATATTTACTGATATGGTATATATTTGGCCTCTGTTCTGCCACGTAGGTTAATGTTCTATGACTCTAGTCTTTCATTGGGTGGCTTTTTTACTCATTCTTTCTTTGGGGTGTATGTTTTCATTTTTTAAGAAAGTTTGTATTTTTTTCTAATAATTACCTTTGTGCTAATATCTTTAATTTTTTTATTATTTAAAAACAATTTTTTTAACATTTATTTATTTTTGAGGCAGAGAGAGACAGAGCATGAATGGGGGAGGGTCAGAGAGAGGGAGACACAGAATCTGAAACAGGCTCCAGGCTCTGAGCCGTCAGCACAGAGCCCGACGCAGGGCTCAAACTCATGGACCATAAGATCATGACCTGAGCCAAAGCCGGCCGCTTAACCAACTGAGCCAACCAGGCACCCCTATGCTAATATCTTTATATGAAACTCTTAACTTCTCTTTTTCCCTTTCTCTCTCTTCATGCCCCCTTCCTTCCCCCATTTCTCTCTTTTTATTGTCTTTTGGTTAACTACAATGAGGAATACTGAAATTTTCTAGTAAATTCTCATTTCTCCTGTTACTCCCTTCCCCCTCCGTATCTTATTTGAGGGGATATCCTTTTACTCCCAATTAACACCCAAGTGTTAATTGCATACTCCCAGTAAATATTTAGTTAATAAATGGGTTTATTTTACCTTTTAACATACTCCCCATTCCTTGCCTTGTTACCATTTTTCTTTTCTTTTTTTATTTTGGTATTTGCAATGTATCTATATTTTCAGATCATGCAGACATTCTATATTATAAATGCCCCTTTAAAATAATAACTTAGGAACAATTCTAGAAGACAAATATGGTTTTAATGTTCTTCACTAGTCTCTTTGAATGTCTAAAATTTATCTTACAGATTCTTTAGATCAGCTAATGAGAACAATTCCCTGAATTATTTTACATTCTTAACACTTTGCAGCTGTCACACTTGGGGGTCAGTTTGACCAGATATAAAATCTTGGCTCATATTTTCCTTTCCTGAATATCTTTATATGTTTAGATATTGAATATTTGAAATATGTCTTAATATTCTTTTCCACCCTACAGAATTGCTTTTGAAAAATTTAGGGTTAAACTGACTTTTCCTTTTTTCCAAAGTCCCACAGTTTTTCTAGAACAGGGATCCTCAAATATGTTGGTTTCAGGAATTCTGTACAGTTTTCAAAATTATTGAGGATCCCAAAGACCTTTGATTTATGTGGATTACATCTAATGATATTTACCTATTTAAAATTGAGAAATTTTAAGTTATTTATAAATTCATTTATAATACCAATAATATACCTATTATTTATTAACAGAAATAATACTTATTAAGTGAAAATAATATATTTTCCTAAATAAAAAAAATAGTGAGAATATTTTACATTTTAGCCAGTCTCTTTGATGTCTGGCTTAATAGAAGATAGCTGGAGTCCCAGGGGTACCTGGGTGGCTCAGTCGGTTAAGCATCTGAGTTCAGCTCAGGTCATGATCTCACAGTTCATGGGTTCGAGCCCCACATCAGGTTCTGTGCTGACAGCTCAAAGTCTGGAGCCTACTTCAGATTCTGTATCTTCCTCTCTCTGTGCCCCTCCCCTGCTCGTGCTCTCTCTCTCTCTCTCTCAAAAATAAATAAACATGAAAAAAAATTTAAAAAAGAAGACAGTTGGATTCACATATTTAATTATTCAATCTTTTGAAATATGTTGTTTGGGTTAAAGTATTTGAAGAAAATATGGCCTCATAAATATGTAGATGAAAGTAAGAAGTATTTTTTAAGTTTATTTACTTATTTTCAGAGAGAGAGAGAGAGAGAGAGAGAGAGTCTCAAGCAGGTCCATACTGTCAATGCAGATCCTGATATGGGGCTCAATTCCACGAACTGAACCATAAGATCATGACCAGAGACAAAATCAAGAGCCAGACACTAAACTGACTGAGCCACCCAGGCACCCCAAAAATGAGAAGTATTTTAAGTACATTTTCAGATAATTGTGGATATTCTTCTTTGATATTATACAAGATTTGACAAGTGACAGTTTCTTAAAATTTAGTTGCAGTGTGGAATTTAAAACCATAGCAATGAACTTTTTGTTTTTTGGCTACACTAAAATCCTTTTGTCTGTCTTACAGTTTGACTAAGTCTTTTCTCTAGCATTATGTACTGGTCATTTAGAAACTTTGGGTTCATTGAGTTATGCAGCCCTTCCAATTGTTGACACATCTCATCATACACTATCATAACATCACATATTAATATCACTCTTGGTCTTATTGGGAAAGTCTTATTGGAAAAGCTACGACTCACAGTAATATATACACGTTTTTTCTAAAACTTGTTCTAATTTTTCCTTGAAAGTTCAAATTTTATCCCTGCTAAAAAATAATGTTGATGCTTTTTTCATTTCATTTATTTTTTAGGAAATTTTCTGCCAAATACCCACATTTTAATAATCATAACTTTGTTTATACATTGTTATTTGCAATAAAAATGCAATAAAAACTAGTAAAAAGTCATTTGTAGAAAGTGACTAGTTTCAGATGGCAATTCAAATAATTGCACAGGTGTTTTTCCTCAAGTACTGCACAAGTGCTTTATATATACTTCCCATTTTCTCACGTAATAGAACAAGAGTCAAGATTTAATAAAATTAATTTTTACTGCTTTATCAAGGAACTTTTTTTTCCTAAATGTTTATTTATTGTTGAGAGAGTGTGAGAGAGAGAGCAAGCAGGGGAGGGGCAGAGAGAGGGAGACACAGAATCTGAAGCAGGCTCCAGGCTCTGAGCTGTCAGCACAGAGCCCAACGTGGGGCTGAATGCACGGACCATGAGATCATGACCATGAGATCATGACCTGAGCCAAAGTCCGACGCTTAACTGACTAAGCCACCCAGGCACCCCTATCAAGGAACTTCTTACATCAATCTTTTTTTCCAGCATCAGTATTGATGAAGAAAGGATAATGAATGCCACAGTTTTTATTCATGCTAAGAGGCCACCAGTTTTACCCATGATTGCTTTTGCAAGGCAATATAAACTATTCCCTTTTGCTTTTTGTTAGTGCAGATGTTAAAACACTGACATTTGTGTGCCTTTAGAGTGGGTTTTGAGGTTTCCCCAAGAACCTGCAGAGCACACGTTGTGAACTGCTATTGTCAGGTATGTCTTGGTGTGGCCATTAGGAGACTGTTTTACCAGGTGTGTAGTTTCAATATATATTTTAAAGTTTTCTTTCTTTTTCTTTCTTTCTTTCTTTCTTTCTTTCTTTCTTTCTTTCTTTCTTTCTTTCTTTCTTTTTCTTTTTTCTTTTTGTAACTTTCCTTAAATCAGTTCTGTTTCATTACTGTGGGTTTCTTCTTTTGTCATTATGTATGTTTCACTCTCTTCCTCTACCTTCTGTATTGATCACTTTCTCTTGTATCTTTTTAATCTTTCTTCATTTCTTTTTTTTATAATTAATTCTTTTCAATCTTTTAATTTTCTTTTTTTTTAATTTAAAGCTTATTAATTTATTTTTGAGAGACAGAGAAAGGGAGAGAGAGAATCCCAAGCATGCCCTTCACTGTCAGCATAGAGCCTGATGGAGGGTTGGGGGTTGATATCAGGAACCATGAGATCATGACCTGAGCCAAAATCAAGAGTTGGATGCTTAACTGACTGAGCCACCCAGGCACCCCATCAATCTTTTAATTTCCTTAAAACATTAAAGCATTAGAGCATCCAAAGTACATGCTTTTATTGTAGGGACATATTCTGTTCTTAATTGCTTTTGTTCAATAAGTTTGAATGGGATTTAATTAAAAAAATTTTTTTTTCAGACTTCTTACAATGAAATGCATCCTCCTGGACTTCAAAAAAAGTTTTTTTTTTAAAGAGAGAGCAGGGGAGAGGAGCAGAGGGGCAGAGAGAGAAAGACAGAGACAGAGACAGAGACAGAAAATCTCAAGCAGGTTCCACACTCAGTACAGAGTGCCACATAGGGCTTGCTCCTATGATTCTGGGGTCATTACCTGAACTGAAATCAAGAGTTGGACACCCAATGGACTGAGTCACCCAGGTGCCCCCATCCTCCTGGACTTTTAAAAGAGTGTGGTCAACCAGCATACCTTTTCTAGTCCAAATACTCTAGAACTCTCTCCTCTGTGACTTTCATAAAATGACTTTCACTTTCTGCTTCCCTTCCCCAATTTTACATAAACATTATCTTTCTTTTGCCTTCCTAATTTGAATTTTGCTTTCAAGAATTTCTTCCCTGTAGCTTTGCTCTTGGAGAGCGTTTTGGTTTACTGTTTTCAAGAGGTCCTTTAGCCCTGACTACTCTGGCACTATCAAATGGCATCATGGTTTTTCTTGCATTCACCCTTGAATTGGATCTGGTAAAACCTCCTCCTAGCTTTGGTTTTCATTCCAGTAGGGATGTGTTGTGACTTGAGGGTGCTCCTTTTTTAGGACTATCAAGATTATTACCTCCCCTATGGTTTCCCTCCTCACTGCTTTCTGCAGTAGTTACTGATATCATGTTATTATGATTTTACAACTGTTAACAGCTGGGGATACTTTGCCACTGTGGGGAAGGAAGAATAATTTCCTTTCTACTCTTCTAGGTTCTTTGCTGAGACCCCACTGTAATAAAGCTCTGATTAATAGAAGAAAAACAAACATAAGCTTAATAACAGGCATACCTCCTGTATATATATCGGAGAGACCTAGGAAAACTGAGTAACTCTCTGTTTTGAGAGTTAAAGTGGTCTGTTTAAAGACACCACTTTAAATACCATCTCCAGCTAAAGACAAAGATTTTGTTGGGGGTGAGGGTGGCCAGTTAGGGATAGTCACCAGGAAAAGCAGGTAATCCAGGGTAAGGTTGTTTTGCACATCTAAGTCATTTGTCTTCTCCGTCAATAAGTTTCTAGAAATTAAATCTTCCATCTCTTCCTGGTACAGACAGGGACAGGGAGATGCCCTTATGAAAGGAGATTTCCCTAATAAATGTATATGTCTCTTACAAAAGCGAACTTCTCAGTTTTCAGAACTTCGCCTGTATCTGCTGTTTCTTAAAAATAATCAGCCTAAAAAATCTTTATGCCAAAGAGTCATATTTTAGGGTATCATAGTTTTCACTTTGTTCCCTTTCACCACCTAGTTCTGTTGTAGATGTTTTACTTGATTCTTTGGTTTTGTTATCCTAATGGTTTTGTGTAGAACAAGCCCTTCTCTTGTGGCAGAAATTGGAAACAAGAGATGCCAGATCAAAGTATGTAATGATATTTAAGTTATATTTGCTTCTGTCCCATTGGATATCATGCCATATGGCCAAACACAAACATTGTGAAGCAGGGAAGGATACTTCCTCCTACCACCGAGAAGGTCTTATTTGTGAATAATAATGTAATCCACTATAGTGCTGTTAGAATATGGTTAAATTCTTGCTTCTATGCTCCCTCTGAGAGGGAGTTGAGCATAACACAGTAACCACATGGAGAGGAAGAAGAAGGAAATCGAGGATAAGGTGCAGAAAGTTTTAAAAACTGGGCGATTTGAGAAAAAGAATTTTAACTTTTTTTGATCAATGTTCAGTTCCAGGAATGAACCGATGTGAAACAGATTAATATGGAAATGCTTCTGAAGGGGAGCAGATTTTGCCACCCCAAAATATGTCTTTTTGGCGCAAGGATTATTTTGAGTTAAAGGCAATCAAAACCCAGCAGATTCAGGAAAAGCGCTTTACCTCCCCCTCAACTGCCTAAATTTACATAAGAAAGGGGGCCTGTATCAGGAAGTGAGCTATTATCAGAGATACCTTTTTATATAAGAAACTTATCTGCAAAACAGTGTAACCTTTGTTTTCTACATCTCTCCTACATTCCTGTGAATGGCCTTTCTTCCTGTCCCCAGACCCCTGTCCGTCTCTTTCCTCAGCTTCGGGTGTTATATAAGCCCCAATTACCTGTCTGCCTTTTGGGTCTCATATTTTACAAGGAAGGGATCCCATATGCACAAAATTTGTTAGTTTTTCTCCTGTTAATCTGTCTTATGACAATTTCATTACTAGACCAGCCAAAAGAACATAGAAGGGAAGAAGGGAAAATTTTTCCATTCCTTCACTTACCATTTCAAAGGTTCAGAAATTCAAAATGTCCTTCACGTGATTTAGCAAACAAAGAAAGATAATGCCCCTTCATCAGAAAATAATTAAGAGTTAAAATCTAGTGTGGTAGGATTGCCAGGTGGTACTGTGGTACTCTGATAGGCACGAGGCCCAGAACTAGGCCCTTTGGGGCAAAAGGTTGGTTAGTTTAGCTTTCACAAAAGGGCATGAAGGGGAGCAGTATATGCCACTTTGGCAGAAGGATTACTTTGGACTGGTTATTTTGAGAAACTGCAGAGGAAGTTCTAAAAATCAAGTATAGAAGTTGCCCTTTTGTAAGGGACATTTACAATTATGAGGGAAATCTCCATTTTAAGGGTGTTGCCTTCTCTGTAACCAGGAAGGAGAGGATAGCCAAATCTCTAGAAATTTATCAGTAGAGATAGCAGCAACCTAAATCCGCAAAACAACCTCACATTGTTTACTATACCTGCCCTCTACACCCCAGCAGAGCCTTCTATATCCTTCTTTTGTCTTTAACTATGGATGGTATTTAAGGTAGCTGCTTGGGCCATCTCGAGAAGTTACTGAGTTTTCCGGGATCTCTCCCATGTATACAGGAAGTATACATGTTATTAAATTTCTGCTTGTTTTTCTCTCATTCATCTGTCTTTTAATATAGGGGGTTTTAGTCAAGAACGTTGAAGAACAGAGGGAAATTGTTTTTCCTCCCTTACAGGCATAAAACAAGACCTCAGAGCCATCAAGAAAGAAAGAACTGAAACCCTTAATAAACACATCTGAGAAAGCTGGCTGAGCTATCTTCAGGAAAGAGGAGTACAAAAATTCCCATCTACCACCCTAGAGAGCATGAAACTTATTTTTCCTGATGCTTTGGATAGGGAAAAGGAAGTATTCTATAAAAAAGGAAAAAACTCCCAAGTCAGCACTGCACAAGGGATTGTCTCTGAATTTATAATACACAAGTGGTAAAGAAATCTCTAAACTGAGTTAACATAAAACTGATCCTAGCTTGGTGATGTCCATAAGGCCCAAAGCAGTAGCAAACAGACACCCTCTTTAGGGGAACATTTCTAGCAGTAACATTATGCAGGATTCTTAGGGAAAAAATTCCTTGCAGAAGAAGAGCTTGCTCTCTCTCTTTCTCTCTCTCTCTCTTTCCTCACCCCCTCTCTTTCTCTCATATACTCACATATCATACACACAAATACTATAAAACCATATAATGATATAATTCAGGTTGAACCTCTGTCTAGAGACATTATAAGGAGGATGATTCCCCACGGACTTGAGATTATGAAAACAATGAAAAGGATGATTAAAAAAAAAGTACAGTTGTCCCTTATCTGAAAATTCTGAAAAGCAGATATTCTGAAGGAGAACCATAACTGGAACATTATTTTTCCACTATTTCAGATGAGGTAAATGACAATGTGCTACATGTTACTCCTAAGCTCCCAGTTCCTTAAAATGTAACTGAGGCACTGTAAAATTTTTACATGTAAGTAAAAAATGAACGAACAAACAAACAAACAAGGAAAAAACTATCACGTTAGCATGTAAAATGCTAAAACATTGATTATTAATAGCTGCTCTGCATGCAGTAAAGAAGTTTGCATGCTGCACTGTAAGCATGGTACTTGGACTTTCATCTCATGCAGCAAACTAAGAGCAATGAATAAATCTGTTAGAAAAAATGCAGACATGCTTTATAATAAAGACCAAGGCACGTTCCAATAATTAATTGGCATTACTCAACAACAAGAGTAAAAAACCTGAACTTGAATCATGGAGGAAGGAAGGGAAACTCATTGAAATCATCACTGTTCGCAATTAGTTGCAAAAGTTAATCGTGTAGGCAACGTTGGTGATAAAGGAATAATTTCAGGGAAGCTATCCAGTTTTGAGGAATAGTTAGAATTCTCCACCATTTTGGTGCTGCTGTGGAGACTCCTGAACAAGAAGACTTTGAAAAATCTTCATGAAAAGTGAAGGGATTGATGCTTTAGGATAACATCTCTTATTAATTAGAGCTCCGCTTACATGCCCGTTTTTTATGTTGGTAAACAAATGGCTTCTCTTAATGCCAGCTGTATTGAAGATACACAACCCTTTTACTGACACGAAGCATGACTTTTAAAAAGATTTCTGTGGAGGTGTGTCCATATGTTTGAAATTATTAGATAGATAAAAGGAATATAACTCATGAGTAAAGAACACAGCAGCCAGAAAAGAAAGAAAGAAAGAAAGAAAGAAAGAAAGAAAGAAAGAAAGAAAGAAGAAAGAAAGAAAGAAAATAAAAGAAAAAATCAAATGATAAAAGTATTTAAAGAAAGGATAGAATTAGAAGATTTAAGAGAGAACTTCTGAAAGGGGAGAATTGAGACAATTAAGAAAACAATACTCAAAGACGTAGTGGCTAACAATTTTTCAGAATTAATAAATGATGTGAACCACCAGTTTGGAAATGCCCAATAAGCACCAGTTCTGTGTCTAGTCCCCACAGACATGTCGTTTTCCCACAGCAAAACATCAAAGAGAAACTGAAAAAACTTGAAATCTTTCAAAGATAAAGACAATTAACCTACAAAAGAACAATCATTAGACTAACAAACTTTACACAGTAGAAATCGGATAATAATGTCTTGAAAGGTTTGAAAGAAAACAAATTACCAATTTAGAATTCTATACCAGCTAAACAAAAATTCAGAGTGACGGGTGAACTAGTGTCTCTGCAAGACTAAAGAAGTAGCTACTTTATGAATAAGGAAACTAAGCTTAGAAACAAAAAAGTGGTGAAAAGGGAATTTGGTAAACATTTAAGTAATTTTAAATAAGAATTATTTATACAAACTAATAATAGTTTTTAAATTTTTTCTTAATTTTTTTAAAAGTAGTCTTTTAAAGTAGGCTCCATGCCAGGCATGGAGCCCAACGCAGGGCTTGGGCTCAAGACACTGAAATCAAGACCTGAGCCTAGATTAAGAGTTAGATGTTTAACTGACTCAGTCAAGGTACCCCAAACTAATAATAGTTATAATAGTTATAATAATTATAACAATAGTTATAATAACAGTTATAAAGTCAGAAGTTTAATGGTAGGATGGGACTAAGTTATGTGACTGAAAGATGGAAAGGTAGTCAATGGAGTTAAAGGAGTATTTCTAAAATTCTTTTACTTTGGGTGAGAAAATATATCCTGATTAATTTTATACTTTGTTAAGCGCGCGTGCTAAAAACTAAAGACCGTTTATTGGAAGAATAGAAATGACAATATAACTTTCACATGAGCGGAAGGGGAAAGAGGAGATTATGGCAACCTAACAGAAAAAAACAAGTAAAGAAAAACATTGTTAAATAGAAGGAGTAAATGAAAACAGTAGCAATCCATCCAAATATATTAGCAATTAGAACAGACATAAAACACTTTAATTTATCAGTTATTATGCAAAGATTTTCAGATTGGGTTAAAACAGAAATAAAACAAAATCAGGTTATATGCTATTTGCAAGAGACATGCCTACAATATAAGAACAAATAAAGTTTGAAATAAAATGAAAATCGAATGCCAGATAAATATTAAATTGAATAAAGTTGATGTAACTATATTAATAAGATGAAATAGACTTTAAGGCAAAAATCATTATTGAAGATAAAGAAAGCCATGGTCACAGAAGGAACAACTTACCAACATTCAAGAATCCTGAATCTGTGTGTACCTAAATGAGTATCAGAATAAAAATAAAAATCTGGCAGAGTCACAAGATGAAATAAACAAATTCACAATCACAGTGGAGAAATTAAAATAGAAAACCTTAAAATTAACAGATAATAGAGGCAAAAAATTAACAAGAAAATTGGAGTTAACATAACTAACATATTTGATGGATGTCTGTTGGAAACCTTATGCCCAATAATTAAAGAATGTGTATGGGTGACAAAGTAAAACTCAACAAAGATTGAAAACCTGAGTTTAAGCTGATCACATTTTTTGATCATAATAAAATAACTTTAGAAATCAACATGAAAATAATAAACACACCCCTGATATTCTATGGGAAAATCAGAAAATTCCTTTTTGAATCAGAGAAAAAACTATAATAGAACTTATATCCTATTTGGATCTAAACAGAAATGAAAAAAAAAAAAAACCCCTCTGAGTAGAGATGAATGGAATGTAACTAAAGTTATAAGGAAACCTTCATAAATGCAAAGATTAGAAAGGAAGAAAGACTGAGAAATTAGTGATATGTGCATCCAACTCAAGAAGTTAGAAAACGAACAATGTAGCAAACACAAATGATAAGAAAATAGTAATGTTAAGAGAATAAATTGTTTATATAAAAACAACCAGATACCGATTTCCCCTGCTATCTGTGAGTGGAATATTCCTAAGACTCTTACCAAGCAAATGCCTTAAGTGAAGAAGCAATTACCATTAATACCTGTGGAAACATTCCCAGACCCCCAAAATAACCTCTCTTAGATGTTTCTGATTCTTTAGGACACACCTTGCTAACAAATGCACAAAACAATGACAGAGCACAAACGCTCACACACACAAATCAAAGCTCTGGTGGCCTGATGCTGATGCAGTTCCTGGGCAGGAGGTTGGTGGCACCACTGTCCCTGCTACAGATACAGTGTGTCACACTGCCTTTATAAAGGCTACTGAGAAACAAGTGTGGAGGCTGTTTTCGCTTTTGGTCTTTAGTGTGAAAGTGAAAATCCTGTTCAGATTTCTTTAGGTTACCGAAAACAGATACTAATGTAGGTCTTTCAAAAAAATGAAGTGGTGTTAATGACCTTTTGGAAACTGATGGATATCTGTAAACAAAATTAAGTTCTTTGAAAAGATTAATAAAATAGGACAATCTCTGGCAAGTCTTCATAATTCCAATATTTTCCATTTGTTCCCCTAACCAGTTAACAACTATTCATAATTTAACCACCAATCAACTTAAAAAAAATTATTTTTTGGGAAAGTACAAGTGGAGGAGGGATAGAGAGTGGGAGACAGAGGATCCGAAGCAAGCTCTGCGTAGACTGCAGTGAGCCTGATGTGGGGCTCAAACTCACCATCCACTAGATCGTGACCTCAACCTACTGAGCCACCCAGGTGTCCCAACAATGAGTCAACTTTTAAAAATATATTAAATTCTCTGTTCAAATAACTAGGGTCATTTTAATCTCCTCTTAGGATATTGACTTATTTATACTATAAATTTAGCAAAAACAGGTAAACATGAATCTTATATGTAGAGAATGATTACAGTTTTTACTATGACACAATAGTCAATATAAAAAATTAATGGTGTTCAGCAACTAGAGTACAACTATGAATGTTTAATAATTATGAAAATTATCATGTGATATGTAAAATTTATAATGAGACATTTATTTTTTCTAATGAAGAATCTTTGGATGAACTAATCTGATCATCTAAAGAGAATCATATTTTTCCAAGCCTTGTATGACTGCCAACCTTCAGAAGATTGTATTGAGATTTTCAGATAATTTATTTGATGGGTATGCTTCTGTGTGTGAGTACTGCTCAACAAATTCACAAATTGTCTAAATCTATTAGATCAAGAAGGGGCAAAAGGAGGAAAAGGCAATATAAGACTACTACCAATGGGAGAAAGTGTTAAAGAATGATAATCACTATCTCAAACAAGTACTAAAATAAAGCGATCTTTGGGGTGCCTAGGTGGCTCATCTGACTCTTGATTTCAGCTCAGGTCATGATCTCACGGTTCCTGAGTCCCAGCCCTGAGGGGACAGCGTGGAGCCTGCTTAGGATTCTCTCTCTCCCCCTCTCTCTATCCCTCTCCCGCTCACATGCTTACATGCTCTCTCTCCCTCTAAAAAATAATAATAAACATAAATTAAATTAAATTAAATTAAATTAAATTAAATCAAATTAAATTAAAAAGGGACCTTTGCAGAGGTGGTAAGGCTATTTGAACATGAGAAGTGATGTGAGAAGAAACTTGCTCTTTTCTCTACAGTTGCGATTGTGAGGCAGAGGAGGAGTAGCAAGAACACGGTTCTGGAATTAGGTTCTATCATGTATAAGATGCATGGCCTTGAGAAAATCGCTTGACTCCATGAGCCTGACATGTTTTAACATATAAAATGGACCTTTGAATAATAAGTACAAAATCTATTAAAATGTTGTGAAAATTAAACAAGATAATGTAAATGACCAAACACTTAGCAATAGGTGCTAAATAAATACTAGTGCACCCTACCCTTTCTTTGTGTTCTTATAACAATTTCTACTTATTTAATGAGGGTCACTTAATTCACTAATACACTGACATTTGCTGTATTAAGTCTAATTATAGTTGTGAATGCTGTTAGTATAAATAACAGAAGTTATTCCATAGTATTTATGTTAATATAGTGATAAGAAATAAATGGCTATCTGGTAGAATTTTTTTAAAAAAGTGTTTATTCTTGATTAATTGCTACATATGGTTTTATGACTGCTACTTTTATAGCTGTTCCAGTAGAAACTTCTTTCATTTCAATATGCAATTTTAGATTTTAAGAACATAAGATAATCAGGAACACTTCCATCGCTGTGATTTTCATGTTTTCTCTGGGAACCATGGAAAGAATCAGAGATGTTTGTTTTAATGAGAAACCTAGAACACCCTAAGATAAGCCTTTTTCTCTCACAGTGAACTTATTGACTGCATTTTCTATCCGAGTTGTTACTCTTATATTGTCATTCTCAATCTTAGATTTCTAAACAGTTCTTTAGTGGTGCCAAGTTTCTTCATAACTGTGTTAATCATCATTTTTATGAGCATTATTTCATTTCCCTACCCTCTAAGAGCAGTGTTGAGTTTTCACTTTATTTAACTAAATTATAGGCTAAGACTCTGTAATACTTCAGACTATCAAAAGAATCCTAGGATTAAAAAGTAAAAAGGAATTATACACCCAGCTTGAAAAGAACCAATGTTTACTAACTAGTTTATATTTGCAGTGAAATGCTGCATTGGAAAATCAAAGTAACTCTAGGAATGACAAAGGGCTAATATCAGAATGTTTAAAATTTTTTATGTCACATTGAATTAAGGCTTTATAGTTTCAGATTATTGGGTGATGTTCTTGGTGTTGACTATTCGAATTAAAAAAAAAAGATGTCTGAGTAGTGCTGATGATTCTACAAACTACACTGTTGCTTTCCTGTTGGCTGTCTGCTAGGCACCACCAACCAGGGCTGCTGGTGGGACACTGCAAAGCTCAGAGAGGAAGAAGGAGAAATGAAAAACAGTAGAAAGTAGTAAGGCAGGTTGCAAAATGAAGGATACGTGCCGCAATTAAAGGTCTTAATTTTTTCTTTTTATTTTGTACAAGGGCTTATGTGGTCCAATACCTCAAATCTGTAATCCTCCTTAAGGGAAAGAGCTGTGGTTTAGGCATCCTAAACCCCTGTTGTGGGTGAGCTCTTTTAAAGCTGACAATGAGGAGATGAGGGAACATCCTTACTGTTCAGAAAGGGAGAAGAGCATCAGAGGGCAGCCATTCAAAGGCAATCAGCAGCAACACGGGCCACAGATTGAGGTCAATGGAATGGAGGGATGGCAAAAACAATTGGAGCTAGAACTGTAGAGGTACCCCTCGCAGCTTTAATTATGTAGAAGAATCATCTCCTTCTGGTCCTCCACCCACCCTCCAATCCCTCCTAAAACATGAAGAGAAAAATTAGGATGATTCTAGGAAAATATTAGGCTTTCCTTTAACCATATATAAAATTTCTCAGAGCAGTAAGAATCCAGATATCGTCAATATGACAAGTTGAACTCATCAATGGGTGAGGATCCCTAATTTGTAAGCAGTTTTTGTTTAAAATAAAATGAATGCCATAATATTAATAAAAGTATAATCCTATCATCCAGTTAATGAATATTTATTGAAGATGTTAAATTTCTTACAAGCCTAGTTGCTATTTTACTAAACACGGTGGAAAAAAAACAAGAAAAACCTCCAGCAAATTTACAAATGACACAATAAAAGGGACCTATGTACATAAGCAATAATCTTGGTGTATTCAATTTCTACTGAAAATTATTAAGACCCCTGTTAGGAATGGTTGATGATATATGGTTTGTAAAAAAAAGAGAAAAGTAGTTGAAATCAATAATCAATAGACTGAATATACATATGAAGACAATATGCCAATCACCATCAGGAAATACTTCTTGAAGTTAGGGTTAATGGATCTTTTTTCTGCTGAGAACACATGTAGTTAAGATGCCTGAATAAAATTTTACATAAAAGGACCATACATAATTTTTTAAATAAAAATTCTAAGTCTTAATTTTACAACCCAAATTTTAATCATTTTATTAATTTGTATTATGTAATGGGTTGTGGAAGCTATCGGGTTATAATCCATTGAAATCATACAGTATAAAGGAGATTTTGGGGCTATTCTTCTATTCAAGTGTTTTAATCTGTAACTCAAAGGGAGATTGATGTGGTTAAGGGACAACCAATGAACCTGCCAAACTTGTTGTAGGAAGGAGCTGGAGATTTGGGAGGGCAGAGTATGAGAGCGTTTAGAAATGAAAGAGAGACTGAGAGAAAAAAAAATACTAGAAGGTCATGCTGGAGAATAAATGCTGTACAGAAATATCTTGGTGAAGAAAAATTGGCAAATGTTAACTTTAAACATTTTATTTTCTTTTGTGGGATTGGAATGAGTGAAGAAAGTAAATATTTTTTGACATTTTATTGTTTTTGAAGTGACATTTAAGTTTTGGAGTATTTGTAATATTCTGAATAAATTCAGTTTTAAACACTTAACCTTTTAGGATAAGTATAGATGATTATTATTTTGCAAAATATTTTTATGATGCATTGTAACTTTAATATACAGATTGGATTTAATTTTTTTCTCTTTAGCAACACAATCATCTCAGCATATCAACCATTGGGAATATTATTTCCCTCTCCAGTTTTCAGTTGCAAATTTCATTATAGCATGATATGGTTACCATCTGGTGTTTCTTATATAACATTATACTTAGGCTTTTCAGCTTTGAAATAATAATATTTCAAAGTAAATGGAAATCCTTTCTGAGAATGTGGTTTCCTGTAAGTAACACATTTATAAAACATAAAATGTAGTTTGAGTTTAGGCATATTACACATATTGGAAATATGCAGATGGAGTAATCATATGACTTTAGAAATCCTATTGGATTTTAATAGTTTATTATGCAACTTATCAAGTCCTCCAGATTAGCGTTTTTGCTTAATATTACATTATCATTTCAGTTGTCTTAAAGCCTTGAAAGCTCTATAATCTTTTTTCGATAAATAGATTAAAATTTGTCAGCTTCCATAAGGATTTCTTAAGCATCTCTGCTGAATCATTACTTTGTAATTATGTAGAGTAAGTTTTCTGAATGAATAAGCATGTGAGTTTGCCCTTCTTTCCTTCTGCAAAGTGGAGGAAATGGAATAGATTTGAAAGGAAAGAGAAAAGTGATTACGTGAAAGTTAGACAAGGAATACATTTGAAAAATAAAGATGAGAGGCATAGAAAGAAAGAGCAGCCGCACTTCTTCATCGGAGGTGGGCACAAAACAAGATACAAGAATAGGGGAAAGGTAACTAAGTTTTTAATGGAGGAAAAACGTATACCAAATGGCTTCCATTGTCCCAGTTGAGCAGCAGGTGAACTAATTTGCTGGAAGTAGGGCAGACAGAGGAGGGAGAGGGCTGATGCAGGAGGAAAGTGGTAGCTGCTGTGTTTTATGTGGTGAGAAATGGGGTAAGGAGCCAACTAGTGATGAGTAAAATAATTCGTCGTGCTGCAGTGAAGGCCCAGCTGAGGTTGGAAACCATAAATTTGTACTGTAGCCAATCACCATGGTAATATAAAGTCTCTCCTAAATGTAGTTCCCAAAGCAGAAGGAATGGAAATGGAGGCAGAGTCTAGGTCCGAAGAAGAATATTGCGATATATTTTCAACAGTTACTTGAGCAAGTAATATTGAATCTGAAAAACTAACTATAAAAATATTAAGTATTATGGGTATTATAAAATAATGTACACAAATCTTGGGTTTGAGCTCTGACTCGTTAAATTCCTGGAAGACCTTGGGAAAACCATCTAGTCACTTAACATTTTCCTCCCACATAAAATGGGAATATTTACCTTCTGGATTTCTTAGGAGGCTAAAATGAGAAAATTTATTAAAGTGGTTTATATCTCTACAGGTATAATTTTACTATAAGATATTATTTTTCTTTGACAGGAGGTGGAAATTCATTTCATGGAAGGCTTTAGTTTTGCCTTGTTTGTTGCCCTTTGTTAATGTACTTTTTTATCTGCATCTGTAGATAACATTTTTCTACCAGTTACTTTATTTCTCATAGCTACATTTGTCTCCTGTTTTTTTATTATATTAAGCTCTTTTGTGTCTTTGTCCTAACAGAACACCAAGAATATTTCATGCCCTTTTTGCAGCTTGAATTCCAGTTTGCTTTGATTTTTTTTCCTATGGAAACCCTAATTCTACTCTGTTGATATCCTTTCTCTTAACTGCTTAGTAAAATTAGCATTATATGGAGGCTTTAGTTCTTAACCTGATTGATCCAAAGATAAAAGATTCTATTGATTGTCTAATTTCTTGTATCCCGGTCTTAGAGCTAGCACTTTACCACATGTCTTTAAGAATTGCTTACTTTTTGAACAATTTTCTTAACTTATATCCATTTATATGTGACATCTGTTGGTGCCATTAGTTTTAAAACATAGTCTTTAAGCAAGATGTGACCATTCAACTCTTTTTTGCAAGGTGTGAGTAAAATCCTGACATGAATGAGTTTGCTTTCTTATTTAAATATTTCTTTAGTGTTTGCTATTTTTCATTTTTCATGATCCTATGAACAAGTCGGCATTTGTAGTTTTCAAGTGAAAATAGCAGGCAGACTGAGTAGCTGAGCTGTAAATTGAGAGAGAAAATGGCTTCATTTGATTGGAGTGACAGTTTTCAGTTCATTCAAGGGGGGCATGCTGCATAAAGAAAGAGGCTTTGCAGACAGTTTCTCACCAAAAATAGTCTGGCACAGTTCTGATAATTAGAATAAAGGAATTCTAAGGAAGGTGACATAATACCTAATAAGATGGTTGAGATGTTACACAGAGATAACAGTGAAATGGCTCTGAAAGAACTAAATAAGAAAGAAGATTACATTTTTCTTTAAGTATGAATCTGAATCTGCACATAACAGGTATGATTAGCTACTTATGAGAGTCAACAATAAGACTACATTTTTAGCTGAAGAGTCTAGTTACGCTGCGAAATCTAATTCCAAAGACCTGGCTATAATCTCATAGAAGTAGAAGTGGCAGTGTGATTGTGGCTTAGCAGCAGTAATCATTTGCCTATGCCTTGTAAAGGACAGCCAAGGTTATAAGACATACCCACATCCAAAGGCACTTTGTTTATCCAGCACTGATTTAGCCGGCATGAATATGTTTCTGGAGAGGTGTGCTGTATTTTAGGTAGGGCAGATTAGTCAGGCTTTTCCATGATTTATAGGACATAGTCTTGAGATTATTTGTCAACCTATGTTCTGATTCTAGGATCATCATGACACAGTCTGAGGAAAAACACACTTTTCTAGGTCAAGGAAAAGATATCCTGAATATGTTAATTGAGCAAACGGTTAACTCAAAAAGAATGTCGTCCACTGGAAATTAATTAATTGACTTCCTGGCTTACGGCATTATGAATTTGGTTCCTATGAATCTGTTAACCTGAGTGTAACTCTAAGTTCTGGTCCTGTGGTAATGGGAACCAATGATCTAAGCCAGTAATTCTCAAAATGTAGTCACCTGACTGCTTTCAGTGGGTCCATAAGATCAAAACTATCATATCCATGTTCTTCTGTATCCTGGCATCTGCATTTGTGCTAATGTACAAAAAAGGGAAATTCCAGCACCTTTGTCAGTGCTCATGGCCATGAAAGTAAGAACTCAACCACACCAATTCTTTGTACCACACTCCATCCTTTCTCAATCTTTTGGATTTGGGGTCATAGTAATCAGTCCCTTATTTCTCACTTCTCTCCATGTGCTGGACCAGTGGCCCCCAAACCTGGTTGCATCCAGGATTATAGATGATTATATTATCCTAGACTAGATCAGATTTTATGGCATCCAGTTTCCAAAATTTGTACATTTAGTGAGAATTTCTGGTGATTCCATTGCAGCCACTCCGGTACTGATCTTCAGCCTGGCTATTGGGAATCTTGGTTTAGGCTCTCTCTTGATCAAACCTCTTTAGCATTCTGGGTTAGATTGCTCTGGGTCCATATTCCTCCCAAAATTACAGCGAAGGTTAAGAAAAGTTGTAGGGTCCCACAGCCTGAGTTTAAATTTTGATTTTAAGTCTTGAGTTTAAATCTCATCTCACCAACTTTGGGTAAGTTACTTAACTCCCCCAACTTTGGATTCCTCTTCTGTAATTGTTATTATGGGACCACTGACAGTTTAAAAACTTTTCAAAGTATTTTCATCATCTTCATAATGCCTAGAACATAAAGTGTGCAATAAATGTTAAATTTTGGTACTCATCTTGATCCTGAGATTCCAAGTTCAATGCTGGAAGCCTACTGAGATGGCTCTTGCTGGACTCTCCTTAATCCCTGAGATGAAATCTGACAAATGAAGATGATTTAGTCATCATAGAGGAGCCTCAGGACTCATGAACTTGCCTAGACAGCCACAATTATGCAGTCGTGGTCAGGATTTAGGTGTGCTTTCAAGACTTGAACAAAGTTGAAGGCGAGAAGTCCTATTAACATTATTATTTTATACCTGGGTCCTGCTGCAAAAATGCCCCACAGTTTTTAGCTTTGGAATTAAATGATATATGAACACTAACCTCATTGGAAATCTTTGATTAGATTTTCCCATTAATATACTCATCAAATTCTAAAATAAGGCTTCCTTACTTTCTTTCTGAAGTTGTTTCCATTGCAGTACCACTTGACATATCTTGGTCTTTTCTCAGGTAGCCCTTTCCTTCTGCCCTTCTCAAATGTTCTTGTAAGAATGGAACTAATGTCAAAGAATTTGCTCTTAAGTATTCTTTCTGAGGGATTAATACATTTGGAAGTTGTCAATAAAAGTCATAAACTGAGGGAATAATTTAAAGCCAGAGACCTAATTCATCATCAGCTCATTGCTACTATATGATTCTCCTTTCTTTTCCTATGACAAGTATGGAGTTATCCATTTTTCATTGGTAAAAGTATAATTATTATTCGACTGTTTCAGTAACTCTGATATTTTAGCTTTTTCAAAATTGCTATTATTGATGTGTAATTGCATGTATTCTTTAATCGGTATGACACAAAGTGGGCCCCCTAAGAGCTATATGTTTCTTATTTATTCTTAATCATTCTACTTAAACCATTCATAGCGGTAGACCAATCATGATACCCAAATGAGTTTTTCATACTTTTCTGCATTAATATCAAAATGACATTTATGGTTGGGAAACTTGTAGTGATAGAATTTCTATTAGCTCTTTATTTAATTTTTCCCTTTTAATATTGATTACAAATGTATACCTTTACTTTCTAAAGAAAAAACAAAACATGCAAAACTTAGATCAAGAGACTGATATTACGATTTTATTATAAGTTAAAAAGGAATTTTCAAGACTCCAGTGGGAAATAAACTAAGTAAGGAGATAGGTTTATCTTCAGATCTCAGAAGTCATTAGATCAAAGACTTTAGTTTGGGAAAGGATAGAAATACTGGGGTGGCAGGGAGAGTGTTATAGACTATGGAAGAGGGAGAAGTCACCTCTTTAATTACTAGGAGAGAATAGGAAATAAGACTGAAATTTTGAAATCATTATTTGCATGTAAATTGTTTATCTTCCTCAAAACATGAGCCTTAATTTGTCATGATATAGACTGATAAGATTACAAGTTTCTCTAAAGCTAGTAGTGCAAAGTGGCTAACCTAAGTATAATATTAATTTTCAGACTTCCATAGGAAAAAAAGAAGCATTTCAGTTCTTTTCTTATCTTTATCTCTGTTCTCTAATGGAGTTTTCCATTTCTCTTTCCAGTTTTGCCCCAAAGCTCTCACATATAAAGGGAAATAATGAGAAAGCCCTTTGTTAAAACACACACACACACACACACACACACACACACACACACAGACATGAAAATGAGTTAGTTAAGGGCACATTCAGTAAAAAGAAAAGTGGAATTATTTTTATATATTTTTTTCATTTGGCTAATGTCTTTCATTTTAAGAGGTCTGTTCAAATACTCCTGGTCATATCTATTTATTAAGAGCTGAGTTATAGCACAAACCTCAGCCACCCAAAACAAGATAGTAGTAATAAAGGAATTTGTGCTGAATTAGAACAGAATGCTAGCCTTCCTATGGGAAAGATAATCCAGCTGTTTTGCTTTAATTTTTTATAATGATAAAATTCTCTTCAGTAATTTTCATAGACCGCTGCAGCAGTCTGTCAAATGTAATGCTAACTATTGGATTAAAATATTGATTTTCTTATCTTTGTAGAAAGCATTATTCAGAACATCAACTCAAGAAGGATAGTGGTGTAAAATAAAAGTAGTAAGGATAAAAGAAACAAGTGTAAAGGGAATGGTTAGAATTTAGTATACCTTGCAGGAAAAAGCATACTTTTTAAAGAAGGGTTTTTCATTAAATCAGAGCACTGTGGCAATCGAATCTCTTGGCTCTTTGATTGTTTATACTCAAGAACTATTTTGAAGTCCATAGGCGTATAAGCTGGAACTTTGTGCAATTACAATCCTTTCAAGATCTAATGTGGACTGTGGCTTACAATGAATGAGAAACATAGAAAAACTTGACCCCAAAGCTACTAATCCAAAGCATTCCTGATTAGTTGGGCTTAGTTTTTGATTGTTTAAAACTTCCCCTTTTTATCCTAGAAAAAAGTAACTTTCCTTTAAACTTGGCATTTGATGCTAAATATTATAGACAGAAATAGAACATAACCAAAAGACAATGGGCGCCACATTATCTTATTGTTCAAAATACAACTTCATGGTAGTAAATGTTTTTTTAAAAAGTAAGAAAAGTGACTATGTGACAAGATAAAAGTTATTTTGTTGTAAAAAGGAATGTAAATCTATACCTATTATTGATTAGCATTTAGTACATTGATTTTGATAAAGTTGTATGTAAAACTTTTGCTTCCTTTCAAAAGAATTATTTTTTTTCCTTTTCATTCAACATTTTACTCAAGTTAAACTTGTGTTAAAGATATCACAGAAAAATGAAGACAAGATTCTTAGTTACTACCATTCTATGTGTGTGTGTGTGGTGGGGGTATACAGCAGGCTGGTTAATATCAACCTATAGAGCAGTAAAATGTACTCTTTAAGGTCATCTTTTCTACTGGATGAGAATCAATTATATCTCTACCATAAAAATAACTCATTTGCATTGCTATGGACATGAATCATTTGAATTACTACCAGTCTTCTGCAATTTAACTTCTGTCTCTAAGGAGTACTAAAATTGCCTTGTCAATGGAAAAGCAATCAAAAGAGAACATTTTATACAACCAGATAATTTGTGGAGGGATCCCTAGACAACATTTCACTGAAGCATTTCATTGAAAAGACACCCAGTCATCTCTTTTGCCCATTTCCTAGTTTTGAACAGTTTTTTTTCCTAAACACACCGCTCAGACAATGGCATATGCTGTTTGCAGTCAACTAACTTTTATCATCTGTTCCAATGTGTTACCTGGGATCATTCTGCAGTTTATGACTGATATAAAATTGATTCAAATTCCCCAAGTTTTCTGTGAATTACCAGAAAGCTTTTTACCTATTCAAGGTTACCTCTGGCTTTCGACTCTTGCTTCCACTGAATTCATTCAATGTATTGATTGCCTCACATTCTGGGAATTCTCTTCCACGGCAAACTGTCCCTACAGTTAAACAAAGCATCTGACTTGGTTCCTGCAACTTTGTCCATTATTTCTGAGTTGCAAATAACTTTGATTTAAACATCAACACTGCAGGTTATTAAAAGACATTTTGACATTTCAGCACTAGTGTACCTTCAATGGCTACTTGATCTAAGATAGATTTTTTAAACTGAGCATCTTTGTAGATATCTAGTGAAATTTTAGATGATTTGGGGCCAGAATTCCTAAATTTTATCTCCCTCTATACCTGAGATCTTTGATGTGCCTGCTATTACAAACTTGAGTCCCAAGAAATGAAATTCAAAGCTTTACCATAAATTAACAAAACAGCTCTAAATCGGAGGTAATGGTAAGACAGTCTTACCAAAAGGACTGTCTTGGACTAACTTCTTTGTTTAGTCTAAGCCATTGGTTATTTTGGAAAACATTCTTGATTCTATACTGAACAACAAAGATCATTCGTCCTTAAATTACAAGTAAAAGTATCATGTTGTAATTCTAGAACAACTTTAGAATTAATTTGATGTTAATTAATTACATTTAGTTTCTATTAGATTTGCATTCAGAAGTGAGTTAATGCATTTTGTGGGAAAGATATGAGGACTATCCATGTTCACTGAAGCAAAACTTCAGAACTTTTGGTCAAACAGAAATGTCTTTCTCTCTCCTTCCTACCCTCCTATCTTCTAATTTCCTTGTCTTCCTTCTTACCACATCTATTTATTTATCATCTACTAAATGACAACCACCATCGTAGCCTGAATTTATAGTTGTAAACAAAAGAGAAAGTATGTGTTCTCACATAGCTTCAAGTTTATGTGGAGAAATACAATTAAAAATGGAAATAAAGTGTTACAATAAAGGCAATACTGATATACATTTTGTAGAAAATACCAAGAGTATTGAATTAGTTATCAGTTGCTCTGTAACAAATTACTTCAGAATTTTAGATAAGCATTTAGAAAAAGCATTTATTATCTCAGTTTCTATGTATCAAGAATAAGAGAGCAGCATACCTGTGTGATTCTGGCTCTAAGTCTCTCATAAAATTGGAGTCAAAATGCTGGACACAGCTAGGGCCATCTGAAAGCTACATCCAAGATGATTTACTCACATGTCTGGCATGTTGATAGTGGTTATTGGCAAAAGGACTTTCCGTAGAGCTGTTGACTCTCCTTACAATATAGTGTCTCCCTCTCTCTCTCCCCCTCCCCTACTTGCACTCTCTCTCTGTCTCTCTCTCTCTCTCAAAAATAAATAAACATTATAAATAAACAAACAAATAAATAGTAAATAAATAAATAAAATGTTCAAGACAATCAGCATGACTTTTTTACTTGTTAACAATTATACCAAATCTAAATTGGTTGTGTGTTCTTTTTTCTTTCTTTTTTAAAAATGTGTTCCACCTCTTTCCCTTCATATACTTCTTATTATATTTTCCTTCAAAAATTATTTAATTTTGAATGTCTTAGATAGTATCTCCCTAGAGCCAACACTTGAAAAAAATTAGGCTTTCATTTTGAGAAAAGAATAAGACAAGGACATTCACTGTCACCAGTGCCATTTAATACTTATCAAGAGTTTCGAGCCACCATAGTGTAAAACGAAGAAAATATAAAAGATACAAAAATTGTAGCAGAAGAATGAAACTATCATTAATTGTAGGTAATATGATTAGCTATATAGAAAGCAAAATAAATAAATTATATAATTACTGAGTAAATTTAGCAAGGTTTCTGTACAGAAAAGCAACAAAGGTAAACTGCATTTATAAAATGCCTCAGGAACATGAAATACCTAAGAATAAATTTAACATAAGACTTCTTTATAGAATACAATAAAATAAAATTGATAGAAATAAGAAGATCCAAATAAGTGGAGAGCTTTCACATGGATTAGAAAACATTATTTTAAAGATATCCCTTCAAGTTGGTCAATTAATTCAATGTAATACTTATTAAATTGCAGAAGTCTAAAATAACAGAATTGACAAAACAATTCCAAAATATACATGGGAGTGCAAAATGCCAAGAATAGCCTAGATAATCATAAGAAAGAACAACAAAATGGGAGGACTTTCTCCACCTGGTATCAAGAATTATAAACCTACTGTACTTAAGACAAGATGGTGTTGACGCAAGATGGGCAAATTAGACCTACAGATTAGAGAAGGGAACAAAGAAGCAAACTCATGCTTTTATGAACACTGTCAGCTCGACAGATATCAGAGCACTGGAGTCTTTTAACAATGGTTTTGAGCTATTGTATATTTAAAAAAAATAAAGATACCACCCTGTATCCACCCTACTTCATGCCATATGTGAACATTAATTCCAAGTTGACTGTAAATCTATGTCAAAGGTCATAAAGCTTTTGGAAAGAAACATCATGTCCTATTGTGAGTGACAGAAACTCAGCTCAAATGAACATAAGCAAAAAGGCCTTTGTGATTAATGTAATTAGAAAATCTGGATTACTGACCTCCAGTATCCTATGCACTATGTTTCTCTGCATCACTTTGCTCTGCTAGCTCATATTAAGTCTTGTTTTGTGTAGAGGCTCTCTCTTGCAGGTGGACAAGATGGCCTGAACAGTACCAGACTCAGAGCCTCTAACATTGGCAACTCCACTGAGAGATAATCTTTTCAGATACTGACTGCTGGGCTTGATTCATATATCCATAGTGATACAGTGTGACGTCCATGAGGGGAAAGACAGGACTTGTGATGAATGCTCCACAGGGATGACCTGAAATGACCAGTGTTTCTTTTTTTTCTAGGAAGCAATGTTGACCATTCAAGTTTAAAAATAAAATAGAAAAGAATGAGTTTTTGGTCCCAAACTTATACATTGTGTATCAGAATAATGTAACAGAATCGTAATAGTTCAATGAAGTTACTTCATGTGATTTAAAAAATACTGCATACTTGGGGCTCTGGGCAGTCAGTCAGTTAAGCTTCTGACTCTTAATTTCGGCTCAGGTCGTGATCTCACAGTTCGTAGGTTTGAGGTCCACATCGGAGCTCTGTGCTGAGAGTGCAGAGCCTGCTTGGGATTCTCTCTCTCTCTCTGTCTCTCTCTTTGCCTCCACCGCCCCCCCCCCCGGCTTGTGCATACACACTCTTATTCTCTCTCTCAAAACAAATACATAAACTTAAAAAAATACTGCATACTTATGTTTCCATCAATATGAGGAAAGTGCTAAGTATCTGTGTCCTTTTTATATACATTATCTCTACTTTTCACAGCAAACCTAAATGATTGTATATTTATTCCTATTTTTCAGAGGAGGAAAAATATCATAATGGCAGAATTATGATCAGTTTCCAGATTTATCTTAACACCAAAGATTGTTGCTTTTCAATAAACTAAGTTGCATCTCAATAGAATATTGCATTAATCACTATCATAATTAGCAAAGGTCACTAGGTAGCTTCTTATGGAATAAACCTGGACATATATTTGAAAAATAATTAAGCTTTATATACAATTTTTAATTTAGAGAGAACAATTTTCACATATTAAATTTAGAGTTAGATAGCACATAAGTTAGTGATGACAAAGGGTAAAGGCAGAAATATTAAAAACAGCATATATTGTGCTCCTTGTAACTAACACAATATTATTTACAGGTTTGGTTGCTGTGGTGATGGTCTTGTATGTTCATTTCCACCCAGAAATCTAGTAGACATTTTCGGGCAGTATAAATAGATTCCAAATTAAAAATATTAAGACCTCACTTAATTTTCATGAATACAGAGAGCATTCAATTATGTATAATTCTATTTCATCACATTATTGGAGTAGTAAATTAAAAGGTGTATTTAAATCTGTAGTCTTCAAAAAGTTTATTTGAAAAAGAGGATTCTATTTTTCCCCTGGGATTCACTTGGATTTTCATATTCCTAAAATGATGTGGCTTTATTCCCTTAAGGCTGAAAGATTTGTAAGCTTTCACGTATCGGACAGCACTGTTGCAGCAGGAACTTCTCAGTTTGATTTTTTAGTACAGTCCAAATATAAATAGATTTATTGGGAGGGTAAGATCTCAGAAAGGCAGTCAATACTGAAAAAAAATGAGCAACACATGTGAGTTAAGTGAATTATGGCTAAGATAACAGTCTCCTCACTGTATAGAATGTTCTGTCATGTGGAGGAGTGTTTTCCTGCACGATGTCAGGCTTTCATCCTTATGGGGACCTACATCCTATTTCCCTTCCATACGAATATTTGACATAGAACCTTCTTACTGATGATTAAACTTCTGGTATTTAAAATCCAAGGCTGCTATCAGTTAAGTAAGTCCTCCTTTGCCACCCTTTTATAATTTTCTTGCATTGATTTTGAGAGCTGGGTCATTTATATGTGTTATCTGCATTCAACTGAATGATTGGCTATTTTTTTCCCCCTTTTTATGTTTCTGGATTTTTGGATTAATCTATACCCAGGTTTCATTTATTTTGACAGATAATAGACAATTTTTGTTTCCTTTTTTCCATATCATCTATTTAGTTGCCATAACCCTTGTCAGAACTTAAAATTTCCTTGTCCAAATTGCTCAGTGTGTGGAAATTTTGAATTGACCTTTTTATATAGAAATTAATACTTCACAGTCTAGTAACTGATTACCTAGTAATGATTTCAAACTGGTTAGGATGGATGTTTTAATCCCTGAAAGTGTGAAACATTTCTGTTTGTGTGAACACAGCCTTTATTTCTGTATAAGGTGGATTACAATAGCAGTGGCCGATTTAATGCCACCCTAAGTAATTGTATTCATGAAATTATAGCATTTATGTGCTGGCCATATTTTTATAATATACAATAAAATAAATGAGTATATTGTCATATTCCACATAAGGTCTTCTGTGAATCATGAGTGGAATATTGATTGAGCTGTGGGCCATATTGGCTTAAAAGATAAAGCCCAGACTTCAGATTCCAAGACATGTCAGATTCTTTATAATCTCATCTCAGCCAGTTTCTGATACTGTCTTCAGTTCTTCCTTATTATATACACATTTTTCCTGATTTTCTTTATTATTTTTTTTAAAAGCTCTTTCTTTCAACTTCTTCACGTAGAAAACTCTCATACCATTTGTACATACTTTTCCTGGAACATTATTATATTATATTTTATACACTTGGTTGCTAAATGTGCATTACTTCTGATGGACTTTGCCTCTTGGAAAGTATCCGCCTCCTGGCTTTACTGAAGCCAAGCCTTCAGGAATTACTGTTGATTATAAATAATGCTTGTAAACATCAGTGATTTTTGAGTTTTTATATTTGCTCAATTAAACATAAGAAAATCCTTTTTATTCTATGGTTTGGCAATAGAATTATGACACACTCATCAGAAAAAAATTGGAAACGTATTAGAAATTCCTTCCTGCAAGGATGGTTTAGAATCTGGGATTGCTTTAAAGATGCTTTAGAATCTGGGATTGCTTTAAAGTAATTATTTGCCTTTGTAAGCCAGACCGATGAGTTCATTTACCATAAAACTTTTTTAAAAACTTCAAACATCCAGTCTGTTTGGTCTTGTGAGTTATGTGAAAAAGCAACCACAGCCAAGGATCTTGTCTGGTTATAGTTAGTAAGACTGGAGAATCTCCTTATTTCCTGATTCCTTGATTCTTTCAGCAGTTAAACTGAAATAATTTAGTATTAGTTAGTTGAAAGCCCCAGCTTTCACGGACAGAGAAGTGTGAATGTGAGATAATGAAGAAAGGTCACTCTGAAGCCTTATCTTCACCCATTTAAGCTACGGATGCAGCTGACTTTTCCAATCTTCCAAAGCCCCAGTACTGGACTCTGTCAATATCTCATTGCAGTTAGTCAGAAAATGATTCTTAGCAGAGCTGTTCCATCTCTGCTTGCAAACTGATTAAGTCTTGCTTACTTTCATCTCATTCCTCAGTACCTTGCAAAAAAGCAAGTAGCCAACAAAAAAAAATTCTCTAAAATTTTCCAATAAATTTCCCTAGATCTAGAGACTCAGGAGATACACTAGCAGCTTTCCAAGCTTCTGTGGATGACCATTTTGCCAAATGGTCTGCCATGGCGTCGTTAGGCTCAGCAGCTCTCCAGCCCACAGTAGCTGTTTCTCACTGTGTGTTGTCCAGTTCTGACTTGTGTCTTCTATCTTAGGTTTTGTTATGGTTCTATCCCACTTGTACAGATTGATTTCTTTATTATGTAGGCTATAACTAGTAGGTACTGAGGCTCAAATGAGACAGAAGTTTATTTTGACCTCTTATAACAATATGGAGGTAGGTCCAGCAGGGTGGGTAGACGGCTCTGTACCACAAATCGTTGAAGCCCCCAGGTTCCATCTGTGTTATTGCCCTGCCATCCGCTGTGATATTAAGGGTGCCTCTGGAATCCAAGGGGTCTAACAGTAGGCAATTGCAATGCTAAGGGTTCTCATTCTAGATAATGATAGAATTAAACACTAGCTATACCTTCATGATTTATTACTCATATATTTAGGCCCATTATTTTAATCACTTACATTGCATATTGGTTAAAAAAACCCTGCATATTGGTTATTCCACTGGTTTGAGGATCTAGTCATTCTCAGCTAGTATTTGCTTTCTCTAGAAAGCATTAACTTTAGGTTAGGCAAGTAAGGATACTTGAGGGATATCCTGGATGCTAGGATCTATTCAGAATTTGTCATTGTTTGTAATCAATCTCTGGGGCTCCCAAAGAGGATGCTGGCATTAGTAAAGGGAACAGCAAAAATCAGGAGGAAAGCAGTGGAAAAGGAAAAAAAAAATAGTAATAAAAGCATTGAAAAGGAAATGAGTCAAAATCTAGTACAGATATTTGTTGGTTCTTTTGCTTTCTCTCCATGGTAGCCTCAGGCTGGCAGATTATGTAGGTAGAGATATATATTTAAACAAGAAGTGAGGGGTGCCTGGGTGGCTTAGTCTGTTAAGTACCTGACTCTTGATTCCTGCTCAGCTTTTATCTCACAGTTTCTGGATTTGAGCCCACACCGGGCTCTGTGCTGACAGCGCAGAGCCTGTTTGAGATTCTCTTTCTCCCTCTCTCCCGCTCTCAAAAATAAATACATAAACTTAAAAAGTAAATAAGTGAAAAAAAGAATAATAATATGCAATGATAATACATTATACTCGTATGGACTTTAAATTTTTTTTATGTTTATTTATATTTGAGAAAGAGAGAGAGAGCAAGCAGAAAGACAGACGGAGACAGAATCTGAAGCAGGCTCCAGTCTGAGCTGTCAGCACAGAGCCTGATGCGGGGCTCAAACTGAGCAGCTCTGAGATCATGACCTGAGCCGTGGTCGGACGCTTAACCCATGGAGCTACCCAGGTGCCCCCTCCTTTAAAAAAAATTTTTTTTTGTATGGCATTTTAGAATTTCCATTTCACCTAAGAAAATAAACCTAACCTTTGACAGAATGTCATGGAAAGAAGAAGCGTAAAAGAGATAGGTTCTGAAGGAGAATTGTCTTTCAGATAAACAAATGCTTTCTGTAGGAACCGCATGTTAATTGATCAATTTTGTACAGCTGATGAAATGACAAAACTCCAACCTTCCTCTGAAGGAAAATAGATGAGGATCTTTATTAATCTTGATCAGGGAGATTGCAAAGTTGTTGCATAAACAACACAGTAAGAGTATCTTCTTAAATATGAAGGCCAAATGAAACTGATCTATGTTTATCCATGTAACTATTTTGTGAGCTTCTTTGGAGGAGATCTCTTTTTAATACAAGCAAAGAAATAGCTAGTGCCCTTTATAGTTATGCTGATATAAAGACAGACCAAGTGAGCCTGAGAGAGAAAATCCATTTAGAATTGAGTGATTATATGCAGTGTGGATGTAGAATTTGATTAAAAATTTAAATAAGCATTTTATTTTTAATAATTAAAATGTAATTCGGAAAGAAATTTTAGATAACCCCCATACTTCACTGAAATTGTAACTTTCCCATCTCTGCATTTTAAAAGACTGCATTATTAAACATTAGTCATCTCTTGGTCACCTTAAGTATCAAGTGAATTATTTAGAGAAGTGATCTGAGACTTTTAGTGAATCATGTATGTCTCTTTTGTGTAACTTTATTTCTTTTTTCTATGGAATAGAAATAAATATTTTGGTGCAAGTCATTGTTAAAGATAGAAACACATTGACATATGTTTCAAATCACTTCATTTTAAAAATAAACTTCCTTTTTAGAGCACTTTTTGATTTACAGGAAAATTGACAATATAGTGTAAAGGGCTCTCATATGGAGCCTCACCAAGTTTCTCTTATTATCAATGTCTTGCATTAGTATGGTACATGGTTACTATTAATGGACCAATAGTGATGCAGTATTGTTTTTTTTTTTTTTTTCAACGTTTATTTTATTTTTGGGACAGAGAGAGACAGAGCATGAACGGGGGAGGGACAGAGAGAGAGGGAGACACAGAATCGGAAACAGGCTCCGAGCCATCAGCCCAGAGCCCGACGCGGGGCTCAAACTCACGGACCGTGAGATCGTGACCTGGCTGAAGTCGGACGCTTAACCGACTGCGCCACCCAGGCGCCCCAGTGATGCAGTATTGTTAACCAGAGTTCGTAGTTTATTCATATGTCCTTAGTTTTTACCTACTTCTTCTAGTCTGGGATTGCATTCAGGATACCACATTACATTTAGTCACTATGCCTTTTTAGGCTCTGTTTGGAGGGTTTCTCACACTTTTCCTTGTTTTTGATGTCCCTGAATATTTTGAAGGTTGGTCAGCCATATTGAGGGATATGTTAGTTACTTCCAGTTTTGGGTGACTATGAACAAAGCTGCTATTAAGTATTTGCAGGCAGGTTTTTAATAGGAGCAAGAATTTTCAAATTAGGTAAATACCTAGGACTGTGATTGTTAGGTCAGATGGTAAGCTGTATTTCGTTTTTTAGTTAAGAACCTGCAAATCATGGGAGCCTGGTTGGCTCAGTCGAAGGAGTGAGCAACTCTTGATCTCAGGGTCGTGAGTTCGAGCCCCATGTGGGTGTAGAGATTACTTAAATAAATAAAACTTAAAAAAAAAGTAACTGCACATTATCGTCCAAAGTGGATGTTTCATTTTTCATTCCCACCAGCAAATAAGGAGAGTTCCTGTTGCTATGCATCCTTGCCAACATTTGGTATAGTCAGGTTTTATATTTGTGGTGGTATCTTGTTGTTTTAATTGAAATTCCCTAATGACAAATGATGTTAAACATTTTTTTCATGGATAAGAGTGATGGTTCATTTTATGTGTCAGTTTAGGTAGGCCATAATATGCAGATATTTGCTTAAATGCTATTCTAGATGTTTCTGTGAAATTTCTTTTTGAATAAGATTAACATTTAAATCAGTACATTTTGAGTAAAACAGATTGTCCTCCATAATGTGAATGGACTTCATCCAATCGGTTGAAGGCCTTAAGAAAAAGACTGACCTCCCCCAAGAAAGAGGGAATTCTAACAGCAGACAGTTTTAAGACTTGAACTGCCACTCTGCCCTGGGCTTCCAGGCTGATGGCTCACCCTGCAGATTTTGGCCTTGTCAGTCTCCAGTAGTGTGTATCAGTGATCTAAAGTCTCTCTCTTTCTCTCTCTCTCTACACACACACACACACACACACACACACACACACACACACCCCTTATTGGTTCTGTTTCTTTGGAGAACACTGACAAATACAATAACTATCTATTCCCGTGTTGAACATGAAAAATAATTGAATGATTTCTTGGTAAATCAGATAAATCCGAGTAACAGTGACACTTAGATAGTCATTATAGCATTTTTTTTTTTCAGTGTTAATAGCTCTTGTGTTGTTTTTCAGTCTTGAGTAGCTCACATCCATGCTCACCTTAGTAACCTCAAATGTGGATTAGGAAAATGATACCAACATTATGGTATGTGAGGGTAGGGAGATATGTAGGCTATGTCTGATTATATTTCCAGACTTACTGCAGCTCTAGAGAAAGAACATCTTTGGTCGTTTACAATTTATGTGAGTTGTAGTTTTCTTTAGCAACCACAGAAATAATTACTATGAGATTCAGGAGCATCTTTTTTTTTAGGAAAAATGTTTTCTTTGTGACATTACCTTATGATTCATGATTCCCGTTATTGTAATACTGAAAACACCTAATTCTATTTGGCTCTGATGCAGAATGATAGAAAGAAAGAAATAGGTGATTTTTTTCTTTTTTTTCTTTCTTTTTCTTTAGAGAGAGGGAGAGTGCAAACAGCATGGGGGTCAGAAGGGCAGAGGGAGAGGGAGGAGACTCTCAAGCAGGCTCCACCCTCAGCATGGAGGTGGAGGTGGGGCTGGATCCCTCCATCCTGGGATCATGACCTGAGGTAAAATCAAGAGTCGGATGCTCAACTGACTAAACAACCCAAGTGTCCTGAAATAGAAGATTTAAAGTGAGGTAAACTAAGGGGTGCCTCTTGGATCCCTCCCTTATGATGTGGCCTTAGATAAGTTTCTGTGCATTTGGGTACTCCAGTTTCTTTATTTGTTTACAGGGTGTGATGGTTAATTTTATGTGTCAACTTGATGGAGCTATAGAGTACACAGATATTTGGTAAAATGTTATTCTGGGTGTGTCTGTGAGGATGTTTCTTGATAAGATTAGCATTTGAATTGATAGCCTGAGTAAAGATTGCCCTCCTTAATGTGGGTGGGCCTCATCTAGCCAGTTGAAGTCTTGAATAGAACAAAAAGACCGAGTAAGAGGGAATTCTTCTGTCTAACTGACTTTGAACTTGGACATTGCTTTTATCCTGCCTTTGGACTCAAACTGAAACATTGGCTCTTCTTGGGTCTTAAGCCTGCTGGCAATCAGACTGGAACTACACTATCAGTTCCCCTGGGTCTCTAGATTGCCAACTGACGATTTTGGGATTTAGCCTTCATGATCACATTGGAGCAAAGTCCTTATTATACATATACATATATATGTATATGTATATGTATATGTATATGTACACATGTATATATACACATACACACACATATATACACATACACACACATATATACACATACACACACATGCATATATATGCACATATATATGACATTGAATATATACACACAGATATTTACATATACATAGATACATACAGGCATGTCAGATATGTATACACACACACACACACACACACACACACATTATTGGTTCTATTTCTCTGAAGAACCTTGACTAATAGTTTCTTTATATTACTGTTTTCAAATACTAAAGAAACTGCAGTAAGAAATACATTTTATCTAGTGACCCAGTAAACATCCCTCTGATTTGTGTATAAACACACACACACACACACACACACACACACACACACACGTAATATATAGTTTGCTTTTCTATAAAGTCATTTTCTTTTTTAAAATGTATTTATTTATTTTGAGAGAGAGAGAGAGCACAAGTGGGAGAGAAGCAGAGAGAGAGTGAAAGAGAGAGAATCCCAAGTAGGCTCTGCACTGTCAGAGCAGAACCCAATGCAGGGCTTGAACTCATGAATCATGAGATTATGACCTGAACTAAAGTTGGAAACTTAACTGACTAAGCCACCCAGGTGCCCCTATAAAACCATTTTCATATAAAATATAATTTTGTTAATGTCTACTAGAGCATAAGAAAGATTCTCAAACTAACTTTCTAGAAATTAGAAAATATTTAATTTAATGTGATATGTATGTCTGGCTGTCCATAATACACAAAGACAAAGTTACACATGCTGTTTATGCCTGGTTGAGTTTTTTCCTTATATTTCTCCATCTTAGTTAAGGATGAAGATGGTGGGCCAATGAAGTAAAATGTGAATAATAACAATTTCCTCTGTTTCACAATATAAAGAATGAATTAGTTGCAATCCAAAATCACAATACATATAATATCTAACAATTACCTTTCAATGTAAAAGAAAAACCAGATTGAAATAATTATAATGAACTGTAATAATGAGTGCATTGTAATAATTTACTTCTTTTAGGCGTGAAGTTTAATTCAATTATTTATGTAGGGTTTTGAATAGCAAATGGATTTTTCTTGTAAAAGTTTTCTATTTTCTTCAATAAAGTAATGACTAAAAGTTTGAGACAGAGAAATAAGATGTAAATATATTTCTAATTTTATTTCATTCAAACCTCCTTCATTATTAGTGCCCTCTTCAATGTGATACAACGTATTTTGGGATATGTGGGAGATAGGTGATAACTTTTGAATCTTGTTTGCCATAATGATAATAGTACTTTTGGAAACCTTCACATATGTTGACAATATTGTTAATTTCTCCCCCAAAAGTTTAGTCCATAATGAATGCTTAAAATACCAGTTAAATATACCACTTTTATTACCAAAATACCACATAGAAAATATTTGCCAACTGTGGTTGCTTTACATTTAAAAAACATGAAATTCACTTTTGAGCTCCCAATCTGTCAACTGTGAGGTGTCTGAAATTTTTCCCTTTTCCTGGTAAAATATATGAGACTCCTGGGACAGAGATGAAGAGCTTTATTACTCATGGCAAATGGTATACTATGAGCTCCATATTTCTCTTGCTTCCCAAGTCCTATGCAGGTGACATGGAAATGACTGTGGTCGAAGATGCACGAGTAATAGATGTGTGTCACAGTTGAGAAACTCAAGTTAGGAAAACTGTAATGTTTAAAAGACTTCAAGTAAACATGTCCAAACTTTGGCTCAAAGGAAGACATTATCTTTATTATCCTGGGCATCATACAAATCTACCTCTGTCTCAGAGGAGACACTATCTCTGTTTTCCAACATTTCATGCTATACAGTCATCCTAGAAAAGATATTCTGGAACAAGGCTATCAGTGTGTCTGTTTGCAAGATATGCAGAAATGCAAGAGACACATAGCAAATTGTCTCCCAACACAATCTCTCCTAGACCTTTCCTGGGAGAATCAGTACATTTCAGGATGATATAGTAAGTTTAATTAATTTTAGACATAGTGTTTATCACTAAGAAGCATAATTTTGAATGTATCACCTGATATATCATTTTAAAAAGCATACATTCCATTTCGATACATACTGTAGGAATAATTCTTTGGAAAATTGTGTGAGCCTTTTATTGTCTCCTTTGTCCCAAATTATGAACTAAAATAAGAATACCTTTTGTAATAATAGTTATAGAAAACATACAGAATTATGTTGATAATCTTTGAAAATATTGGGGGGGACTTAGTGACAATCAGTTTGCTACATTTTCAATTATTTTTTCCATTTTAAAGTTTTAAATATTTCTTTTTGCAGGGATATCATTAAAATTAATATATTGAAATCTGTTATTTTTATTGAGGCTTCTACATGTAATAAAATTATTTTCTAAACTTGTCATCATGAAACAGAAGTTTGCTGAGGTACAGTGGTAATTTGTTTCAAATACTGTCACTATTGAGGCGTCTGGGTGGCTCAGTCAGCTGAGGGTCTGACTTCGGCTCAGGTCATGATCTCCCAGTTCATGAGGTGAGCTCTGTGCTGACAGCTCAGAGCCTGGAGCCTGCTTTGGATTCTGTGTCCTCCTCTCTGTTCCTCCCAGGCTCGCACTCTCTTTCTCTCTCAAAAATAAATAGATTTAAAAAAAATTAATATTGCCACTACTTACACTTTAAGTTCGTTCCAGCATTAGATCTTAAACACGTCCTATAATTTTCACATTATCATTTTTTAACATAATAAAGCAATATTTTATGGACAATTTGTTTTAATTCAATTAAATATTACTATTACCATCAACTGAGCGATTGTCATACTACTGATAACCTTTCACAAAATTCACAGAAAGCTTGAAAACCTCCTTGGAAAACAAAATTAGTTTTATTTGACTCCAAGATGTGTGTTTTCTTTTATAACACATTCTTTGATCCACAAATCTACCAGTCTTTAAAATTTGGAAGAAGGAAGAAAAAGGCTGTTGTGGTATTGTTCTTGCCAATTCTGATATGGACTAGACAAACAGTACCACAATACTTTTTTGTTTTTAGATCATAAATCATCCCGTTCATGTAAGTATGAGGAAACTAGTCCCTCCCTCTGCATATATACAATGTCTTTGAAAGGATGTCATATAAAATTAAATGAAAGACTTAGGCTCTGTGCTCTGAAAAAAAGTTCTAGAAAAAAGATGTCAGAAATGGGTGAGAAAGATGATTTTGTTACTTGAATTATCCAATATATTTGCTAAAATTTCTCTGAAGATTTATTTATAAGATAATATGATGAATGCCAAGTGGCAAGAGAGGATCATTTATCCAGGCATTGAGGATGTGGAATCAAACAAATTGATTTACTTAAGTTATTAGCACATTTTATTAGCCCGTATGAAAAAATGCATAGAATATTTAAAAAGGGAGAGTAAAAGAGTACTAAGTTAAATAATTTATCAAATGTTCAGTGATAAGACATTTCTACAAATTATGATTACAAAGTTAAATATTCTATCTT
Organism: Panthera pardus; assembly: GCF_024362965.1. NCBI lineage: Eukaryota > Metazoa > Chordata > Mammalia > Carnivora > Felidae > Panthera > Panthera pardus. Next base: position 54,359,970 of record NW_026527002.1, read on the forward strand.
CAAAGTTAAAAAGAAATTCCACGGTTATGGGTGGAGGTTATGCGTGGAGAAGTCATCTTCCTTTGTCTGAAATCTTAAAGGTAACTGGCTCATATGAGGAAAAAGCTATAAGTACAGCTAAAGATAGAAGAGTGGCTTTTATTTTTATATTTTTATTCATTTATTCTTTCTTTCTTTTCCCGATGGCTTGTGGTCCAGAGGATATTATTGTATATGAAGAGCTTTATTTGTTTGTTTTTTGTTTTTAACTTTAGGAGCAAGGCCTCTTGCAATGAATTTCCTACAAAGTATAGTTTCCATAGAAACTGTAACTGTCTTTTATTTTCACATGTACCATTTAGAATTAGTTGACAATAATAATTATAGACTACTTTGAGATAAAACACTGGCTGTACAGCAAAGACATGTATAAAGACATGGTTTCAGGAAAATTGTCCTGGTTTACAGAAACCGAAATTATTTTTTAAGGAGGATTTGGTTTTCTTACTTAGAAAGATGATTGAAATTCTATCTATGCACCCAGTGTGAAGTATTGAGGTGATTATTGTTACATGTCAAGGAACGTCTACTTCCCATAATTTCAAAATCTCATTTGTTACCCTAAAGTTTTGTTTCTCTCTCTTCCTTTTCCTCTCTGTGTCTCTGTCTCTGTTTCTTTGTCTCTGTGTGTGCTTCCATGCATGCATGCCTGTAGCACGCAGCAAACTTTTCAAAACTTCTTCTGTTCAATTATTATTTCTTTGGAAATAATTTGAATATTGAACAATAGAACGTAGAAATATAGAATTTCTATTTGTTCAATTTGAATATTGAACAATAGAATGTAGAAAATCATATATCACCATTATCTTCTTTTACTTATAAAACTTCTTAGACTATAGACCTTCTAAAGAAGGCATATAATTGGAAGAAATGTCACTTGACTTAGAATATGAAAAGGAATTCCAAATGTTAACTTATTTTCCATTACTTCGTATTTAGCTGCATCATGTTGTTGAAAGCTAAATGTGTTTATCTACCTCAGTGGTTTTACATTAGCTAATCTAGACACATGAAAGTATTTTTCAGATTTTTACTAGTACCCTATTAAAATAGTATCATCCTGAGTGTGATGGTACCAACTCAGAAATGAATGGGACAGGATTTAAGTTATTTTGAAATTTCCCCTGAAATAGCATTTTGTTAATGCTATTTTTTTTTTGTTTGTTCAAGAATAAAAGTAAGTAGCATGGCAATAACAATTTTATGCAGCATCATTAGCTATGGGTGCACCTCGGTACACAATAATGAAAAAGTGTTTTCTAAGATACCAAATTTCCTTTGAGGTAGAGAAAAGCATAAGCAGATGAGAATTTTCTCTATAAATAACTCTTTTAGGATGCGAGGGTCCAGTGGGGTAAATAATGTGCTGCGATGAGCTGTGGCTAGTAGAAGAGGTGGATGGTGGCTACCGGCTGTCATTTTGAGACCAACTGCAATAAAGAATGCTCTTTTCTAAATTTTCATTTTCTAAATTTCCCTCAGAAAGAGGGGCCCATGGGATTCACGGGGGGCTACTTCTGAACCTGTGTGGGGAAGCAGACCTGGGTGTTTCCAGGGCTTGACATTGGTGGCCATAAAAACCCATCGTTCGGCTCTCCTCCTGAGCAGAGCACAGTTGACTGACAGCCTGAGCTGTTGTCCTCTGAGTACAGTGCCATGTCTGAAAGAGATGGGCTACTTCTCCATCGACTTGGTTGACATTTTCTCAGAAATGGGCTATTATCAGAGATTGTTTTTACTCAATCCTTTTCTCTCTTTTTTCTTTACAGATGTCAGATTTGCATCATGGTCTGAAGGTTCTTCCCATCTTCTCTAGACTTCTCCCGTTTATCCGTCAAGGCCTTCCCCCTCCACCTCCCCAGGTAATGTCTTACATGTAATTGGTATTACAATAATCACTCGTCTTGGCATCTGCTTCTCAGAGGATTGGAATTAACACAGAGTTTGGAGAAAATATAAATAATTTGCAGTTAGATGTGGTAATAATGAGATATTTATTGGATATTCAGGTGTAGATATTGAACAGGCAGTTGCATACCAAGATCTGAAGATGCAGGAAGTGGGGGGGAGGGCTAGTCTGGAGACAAATTTGGAAGTTGACTATCAATGATACTTAAGCCATGAAACAGGATGGGTTTATGAATGGGGCAATGTAAATAGAGAGGAGAATAGATCTGAGGATTAAATCCTGATTAAACATCTCAACCAGAAAAGATGAATGAGCAGTGGGGTAGAGGGAAATCAGGAGAGTGCAGTGGACTGAAAGTCAAGAGAAGAAAGTGTGTCTAGCAAGTCAATAACCTTATAAAATGCTGCTGATGGATCAAGCAATATGAATTCTAAGAATCAATGACTGAATTTATCAGTGATTGGGGTAATTGCTGACCTTGAGAAGAACAGTTTTAGGATACATAGAGATGGGAGGCTGATTTGAGTGGATTTTCAAGAAAGAATAGGGAAAACAGTGAATATAGAAATGGAGTAAGTGAATATAGAAAATGTTATCAAGGAGTTTTGCCATAAAGGAGACCAGGGAATGGGGTGTGTCCTAGAGGGTGATATAGGTTCTAGGAGCTTTAAAAATTCATTTGTTTGCTTTTGTTTTTATTTTTAAGATGGGAACAATTAATCATGTTTTGGTGTTAATAGAAATGATCCCCTAGCAAGGGGGAAAAGTGATGGTGTAATAGGGAGAGGGGGAAGGCTTCCTGAAGCAATGTCCTAGAGTTGGAGAGGAGGGGTAGGATGGACAGTTCAATTCACATAATAGGAGGAAAGGCAGAGTGAATAGGCACAGGTGGAGGTAGGTGGATAAATGTGGGTGTCGGCCCTTGTGGAAAATGTGATTCTATTTTCTCAGTGAAAGTGGAATGAAAAGGAGGTGTTAGAGGTCTATATTTATCTAGAGAGAGTGAATACATTCAGGAATTGCAGTATGATTGCCTAGCAGCATTAAGAACCCATTTGGGGTTGTAGGCAAGAATGTAAAATGAGAGCAGTCTGCATACATTGGTTTTTTCTGTACTCATGATCAGCTCTGCGGAGGCAGGCACAAGTAGGCACTGGACTGGATTTAATTAGGCTTTGGGTCTTACTGATTGAATACCAAGAAGGAAGAGGGGGGCAATGGAGTTGAGGGGGTAGGCAAGGGAGTGATTCTAATATAAGGCAAGTGAGGACATGGAGATGGTGAGTATTCAGGTTTCCCATTAACCCTAAAGACATCATGTAAGCAATTACCTGCAGAGTTTATGAGTAAAACTCTCCTTATGTGACGTTTTTTTAAGGTTTATTTATTTTGAGAGAAAGAGTGTGCGCCAGCAGGGTAGGGGCAGAGAGAGGGAGAGAGAGAATCCCAAGCAAGTTCCATGCTGTCAGCACAGAGCCCAATGCGGGGCTCAATCTCAGGAACCATGCGACCATGACCTGAGCCAAAATCAAGAGTCAGATGCTTAACTGACTGAGCCACCCAGGCACCTTTACATTTTTATTTCATGTATCAGCATGGCTTGGAGCAATGTTGGGAGTGGTGGTGCTTTGTGAAGGAAAATCACCAAGGGAAGCAGTAAAACATGTCATTTGCCAAACGGTATCTTGGGCCAGAATTGAAGGACTGATAAGACAGAGATATTAATGGCTAATATTTCAAAAGAGCAGGCTTTTCATGTTAACAAAATGTTTCAGTGGAAATGTTTGTCGAAGCATTAATCTTACCCTATGATAATATTTTGCTCGGATAACTTGGGCCAGCATATATATTCTCTGCAAGGGCTTAGTCAAAAGATTTTAATAGTAGGAACTCCACAATGAAACACAATACTAAGATTTCTACCTCAGTTAACTTCTTTGTGCATCTAATTCATTATACTTAATATTACTTTGTATTAAAATGACAAATGCAACAATTCCTTGTATATATAGGAAAAAACCCAGTAAAACACGAACATCACGCCAGTTCTGCTAGAGATACCACAGTGATTTCTTAAAATTGCTCTTTTAGGTACTCAAGCATTACCTCTGTGCACACAAATGTTTTTAATTAGTGTTGTCTAAATAGCTTAAAGAGAGCCAATAATTCCATTATTGATATTTCCAAACAAATTAAATATATTGTTTTATAGCAATAAGTCTTACATTTCTGAAAAATATCAAAAGTTTTTTTAAACGATGGGATATAGAATTAACAGATACTTCATATGTTACTTAAATTAAATTTGGTTTGCTTATATGTACATTGCTGAATAAGTACACTGATATTTTATATAACAGCAAAGGTGACTAAGCAGTGGTATTTAAAATTTCTTTTGAAATGTCCACATCTTGACAAAATATATACTACTAACACACCAGATTTGTGAAGAACATGCTTAGAGTCTTTGGTGGTAGAAAAAAAAATCTATATAGAATACATATAGTTTTTTCATTTTTCTTATTTTTTGTTTTATAGCTACTAATTATTCTAAAGATAGTATTTTTCTTGTCTTATAATGACTCTAAGGCATGACAATGACCTTTCCTTATGATCAACATTCTACCTCTGAGAATAAACTGAAATTTTTCTTAAGGCATAGTAAACCTCTCCATACACAAGAAATTGACTTGCCTGCCTACAAAGTGAATCCTTATCCACAACTGTGTGGGAATAATGAAATCTATAATATGACTTTTGGGAGTATCATTTTCAGGGTTCAGCAGATTAGTATTCATTCCTGGCTCTGTCACCTGTGTATGGGGTGTGTGAATTTAGCCAGGTTACTTCACCCTCCTATGACTCCATTTCATCATCTGTGTTCCCCTCACACTGTTAAATAGAATATTAATTACAAGAGAGTAGGACTTTGTCTGCTTTAAGAATCCCTAGTGCCCAGCGCACAAATGGGTCCTAAATAAGTATTTGTTGAATAAATAAATGTAATACTTAAAGCAGGATAACAGTAATTGTTTAATAGGGATATTTTGGGATTAATGACATAATACATCTTGGGCATAGAGCACAGTCCTAGATCAGAGCAACTATTCTTAATGGGGAGAGTTCTAGAGAAGCCACAGTAAGTTTGGCTTCTGTGTCTTATCTCCCCTTCAGATTATGGGTGGGATTTATACTAGAATTAGTGACCCTATGCTATCTTCCAGCACCTGTGCATTGTGTAAGAGGGAAAATATTTACTTTATTACCATTCATATCTCCTACATCTTTCACGATATTTGGGAGAAGTGAAAACAGGCCAAGTGGATTAAAATATTTTAACATACAACCTAAAGCTCATGACACCACTGAAAATGTTTTCAGAGCTTAAACACCAAACACCAGAGGTAATATATATGATATTTTATTGATTTAAGATGCATATTTAAAACCTTACTTATCCAAAATCTGGACGGATTTTATAATCAATGGCATCTTATAATTGACTGGGTTCTCTCTTCTTTCCTTCCTTTCTTCCTCCCTCTTCTTCCTCTTTCCCTCCCTCCCTTCCTCCCTTCCTCCCTCCCTTCCTTCCTTCCTTATATCCTCCTTCCTTTCTCTGTCCTTCCTCCCTTCTGTCCCTACCCCTCTCCTTCACTCCATCCCTTTTGTTTTCGTGGTTCATAATATAATAAAGTGTTTTAACTAGAATTGATGAAATATGGTATAGCCATATATTAAAGCAGTATTTCTCAATATGTATTTCTTATCACCACCCAACCCAGGCAAGGAGCCTCTTAGGCATTTTTTTCTCTAATTTTCCACTCCATGAAATTTTAATACCATAGGTATACTCTATATCTGTTTATGTGTTGCGTATATGTATGTGTTTTCTGAATAAAAGGACTGATTTTTTTCCCCCCCTAAGAACCAATTTCATCCCTTTGGGACACTATTACACCCACTGAGAAGGCAGGTATTAAAGTGACACTCCATATCACTCTTAGTTTTTAAAAACTCATTTACTAGAATATTGGGAATCATCAACTAATTCTTAGGTTTAGAACTTTTGGTTTTAATCATATAACAGAATGTCTAGGAATTTTATCATTATCACAAATGACCGTCAAATGCTGTCAAATGCGTGCAAAGTTGGAACATTTGCTATTTACCCCAAAAGCCAGAAAGCTATCTATAAGATTTTTGTTAACAAATAAAAGATTTTCAAGTTCATCCAGTGATATCATTCAACATATCATTTTCATTTTATGAAATAAGACTATTTAAAACTTTTAGTGTATATTTTTAGGATGTTCACTACTTCACCTTTACACATTCGTGATTTTAAAGACATAATTTGAACACTACATCAATAAAGAGATTTTTAAAGACCATCTAATTTCCAAGGGGTACAAGAGACACCTGCTTTAGGCTACACTACTGCACTCCGTGGAGGCGATGAGAATGTACAGTTCTTGAAGCCCCTGTTCTGTCGGTGGCTAAGCAGCCTGGGGATTCCCACCTCCAACAGTAATGACTGAAATCAGAAGTTAGTCCCTCTGTGATGAGTGGTTTGCACCAGAGGGAAGACACCATCTGTGGCTATCAAATCGGGATTTGCGCTTGCAAAGCTAATTGGTGTATGTAACAACTTTAACCGATGGAGGAAGGAGTGATTTATTTACTTGAAGAATGTCCAGTATGTTCTTCAATGTTCACTTACCTTTTCTCTGGGCCGTGTAGCTTAACTCCCATTCTTTTACATTAGTGGTGCAAAAAACCTTAAAATTAGTGATGCATAAAACTTTTAACTTTGTTGGATGTATTGCACTATTATATTTGACAATTCAGACATTTGGCCTACTTGTATTGGGTTATGTTAAATGACGATTTTTTGTGACTCAACTGTGTCGAAACAATGTGCACTCGATTTGGGGGACGTGAACTATTCTAGCAGACCAAGCAAAATATCAGCAAAAACTAACACAGGTGGTATACTCAAAAGAGACTCTTCAACAGTACATAGACATCCATATCAAGGCTTTATCAGTTGAGTTAGTTGTACACAAGCTTTTGTAAATAAACTGAAAGTGGCTTCAAAACCAGAAATCATCTCCTCCACTGCTCCTAGTACTTGCCCTTTCTCTGCCTTTTAACCGAAGCATCTCCATGATACTCCGGGCATAGACATCTCTCAGGTTCACACTGATGTATGAGTCAGTGGCTATATTCTTGGTAAGCTTCTTCAGAGCTTCGCGCTGTCTAACAGCTGCTTCCTTGAGCTTTAAGGTGAAATAGCAAGCGGAGAAGCGGTCGTTAATAATAGCGATAGGCAAGGCCAAGACAAGGATTCCTGATAATATGCACATGAAGGCCACGATTTTGCCTGTGGTGGTGTCTGGTCTAATGTCCCCGTATCCCACAGTAGTCATGGATGTTGTGGCCCACCACCATGCACAAGGGACACTTGTGAAGGTTGTGTCAGGAATACTCTGCTCAGCAAAATATTCCACAGTTGAAAATATAGAAATTCCCACAGACAAAAAGAGGAGCAGTAGGCCGACTTCTTCATAACACTGGGTGATTGTCATCCCGAGTGAGCGTAATCCTGTAAGAGAACAACTGCTGTCAGTCCCTGGGCACCTCTTCCCTCCCCCACCCCTCCGCTTTCCTCCCTTCCCTCTCCTTTCTGACTATCCACCCACAAATGTGCATTTCACATCTAATATGTCTGCATCATTGGGCAGTGGTTCTGGGGATAGAGATGAGAAATCATTATCTTTTTCTTCAGGGAGCTCATAGTCTAGTTGGTGGGGCCAGATTGAAAAAAGATAGAAAGAAATATTTACTAAACACCTACTATTTATACCAAAAAAAGTGACAGATGAGACTAAAAAGCAGGCAGTGAATGTATGATGGAAATTATATGTTAATCCACAAAATGGGAGGCCTTTGCAGCATCGCAAGTGGAGGGCTCACTTGGCAGACGTGCATTTCAATGTATTGCTTTGGCACACTTTTCTGATGCTGGTTTTATGCCGTCTCTTTACATTTGATGTGTCTGCTTTACTCACCCTCCTAATGAAGTTGAACATAATCAGGGTATTGTTATCTGAAAGCCAGAAGGGGTAAAGGATGTCCTCCATGAGAATAAAGTGAGTGAGGCATCAGTGACCAAGCTGACGTGAGAACATCATATGCATTCATGGGACATTCTTAACGGTTTACCATGCCCTGAACTCCCATGACACCCACTGAAATGTGCACCCTTAATACCAAAGCCGTGGGGAAACATTTCCCTTGAGTACATAGAATTTCCGCTTTCCTGTAAGGAGATAGACTAGCATACAGATTATTCCTTTCACTGCAGAAAGGTATGGGGGACTGAAGCTACTAGAAAATTCATTCACTGTGAGGCAGTGGTGTGTTCCCTATTACTATTCTGAGGACATATGGAACCCCTGGGAGACACACCCAAGAGAATCCAATCCCATCTCTAGAGAGACTCAGCCCCTAAGGAGAGTCAGTTGAGCCCATAATGGGATTACAATTTGAATAAGGTATCTCCCCTGACAACTAGAGTTCCTGAACACTGCTAAAAGCATATCCACGTTTTGAAGTCATATCAGTCTGAAGTCAAAATGATACTGTCTCTGAAGGTCGAAGTAATATCTCCTAGAATTATTTTAATTTTATTCACTAGAGACTATTTAAAATTCATTAAAATACCATTTGTGCTCTCATTATTTTTAAATTTTGTTCTTAAAACTTTGAGATGTTCTTAAATTATGTACCAAGTATTTTTAAAGATTGAGGAATATTAATTTTGACGTTTAACTTCAAAAGAAGATTTTTTAAAGAATATCTTTAGAATACCTTTTAGAAAACTGGCCTTGATGTGTCTGCATTGAATTGTATTTCTGAAATAAACTGACCACATTTGAGAAAAACCACAGTGAGGAGACTGTTTTCATTTCAAGATGAAATGTTCTAAATAATTTTGTAAAGAAAAACAAAGCTGTCTGAATTTCTGCACATTACATCTATTAACTCAGATAATCCTCAAAAAACAATAGGAGACTGATGTAATTATTAGGCAATTTTACAGACGAGAAGATTGAGGCACAGAGAAGTAGCATAAATAGTACAAAGTTACTGAGCCAGGATTTAAACTTAGGCTCTCTGGTCCTCCTGTTATTCTATAATACCTCTCAACTTATATTTATAGTTTAATACATGGGGAAATATGTCACCTACATCTACATTTTGCTAAATTTAATATTTAAGATAAAATTGTCAAATATTTGTGGAAGCATTCATATCCTTTCAATAAATTAAGTCTTTATTAATACTTTGTACTGCTTTGGAACTGAAAAAAACCTTTGAAGACGTGACATTGTGGAAATTACTATTATTTTCTTTTTCTTTTCTTTTAGGAGCAAATGTAGTCTTTACTGGGTGTTTTTAAATTGAATCCTGTGAAGAGTTTATAAATACTAGAAGAAAGCATCCTATTATGTGTGTCAGAAAACAAAGAGTGGTACTTCTAAAAGTTGTTGGAAACCCCATTATCACATCGCTGGTATGGGAGACTAGCTAGGAAAATACACTACCAAAATTATGTTCGAATAAGTCCTAATTACCTCAGAGATGTGGGGGAAAAACATATTTGAGGTTAATTTCTCCCTATATTAATAGGAAGTGACAACCACCACAAACTTCTTTGAGGTGACCAACCAGGCACACATCTGGGGGAATAAGGTGGAAATAGCTAAATTATTTGTATTCATGTGTATTGTATTAATATGTATCATATTAACATGGCATCCTACTGGAGTGTTTCTTAATGTATGGTCCATCAAAATCACTTGTAAGCTTGTTAAAATGTATGCTCCTCGATCCAACCCCAAATATTAAAATCTGACTCCTCATGGATTGGAGATCAGAATTTGCCTTCTAACAAGCTGTTCAAGGGATTCTTATTCTTATTTTCATTAAAATCTAACATCAGTGAACACATATATACTCCAGAACACCCAACAGCCATAGGACCAGCCACTGAAAATTGCCACCCTCAGGGAAATAGGGATCATCTCTAACGGATTTGTGTGACTTCCCCTGACATTGTCTGTAACTTTCATGCACAATTGTTGTTGTGTGGGAACTTTTCTAGGGGGAATGTTCATTAGATTTTCAAGCCTTCATATGATACAGGCTAAGGAATTTCTGTTACCATCTCTCTCATTCATTGCACTTTAGGGACAAGAAAATTCTTAGATACTAGACAAAGCATTTAATAATTAGTATCTTCTGCTTTCTTCCAAAGCAAATATTTCCATTGCTTTGTCAAAAATTATGGGGCGGCCAACAGTGCCTGGTCATCTCACTTTCTGCATGGCCAGAGAAAGCATTGCAAGACTGACTTTTTTTTTTTTTTTTGCCAAGGAATGTGTGTGGTAAGCCCTTCCTTGGACACAGAAGAGAAACTGGCTTATGTCCTTATGTATCATGAATAATTTCTGCATCTCTTTTAATGTGCTGTTTATACATATATTATCTAGAACTTTCTTGAGGCCGAGTGTCTTTAATTTTTGTACATCTTCTGAGCAGCCGGTTGAAATAAATTGAGGTTAACAAGTGGTCAAATTGTTTCTTACATGTCATATGGAGAGAAGGAGTGTGGGCGGCATCTTCTTTATACTTGTGATAACAACTTCCCAGCACCATTTTGGTTGGGTAAAGTATGGGAGTTGGTAATTTTGAGTATCAGTTCAGAGTCACTTCCCTGGGGCTACAGTCAAGCACTAATGTTTACAAACAATGGCAAATTAAAAAGCATCACTGAAATTTGAATACCTGTGGAATGTCTGCCCAGCTTTAGCATGCGTAGAGCCCTGAGCAGCCTCAAGACCTGCACAATGCGCCCCACATTTTCCAGCTCCTGTGTAGTCTGGCTCCCACTCAGGCTCTCTACCAGAAGAGTGATGTAGAAGGGCAAGATGGCAAGGAGGTCTATGATGTTCGGCACCTTCCTCAGGAAGCGGCACCTGGCCCGCACGCACAGGAGGCGCAGGATGAACTCGCCAGTGAACCAGCTGATACACACATACTCCAGGATTTCCAGCAGCTGCAGGTCCAGCCAGCTTAATTCAGCTGACATCAGGGCCATGTTGACGATGGACACCACCACAAAGATGATGGAGATGACCCCAAAGATTCGAGCAGCTGTGGAAGATCCAGGTTTCTCCAGGATGTTCCAGAGCTTCTGGCGGACAGTGGGACAAGGTCCTTGTGAGAAGTCCTGTTCGCTCTCATGTTGACTCTCCTGGTCTTCTGTGTCCTTCTTAAAGTCTAACGTTTCACTCAGCTCCTTCCTTCTGAAGTATCTTTTAGAAAAAACAACTTGGTGATTAGTCTAACTTTTTAAAAGTACAGAAGTAAAAAAAAAAAAAAACAAACCCCCCCCCCCAAAATAAAAGATTAAACTTAGCAGAGAGGTCATGCTTTTTTATTTCAGTAAAATGCAGATAATGTCCATTCATATTTTACCTGGGCTGTCTCCTGCCCACAGTACCCCAAAGTTCTCATTTAAGATTATTATTTTTAAAATGGTACTTTCTTGTTAGAAGTTTATACAAAAGGATTTATACATAGCAAGTCTACTTTAGTGCATTTTATTACCCATTTTTCTTGTAACAAGAACAGAAGTTTGTCCTATGGAACCTTTTTGTGTGTGTGATGTAAAGGTATTCATGAAGAAATGGTACCAATAGCAAGATAAAAGGAAAGTCGTCATCAAAGTCCCAGAAACATTCACAGTCAAGGAACCAAGTTTCTATCTTCTGTATTTAAAGCAGTACTCCACCCAAGTCTCAAGTTAAGGGTTCTCAGTGGTAAATGATAATGCTCCCTACTGAAACCTACATCCCTATACATGCATCTTCTGGATCATAGCTTTTCTAACTCACTTATTCAATCATCAAGTATTTATTGCAGGCCTGACCTCCTTTGTCTTAAAAACGAATTGGCACGCATTTATCCAAAAAAGGAGGAGGTTTAAAAAGTTCCAATCGAAAGCTGGCTTTGACACTTTCCGGACCCACCGCCACCCCACCTTTCAGCTCAGAAGTGGCCTCAGGTGTTTTTTAGGCCTGCGTTCCGCGAGGATTCCGAAGCCTCACATCTTATCTCTGCCGCCCTCTCTCCACTGCGCCCGCCTCCCAGCCCGGCCACCGCACGCCTCCCGGGTACCTGTCCCTGCAGCAGGAGTCGATGCTGAGCTCGTCGATGCCCCAGTATTGGATCTCCTGAAGGAAGGAGAGCGCGCACAGCTGCTCCATGACGTGCAGGCGGCCGGTGCGGTAGTAGTGCAAGACGTAGCGGAATGCCTGCGAACTGCGGTCGAAGAAGTACTCGTTGTCCACGGGGTTGGCATCGTCGCAGAGCTCCAGGGGGCTGGGCACGGCGGCCAGGGCCCCGCGGCGGCGGCACGAGGCCACCACCACGGCCAGCTTGCCCAGGCGCGTGTGCGGGAAGCAGGACAGTGCCTGCTGCGAGAGCACGAAGCGGCTGCCGCCCACGTTGACCGTGAAGCAGTCCCCGAGCGCCAGGGGCTCCCCTTCGCCCTCGCTGCAGAAAACGCTGGACTCCAACGAGGTCAGGGAGCAGCTGTCCAGCGACGAGTCCAGCGGCGCCCGCCCTCGGGAAGGCAGCTCCATCCCCGCCGCCGCTGCCTGAGGGCGCCACAAAGTTGGGGGCGCGCCGGAAGCCTCGGTCGGGCGAGGGTGGTGGCACGGCCCCTGGCGGCGGCCGGGATTTCCCTGGTTCCCGAGGGGGGTGCCTCCCACCCGCGCACCCCTGCGCTCGTTCCCCCTCTGGCCGCTAGGGCGCGGCGAGTGCGCGACAGCAGCGCACGAGCCCGGCGCGCCCAGTCTGCGGGGAGGGGAAGGGGTCGCGCCCGGGCGAGTGCTCAGAAGCGGTCCCAGCCAGGGACAGCCCCAGGGCACACCTTCCGGGACTTACGCCCTCAGCCCCCGCTAAATCTGCGAGGGAGATTCCTAGCCCGGGATGTGTACGTATTCAAAGCCTCGTTACTTAGGGGGTGGAGCGGGCGTGCAGGGGGAGGTGGCGGGTCTAGAGTGGAGGAGGAGGACAGGATGCCTCTTAGGGGAACGAACGCACGCCAGGGGGATGGCAAGACTCACTCCAGCCCAGGAGACCGAGAGGAAAAGTTCAGAAAGCCGAGGAAGTGGTAACCGGGTCAGAGTCCTTTCCAACTTGAGGATATATATTCCTCAGTCTCCTTTTACTGCGGCGGCTTCACAGGCCTCCCCGGGAGTAGCCGCTGGGGGTATGAGCACGTGGGGGAGGGGGCGCCGGGCGAGGGGGCCGCATCATCTGCTCCCATTCATTCTCATCCTAGTCTGATTGTCACTCGCGCTCCATTTTCTTCTCCCTCCGTCTGTTTCTGACCTGCTGGTTGAGAAATTGATGATGACTTTTAACTGAAGTCCCAGTGAGTCGCTAAGAACTAGGGGTCACCATTGCCTCGTATCGAGGCACTTTGCGCCCTTCGGTTTAGCCATTTCTGCCCGAAGAAGTTTCCCGGAGAGCGGGCGTTCTGGGCGCGTTCCCCGGCGCACAGCGGAGCTCTCATTTTAGGAGAAAGGGAAGGCAGAAAGACAAGGAATAGAACAGGCGTGGGCTGGGGCAGGAGTTTAGATAGTACCGACGGCTGGGTGAAGGGAGCAGCCGAGCGCCTTGCCCAGGTGAGACCAGAGGTGTACCCACTGGGCCCCTTGGAGTCGAGCCCCAGCCCACCTGTTGGACACGGGGTGGGGGCGGGGAGGAGGACAGGGTGACTCACCTTCCGCTCCTGGCACATCAGCGCAGCGCTCAGAGGCCGCGGCTGGTTAGGTAGCCTTCGGTAGATTCTCCCGGTGTACACGTGAGGTCTGACTTGACAGGTCCAGGAGGAAAACTGTGTTCGAGGCTGAGCTCTGCACTGGCGCTTGCTGCCTAGCCTCGCCTCATCTCCGCCGCCTCCGGCTCTGGCCCCTGGGCCGCCCCCGCCCGCGCTAGCGAGCCATTCGCGGTTTCCAGCACCAGCTGTGGGGAAAGCATGGAGCCGAGGGAGGTGAGACCGGAGGAGGAAGTGAAGCACTCCGTGACTCTGAATATCATCTTCATCCTGAAGACACCTCAAGGATTGCTGCTTGGATTCCCGTTTCCCTGATCTGTGTGCTCGCAAATGCTCAAGAGCAAAATTTTCCATGTCTGCTAAACTCAGGGTTAGGGAACTTATAGTAACTGCTTTGTGTAGCACGGTTCAAGGTTTTCTCATTTCCAGCCAGCAGATGAGAATCCTGCATTTTCCAAAAGCCTTTGCAAGCGAACCGCACATCTTTTTCTTCTTGTAAGTAGTTTTAGAAAGTATGTATAAAGAGATGAGCAGGCAGCTTGGCACAGTGGGGAGAACTTTCTCATAAGTGGACTTAATGGGCGCCTGGGTGGCTCAGTCTGTTAAGCATCTGACTCTTGATTTCAGCTCAGGTCACGATCTCCAGGTTCTTGGGTTTGAGCCCCACCTCAGTCTTTGCGCTGATGGCAGGGAGCCTACTTGGGATTCTGTCTCTCCTCTCTGCCCCTTACCTGCTTGTGCTCTATCTCAAAATAAATAAATAAACTTAAAAAAAAAAAAAAGATAAATGGACTTGAAACGTGGTTGTTTGGTTCTGGCTTTACCAAATGACTGCGGAACATCCAGCTGTCATTTAGTTCATGGACCTCCATGCCTTCCTCAGCAAACTTTCATGTTTCAATAAAAACACTAAGCATTTCCTGTGGGCTTTATGTCAGGAAATTTTGTAGGCTCTTTACTCATTCAGTACCTTATTTAGTCATAATAACAATACCCCTTTTACAGAAGGAGGAAACTGAGGCATACCCATTTTACAGAAGGAGGAAACAGGCAAAACAGAGAAATTAAGTGATTTACTTAGGGTCACACATCCAAACTCAAACTCAGGACTAGTTATAAGAGGCTGCCCTCATAAACACAATGCTTGGGACATCTCCTTTCTGGTGGCTTTCAAATATAAATCAAAGTTGTGGTTGCTTTTATTTACTTTTTAATTTATTTTTGCAAATTTCTAATGTTAAATGATGTATTTTTCCTGATCTTTCAAAAAATGTTTATTGGGCATCCACTATACACCAGGCACTATTCTAGGTGCTTCAGATAGATCCATGAAGAAAACAGACAAGGTCCTTTTTCTTGTGGAACTAAAGTTTTTCCTGTGAGAATAAACAGCAACTTAAGTGAAAATTAAAAAAAAAATAGTATAGTATTTATAGGTTATGGTTCTCTGACAGCTCTTCATTTGGTTAACTTTTGCCTCTATAAGGAGCTCTTCCATTTAGAAAATATGGAGGGGGTAAAACCGGTCAATACTTCATCAATATGTTTAGGTACTGTGTCAATTTGTCTAAGGTAGCAGAACTTCTTTACACAGGAAGAAAAACTCCCTCAGCATCTCTATTACAGATTATTTGGGCATCGAAAAAATTCCACACTTCTGTTAAGCTTCATTCATACCTTAGTGTAAATAGCTTTCATCAGAAGATTAGTATTAAAGGTCTAACCTAATTTTACAGACTGTGGTAGGGAAGGAGGAAAGCTTTCAGAGGAGAATGACAGTTTTAGGTGAGAAGGGAGATCTTGGACAGGTAACAGAGGTTAACAAACTGTTACTGAGGCTTGCACTGCCACCAGAACCCTAGATTTCCGTTGTAGTTAGTGGTATCCTGTAGAAGGAATTAGAACAATAACCACCTTTTAAGTGTAAGGCCCACGCTAAGTATCTGAATTCTCAGAAATGGTCCTATGAAGTAAATACTGTCTTCCTTAGTTACAGATCTCAGCTCAAAGACTCACGTGTGCCAAGGAGCTTTCCCAGTTATATAGTGAATATATATATGAAGGGATCAAAATTGGGGTCTTTCTCACTCCAGATTTCATCTCAAGTGCCAAGATGAGACGCTAAAATTTTCAACTGGGCTTTAATTGTGGTTAATACAATTTCCACTATATAAAATAATCATAACTAGAGAGACGATGACTAGTTAACCAGTAGCATATAAACACAAATGACCCATTTTAAAGTATAGAGTTCTCTTGGGTAATAAAATTTTCTGCCCTCTTCCCTGTCCTGTTCCCTATAATCTGTTGTCCCTCCTCCATTGATTCCCAGGTTTGAGTCTGAGAGCCCAATGAAAATGCAATGATAAATAAAGGCAGAAATAAGTCCATTCAAAGGATTTCCTTCCTGGTCTCTGATCTTGACCTGAGGTATACCCTAAAATATGTCAAGAAGTGAAAGGAGAATTGCTGATGAGTACTTGGGGGTGGTGAGGTCTTGCTTTCAATTTCCTTCCTACAAAGCCTGGGAGGAATGTGACTGTCACGTAGGAGGCAGCTCAGTACTGAGATGTGAAAACTCAACATTGTAATGACTTTGGGTATATTTTCTCTAGTTATCAGATGTTATATTCAGGTGATTTTCCATTGACAGTCTTGTTAGAAAATGCTCTACTGGTGTTTGGCTTTATCTATCAAGTCTTCTAAACATTGATTTGAATATTAAATCTCCAGGTACAACTAACTGCTTTTAGTTCTTCCAATTTTTGTGAATATTTCTAAATATATTAATGAACAGCATGCATTCTTAACAGTCCTGTTTTTATTTTATTTTATTTTATTTTATTTTATTTTATTTTATTTTATTTTATTTTATTTTATTTTATTTTTAATGTTTATTTGCGGGGAGACAGAGCATGAACAGGAGAGGGGCAGAGAGAGAGGGAGACAGAGAATCCCAAGCAGACTCCAGGCTCTGAGCTGTCAGCACAGAGCCCAACTCAGGGCTCAAACTCAGGAACTTTGAGATCATGACCCGAGCCGAAGTCAGCTCCTTAACCGACTGAGCCATCCAGGCGCCTCAACAGTCATGTCTTTAAACTGGATTAAAAGAAAAAAAAAATAGAAGGGTGCCTGGGTGGCTCAGTTGGTTAAGTGTCCAACTTCGGCTCAGGTCATGATCTCGAGGTTTTTGAGTTCGAGCCCCATGTCAGGCTCTGTGCTGACAGCTGGCTCAGAGCCTGGAGCCTGCCCTGGATTCTGTCTCCCTTTCTCTCTGCCCCTGTCCCACTCACACTCTGTCTCTCTCAAAAATAAACAAACATTAAAAAAATTTTTGGTTTTAATTAAAAAAAAAAAAAAAGGGGAAAAACAGCTGACTTTAAATGTCTGATTATTGATAACAATAGGGGCCCCTGGCTGGCTCAATTGGAAAAGCATGTGACTCTTGATCTTGGGGTTGTGAATTCAAGCCCCATGTTAGGGGTAGAGATTACTAAAAAAAAAAAAAAAAAAAAGAACTTTCAAAAACAGAAGAATTGATCATTGATAGCAATTAAGAAAAGTTAAAAGTCATTTGAACCACATTAAGAATTCCTATTATTAAAACTCTGGAACATTTCATTTAGGTTTTTGAAAAAATGAGAATGTATTTATATTAATATTATATTTGATTTCTGTAATCTACTTAAATAATGTACTGTGTTCTGTGAAATCATTAAGTCTCATCTTTGATAAGAATGTTTTAAAATGATTATATATATATGATAGTAAGTCATTGACAAAAATTTTAGAAAAATGTACATTCAATTCATTATTAATTTAAAACAAAAATACAATTTTACACTTATTCTTAATAATTAAATAGGGGAGATATAACAAGTGAATACTTTTGATAAAGAGTTTTTTAGAATTCAACTTGAGTAAATTCCATCTTTTCATTTTCAACTGCTTTAGTGTAGACTCATACCTTTACACTAAAATCCCTTTAATTTTTATCATTCATTAACAATGCAGACCATATTTCATGTGAGGCGTGCGTATCTATCTTTGACTCAGTACTTAATTTCTCAGGGACTGACAACGAGATAAGTTACTGGTAATGATGTTTCAAAATGCCTTTGTATATGGACAAAATGACATTGTCCTCTTCATTGCACTGGGACATGTTTAAAGGTAAAGGAAAATCTGACAAATTCTAGCTATTCATCTTCCATGAGTCTTCTAGGTGCTTGGAATAAATCCTCCCAACTGTATAACAGCCCACTCTAATGCAGAATTTAGCTTAATGTGGGCTTGTTCTGGATTCCTTCCAAAGGGAGGCAATTATCTTTGGAAGTACCCAAGAACTCATTTTTATAGCCTAGTCTGCTGCAGAGATCACTGAATGGGTTGATGATGGTGATGATGAGGATAACAATATGGTAATAATACCTGCCACGTT
This sequence comes from Panthera pardus, assembly GCF_024362965.1. Taxonomy (NCBI): domain Eukaryota; kingdom Metazoa; phylum Chordata; class Mammalia; order Carnivora; family Felidae; genus Panthera; species Panthera pardus. Next base: position 54,378,279 of record NW_026527002.1, read on the forward strand.
TACTTATTTAATTTCCGCTCTTTTATTAGCTGTGTGACATTAAGAGGGTTTCTTAATCCCTCTATATCTCCTTTTCCTCATCTGTAAAATAGGGGTCACAAAAGTACTTACCTTATGTTACTATTTTAAAATTAAATGAGATAATCCATGTAAATGTTTACTGCAGTGTTATTATTTCTGTTGTCACTATTATTATTATTATGTTTCAGAAAATTTTTCTGATCCCCCTTACTGAGCACTTACTATGTGACTGTATCACATAGGATGTCACTTATTGCCATGTTAAAAACTTACCTCATTTCATTTATAATGCTTATAACCCAACAAAGAGAGTAATATTATCATTATATCTTTGCAGATAGAAACCAGGATAACAGATTTTCAAGTGTCATGATAGTAGAAATAGACTTGAACACCTTCGTTGGACTGAAAGGCTTTGAAGGGCATTAACATGAAAATAATGCAGTGAGGAGAGATTACTGTTAGAAATGCTCTTCTCTTTAAAAACAGTTTTATACAGAAAATTTCTACCCTACACTTAAAATAATTGAGATGACTATATATTTTATAGGCCATGACCAACAACAATTGCATGTGATTTTCATTTTAAAAAATTGGTTCTTACTTATATCCATTGTAAAGAAGGTAGTTGATTGGATTGGTCATTAAATGATTCTCACTAGTCCACTGTGATATGCAAAAGACATAGTGGCATTTTTCCTGAGTTACTAAGAAACTGTGTAGAACCAGGCACTTATTGTTCACTGGATTAACTTCTATGATTACACTGAAATTAAATTTTTACAAACAAGATTTAGAAGCAGTGAAGCAAACTCAGGGTAAGTGCTTTGTTCATCCTGTCCTGTAAGCTGTTAAGTGAACCCTATATTGAATTTGAAAATTCCAATTAAATCCTTTTTACCCAGCTCTATCAAATGCCCTTATGTTGACAGAGATTGAGTCATACGGAACCATTAAAAATGCTTTTCGCCCAGTATATGTGATTTATTAATATTAGAAGTAAAACTGCATTTAGACTTACCCTTTTTCTATTTAGTGCTTTCTTCCATTATGAAGGAACTCAGTAAACTTGAATTCCATTCTGTAATTGGAAGAGAGGTAATCTTTACATTTCATATGTGTTATAAGGTTTTTTACATTGCATTTCCTTGGTTTTCCTGGAATCAACTCAAAACTGAAAAGTTTTTTGGGGTGCCTGAGTCACTCAGTTGATTGAGCATTGTGTTCTTGGTTTTGGCTCAGGTCATGATCTCACGGTTTGTGAGTTCAAGCCCCACATTGGGCTCCATGCTGACAGTGCTCAGCCTGCTTGGGATTCTCTCTCTCCCTCTCTCTCTGCCCCTCCCCCCCACCTCTCTCTCTGACTCTTGCTTAAAAATACATAAATAAACTTAAAAAAAAAGAAAAGTTTTTCAATCAGTAAATATTTATAGAAATGTATTTTGCAAGTTCCAGGGGGGGTGGTTGTATATACAAGTAGAATATGCATTATATATCATATACATAAGTTATACCATATATGTGAATAGACACACAACATACACACACGTAAGAAACTAACAGTACAGTAAAGTTTACCCTGATTACTATGTCAGTGGGTCACATTGTTATTAGTCCATGCTAGAAAAGTAGTGAAAAATCAGAAGCAATATAAGGAAAATAGTAGAGAGAAGTAAGGAGAAAGACAATTTTTCTTTGCAAAATGGTTCTTAGTTACATAGTATAGTTCCTTTAAATAGCCTCCTCCTGTGTTTTAAACGTGGTCTAATTAAAGAAAAATATGAAGTAACTTTTTAGGACACATATACTGAACTCTGCCAACATAGTTTTATTAACTACATTGTAAACTTGATAGAATACCTATTATTCTCATCTCAGTCGGAGCACATAGAACATTAATTTAAATATTTTATATATTAAATCACTACACATAAATGGGAAAAATCTAATTCTGTATGAGTTCAAAATTACTGCTTTTTACATTTAACTGTATGTTTAACTTATACTTTTATCACTGGTTCAAAAGAATAGAAATTTGGGTTTACAGTCAGCACACATTAATTTGGTTAATTTGAAAAAAGAGCCTTGGATCAGTGCATGTGTTACAGAGAATATTTTCTCTATACAGTGTAATTAAATTGGTGGGAACTGAATATAAAAATTTGTCATTTTTTCAACATGAAAAACAGCAGTGAGCCATCTGGCTTCTCCTTCACACCATTGCATCTGATTGACAGCTCAGTTATAGACCCGGCCTCCCCATTCTCCCACAAACAGATTTCCCGGAAAACTAAACCAAATGGGAATCCAGAGGAAGTTAAAACATAGCAAATTTGTCCTGGCCTGATTTTTAAAAAAAATTCCAGAAGGTCAAATCAATCCATTTAGTAACTGGGAATGTTTCATTTTCATGGCAGCAGCGAGAAATATCCTATTCCATCCTGCTTATGCTATTTGAAATGGAAAAAAATAATCTCAATTATATTGTAAAAGAAGAGAAATAAAACAAATTGGGATTTTAAAACGACTTTATGAAATATCAACTTTGTAATAGATTCAAAACTGACACTGACTCTAGGCCACATATGTTTTACTTAATTAAGAACAGATAATTAAGGTAATTAAGAACAGATAATTACCGACCATACAGAAGTTTTGAGAATAGTAAGTAGTTTTATGGATGCATATGTGTTTATATGTGTGTATAGAACAGGAATTTTAATTTGTTTTTTTTAATGAAAGCCAAAAATATGGAACTGTTTCCTCATTTAATATTGCTCAATAAGTAAGAAACTATCACAACTATTTTTCAGCAAAAATTTCAAAAAGACTCCATTCACAGTAAAGTTTTGTCTTGCTTCACTTTTATTCTGGTAATAGTATTACCAACTGGCAATAAAGGTCTTTGTAAAATATTTAGTGAATGACTAATTGTAAAATAAAAAGCAAGTTTGGATGTATTTGAACAGGTAGGAATAAGGCCACGGTAGAGGAGTGTGTGGCCTCTTTCAGTGTTAAGAACGTGGGCAAACCTTGCTGGCATTTGGAGCCATGTTCACGGGGGAAGTGGTGACGTACTTTCAACTCCTCTTTGAATGAGAATCTGTCCCTAGGGCAATGAGAGTAACAAAGTGAGTGAGCCTCTCTCCAGTGAATTGGTGGAGAACACTTTCTTATATAAGTACTGGATAAGGGATGCTGTTAAAATATTTGTTCTCAAGGTTGAGGGTTTTCCAATATGGCTATGATAGAAGGTGGCTGGCCCATTTCTCAAGGTAGTTTCAGGACCCTTTTACACTCTTAAAAATTATTGAAGACCTCAAACTTTTGCTGATGTGGGTTAAATTTATTGATATTTATCACATTAAAAGTTAAAACAAAAAATTTAGAAGTACTTATTAAATCATTAAAAAAAAGTAACAAGCACAACACTTGTTAACAAAATAAATACTCTTAAAAATGTTTTCCAAAACAATATACTTAGTGAGAATAATGACATTGTTTTACAATTTTTCATATCTCCCTGATAGCTGGCTTAATAGAAGACAGCTGTATTTTCATATCTGCTTTTGCATTCAAACTGTTGAAGTTTGATATATTTCTTGAAGTTTATAAAGAAAATTCAGTGTCAGGTAGTTGGAAAAAAGAGGTGCATTTTAACAGCTTTTGGATATACTGTTATATATGCTTCTGTGCTATACTAGAACATGACAGGCTAGTTCCAAAGGGGAATCTGAACTGTATCAGTGAGTTTTCATATTCAGTTATATTAAAATCCATCGGCCTGTCTTCCCTTGGAAATTGTTTTTTAATCCATGCATGATTTTGTTATGTCATTGCGTTATTCTTTTGGAAAATGTTGGTTTCTCCAAAAAGTGACACATTTAATTAAACAGCACCAAAAATCCCTTTTGTTAATATCACCAGCAATTTCATCAGAGAAGTTTTTAAGCATTGGGAAGCTATCAAACTCATGGCAGTAGAAAAAGCTTTGCAAAATTCTAACTTTCACTTGGAAGATCAAAATTTGTTATCGGCAACAAATACAGTCTGCTTCCTTGACAGTAACAGGATCCACTCATTCATTTTAAAGAAATTACTCATAAATATCTGAATAGTTTGTCTCTCAGTCCATGTTTTCAAGTGAAAATGGTGCTCTGTGGGAAAAAAGCTAGTTCAGCTTGTAATTCAGAATAATTACACAAAAGCTTTTCCTTGAGACAACCACGGATGTCACAGAGAGCTCCAGTACACTTCCCATTTAGTTAAATAAAACATTTAAAAAGGACATGTACGCAGGTGATAAAATTTGACAAAATTCGTATTTTAGTCAAGTAAGTAACTTTTATTATTATCCATCAAGGATATTGTTAGCTGGCTTTTTTTTTTTTTTACCCCTTTAAACATATGAAGAATATGATGACAGCTGTACAGATTGGTGTCACTGCTTTGAGGTGTGCTAACACCCAAGCACTTTTACCCACCATTGCTCTGACACTATTAGTGCAAATCTAGATGCAGTGGAAGACACAAATAACTCCTTGGTATTCTGGAAATAATATTTTAAATCAAGGACTCCTAAAAGGTCTCATAAAATCTCAGGGGTTTATAGACCACATTTTGAAAACTATTGTTGTAAGAAATATATGTATTTTGACAACTTAAACACACAATTTATGTGTTTAATTTGGAATTACACAAAGATGTATAGGACTTTTATATTTTGTTTTGCAAGGTTTCATCAAAAAAAATTCCTGTACCTAATGTATGCTGTGAAGGTAAGCACACACATACCCTAAACATAAATTTTACACACACACACACACACACACACACACACACAGAAATGTGATCATATGAATGTATGCATATTTTCAGATATGCAGAAAAAAATGTAATTAATCTCAGCTCCAATTATAGAATATAATATAAAGTTAAGCTTTTCTTTTTAGTTTAATCACATAAATTTCATATAATGCCATAATTTAAAAAACTTTACGGTAATAGATAGTCTTTTTGTGTAAAAGTGCCCAGTCTCAGATTTTTGGCCTCCTTTATGCCTCACTCTAGAGGGGCAAGGTATGGCCCAGAAAGATGAGATTCTCCTGTATAGTTTAAGTGAAACCAATTGGATCATCACTGGGTAGGAGGTGGGCTTCCTGGACTATTGTTATATATGAGTGCAAACTGCCAGAAGCCAACGTTGGGCCATTTGCTTCTTCTGGTCTGTAAGTTCCTCTCCTTTGTCCCTTTTCCCCTTTGCTCCGGTTATAAATGGTTAATCAGTTCCCTCCAGTATCTCATCTCTATCTCTCCCCAGCAGTGCATGGAACCACTTCTGGTTTCTGTCTATAATCTTCTACTATTACTTCCAAATAATCACATCTGCCCCAAGTTAGAAGTGATTGGGTTTGGGGCACCTCCTAGAACTTGCAGCTTCTCAGGACACCTGGGTGGCTCAGTCAGTTAAGCGTTGGACTTCAGCTCAGGTCATGATCTCGCAGTTTGTGAGTTTGAGCCCCGTCGGGCTCTGTGCTGACAGCTCAGAGCCTGGAACCTGCTTCAGAATCTGTGTCTCCCTCTCTCTCTGTCCCTCCCCTGCTCACTCTCTGTCTCTCAATAATAAATAAACATTAAAAAAAAATTTAAAAAAAAGAGAACTTGCAGCTTCTCACTAAAATGGAAAGCACATGTTCCTGGGCTTTCTCATACCTCCTAGAAGCTTCTAAATTCCTTTCCTGGACCTGCAGGGGTTTCTCATCAATATGTGTTTATGTTCATGAGGGATACAGGAACCCTAAAGCTGATCTTCTTCATGCCCTATCTTTCTCTCTCCCCTTTTTCTTTATAATTCATGTTTTCCCCCTCATGTCTCAGTCATTGGTTCTCAGGGTTCGCATGTTCTCCTTAAAGAGACGCTTGGAAATGTGGTCAGGGGCGTGTGGATGGGGTGGCTTGTTTTTACCTGTCACAAAGGTTGGAGAATATGATTGACAATTAACTACGTAGGAGCCAGACATGCTAAATATACTTTAATGTATGAGCAATAAAGAACTGTTATTCCAGAAATGCTAGTAATGCTGTCATGAGAAACAATGCTCTAGATACAACTTTCTCAGAACCTGGGGAAGGAGGTTTCACAGCCTAACGATGGTCTTTTTTTTTTTTTTATTTTTTTTATTTTTATTTTTATTTTTATTTTTTTTATTTTTGGGACAGAGAGAGACAGAGCATGAACGGGGGAGGGACAGAGAAAGAGGGAGACACAGAATCGGAAACAGGCTCCAGGCTCTGAGCCATCAGCCCAGAGCCCGACACGGGGCTCGAACTCACGGACCGTGAGATCGTGACCTGGCTGAAGTCGGCCGCTCAACCGACTGCGCCACCCAGGCGCCCCTTAACGATGGTCTTTAATAACAGACGCAACAAAACTTATCTAAGTCTTCCCACGATCCTCCAGATGGATGCCTTGAGCTGACTGCACAAAGTGTCATGGACCAGAAATACAAAAAAAAAAAAATACTATTATCATCAAATGAAATATGTACATATATTTGAATTTGTGATCATTTTTTTTGCTACCATGGCATAGGGATGACACATTAAACAGAATAACTAAATATATAAATATATGTGCATTTATTTAAAATGTACAGCAAAATAACATTGCTTTCTTGTCATAACTGTAAAGTTGGTAGGTCCTTATGGATAGATGTTGGCACACATCACAAAAACAGCCTGTCATGTATGCTCCACAACTGAACTGGCAAGGTTTCCAGAAGAATCCATAAAAAAGCTGAAATTACTTTCTTTAATACCTTTGGTTAGCCTTCTCAGGGACAGAATGCCCAAAATGATTTCCTTGCTAGCTTCCAGAGAATCATTTTACTTCCAAAGTTGCAAACGAGAGTTGCTGTTTCCAGAATGTCTTTGCAGTGCTTTGCTATTCACTTCTCTACACTTCAATCTGTTTTTCCCTTTAATAACTCAGTTTATTAACTGACTCCCTCACATGAGAGAAAACAGTTTTCATGTAGAAATAAAGAAATGGACTGCAAATAATTAACTAAATATCCTGTAGGTATTTTTCATACAATAATTAACTAAATATCCTTTAGATATTTTTGATACTGTTCACTCAGAATATTCTAAACCTTGGTCTTTGTTTAATAAAGTACATAGTATATGTATAATAATCATACAAAATTCCTAGAGATCCATTGGCCAAACATTGAATTTGGGCATCAGAATTCTCAACCACTTACATAATTATGATTCTTTAAGTCAACGCACAAAATTAACATATTCAGATTGAATATTTTTTGTTTGGATGTGATATATTTGCAAAAGTAATCCTTCTCTTAACACTGTCTTACAGTTTCCATTTATTTAATTTTGCCATTTTTTTCCTCCAAATACATTCATTAATGGGCATATGTTACACCTGATGAGAGCAACACATTTGAATTGATTTTTTTTTCAAAGAGAACATTAAAGGACTTGCATGACAGATATTTCTTGAGTTGTGAATTAATTTGGAGTGATTCAGAGTCAGTGGAAGTTTTGGAGATGTTTTAATTTAGAAAGATGACAATATGTGAGTTAGCACACACGCTACAAAATCCATAACCATGTCCAATACGTTGTGTATCTTCTCTATCTTTTATAGAGTGTCAAATTGAAAATAAAATAATATTTGACAGAGATTGACTTATTTTCGAATATTTTAAGAGATAGAAATATTTTTTTGAGTTAACTGTATATATTTAATTTTCATTATTCACAATTTTGGTGACTACTGGTGTTCATTTGCCTTCACTTAAGAAAATTTTTTTTCATGTTTATTTATTTTTGAGAGAAAAACAGAGCATGAGCAGGGGAGGGCCGGAGAGAGAGAGGGAGACCCAGAATCTGAAGCAGGCTCCAGACTCTGAGCTGAGCTGTCAGCACAGAGCCCAATGCGGGGCTTGAACTCATGAGCGGTGAGATCAGGACCTGAGCTGAAGATGGATGTTTAACTGACCGAGCCACCCAGGTGCCCTGTTTGCCTTCACTTTAATAGTGATTTAGGAAAGATTGAATGGAGGTGCATATTTGTGGTTCAAAGACAACCATTTAGAATTGTTGGTTTTAGTGTAGTCTGAAATTAGAACATGCAGTTAAAAGTTTTCATTGGGGAGACAGAACTGGAAACTCATGTTTTTGTTGTTCTTAGTGATTTTGTTCTCTAGCATTTGTCCAGAAATCTGCACTGAGACACAGCTTAGATAGTTGAATCAGAAAAGTCTTTAAAAACTCACCAAAAGGAGGGCGATGATTATCTAGAAAAGCTTTTGTGTATTCACTAGAGGACCACATGCAAACCAAATGGGCAGCTGAAATGGTTAAAAGGTGGAATCTTTAATGGGATGGCATGATTACGTGACCAAGAAAGTGCATTTGCAGAGAGTTCATCTGAGTATCTATGTATGAAACAGATGGAATAGGAGCATTTTCCCTAAGACAAGTAAAGACAAAGAGGCAGAACAATGAGCTCTGGCAGTTGGGACTTTTACCTTTCTTTGGTGGTGAATGCTTGATGGGTCTATGGGCATTGGAATATTTGAGGATTAAGTGGGATCACATGTAAAATATTTTGAAAGTCATAGAGTTTATTATTATTTTTTCTTTTCTAGGCATAAAACACAAAGGTATTACTAATATTTAGTGACTGCGATTTATAAGTTTAACTAAAAAAATAAATAAAGTAGTAAATTCTCAATAGTTATTTCTCCCTGAGGCACATTATACATACAAAAGGCAGTTGTTTTTCTCACGATTTCAGTCACTATTACAGAATCTGTCTTCCTTTAAAAATCAATTCTTAGACACAAGAAGAGCCAGTTGGTTTCTGATTACTGCACACCTGGCATGCTCAACTGCTTGTTACATCTGAGCATCCAGGGGATCTTATTTATTGCTTGAAACTGTGCCTCAGCACACCCTGAACAGTATTTGTTCTTTTTTTCTTGCTTTGTCCTTTGATGGCTTTGCTCAGCTCACCATAGATCTTAAGTGTCTGGGTATCCCTACCTCACCCATCCTTCCCGCATTTTTATTTTTTATTTACTCATGTTTTAAATGCTTATTTATTTTTGAGAAAGAGCGAGAGGTGCAGAGAGAGAGGGAGACAGAGGATCTGAAGTGGGTTCTGCCCTGACAGCAGAGAGCCCAATGTGGGGCTCCAACTCATGAACTTCAAGATCATGACCTGAGCTGAAGTCAGACGCTTAACCAAATGAGCCACCCAGGCGCCCCATCCTTCTTATATTTTTAACCTAGTGGAGTTTGAAGTTAAAACAGGGCCACCTAACATCCAATTTTAGAAACAGGCCATTTAATATTGATGAATCTGTGGAGTGTGTTTGCAAGGACAATCCTTCCTACTTGTTTTTGATGGTCACAGGTGTAAATGGATGTAGTTACAGATGAGCCATTCCTCTTAACATTTCTTCTGGAAACCTTTCAGATTGTATATATATATATATATATATACATATATATATATGTATGTGTATATATATATATATATATATATATATATACAAACACACACACACACAAAATATATAAATACATTATATATATTATATATACAAAATATAAATATATACAAAATATAAATATATTTATATATTATATATATTTATATTTTGTATATATTTGTGTATATTTTATATATACATATATATACTCTTTTATCAAATGTGTTGGCATTGAAAAAAATTAAAGAGTTTTGTTTCCTCTCCAAAATGTTTTTCAAATCCATACACTCCTCTACTCCCTCACTATTATTCTAATCTGAGCTATCAACTCTTGGTATCCATTAAATAATTTCTTCCTTCCACTCTTGACTTTTACCAAATTCCAATAGGTTGCATCATGGCATTAAAAAAATTCAAATCATATAATGCTGGTTCCTTGATTAAAAGCCTTCAGTCCCTTTTCATCACACATAGAATGAAGTTTAAATTCCCTTCCATGGCTTTTAAGGCTTCTGGCCTCTCCAACTACTCATTTGTAATCACATAGACTGGACATTTTGATCTTTGGCTGCTGGTTTCCTATTTCTTATATAACATTAGCTACAAAATGGGGGAAGAAACAGTATTTTTAAAGTTTATTTATTTATTTTGAGAGAGAGAGAGAGAGAGAGAGAGAGAACACACACGTGCATGAACGGGGGAGGGGCAGAGCAAGAGAGGGAAAGAAAGAATCCCAATTCACAACAAGGGGCTCAATCCCACAACTGTGGGATCACCACCTAAGCTGAAAACAAGAGTCAAGAGCCCAACCAGTTGAGCCACCTAGGCACCAGAAGAAAAGGATATTTTTAATACCTGATACCTTCTCTTCTCTCTCCAGTACAGCTATATAAGCTTCGGAAGTGTAGTAGTCTTGTCTGTACTGCTCACCACTGTATTCTCAGGCCCAATATAGGCCCTGTCACATAACTGGCACTAATAAATACAGATTTTGCAGCTGGAAACTGGAATATGCTACTGTGCAATGTGGCAGTTGTCAAAACTCAGGTTTAGAAACATTTGTCCATATACACAAATATGCCATTTCTGGAGCCAGAGCTAAGGACATTGCCTCTTTATAGACAGGCTGGCTTGAGGACTTGTTTATTGGTCTCTTCTAGAACATTGCAAAGATACGTCACCTCTTCTTAGCAGGGCTTCTTTTCTCCTGGTTTAAGTGATCTCCAGGAGCCTTTATTTTTTAAAGTTTATTATTTTAAGAGAGAGATAGAGTGCAAGCAGGGGAGGGGCAGAGAAAGAGATTCAGAGAGAGAGAGAGAGACAGAGCGACAGAGAGACAGAGAGAGAATACCAAGCATGCTCCACATTGTCAGTGTAGAGTCCAAGTTGGCGCTCGAACTCACGAACTGCCAGATCATAATGTGACCTGAATTCAAAAGTCAGGCGCTTAACCTACTGAGCCATCCAGGAGCCCCTGGGAACCTTTAAATATAGGATTGCTCATCAATTATAACAGTGTATGCTCCAGCTCAGTGCTCTTGAATGAATTTAAATGCTTAGCAATGCTGAGAAAAATATTTATGGACATTTGCCTGAAAAATATCCAGTCCATTATTCTAGATAGTCTACATTTTATAGATTGATTTTGTCAGACCATTATCAAGATATTCATTGGGATCATGCCAAATTGGTCTAGTGTAGAATTTTTTTTTAACTGAGTTATATCATGGTGTATATTCTCTGATCTATACTGATGGACCTTATAAGAAAGAGCTTTAAAACAGCTCATGTCTAAGCCATACAGAGAAAGACAGATACCATATGGTTTCACTCTTATGTGGATCCTGAGAAACATAACAGAAACCCATGGGGAAGGGGAAGGAAAAAAAAAAAAAAAAGAGGTTAGAGTGGGAGAGAGCCAAAGCATTAGAGACTGTTAAAAACTGAGAACAAACTGAGGGTTGATGGGGGGTGGGAGGGAGGGCAGGGTGGGTGATGGGTATTGAGGAGGGCACCTTTTGGGATGAGCACTGGGTGTTGTATGGAAACCAATTTGACAGTAAATTTCATATATTAAAAAATAAAAAAAATAAAAAAAATAAAAAATAAAAAAAAAAAAACAGCTCATGTCTGATTTTTCTGTAAATATGTTATTGAGGATGATATCTATTCCATTACATGGTATACTCTCTAGGACGATCTCTACTATGAAATTATTTTCTTTCTCAGATAGAAGAATAATTATTTTCAATAGATTTGTGTTGCTTATGGACATTGAAATTTAGAGGATTTATTCACATATATATTTTAAAAGCATTACAATTAATGTTTATCACATGTTTACTATAAGCTAGGTATCATATAAAAATACTTTATGTGGGTTATCCCATTTCATTCTCATAATAACCCTACTACATAGGTATTGTTATTACTCTTATTTTACAGATAAAGAAACTGAGGTGCAGAGAGGGTAAATAATTGTCCACAGTTATTAGAACTGGGACATATTAGAACTGGGAAATATTGGAACCAAATTGTGAACATAGCCTAACTTATGTAGGCTGTCTTTCACATAGATCTAGCTTATATTTCTGAAGTTTATTTTTCTTTTGTTTCATTTTTTTATCTGCTTAAACGATCTTAAATTATTGTGGGAAAATGTGGAGTATAATAAAGTGAAAAATATACCAAGCTGCTTTTCCTTATGAGCATTATCTCTTATCACAAATCTGAAATAAATGAATAGGTAGGAAATCAAGTAGACAATGTTAAAAACTGCATCTTTATTACAGGAAGCTGTTTATTAACTATTATTCTTTTCTAAGTGCATATTTCAACTTTGTGTTGTAAATTAACCTCTCTTTTTCTTGGGTCATTTTCTCAAATTACACCCATGGGAGATTAAATTCTCTTTTTCTTGGGTTATTTTCTCAAACTACAGTAACTTGTTATGTTACTGAAGATTAGCTGTGCCTATAGTATTATGTTCAGTCAATTATGATGAATTCTCTGCCTAAAGTTTCATCCTTTGACAGTTTCCCACACATTCTCCACTTAGCAGTCAGAGAGGTCTTTCTAAATGTTGGTACATTTGCTTATGTCATTCTCCTGCTTAAAACCCATCAAGGGCTCTTGATTCCTCTCAGGACACTTTCTCAGTTCCTTATCATGGCTCACAGAGTGTTTAAGGATCCAGGGTTCACTTTAGTTTTGTCCCTCCCACATTTTCTGTAGCCATCCTAACTTAGTTCTACTTTTGAGAGGGAGTCCTTCTCTCTCTACATCTAGGCCTTCACACTCTATGTAGAACAACTTCCTGCTTCTATTTTCATGTGCCTGGCTGTAAAGTGTCTGTTAGTTTTCAGCCTAGGTATTTCCTCTGTTCAATGTAGGCTCCTCCTTTACTGCTCCATGGCCCTCGGGTTTATCCTACCAGAGCTGTGCTGATTTATCCATTTGTCCTTTTCAACGGGAAACCAAATTCCATTAAAAAAAATTTTTTTTTAATGTTTATCTATTTTGAGAGAGAGACAGAGACAGAGAGAGAGGCCGAGAGAGAGGGAAACAGAACCCTAAGCAGGCTCCAGCTCTGAGCTGTCAGCATAGAGCCTGCAAAATCCTCTTTAAAAGAGGAGTGTTTCTGGGCGCCTGGGTGGCTCAGTTGGTTAAGCGACCTTCAGCTCAGGTCACGATCTCGTGGTTCCTGAGTTGGAGCCCTGCCTTGGGCTCTGTGCTGACAGCTCAGAGCCTGGAGCCTGCTTCAGATTCTGTGTCTCCCTCTCTCTCTGCCCCTCCCCCGCTCACATTCTGTCTCTCCTTCAAAAGTAAATAAACATTAAAAAAAGTTAAAAAAAAAAAAAAAGAGGAGTGTTTCTAGTTCACTATCTTGTTCTTTGCCTCTACTGTAGAGATCAGCATTTAATAAGCCCACAGTATTTTTCTTTTCAAAAATTGAATGTCTTTTATAGGTATTATATATGTATTTATTTATACTCTCCTTAAATATATCACATTATTGATATAGGTCCCACCCAACTGTTCTGTCTCAACCTGAGTTTGAATTCCAATTTCCCTACTTACCAGTTGTGTGGCTTTGGGTACATTAAACAAAGTTTTAGTGTCTTCATTTTAAAATCTAGTGGCATGGAGTGCCTGGGTAGTTCAGTCAGTTAAGTGTTAGACTCTTGATCTCAACTCAGGTCATGATCTGGCAGTTTGTGGGATTGAGCCCCACGTTGGGCTCTATGCTGACAGCGTGGAGCCTGCTTGGGATTCTATCTCTCCCTCTCTCTCTGCCCCTTCCTTGCTTTTATACGCACATGTTCTCTCTCTCTCTCTCTCTCAAAATAAATAAATAAACTTTAAAAAAATAAAATAGGGGAGCCTGTGTGGCTCCCTCAGTCAAGTGTCCAACACTTGATTTAGGCTTAGGTCATGATCGTTCAGTTTGTGAGCTTGAGCCCCATATCGGACTCTGTGCTGACAGTTCAGAGCCTGCTTGAGATTCTCTCTCTCCCTCTCTCTGCCCCACCCGGCTACTCTCTCTCTGTCTCTCAAAATAAATAAATAAAACTTAAACAAATTTTAAAAAATAAAATAAAATCTAGTGGTGCTTAGCTAATAGAGTTGTAATGAGTAGTACCTGTGATAAGACATAAAACACTTAGTACTTGGAACGTAGTAAGTTTTTCTTCTAATATCAGGTGTTCTGTTTTGTTTTGTTTGTATTATGAAGATTAGTAACTGGCTGTGGGGACAAGCATAGGTTCTGTGTATTCAAATCCTGGTGTGGTTTCTTATTGGATATGTAAGTTTGTTCCCAGAGAGTCTCTTTTCTTACACATAAAATGTGAATAATAGTAATATTCACTTGAACAGGTTACTGTGAGGTTTAGGAAAGATAACATAAATAAAATCCTTAGGATATTATCTGGTACACAGCAGAGGCTTAATAAGTGTTAGATATTGTTATTACCAAATTTATCCCTGTCACCAGTTCATCAGTTCACTGAAGTCACAGATTTCTGTTTGTTCATCTTTGAAGTCCTAGCATCAGTGTTTTGCATTAGTTCCTTGCATATATTAATGTGTCTACATGTAAAATAATAATGACCTTGAGAATAGTAAAGGACTGAACTATTGTTGTCCACTTACAACTTCGTGTGACTTAGTGCATCAGCCAGTTGAAATTGGGGTATCTAGGGACAGAAGTTAGTTTTGGGGTGAATCATTGGATGTGGAGACATTTTGCAGTAAAGATAAGGCTATATGATGACACTATCTTTAGAGAAAGGTATGTCAGCAGTTGAGAAGGAAATGCAGCAAGGTTAATTGGGAGAGCTTCAAGAAAAAAATTTAACCTAATTCTCAGTTTTAGTTATGATTAGCTTTAGGGGATAGTTTCAGTGCTAATCCAAGGAAAGAGAAGAAAGGAATTTTGTAAGTGGGCCAGCTTTGCATGGTATTGTTTTCCGACAGGAATCAAATCCATATGATAAGATAATTTGGTAAATAGGCCTTGTATGTTTTTTTTAGAGCTGAGGTTTATTTGAATAGACTAGACAATATGCCCAGGAGGATGTGCATTAATTAGTAAGCTATTAGTGTTAAATTGCTGCTAATTTGGAGTTGGTAATTGAAAGGACCTAGAAGGCTACAGAATGGTGCTGACAGCACTTTGGGACAGAAGGAAATTTGAAACAGCTCTTGTGTATCTCATTTTTCAGTGATAAAAGACAAGGTTTGTTTCACTTGAATAAATTAACTGTTATCTGAACTTCCAGTCTTCCTTTAAAAATTACAATTAAATATGGTATAGCGGTAAGTGTGAGTTCCCTTCAAAGTTCAGTTTGGAATACACCACACGTGGGCGTGCAAGATTACTAAGTATTTTCTAAAATTGTAGTCAGTTAAAAATGGGAAACTTGGTCGGGTTAACATAACTCAAAATGCTTCTTAAATGTAATTCTGTGTTTATAGAGGGGGAAAAAACAATAATTTAATATGAATATACAATTTAAAAAATCACCCATGTAGTTATAATTCTTTATATATAATAAAATTGAAGTTCCACTTCCAGAATGATAGTGTAAGGCTCTATGTGGATTGCTTCCAAGGAAATAATCATAACTGGTGAGATTATTTTAAAAACCCAACAATGTAAAGTCTCTGGAAATTGTCCTAAATGCATAAAGAAAAAGGAGAAATATGTATTTAAGAAAATCTACTAAGTCGCTGCAAGGTTAGTGAGAATCTAGGGTCCTTGAGCCTCCCTGTCACACCCCAGCTGGATGTGATGGAGACTCCACTCTGGGCAGTATGGTCAAGGACAGGGGCTACTTCTTCTTCCAATTTCTAGTCAAGGACTATGCTATCCCTCAGGAAGAGGAGACCACTCTTCTTTCTTATCAGCCTCAGTTCCGTGTTGCAGAGGCCAAATTCCAGGCAAGTGTAGCCATGAGTTTAGAAGCTCCCTTCATCCAGCCAATTCCCACTCTTCCCCATGCTTCTGTGCAGCAGGGTGGGGATGCTGGGGCCTCAATCCCCCTTGCCATAGCTCATCATGGTTGGAAGGTCCATGCTGGGAGATACAAGCCTAAAAGGACAGGCAATCACCCTGCCCAGCGTCCTGCTCCTAAAGCAGAAGTGTCCCTCTGACAGAAGCAGGCCAGTGTCTCTGCTCTCCAGGTCCAGAGTAGTGTCTCAGAGAGGTAGTGCATAAGAGAGCACCAAAAAGGATTTATTTGAAACAGAGAGTGGGTAAATTCAAGCCTGAGGCTTCCCTGAAAAAAAAAATGGAGATTTTGGTACTAAGTAATTAAGAGGATGCGGTAGCATCATTAGAGCAACAAACTAAACCTTCTGCTAGCTAGTTTCCCAGAGGGAACCAGGGAAAGAGAAATTGGAGCTCTTATACCTCCTGGGGAGAATGTAAAATGATGAAGTTGCTTTGGAAACAGGCTGGCTGTTCTGCAAAAGGTTAAACATAGAAGTTACCCTATGACTCAGCAATTTTACTCTTAGTCTATGAAAAGCAAGGAAAACATATGTCCACACAAAATTTTTACATGAATCTTCATAGCATTATTCAATTATTCATAATACACATAAAGTGGAAACAACACAAGTGTTCATCAGCTGATGAACAGATAAATGAAATGT